>NW_027555847.1:445814108-446426608 GCF_003287225.1 Phascolarctos cinereus | reverse complement strand
ATATATCCAAATACATATGTTTACCTCTGGATATATAAGTTTATACCCATATATATCCATATCCCATAAACATGTATATATATGTATACAAAGATGCATATACATAGATATATTCGTATACATGGTTACATATTCATATTTATATAACTTTATTTTAGTATATTCTATATTATTTTTATATCTATAGCTCTATCTACATTTGTATCAATTATGCACAATGTAAAAGCATCTAAATTTGAAGTCATTAGCCCAACTTTCAAATCCCAGTTTCAACATTTATTACCTCTGTGGTCATGTGTCAGTTGCAAATGATTTGTGTGTCATCCATTAGTGAGCAAGTTAGTTAGCCAATGAGACCCATGAAATCCCCTGCATCTCTAAAGCAGTGATCTTATGAAATAGGAGCTGTTATTACTATTTTTTGTTTCTAATAGACCTCTGATTCATCACTTCAGGGAGCTGTTGTTACCAAATTTTCTGTACCAGTAGAAGGTAGCAACTGCTCTGAAACTTAGTCTGAGACAATTATTTGAGGTACTGAGAGGTTAGGTAAGTAAATTATGGTCAAACAGCAGTACTTGTCAGGGGCAGGAACTGACCCTTAGTCTCCTGAATCCCAGGACAGCGTTTTTTCATTACACAATACAACCCTTTTTTATTACTATTATATTTGTTATTATAGTAATGTATAAATTATTCTCAAAGTTTAATATGTGGACTTGATTCCTAGCATCATTTATAGTTTGAAGGACTCAGATATCATCTAGTTCAATTATTTCATCTTTCAAATGAAGAAATTAAAGCTCAGAGAAGTAGTAACTCACCCAAAGTCATGAAACTTTTAAAGGTCAGGGTAGGATTCAAATCTACAATAGCCCTGACTCCCCTTACTATGTAACACTGCTTTATTTTCTGTGATTTGATACGTGAGCTAGACTTTGAAGGTTGGATTAGATTTTTGGTTCATTGCATGATGAGCAACTTTGATAGACTTAGCCTTTCTCAGCAATGCAAGGATCTAAGACATCTCCAAAAGTATCATGATGGGAAATGTTATCCACATCCAAAGAAAGAACTGTGGAGTTTGAATGCAGATCAAAGCACGTGATTTGTTCTTTTTTTCTTATTCTTTTTTTCCCTCTTTCTTGTGGTTCCTTCTAATTCTTCCTTACAATGTGACTAACTTGAAAATATGTTTAATAGGAATGTGTGTGTGTGTGTGTATATATATATGTATATATATATATACATATATATATATATACATATATATATACACACATATATATACATATATTATATATATACACATATATATCCTATATCAGATTGTGTGCCATCTTGGTGAGGGAGGTGGGGAGGGAGGGGAAGAAAATTTTAAAACTCAAAAGCTTATGGAAGTGATCGTTGATAAATAAAAATAAATTAATGAAAAAAGATTTCTGATGGTGTGAAAAAGTCAATCCATGCATAAATGAAAAATATCAAAAACATAAGGGTAGACACAGTTTTACAGAGGAATTGTGGGAGAGAAGTTGGGAATTGTAAGTGGATGCTAGTTTGTATACGATCTTGAAAGCCATACTGGAGAAATTCAACTTTATTTAGTAACAGTTGGGTGCCATTGGAGAATTTTGAACCAATCAGCTACACAGATATATACACGTACATACATACATGCATGCATACATAGTTTCCACACACATATATATGTGTGCACACACACACGCACATATATGCAACTTCTGATCTTTCTGCTACTACTTCCTTCTATCTTTCCCCCTCATGGAACTGTAGCATCACTTCAACCAGTCATTCAGAGCACCTGATGTTTCCTAATTCACTCAGTTTAGGAGGAAGCATCCTGGAACCAATATGACCTGTTAGATTAGGTGAGTCTAAACTCACCTAATCCATCAAACATAACAACTCCTCTTTAAGAAACACCCAAATTAAAAAGAAAATAAATTTCATCTTAAACAATGAGTGCAGAAAGTAGGGAAAACATAAAAATATTGAAAATATAATTGTGAGACAAAAATACAAAAGGCAACTGAAGTGCTCCTTATAGAAAATTTTACAGTTCTGGTTACTTAGATTAACAAAAGGTAAAGACGAAGCATAAAAAAATTAGTACACATTAAAAACGTATAGATAACTGACAAATGAATAATCCATCAATTAACTTTTTTTAAAGTACCTATTCAATAGAGTTGTTTTTTGAAAGGACTACCAAACTGATAAATCATTGCAAAAACTAATACAAAAAGGAAAAAAGATAAGTTACAAGTCAAAATTGAAAAAGAGAATGTTACAACAGATGAGAGAAAATAAAATTGGTAAATTATCTACTAAATTGAATTCTATATTTTCCTCTTTCTTTTGAAAACATATTTATAAGAATTTATTACATCTCCCTTCCATTGAACAATTACAACAGAAAGAAAAGAAAACAAAAACCCTCAGAACAAATATGCACTATCCAGCAAAAACAAGTTCATCCCTTGACCATCTCCAAAATATTTCTCTCATCCTGCATTTGAAATCCATCATCTGTCTCCTACCTAACCAAGGCAGAAGTCATGTTTCATCCTTCATCTTCTGAATATAGTTTATCATTGCATTGATCAGAGTTATAGGGTCTCCCAAAGTTCAATTCTAAATTTATTAGAAAAAAATTAAAATGAAGTATATTAATATCTATAGAAATATAAAATGTCAACGTTAACAAAGCAGGGATTGAAATATCTAAATAATTCAATTTCAACCATAGGAATTAGAAAGCCATAAATGAGCTTCTAAAAGAAAAAGAAATCTCCGGGCAAGATGGAATCATAAATGAATTCTATAAAACTTTTAAAGATCAAATAATTCCTGTTACACATGCAAAAAAGGGGAAACACAATTAGAAGAAACAATTAAAGAATAATTAGAGAGTTAGAGGAAGAACCAGGAGACTGAAAATGAACTGAAATTAAGGAAACTGAGAGCATCAGTTAAGACTGAGATAAATGATTCAGAGAGACAAAAAAAAATGGAGACTTTTTAAAAAAGTCATCAGCTTGAGTAATTATTAATGACCTTCAAAAATTGTTTCACTAGAATGATAGAGGTTGAAGAGAGGTTGGGTATTAATAAAACGAAGGTTTCACATGCAAATAATGTTTCTTCCCCAGAATTTTAGCAATGGAGTAAAAAAAAATTACAAAATAGTAAGAATACATGCAGATGCCCTCAATACATTTAAGACCCCAATCTCAGATGAGTATCTACCAAGCACACTGAAAGAGCCAACTAATAAAATTATTGAACCTCTGTTAATGATCTTGAAAAAAAATATTGCGGAAAGGAACTAGTCTTAGGAATATGGCAACAAAAAAGGAAAGAGGACAGAATATTCAAGATTTTGACCATTAAGATAGTATATGGATTTGAAAATGGCTGAATGATTGACTCCTCCAAAGTAGTGACTAACCAATGAAATGGTGGAGGGAAAACTAATGGAGTGTTCAGAGGAACTGGCCTTCATGTAAAAATGTCCCACATTTTTTTTGATCAATGGCTTAGATTAAGATATAAGATTGCATTCTTATTCAATTTCCCAATAATATCAAACTGGTAGGGACAGTTAATGTATTGGATGAGAAACAAAAAACACATGTTGGTTTAAAAGGTGTCAACATGCCAGAAATACAGACTAAATCAGATGCAATTTAATGATTTTCTTTGTACAACAACAATAAAATCAATTTTAAGTTGATAAGTTCAAGGAAAACATGAGAACAGTACCTAATTTTAAAATTTAAAAAAAACACATGAGACTAGTTTATGAATCAACAGTTTGATTTGGTAACCAAAAGTTAGCTCAACAATTGCTTGCAATAAGAGGCATGGGATTAAAAACAACAGAGGTGATCATGACAAATAGAGGAATTTGAAGAAATGTTTTGAGTGAGGCAATATGAAGAAATGTTGTGATAATGGTGAAACAATGCTTGTATATGGCTGAAGTTTGGTGTAGAAGTCCACTGTGGGAATGGAGAACACTGAAGAATTGTAACAATAACAATATCTTTATTGTATATAGTCTTGTAAGATTTTAAAAGATCATTACAAACTTACCTCCTTTGAGAAATGGGATTGAGAAATGAAAAATGTGAAAATATTTCAGCTGGTTGTTATGTCAATATTAACATCAATACTGATGCCATAATGCAATGATTAATTTAAGCACAAGGTTGAGAATCTAATCAGGATTTAGTCCACACCACACCTTATACTTTGCCAGGTAGAGAGGTTATCACAAACCCTTTAGTCTAGATCAAAAGTAGAACATTCAACAAGGTGAGGTTGTAGGCTTTTCCCCTAATTCTTTCTTTGCATAGCTTTATTTTTCATCACTGGCAAACAATTGTCACTTAAGGATTGGAGTGATTGTCAGGTTCTATTAACAGTACAAGGGGCTTGGCAGTATCCTATCAGTTGAGTTTGTTTTTCATGCACAATCGTATGTCAGTCATTGTACTTTCTATTTATTGTCTCCTTCTCTAGTAAAAGATTATCTACTTTCATCCTTGAATGTGCTGTTGGCTGCATTAGCTTAGGGGTATGATAGGATTTTCAATGTCCCATTTCCTATTGGGAATATGTATTTAATGTTATATTTCCATGTTTCTTAGGCACAGTATTCGTGAAGTTACTAACATGTTTTGAAGTAGTTATAATTATTTCAAATGTTCTCCATAATTGATACATTGATCTGATCATTTTATATGTATGTTTATATGTCTATGAACATATATCAATATCTCTATGTGCACATTCACAAACATACATATATGTGTGTATCTGTATCTAGCTGGCTATCTATCTATCTACACACACTGATATTGCTAAGGTTGGGGCTGATAAAAGCCTTGTTGAAAAAACTCACAATAATAGACTACAAAAACCAAGTCACTGTGCCTGTGTATGAAATCCAAGTTGTTAGGGTAGTTTTTCTATTAGATGGCTCACTAGAGATTAGAGAACTATGGGTATGTTGAGTTCTGTCAGTGGTTTATCACTGCCACTTGGTGAGAAACATTGCATGAAGGAAGACAGGAGAGTGGGCAGTGGGTCATACATCCAATGATTTTTTTTTCCTTACCCAGAAAATCACTAGAAAATTGTAGTTGCTGCCTCCAGCAATATATTCTGCTATTCAGTATAGGATTTCAAATTATTTCACACACATTAACTTCTCACTGAGGAGAAATCTATCTCAGCTTTGGAGGTCAAACCAATGTGTTGGGGCTATCACTGATGAGAAATAGCTATGCCAAATTCAAAAATATTTTTTGGTAGCATACGGCCTGCTGCATCAAATATACTAATGTATATGTAGAAAGAGCAGCTAAGTGTCACAGTAGATAGAGTGACAAGACTAGAGTAAGGAAGACATCTTCTTAAATTCAAGTCTGGCCTCAGAAACTTGTTAGCTGTGTCACCCAGGGCAAGTCATCTAACTGTGATTGCCTACATTACATCATCTGTAAAATGATCTGGAAAAGGAAATGTCAAATCACTGTAGTATCTTTGCCAAGAAATTCCAAAATGGGTCATGAAGAATCAGATAACCACTGAAAATGACAGAATATACATAGAAAGGGTAATACATTTCATTAGTGTGATCACATAGTTGTTGTTTTTTTAATTCTTGTTAAGGTGAACATGCATTGAATATTCATCACAAAATATATATTTTAATTACTTAATCAAATGAAAGCTACTAAAGTGTAATTCAAATCAGCAATCATTTATTAAGCATGTATTAATGTGTCAGGTAGGGCAGCTAGGTGGCACAGTGGATAGAAAACTTGGCTTTGAATCAGAAAGACTCATCTTTATGATTTCAAATCTGGCCTGGAAGATTTACTAATTGTGTAAACCCTGGACAAGTCACTTAAACCTGTTTGCCTCAGTTTCCTCATCTGTAAAATTAGCTGGAGAAACCACTTTAGTGTCCTTGTCAAGAAAACCTCAAATGGGGTCATGAAGAGTCAGACACAATTGAAATGACGGAACAACAACAGCATGCACTGTGCTGGTCAATGGAGATATAGAAACAAAGAAAACCAAACGTTTTCCTCTCTCTGAGGAACTCACATTCTAGTGAGGGAGGCAAAATGCAAGCAACTATGTGAGCATATATGTGTGTATATATATATATATAATGTGTGTGTGTGTGTGTGCATTTAGTAATCTCAGAGGGAAAACATTGCTATTGGAGTAGATCAGGAAAAGACTCCTGAAGAGGGCAGAATTTTAGCTGAGCAACGAAGAATGCCAGGAGGCAAAGACAAAATACAAGTACACATAAAACCCAGTGAAAAGGCACAAAGCCAACAGAAAAGGGGGCACAAACTGGTGAGATGTAATGTATCACACTAGGAACCTCAAGGGGGCAGTGCTGTTTGATAGCAGAATACTTAGAAAGGAGCAAAGTGTAAGAAGACTGGAAAAGTAGGAAGGTGTCAGGTTTTGAAGGACTTTAAAAACCTAACAAAGTAGTATATATTTGATCCTGAAAGTAGTAGGTAACCACCAGAGCTTATTTAACTAGGGAAATAAATGACATGCTCACACCTGAGATGTAGGAAATTCACTTTGGTAGCTGAGTGAAGGATGGAGTTGAGTGGGGAGGGAAATAAGGCAAGGCAATCAACTAGAAAGCTATTGTAAACAGTCCAGGGATGAGGTGATGAAGGCCTGCACCAGATTAGGGGAAGGGGCAGAAGAGAGGATTGGGCTTATAGGAAAGAGATTGAAAAGGTAGAAATCACAGGACACAGTAACAGGTTGAATATGGATTGGAGGAGAAAATGAAAAATAGAAAAAATGCTTAGACTGTGAACATGTATTACAGGAAGAAAGATTCCTTGACAGTAATAAAAAAAAAAAATCAGAATAGAGGACAACGGGAGGTTAAAAGAAGAGAGAAAAAGAGTTCAGTTTTGAACTGATATCTACTGGAATATCTACTTCTAGATATCCAATAGTGAGTTGGAAATATGAAACTGAAGATCAAGAGAGAGGTTAGGGTTGGCTATTTGATTGCAAGATACCTGAGAGCAGGGACTACCTTTTGCCCCTTTTTGTAAACCCAGTGCTTAGCATAGTGTCTGGCACATGATAGGTAATTAAAAAATCTTTATTGATTCATTAAATAGACCTGAGAATCATATGCATATGGATGTTAATTGAATAAACTGGAGCTGATGAGATCACCAAGTGAAATCCATCCTACTACGATGTAGCTTTGGGAGACACCCATAGTTGGCACATGTGATTTAGACCAAGAATCAGCAAAGAAAAATGAGAAGTAGACAAGAAAGAGAAGAACCAGGAGAGAAAAGAAGTTAGAAAAACTGAAAGAGAAGAAAGTATCAAGAAGAGCAATATTGACTGTTCATGTCTGCAGGGAAGCCAAGAAGGATGAGGATTGAGAAACAGACATTAGATTTAGCAATTAAAAGATCACTAGTAACTTTGGAGAGAGCAGTTTTAGTTGAACTATGGTGTTCATAGTCAGCCTGAAGAGTATTTAGAAGAGAGTTAAAAGACAAGTGGGAGTTTTGTTTTAGTTTTTTGTTTGCTTATGTGTTTGTTTTTGTTTGTTTGTTTTTGACCAGAAAGGGTGAAGATATACAGGAAGATAACCAGTGGAAATGGACAGGGCAAAAACAAAAACAAACACCTCACCCCGGCACCCCATCATATTCCATTATTGTATCATATGTGTGTGTTTTTTTCCTAAATGAAAAAGAAATGCTTGATGTTTTCAAGTGGAGAAGCTGTATTTAAAAACCATAACTCTCCAGGTATTGTATTTGCTTGTGTTGGAGCAGAGAAAGTGCAATTGTTATAGTTTAGAAGAATCATAGCAAAGGAAGGGATGTTTCCAAAAATATTCGACAGAGACAACCAGTGAATTGCACATTTCAAAGTTGCTGCTATGACAGCCATTAGCCTTTAATAATTGGTCAGAAAAGTTATAAAAGACAGTCTGTCCAATAACATGTCCATTTCTGGCATGGTTTTAAGACAGGGATGTGATGCTATGAAGCCATGTTATTGTGCATAAAATTCCAAGTATGCTCTAACTCTTAGAGTCTTGAAAAGTATATACAAGTGATTGATAGATTTCACAGTTATTTCTCTCACCATATGACCCCAGAAGATCAAAGAGTAAGAAGTCAATGTAAGGGGGGGGAATTTAATTTGTCAGCCACAAATTGAAAATTTAAATGATTGAAAAATAAATCTTTATAATGACATAAAACCCAGAATTAATGTTATTTTCCACATTCATGATACTATTAGTGAACAAATTACATTAGAAAGAGCATAATATTCTTGAAATATAATTGGATTTTGAATCAGAGGAGGAGTATTAAAAATTGTACTCTGCTGCCTGCTACCAAGTGAGATACAGCCTCATAACTGTCTGCCTGAAAAGCACCTCCAAGCCCTCCTAGGTGCTTGGAGAGTGACCCCAACTGCAGGGCAAGAAAGAAGGAGAGGAGGCTTACATACCTTCCAGTCTTGGCTGGAGGAGAGCTTGAGGTTAGGCAGCTTCCCCACACTAGTCACTAAAATGTGGAGGTTCAGGGGTTAGGGGTGTAGGGTTCCTAAAATCAGAACACACAGGTTCTGCCCCAAAGAATTTGACCCAAGCTTCTTTCAGCCAAAGATGAGGTTTATTAGAATATCTATCATATTGACCAGACTCTTAAGGAATCTGAACATTTGTGAGCTCTTGGCTAAGGAATCTGAGCAGTGGCTAGATTATAAGAATCTGAGCAGTGACTAGATTACCAGAATCTGAGCCTGTTCCTTCCTTCTTAAAAAGTTGCTCAAAGTTGCAGAGTGAGTGCAGCAAACTAAAAATAGGTACCTTGCCTCCTGACTCATGCATATGTTAAGTCTACTAGGGTACACATCATCTGCTTTTGTGTGGGAGAGAAATGAGTTTGTTCTGTCTCACACACAGCAAAAGCTAATAAGTAAGCATGCTTGCACAGGAAGCCTTTTTATTTTGTCGTCGGGAGAAAAGTGAAAAAGAAATAATATTTTGTGTACACACACGTATATGCATGTGTAATGTGTGTGTGTACACAGACACACATACACACACACACACACACATTTTGGCTCTTATTTTATTTTCCAGTCAGTGTCTAAAGAGAAGATCTTGTAGCTAGGCATAGGGGATGAAGAATAGCAAAAACTCTAGTCCTTGTTAGCACTTTCCAGTTCTGGACTTAACTGTTAAAAAGAAATGAGAGAAATATGGAAAGGAGTGAGGAAAGGTTAGAATATTTAAGTACTAGAAAACAAAGATTTACAAGAAAAAAATAAAGAACCTGACATTATTCACTCTGGAAAAGACCAGTTCAAAGAGAAATTTAATAACGGTCCTTGAAAATATAAAATGTTCACATGAGTTTGTTAAATGGTTATTATTTTCATCTTCATTTTTGCAATGAAGAAAAGGAAAATTTCAGTAAGAAGATTTGGTAAACATTATTAAGATATTTAATAAATAACCAAGGAAGAATTAGAATCTCTACTCTTACAGCTCTAAGAATTAGCACCAAAATTAAGAATTAGTCTGTTTGGTCCTAATGGCATCTTGACAGGTGGGATAGATGACTTACCAATATTTCTCCAATCCTCTGGCTGCAAGAATGGATATGTTGGGGTTGTAAAAATATGGTAAGATAATGAATAATAACTGGGCAATATTCACATGGTATTTTGTGAATGTGTCTAGTTGAAAGAGACAGGTTCTAAAATATTTCATGTCATTGCCAAGAAGCTTCTTGTCTAAGCAAATTAATTAAGTGACAATGGTGAGGCTAAAAACATACTAAAATCAAACTAGTTAAATGTTTTGTGAACAATATTGTACACTTTTTGGAACAACCTTTAAAATTTTACTAGGAGCTTTGGATTACTTGTGGAGGCTACAACATTATAAAATGAACATAGTGTTAGGGATCCTAGCACAGATAGTCGATCAAAAGGGCTGACCAGATGACCAGAGGTTGTGTCCCTGTTGCAGGGTGGAATATTTCCATCAATTACATTAAATCACATTAACAGAGATGATTTCATTGCTTTAGACTACTGTAGATCTGAGCAACACCTTTTAATTAGCCCTGTATTACTTTTACTCAGTGAGGTCAATAGTCAGTATTCAATAAAAATCCATTTGCTAAGCATCTACTATGTGCCAGGCACTGTGGATACAAATGTCAACAAGGAAAAGTATCTCCTCCCCTAAAAAAAGCTTATAATCTAATACAAGAAGTCAACAACACACAAAAGAAAACTTAAAAGAGTAGGGGGTTGGGAAAATCCCCTACCCAACATGGAGCCATAGAGGATAAGTCCAGCAGAAAAGTCCTAAAGTAGCACTATAAGGTGAGAAATGAGATGTCTGAGCTGAGCTCTCTCTTTAAAAGATTTGGAGTTCCTGATGCCAACATCCAACAAGAGAGACAGAAAGTAATCATGAGGTGGTATAGTAAGGCTAATGACATCTTACAGGATGATAAGATTATTCCAATGATGAGCTTCCTGGGGTCTGGTAGAGAAGTCACTCAAAGAAGTTCCAATGCCATGCAGCCTAGTGAAAAATTAGAAGGGGTTTTAGAGTGAATCTGTGAATGATTACATGCATTCTTAACTTTCTTAGGAAGTAACCAAACTTACAAAGGTTGGAAGTTGTAACCTAGGATAATTTCCTTTAGAAAACAGAAGTAATATATGTAAATTTGAGGAACTAGCCTTTTCTAAATTTTCCATTGTAATTATCCCATATATCCCAAGTAGTATCCAATCTGTGGATTCTCTATTTTTCCCAATACAATTTTTAAAATGTTTTAGTTGTCCTTCACATCCTTTATAAGTTTCAGCTGTTCTCAGCTTTAGAAATTGTGAGAGTATCCAGATAGTGAAGGGGCATATATTATATTAGGTTTAATTTGCAGTTATCTGCCCTTGATTTGATCTTTTACATTTTCTTTTAAAAAATTCTAAATTGTTTGATGAAATCTCTTAAAAATTTACTTTGCATCCAAATGTTTTGGAACATGTTCTATTTTCAATATTGATTTGGTATCTGCCTTTATTAATCTACCTCCAAATAATCTCCACCATGCAACCCATTTACCAGGTCCTAGATGTCTTCATATATGTAAATGATTTATTGGTATACAGTGACACTTGGCTTGCTGATATCCTTTTGTGTCATCTACTCTTTTTAAATAAATAATTGCTTTCCAGAGTCATTTTATAGTTATGTGTCTCATTCTGACAACTTTTAATAATATCCATGAATTTAAATATGCCTCTTTGCATTAGTAACTCTATTTTACCTTTCTTATTACCCATATATTGTATATTTGTTTATAGAAGCTGATGCCATAGCTGTTATTACTGACTTCTTTCTTGAATTATGCATACGTCAACATTGTCATCATTACTGCTTTTCTTATATATTTCAGTGTCTCGTTCTGGAAGCATTGAATTCTGGCATGGTAGATGTACAAAAGCAATTTTCTACTGTTCCTTTTCAGTTTAGAGGCATTTTAATTAGACTCACCAGAATTCAGGTAAATATAGTCTTCCTTCCCTTGCTAGAAGAGATAACAATTTAGTATACTTGTTGAAGACTTCCCATATGATGTAGGTATATTTGCTTACCTTTCCTGGCCTTCATTTCATGTTCAATATAGTGAATACTGGGAAAATGATAATATGTCAATTGTGTGACTCTATGCCTTCAAACAATATATTCAAATCTTATATCAGTTCTGC
This sequence comes from Phascolarctos cinereus, assembly GCF_003287225.1. Classification (NCBI taxonomy): domain Eukaryota; kingdom Metazoa; phylum Chordata; class Mammalia; order Diprotodontia; family Phascolarctidae; genus Phascolarctos; species Phascolarctos cinereus. The sequence continues at coordinate 446,414,740 of NW_027555847.1, read as the reverse complement.
AATTCAGTTTGAGATTCAGAAGTCACCTTTGGGTTATATGTGTGATAGGTGGACATAATTAGAAGCAGACTGATAGAGCAAAATATATGTAGAAACCTCTAAAAGGGTGGTGCTAATATAATCTTCAGGATGGAGCCAGTTCTATGGGAAACTTTTTTTTTTTGTGAGTGGTATAGAGTGTTCTAGTCTCATAGGAGAAATCTTGATTAGTCATGTATAAGCCATTTAGTATAACAATACATTTGATCATTTGGCTACAAAAGATGGCTTATCACAGTATTATTGCTGCATCAGTCAGCATATGGTAGCCTTGGATGATAATAAATTTCTTTTAATCCTCAGAATGGGAAGATGGAAGCAAAAGATTTGTTCTTTGATCACAGTAATATTCAATTCATTTTTCTTATAATTTACTTAAAATTATTCCAAATCTCATTTGCATTAACAAAATTAACTCTGTTAATAGGAAGGCTAGTGTGTGCACCCACAAAACCTGAAACAACATCAAAACAAGTAATCCAACACATTCCTTTTTGTTTGCTTTTCTGTATTGATCAGAATATAAGGCAGCCTATACAAAGGATAAGAGCTAGATGGAATGTAAAGGAGAAGAAATGTTTGCCACCATTCTAAATAAACTTTCAGCTTTTCCAAAATCAATTCTAGTAGATATAGCTACTTTACAATTTGAAGCCAATGAATAGAGCTGTTCCATGTTAATCTTGAATTGAGATTTAGCCAATGCTAAATCTATTCTACTTTCACAATATTCATCTTATCTTTCAGTTAAATTAATGTATCTACAAATGTAAGAATTCTATTTATTTGTCACAAAATAGAGTCTGACATATGGATTAAAAATAGCATAACCAGGTCTAAATAAGTTACTTTGGGGCACAAAACCCAAACATAAACAAAGAGTGTACCTCCTATCATTTATATTCACAACCTGAAGCTGACTAGAATAATTTGAGTTCAGAATATTCAGGTATGAGAGAGAATATTCTTGAGGCCCATAGGTCAAATGACAGGATAAAAGGGGGATTTTATTTAAGTCAATATCACTTTTGAACATTGAAACAAGTAAAGCATAAAGAATGGTCTACAACTTTTTAAAGGAAAAAAATGGGATTTATCTTTACTTGAATAACTAAATATTCATGATTTGCTAAAGCCATTTAAAAAAAATGACTAAAATAAAGCCACTAAAAAATCTTGACCAACCTTTGTATTTGAAACTTCCAGGAAAAAAAAAAAATAATTGTAAACAATGAGTAACTAGTTAAACCAAACCCAGGCTCTCACTTTAGATATAGATTATGGCAGACAGTTCAAGAAAATGGATTTAAGACTTTTACTGACTTGGTGCCAGATATGTGAATTCCTTCCATAATTTTAGGCATTTTATTGTACCTTTTTTTGCTCCCAATTATTAAAATTGCTCAGATAAGAGAGCGAGAAATAACAAGACACTGCACCAGCTGTGCTGGGCTATTTGGACTTACATGGTTTGAATATTAATTTAACTGGAAGGTATAACAATGTAATAAAAATGAAAAGTATTTTCTTTCAGTGAAGTGAATGGCTCTGAGAACTAATAATGGAATATATTGCTTCTGTACCTGAGGTTAGCAGTCAGAACACACTGTGATATTCTATAGCCTACACAGTGTACTTCCTCCAAGATGAAACACCATATGACAAATGTTATTAAATAATCTAGATTACCCCAGTGCCAAATCTAGTCCCTGATTATAAATTACATCTCTTTGAAAGCCCTGTTAACCCTTTCAGGACCACGAATCAAAGCATTTAGAGCATAGAAACAGTAACTTCGGTTATATTCTGATTATAGGATTTGATTGGAGGGTAGTATGTTTTCCATCATGCAAATATGACTCTGATGACCTGAATAAGAGAAAATAGCTTTCAGAAGTGTCTCATTTACAGCCAGAGAGCAATATCCACTTGGGCAAGGGGAATCATTGCAATGTTAAAATTGCAAAAGCAAAATTTCATTATAAAACTGTTTAATGGGGTTAGAGAGGTGAAAAAGACAGCTCCATTAAAAATGAAACATTTCTACAACCAAATTAGCTGGTTTTATATTTGAATCTTACTTTAAATGTCACTTTATGTATTTATTATTTTTTCTGTTTTTGTTATATCACTAGGACTTTATACAAGGCTGTGCACATTAATACTACTAGGGCAAAGAAGAACAACGTTATTCATTTTCAAAGCATTTTCCAGATGAACTTTTCCAAATTTCAGAAGTCTTAGGGGTGATCTTTGCAGATGGATGCCCGTAATTCATGTTACAGGTTTGGATTTGAATAGTAGAGTAATCCTGGAAGTTTGTGAGCTTTATCATTTGATATTAGTGGGGTGTCAATTGACTTGAAGAAAAAATAGGGGGCCATCAAAGAAGAGAAAGGAAAATGGGGTAATAAATTCACTACATATTTTAAACATAATGTACCAGTGGAACTTTAAAAATAATAGTTCCATTAGACACTTGGGATAACACGCATATGGCATTGTGTGCTGAAGTAGCCAAGTTGTAGTTCAGCCCCACTTAGCAATAGGCAAGCACTATATCAAACTTTCCTAAATTATCTAAGGTGATTGGTTTCTCCCACTTTTGAGATTTTCACTACAGTGTGATGTTGTGCTCCCTTTGCCACGGAAATAACAATGCTAGCACTAAAACTATTCTTTCTGTATTTATCAATGGCTCTTTAAAGTTCAAATCTACTTTCCTTTCCTCAGTCCTAATCCTTTTTTACTTCACTCCTGTGTTTTATATACTTGATCTCCCACTTCTGTTACTTTCTCCTCTTTTTTTTTAATAGCACTGCTTTCTGCTCATTCTTTTCTTACTTATTGACTACTCTTCTGTCTCATCATTTATATCATGTTTGTCAGTTTTGAGTGTATTCCAAGGCTTTGCTTCCATACTCTTTTTTTCTTTCTATGATCTCTTTCTTCGAGTCTAGTAGCTAAATAGATCAGCAAGTATCCTTTATTTTAATGTATTTTATTTCTTTCCCCAATTACATGTCAAAACAATTTTAGCATTAGTTTTACAAGATTTTGAGTTCCAAAATTTTCATCCTTCCTCTCTCACCTCCCTTTTTCCAAAAATGAGAGGCAATTTGATGTAGGTTATACATGTGCTATTGTGTAAAACATAATTCCATATTAGTCACAGCTTGAAAGAAGAAAAAGATCAAAAGGAAAAAGAAATGAACAAGAATAAAGTAAGTGGAAAAAAAATATGCTTCGATCTGCATTCCAGGTCCTTTGGTTCTTTCTCTGGATGTGATAGCATTTTGCATTATGAGTCCTTTGTACTTGTCTTGGATCATTGTATTGCTGAGAAGAGCTGAATAATTTATGGTTAATCATCACACAATGTTGCTGATACTGTGTACAATGTTTTCCTGGTTCTGCTCATTTCGCTTTGCATCAGGTTCATACAAGTCTTTCCAGGTTTTTTTCTGAAATCAGCCTGTTCATCATTCTTATGGCGCAATAGCATTTCATTGCATTCATATAAAGCAACTTGTTTAGTAATTACCAAGTTGTTGGGTATGACCTCAATTTCCAATAATTTTTTAACCTTGAAAAGGGCTGCTATACATATTTTTGCACATGTAGGTTGTTTCCCCTTTTTTATGATCTCTGTGGGATACAGATGATCTTACTGAATTACAGGCTGTGCACAGTTTGATTACCCTTTGAGGTAGTTCCAAATTGCTCTCTAGAATGGTTGGATGAATTCACAACTCTACTAACAGTGTATTAGTGTCCCATTTTCCACACATCTTCTCTACATAGTTGAGAAATGAGTGCTGTATCAGACACATTTGCTGTAAAGATTGTTTTCCAGTTTTCTGCTTTTCTTCTAATCTTATATGCATCGGTTTTATTTGCACAAAAGAGTTTTATTTTAATATAATCAAAACCGGCTGTTATCATTTTTATGTACATGTGGATCTTTTTCTCTTTTTTAGCATCTCTTTGGGATACAGACCCAGTAGGGGCACCATGGGATCAAAGGTTCAGCAATTTCAGATGAAAAATTAAATATATGAAAAAAATGCTCTAAATAATTATTGATTACAGAAATGCAAGTCAAAATAACTCTGAGGTGCCACCTCACAGCTATCAGATTGACTAACATGACAGAAAAGAAAAAAGATGAGTTTGCAGAAAATGTGTGAAAATTAGAACACTAATGCATTGTTGGAGTTGCAAACTGATCCAGTCATTCTGGAGAGTGATTTAGAATTATGCCCAAAGGTACAACATTTCTAGGTCTGTATCCCAAAGAAATCATGCAAATGGGAAACAGACGAACATGTACAAAAATATTTATAGCAGCACTTTTTGTGGTAGCAAAGAATCAAAAATTGAGGCGATGCCAATCAGTTGGGAATGGCTGAACAAGTTGTGGCATGTGAATTTAATGGAATACTATTGTGCTGTAAGAAATGATGAGCAGGTGGACTTCAGAAAAATCTGGAAAGATTTATATGAACTTGGGCAGTTAGGTGGCACAGTGGATAGAGCACCAGTGCTGGAGTCAGGAGGACCTGAGTTCAAATCCAGCCTCAGACCAAACACTTGACACTTACTAGCTGTGTGACCCTGGGCAAGTCACTTAACCCCAACTGCCTTACAAAAAAAAAAAAGATTTATATGAACCGATGCTGAGTGAAATGAACATAACCAGGAGAGCACTGTACACAATAACAGCCATATTCTGTGATGATTAACTCTGACAGACTTATCTCTTCTTAGCAATGCAAGGATCTAAGACATCTCCAAAGACCTCATGATGGAAAATGCTGTCCACATCCAGAAAAAGAATTATGGAGTCTGAATGCAGATGAAAGCATATTATTTGCTCTCTCCTCTCTCTCTCTCTCTCTCTCTCTCTCTCTCTCTGTCTGTCTGTCTGTCTCTCTCTCTCTCTCTCTCATTTTTGATCTGTTTCTTCTTTCTTGTAGTGTCTCCCATTGTTTCTAATTCTTCTTTACAACATGATTAATGTGAAAATAGATTTAATATAAGTGTATATGTAGAACCTATATCAAATTACATGCTTGGGGCAGCTAGTGGCACAATGGATAAGCTGCGGCCTTGGAGTCAGGAGGATCTGAGTTCAAATCCAGCCTCTGACCAAACACTTGACATTTACTAGCTGTGACCCTGGGCAAGTCACTTAACCCTGATTGCCTCACCAAAAACAAAAATCAAATAAAATTACATCCTGCTTGAGGTGGGGGTAAGGGAGAGATGGGGAGAAAATTTGGAACTCAAAATCTTATGGAAGTGAATGTGGAAAACTAAAAATAAATAAATAAATAAATAAACCTTGTCTATTCCTATCCTTTGACCATTTATCAAATACGAATGGCTTGTCTTTTATAAATCTGACTCAGTTCTCTATATATTTGAGAAATGAGGCCTTTATCAGAGATACTGGCTGTAAAGATTGTTCCCTGGCTTTCTGCTTTCCTTCTCATCTTTGTTGCATTGACTTTGTGTAAAACCTTTTCAATTTAATGTAATCAAAATTATCCATTCTGCATTTCATAATGTCCTCTTTCTCTTTTTGGACATGAATTCTTCCCTTCTCCATAGATCTGACAAGTAAATTATTCCTTGCTCTGATAATTTATTTATGGTATAACCCTTTATGTCTAACTCATGTACTCATTTTGAACTTATCTTGGTATAGGGTGTGAGGTGTTGGTCTATGTCTAGTTTCTGCCATATTATTTTCCAGTTTTCCTAGCAATTTTCATCAAATACTGAGTTCTTATCTAAGAACCATCTATCTGGCTGTTTACTCGGTGCTACATTTATGTTACCCTGATGCCCCTGGGGAACCCTATTTTCTAGTGTTGTCCTGAGGGGCGATGACTGGCACTGCCAGTGGCTATAGAGGTCTTGCAGCTTACCTGGTGTGGAGCTGGGGTCCTAGTTCTGGTGTCTGGCACGTTCTGAAGCCTGGTGGTATATTTCTGCCTTTTCCTGGGATATACTGAAGCACATGGTGGTCTGGCCAACTGGGGGTTCCCTGTTTGCTTAGGCTTCCATGGAGTTGGTGTCTACATGTTTGCCTGGAGGTATACTGAAACACATGGAGGTCTGACTGCTGAAGGTTGCCTGTCGTGCAGGTCTAAGCACATGACAGTGCTTAGAGCTGTAGTCTGCCCATTTCCCTGGCTATGCAGAGGTACTTAGGGGCTCCTGGTGTTGGTATTTCCCTGCTCTACTGCACTGGGGCTCAAGATCTACCTCTGGTTTCTGCAGTATGGCTTTCTGCTGCCTTGATAGAATGCTTCCTGTCCTAGACTGTGCTCTCCTTTTCCTGAGTGAGACATACCTTTCCCACCAATCTTCCAAGTTTCTCAACTCAAATATTGTTTCACCCCACTTTTTGCTAGTTCTGCTATTCCAGGATTTGTTTTGGGTGTTATTTATGGTTGTTTGGAAGTAAATATGCGAGAGTTATAGTGATTACTACTTACTCCACAATCTTGGCTCCCAGAAGTTCTAAGCAGCTAGTGTTCTTTAACTTATAGTTTAGAGAATTGCCTGGGACAATGTGACACATTAAGGGACTTACCCAGAGTCATAAAGATGGCAAATGCCAGAGACAAGACTTGATATCAGATCTTCCTAATTCTGTTGTCAGCTTTCTATTGATCATGACATAATTACTTTTTTTTGAAGGTAATCAAGGTTAAGTAAGTTTGCCAGCACCACACAGCTAGTAAGTGTCTGAGGCTACATTTGAACTCACGTGCTCCTGCCTCCAGGGTTGATGCTCTATCCATTACATCACCTAACTGCCCCCATAATTACATTTTCAATGAAATAAGTTGTCTTATAAATCTTGGCATCTGCTTAATATTTTATTTGTTTCTTAAGATACAACAATTACAAACTACTTTTCCACTTTTACTGATCCCTGTGCACTAGGGGTATGCAGTCCTGTATGCCAAATGGCAATTGGCTTTTCTGTCAATTTAGGAAATGATTGTTTGAAAATTTCTTGGTGACCATCTGTTCTATTGACAGAGTGGCAGGTGTTCCTATTTTGCTTTACCAAATCTTAATTATTTATTGGATATTTTAATAATACTCATGACAGTACAGAGATTGTTGTGCTGGTTCACTGGCTGCATAACATATCTGGCTTGATAAGGAAAATCTATTGAACCCAGTCCTCACTAATATGCCTGTGTGGTTTCAAGCATTAGAGAAATAGAGAATCAAAGAACCTCAGCAATGGCAGAGGCCTTAGTAGCTCTTGAATGCAAATATATAATCAAAACAATAACATGTACTGTCTTATATTAAATGTTTTCTATTCTTTGCTAAAATACTTTTGTTGAGAAGTAACACAGTAGTTCCAGTACATTCTGTTTTGTTCCTGGACAATTTTAATTGTTAACAGGAAAAAAAAAAACACATTTTTCATAAATTTGCTATGTGATCTAATGTTAAATCAGGTTGGTTTTATTTTTATTCAATTGGTGATAAACGGAATATTTTTTTTTCCAAAAAAATTTCAACCAATTATTTTGTTTAATTTCAGATAATGAATCATCAAATGAAAATTGCAAAACATGGTTAAAAGAGTACCACATGAGGATTTTAGGAAAATTTTCTAAAAACTTCATAGGTACTCTAAACACCCTCAGAACAAAATGCAATTAACTTTGTATTAAAGGCATAATCATTTAAAGTACATAATAATGCATTGGAAATACAGTCTTTAGTGGTTAGTAACAATTTTTTTTAAAAGAAATATTGTAAGTGCAAGAGTTTGAACTGTGCTTGGTCTGTATTTAACAACCAGCTAGCAAAATTCCTGAAAATTTACCAATTGTCTCTAGAAAACCAGTCTGAGTTGGTACTCACACATCAGTGTTTTACCTTCTCTGATTCTCAATTTTCTTATCCTTAAAATGGGAATAATGTACATGTATTTCTAAGGATTGCTACAATAAACAAATGAGATAATGCATATGAAGTGACTTGAAAATTTTAAAAGTCTAAATAAATGTGATCTATTATTATTAAAGTAATATTTATAGTTCTTTAAAAAAAACTATTCAGATCTTAATCCCCTATTATTCTTTTTCTACCACTCTGTGATTGCAGAAATGTAAGTGGGCCATAAGAAAATAAGGACAAATTTATATTTTTTCTTTCACAAGTTGCCATAAACACTTGGAATGCAGATACAATCTATTTCAGTGCGTTTACTATTTTAAATACTTAATTTATTTCAGTTAAGAAATTCATTTGGCAGGATTCATCCTTGTACATGACAACATCAAGAAATATGCCATTTCAGAAAGTGAAAATTATAATGATAACAAAAATGGCACAGTTCTGCACATAAGAATTGATGGTCTGTATCATAAGTAGTAATGTGATTTCTGAAATGTAAACACTCAAAAAATGTCTGATTCAACAAATGTCTTATGCTCAGGTGAATTAGGAACAGTGAAGGATTTTATTATGGTATGTTCTTGGACCCAATGACAAAAGGACAACAAATAATCTCTTATCTTGAGCTTTCTAGTATAAAGCTATCACAAGGGAAAAAAAATAAAGTGTTGTATCTAAAATTTGAAGCCCTATATTTGAATATCACACATATTATTAACCAGGTGTGTGACATTTGGGAAAGTCAAAATTATCTATTAGGTTCAATTTCTGTACAATAACATTTGCAACACCCAGATACCAGTTTTCTTGTGAAAAACAAATGAGATAAAGTGTATAAATTTCTTTATAAATGTTAAAGAGATAAATAAAATAATCTCTTATTGTTATCATCATCATTAAATTGAATTTATAGAGAATGCGTCTATAAATAAATCCTGTGAAGATGGTTATCAGAATTATTTTTTTCAGTGTCTTCCAAAATACCCACTGTAAGCACATATATAAGAGGCAATAATATTCAATTACTTACCAGTAGTACTTGAAATGGGGTTGTAATTTTTGTATTTGCCTGCCTTTAATCATTGGTGCACATAAAAAATGGGTTGATTATATTCACATTCTCAGCTCATGATCAAGATAATGCGTGTGTGTGTGTGTGTGTGTGTGTGTGTGTGTGTGTGTGTTTGTGTGTGTGCATCTTCATCACTAATGAGGAAAAATGGCATCAAAGTTCTCAATGAAGTGGACAAGAGTCATAATAATATGTATTTCAGAATTTTATTGCCGCAAAGTTACTTTGGGCAAACCTCACATTAAAACTACTATAGCTCCAACCAAAGAAACTTAACAAAGGTGGGAATGGAAAGCACAGATATTCAAAAGAAATAGTAATATTTGTACTCTACCATGGCCCTCTCTAGCCTACATGGAAAAAAAAAAAAGCTTGCTGTTATTTTTAAAATACCCTTGCTGTTTTCTAATCAATCATAAAGATTTAATTAGATACCATACTTGATGCCATTGACTGATATTGAGAGGGATATTCACAGACCATTAGAGAGTACTAAATAAAACCTAAGTATGCTAAGTTTTATATATTATGTGTTCCACCAGTAACATCATCAGAAAACAGAGTGACAAACAAATCCAGTATTACAAGAATATATTTGATTGACATATTACTGTTCTACCACTGTTATAAAAGGTGCATTTTCTTGATAATTACAAATATTGGCTACTTAAAATGAAATCTTCTGTTCTGTTTGGTTTTTATGTCTTTTATTTGAAATAGGTTCTAATTTTTAGATAAAATAAAATTATCTCATGAGGTTTTACAAAATGAGAATATTTCTGTCTTCTATGAAGCTTGTAAAAGTGATGAAAGTAAAAGCCAAAGGACCTTAATGAAGATGCTAATTACATTATCTGAGTGAGGCAGGCCATAAGTCACGTGTAATATACAGGAGATTTTTAAAAATTATTTCAATAATTATTTTCATATAAAACAAAGCCAGTGTCACTAATATTTTTAGAAGACTTACATATTTAAGCGGTATTCATTGCTCCATTATATCTAGAAATTATAAATATTTTAATCATACAAGATCACTTTTGTAAAGATACTTTACATTAGCCAAAAATTCAAAATTATTTATTGTGTTCACTTCAAAGTTAGGTGTTTGGAGATAAGGTCCAAATTGTTTCCAAATGGGCTGATTAGGAAAAAAAAATCTTTCTGGAAAATACAACTTTTATGGGTAGCTAGGTGGCACAGTGGATTGAGCACTGGCTCTGAAGTCAAGTGGACCTGAGTCCAAATCTGGCCTCAGACCAAACACTTGACATTTATTAGCTATGTGACCGTGGTCAAGTCACTTAATCCCTATTGCTTAAAAAAAGAAAAAAGAAGAAAAGAAAATACAATTTTTGAACCAGTTCTTGGAAAAGTAGGAAGATATTATTTTTCAAGTAAAGAGGAAGAAAAAACTGCCTAAATACATGAACAGAGAGAGTCAGAATAGTAGGAAACATATTTGAGGAATGGTGAGTAATTCAGCTTTGCTGAGCTAGAAAAAAGACCTTAACAAACTGTTAAAGAGCATTGAATCTCAGTAAGGAGTTTGTCATTTCTTCTGTAGGGATGTTGTTGAAGGTTTTGAGAAAGGTGTGGCATAAAGAGTTTTACTTTAGGAAGATTATTCTGAAAGTAGGATGAAGATACATTGGATTCATGTGAATGTCTGCAAGCAGGGAAGCCTGATAAAAAGTTAATAAACATGGTATAATGGGAAAAAAAACCTAGACTAAAAGTCAAAAACATGACCTTAAATACTAGGATGATTATTAAATATCTGTGTGACCATATGCCCATCATTTATCCTCTCAGACTTCTTTTTTCTCACTTGTAAAATGAAAATAGTTGACTAGATGATCTTTAAAATTTCTTGGAGTTCTAAATCCTAAAATTCTATAATGACTGATGGAGTTCATGTAAGAATTAATAAAGAACAGATATTGGTCAATTGAAGTGGAAATGGAAGAAAAAGAAAGGATATTGTGGAAATATTGTGTCATAAAGTACTGGCAGATTTAATGACTAGATGCATGTGAAGCCCTAATCAGAAGAGGTAGAAAAATATAACCCTATAATTTAGTTTGCTTATATTTAGAGAAGGTGATAAAGGCTAAATTGTTCCCATATTCTGGCTTACTAAAGTTAAACAGACTTGAAAATCATCTGGATTTATGAAGTCAAAGAACTATGAAGACAGAGTTTTGAAAGATTAATCAACCTTAATCAATAAATAAACATTTATTTAAAATATACTATTTGCAAGGAACTGTGCTAAATTTAGCATATTAACATAGGTGTTAAGATCATGGAAGGTGAAGACTGTACTCTTGGCACCAAGATGAAAGAATAGAGGAAGCAGTGAAGCACTGCAAAGTTTTATCTCCAAATAATTTTAAAATAAGGCCCAAATCACATTTTGGGTTGGCAGAGTTAACACAAAGAATGGACGAGACAATTTTTCAATCTAAAACAATTTAGTAGGTTACAAAGATAGACCTATGACATAAGAATGCAGGCTGTCCTGAAACCCTCATGCTGGCTATTTCATCAATACAGCAGCAGCTGCTTCAGGAGGTCTCAAACCAGAAATGGTAAAGGGATCTGGCATCTGGTCACAAAGAGAAAAGACTTCTATGATATAACTGGGCATAGCAACAGGTATTTTTGGCACCTACATTACCCATACCCATTTCCAGGTTGCAGGTGCAGGTAAAGAGGACAATGTGAAGTTAAAATGGATTTGGGTCTTGAAGAACAGTATTATTTTCAGTTGTAAAGCATCAGGTGTCTTTCCTTCATAAGAACCAGACCACAGACAAGGAGACCAGTGTTCACACTTCTCCCTGGATCAGACCACTTTGCAAGCACCAAAAACTCCCAAGCTCCCAGAACTGGCTCTGAAAATAGCAGTAGAAAAAAGTCTGAAGCCTAGAACAGTGGTCCTCACCCTCACTCCAACAACTCTCACACAGAGGAGAGAGCCCAAACAACACCAATTTCAAACTCAAAATCTCATCTGGAAAAATGAGCAAATGACAAAAAAAAATATGACCATCAAAAGCTTCAATCTTGACAAGGAAGATGAAGATAAAACTCAGAAGTCAATGTCAAAATAGCTACAAGCAAAACCTCAAAGAAAAATGTGAATTGGGCACAAGTCCAAAATTAATCCATGGAAGATATTTAATAGTGATTTTTAAATCAAATAAGAGTAGTACAGGGAAAATTGAGAAAAAAAATTAAAGCAATGCAAGAAATTATGAAAAGACAAATATTGAAGAAAATTATATGCTGAAAACATAATTGGTCAAATGGTAAAAGAGGAACACAACTTTATTCATGAAAATAACTGCTTAAAAGGTAGAACTGGCCAAATGGTGGGAAAAAAAAAAGAGATAAAAAGCTTGCTGAAGAAAGTGATTCCTGAAAAATCAGAATTGAGCAAGTGGAAGCTAACGAATCCATGAAATACACACACACACATACACACAAACATATATGTGTATATATATATATATATATATATATGTATATATATATATATATATATATGCATACACATATAAAAAGTTATTGGATTGCTTGAAAGTCATGATCAAAAAAAGAGCTTAGACATAATATTTCAATAATTTAATTTTTAAAAACTGCTCCAATATCCTAGAACAAAAGGTAAAACACAAATTAAAATAATCCACTTGATAACCTTTTGAAAGAGACACCAAAATGAAAACTCCCAGGAATATTATAGCCAAATTACCTCTGAAGTCAGAGAAAATAATTCAAGAAGCCAGAAAGAAAACTTTCAAATATTGTGAAGCTATAGTCAGGATCACACGAGAATTAGCAACTTCCATATGAAAGAAAGGAGGGCTTGGAATATAATATTCTGGAAGGCAAAGGAGCTACTATTACAACCAAGAATAGCCTACCCAGCAAAATATAAGATAATCCTTCAGGGGGAAAAGTGGATATTTAATGAAATAGAAGACTTTAAAATATTCCTGATAAAATGCCAGAACTGAATAGAAAATTTGATTTCAAGAAAAGTGTAAAATGTAAACATGAATGGAAAAATCATAAGGGAAATGTGGTTAAATTTTTCATATTCCTATATGGGAAGATTTGCATACATACACACACACACATGAATACACACATGTGTACACACACACACACACACACATATATATATGCATATACATATTTATATATAATATTTTATCATTATTCAGGCATTTAGAAGACTCTACATAGACAGAGGGCATGACAGTGATGCAACTATATTGGGATGATGTTTGTTTTCTTGTTTGTTTTTTTAAAAGGTATAGCTGGGAAAAGGATGCACTGGAATCTGGGGGAAGGCAGAAGAACAGGAAAAATTCTCTGACATAAAGCAAGTGTGTGAGAAAGAGCTTTTATAGTAGATAGAAAAATGGTGTGTATGTGTGTGGGAGGGGTAAGTCTTGAACCTTAAATTCATCAGAATTGATTCAAAGAGGGAAGAAAATAGAAAACCACTCTAAAGAGATAAGGTATCTTTTGCATGAAACAAAAAAAGTGGTCCATGTCATGGGATAGAAACATGTGTGGGAAAAGAGTAAGGTAGAAGAAGACTGGAAAGGTAGGTAGTGCCTAGGCTATGAAAGATTTTAAAAGCTAAATAGATGATTTGACATTTGATATTGGAGGAAATAGGGGAGACATTGGAGTTTGTCAAATGGAGGAGTAATACATGGTCAAATTACTTAGTACAGTATGTGGAACATAATAGATGCTTAATAAATAAAAGCTTATTGACTGATTGACAGTGTCTTAGGAAGAATAATTTGACAGCTAAGTGGGTAATAAATTGGAATAGGGAAAAAACTGAAGTAGCAAGACCAGCCAGAAGCTTATTTCATTTGTCCAATCATTAGGTGATGATGATGTTTTAAAGCAAGCCATCTATCAGATATCTCATTACTAAGCTTAATGTCCTAACACCAGAAAAGAATATCCAAAGGTCTGGATCTTCATCACAGTCATTGACAGACTTGAGAAATCAAGCCTCAGTGTCCCTTTTGAAAGACTGGATCTTTTGTAAAGATTTAGAAAAGAATATGGGTAAGAGTCAAACAATATGTGCAGGAATGGATGAAGCAGAGTCCTATTTGCTGAAGAGAGGAACTGTATCCAGAAGCTTATGGATATATCAAAATATCAAAGCATTCTTGACAATTATCATCATCATCATCATCATCATCATCATCATCAACATCATTCCTTAGCCTTCTTTTCTCACTTCTGAAAAACACCAGAGCCATTAGACTTCATCATAGGACATATTTTTGATTCCTTTATATTTTTAAAAATTTATCCTTGAACTTTCTCCAGTTTCTCTCCATCATTTTAAAAATTCCACAAATGAAACTGGCCACAAAATTATAATAAATACTTGAATAATTCAGAGATTAGTAAAAGGATCACTTCATGGCCATTGCAGAAAATAACATCCTAAAAATCCAGCCTTTAAAATTTTTGGAAGGATAATGGGTAGCTAAAATTGGATTTGTTAAAAACCCAATTTAATTTTTTCAAAAATAAGAAGCACAAACATTCAGAATTCCTCAGTATTTCATTCTAAGTATCTTTGAAATATTAGTTTAATTGGAAATTCTCAGTACTTATCTTCTTATGAAAGGGAGGCTATTTCTGGGTAATTTACCTAATAGTTTAAATTTATTCTATTACTTTTATTTGCCTTTAATTTAGCCTAAAATTCACAAAAAGTCCGATAATGTAGTTCAGCTACACAGTAAGAGTATCTTAATGTTACTAAAATAGATCTTTAAAAATCGTCTAAGTGAGAGGTTTGCTCAAAGGCCATAGTTTGTCAACCTCTCTCTCAATCATCCAGTTTCCTAAAGGCTGGTAGACCTAAACAGTTGCTGATTGATGAGAAGCTATTCTTTTAAAAATAATATAAACAGATCATACACATACATACATATGCATATATATGTGTGTGTGTGTGTGTGTGTGTGTGTGTGTGTGTGTGTGTGTGTGTGTGTGTGTGTGTGTATGTATATATATATCACCTAAGGGTTACAAAGTTCTTTATATATCTTATATTACTTGAAACTTGCAACAATACTATACAGTAGGTAATAGAAATATTATCATTGCCAATATACTGGTGGGGAAACTGAGGCTCAAGTGGTGAAAATTATATACAAGCAATCACAAAGCTAGCACAGATCTGGAGGAGGATTTAAACTTTTGTATTCTTGATTCTGGGGCCAGCACTTTAACCACTGTGCTTTGCTGTTTATGGAGGTCATTAGTAAATGTTTTTATGCTGCCTGTTATGGAACTAGAATACTCTTGTCTGCCTCAGGGATAGTATGAAAATAATTTTTATAAAATGCTTTCTATTTCTTTGAGTGGAGGACTTGTAAATGTGAAGAATGGTTTTAAAGAAGCTCTTGATCACACTTGTGTCAATCAAGGAATAAGATAAAGATAAAACCCACTATATTCACAGTTATACCACATCCTTGAAGTCAGGAGCCCTGCCTTTGAATCTCAGTTCTGACACTTACTTATCTGTGTAATATTGAGTATGTTAATTAAACTCTATGTGTCTCAATTTCTAAATTTGTAAAATTGAGATAAAAATAGTTATACAACCTACTTCACAGAGTTATCCTAAGAAAAATACTTTCTTAATCATAGCTCTTGAAATGAGTTATTCATATTATTAATATTACACATCAAAAAGGACATTGTTTGCTCCTTGATATAGTAGCACAAACTTTGGATACAGTATAATCAGTTAAATTCAATAATGTCCCTCTTCTCATGCTAGTATAGAGTAAGAAAAATGAGGGGAAGTCCCTTCAAATTCTGCTATTAGGGGTTCAGAAAATGGAGCCATTTCTGCAGAAGCTATAAATCACTTAACACTGATTTTGACTTTATTTTTTCACTTTGCTTCTCCCATAAATGAAACAATAGATTATAAAAATGTAAAGAGTTAAGATTTGGTCAACCCTATAAATGCCTAAACTAAATCAACTTAGAAAGTTATTGTTAGGACATGGGGACAGAAAGTAGAAGATCTAGTCCTGAAGTAGCAAGAATTGCTAGGGCAAAACTCAGAAAACATTGTTTCTTTGAAAGAAAAACTTCTAACACTCACCATGATATGTGAACTTTAATTCTTCATATCTTGAATTAGTTGTCTTATTCTCATCTTAACTCACTATGCTCCAAACTAGGCTCATTATTTTTCCTTTTTTCCCAACTTTCTTATTACCAATGATGGCACCACCACCTCCTAGTCACCCAGGCTCGTAACCTCGATGTCATCCTTGACTCCTCACTCTTATCCAACACATCCAAGTTGCCAAGTCTTACAATTTCTAATTTTTTAATATGTTTTGTATATTCGTCATTGCTTCGCTATAAGCCTTGTTTACTTCCTTATCACTTCTCATTTAGACTAAGAGAAAAGCTGACACTTCTGACACCTCTCCCTGTCTCAAAGATCTCTCCACTCCAATACATCCTCTATTAAGTTACCAAGTGATTTAACTCATGGTTCTGATAATGTTTCTTAATAAAATCCAGTGATATTATACTAATTCAAGATGTAATATAAAGTTCTCTGCTTGGCGTTCAAAGCATTCATAACCTCATTTTCCCAGTCTCCTTAAATTTTACTTCCTCCATGTAGTGTATTTGCTATATATCAAATGTGATACACTATCTCTTCTTTTCCTCTTAATTTCTCTCTTTTTCTTCAAAACTCAGCTCAAATTATACCTTCTGGGGAAGATTTTCTTAGTCCTTTATATTCCCATGTCTTTCCTTTGAGATTACCTTTCTCTTTCTCTCTGTCTCTCTCTGTCTCTCTCTCATATTTATAACCTTATTATATATCTACCTATATGTGTATATCTATAATGTTTGTCTATTTTCTATTTACCTAAAATTTATTATATATACCCAATTATCTACATGATGTCTTCTGCCCACACTAGAATGTGAGCTCCTTGAGGGTAGGCATTATTTTTTGCTTTTCTTCATATCCTCAGCTCTTAACAAAGTGTCTGGGTCATGGTAAGTATTTAATTGGTACTTCTTGCCTAGTAACTGACTACCTGACTTTGAAAACACATAAAAACAATCTACAAATATTTTTAAAACTCTCATGTCTAAGTCATGTCATTGACTCATATCAAGTCAACTTAGCATACCTAGCCTCCTTTGAAGCCTAGCTTAGATTTTACCTCCCGCATGAATTCTTTTGAGATCCCAATGATTGGCAGAATTCAATCCTCCTTGGAATCAATTTATATTATGTTTTATTTAGTTATATGTAGACAAATGCCACAATAAAATGTATATTTCTTGAAGAAAGGAACACTATATTTTTGTATCTTTAACCTCAGTCCCTAGAAAAGTGATTTATACAAAGTGAATGTTTACTAAATGTTTGTTGAATTAAATTGACTTTTATTTGTAATGTATAACTCCAGATTACAAAATTAGGAGCTATAGGTGAAAGTTGCAGGAAAGCCAAATGTCCAACTCAATACAAGGGGAAAAACAAACAAACAAATGAATGAACAAAAAATCCTAAACTTTTGAGACATCTTAATTATGAATGTGCTGTCTCACAAGACAGCAAGCCCCAAGTATGGAAAATATTCAAATCTGTGTTTCATTGATATTTGTCAGGGTCATTGTAAAGGGTCCCTGCTTTGGAATAGATGTTGGACTAAATGATTTCCTATATTCTTTTCAAATCTAAGATTTTAGGACTCATAAATAAGAACATCAGAGAGAAAAAATATATTTATAGTGATAAGAATGTTGATATTTGCTTGCTGTTGTTTGTCCTTCATTCTTGAAGAGGACCATGACATCAGGGAGGTGATGCCATGTCATGCAAGTGAATTGCATTTAAGTGAGTGAGGGTTGTGCAAAGTGACCCACCTCACTTTGTCCTCCAGAGCCATTTGGGTCTAGTGGCCAGATATGGATCAGGACAAGTGGAAATGGTCCAGGATTCAGTAGAGGACCTTGGCCTTTTCAAGGTAAGATCTTTAACAGGTCTTAGTTTGACTGAGGCAATGTCCATTCAGTGATTAAGGTTTTAAAAATGAGGCAAAGAATGGCTTCTTTTAAAAAAATAGATATTGTCTTAAATTGCATTATAAAGCAGCAGTCATAAAAACTGCTTGGTACTGGCTAAGAAATAGAGTGGTGGATCAGTGAAATACGTTAAATATGTAAGACACGGTAGTCAATGACTATAGTAATCTATTTTTTGATAAACCCAAAGACTCCAACTTCTGGGATAAGACCTACTCTTTGGGAAAAAAAAAACTGCTGGGAAAACTGGAAAAGAGTATGTCAGAACCTAGGCATAGACCAAAATCTCACACCCTATACCAAAATAAAGTCAAAATGGGTTCATGATTTAGATATAAAGGCTGATACTACAAGTAAACTGGGAAAGCAAGGAATAGTTTACCTATCAGATTTATGGAGAACAGAAGAATTCATGACCAAACAGGAGACAGAGAACATTATGAAAAGCTAATATACCTAAAATGATTTCCAAATAAGGTCCTATAAATTCTTCTTCTTCTTCTTCTTTTTCTTCTTCTTCTTCTTCTTCTTCTTCTTCTTCTTCTTCTTCTTCTTCTTCTTCTTCTTCTTCTTCTTCTTTTCCTTCTCCTCCTCCTTCTTTCCTGCAACAGTATCACTCTTATTTTGTCAGGTATCAGAAGTGTGAGAAGGATGGTTTGGGAGAGTTAGTGTGCTCAGGATGAGGTTATGGTATAAGATTTATTAAACAACAATCATCATCATCATCATCATCATCATTTTCATCATCAACATCATTACTTTTTTTAATAAAAAAGTATTATTAATTCTTTTTGGTCTAAGACAGCTAGTTATTTAAGTAAATAGAGAGCTGGATTTAGATTCAAGAGGACCTGTGTTCAAATTCTGACTCAGATACTTACCTACTTATGTGAACTAAGAGACTGGTCAAGTCACTTAACCTATTAATTCATTTCATTCATTCAATAAAAATCTATTGAGCACCTACTATCTATCAGGTGCTATACTAAGCACTAGGGTTACAAAGAGAGGCAAAAGATAGTCCCTGACCTCAAGTAGCTTACAATCTACTGGGGGAGACAACATGTAAATATGTAAAGCAATCTATATACAGGATAAATAGGAAAAATAACAGAGGGAACCTACTGGAATTAGAGAGGTTATGGAAGGCTTTCTGTAGTGGGAATGTTTTCAGTTGCGACTTCAAGGAAGCCAGAGAGGTCAGTAGTCAGATGGAAGGAGAGAGGGCATTCTAGGCATCGACTACAGTCATATATGACTGCCTTGGACTAACAGATGGAATTTCTTCTTCATGGAATAGCCAGTAGGCCTTTATGTCTGGATCAAAAATTATTTGGTAGGGAGTAAGATGTAAGAAGAACAGAAAGGTAAGAAGAGGCTACAATATGATGGACTTTGAATGACAAACAGATAATTTTGCATTTGCACCTGGAGGCAACAGGAAGACACCGGAGTTTATCGAGTAAAGATGGCAATATGATCGTATTGGTATTTAGCAAAGTCACTTTAGTGACTGAATGGAGAATAGATTGCTGTGGAGATAGACTTGAAGCAGGCTGATTCACCATCAGGCTGTTGTTTTGTTCTTCATTTTTGAAAAGGACCAATAACATCATGGGTGATGTCTTGACTTCTGTATGAAATTGGATTTAAATGAGACAGAGTTGCACAAAGTCATCAGCCTCACTCTTTCTCCCTGGGACAAAGTCCAGTGGCAGAACAAAAATCTAGACGACTGGTGATGGTCCAGGAGGCAGTAGATACTGTTGGTAACTTTAATGTCTGACCAAGATTTAAGTGTTCCATAGCACCTGCTTCAGCCACCATGTTGGCCTTCAAAAAATTGTTCTCATTCACCATTCCACCAAGGGAAGTCTTCATATACTTGGGGTAGACATCCCCCTAACTTACCAATGGGTTTGAGGCTTGTCAGTTACCTTTAAATCATTTTAGCACATCTGGTTTACCAGGGTGTAGCCACTGTATGTGCTACCACTTCTGTCAAGCCACTGGTGAGAGTTGGGTGCATCAGTTGGATACCAAAGATGAGCAGCCCTGAAAGGGCTTAGAAAACCCTCACACAGAGGTGGCAGTCCTCCTGAACACCCATACACCCTTACCATCAGGCTGTTCCAGCAATTGAGGCATAACATGATGAGGGCCTGCACTAGAGTGATGCCATGGTCACAGAAGAAAAGGGGGAATATTCAAGAGATGTTGCAAATGTGAAACCAGCAGGCCTTGACAATAACTTGGACATGGAGATTAAGAGATAATGAGGAATACAGTTGGAGCCCTACAGTAGGAGCCTCAGGAACTAAGAGGATAGTGTTCCCCACTATAGTAATAAGGAAGGTAGCAGGAAGAAGATTTGGGGGAAAGATAATGAATTTTGTTTTGGACATATTGAGTTTAAGATATCTCCTGAACATACAGTTTGAGATGTCTGAAAGGTAAGTGGAGTTTTGAGATTGAAGGTCAGTAGAGCCATTGAGGTAGGAAAGGTAGATTTGAGAATTATCAGCATAAAGATGGTAATTAAAGCGACGGGAGATGATGGGATATCAAAATGAAGTAGTAAAGCAGGAGAAGAGTAACCAGCATAGAACCCTGAGGGGCTCCTATGTTTAGAGGACATGATCTGGAGGAGAATCCTGCAAAGGAGACACAAAAAGAACCATCAGATAGATAGGAGGAAAACCAGGAGAGAGTGGAGGCTCAAAAATCCAGAGAGAAGACAGGAACAAGGAAGAGAGAATGATCAACAGTGTCAAAGGCTGAAGAGAGGCCAAAGTGAGTGACTACTGAGAAAAGGCCATTGGATTTAGCAATTAAAATATCATTAATAACTTTGGAGATGGCAGTTTCAGTGGAATGATAAGGTTGAAATCCAGACTGTAAGGGATTAGGAAGAAAATGAGAGGAGAGAAAGTAGAAGCACCTATTTTTGACAGCCTTTTTCAAGGAATTTAGCTATAAAGAGCAGAAGAGAAATAGGATAATAGTTAGCAGGGATGGAAGGATTAAGGAAATGATTATTTCAGGATTAGGGAACCATGGGCATGTTTGTATACAGGAGGAAATGAGCCAGTAGCGAGGGAAAGATTGAAAATAATGAGAGAGTAGGGATGACAGAGGGGTCAGTCTGTTGGAGGAGACAGGACGAATGGGATCACTTGAATACATAGAGGGATTAATGTTGGTAAGGTATAAGGCCACCTCATCATGTGAAACAGGGTTTAAGAAGAAGAAAATGGCAGAAGGTACCTGAGTGACAGAAAATGGGAAAAAAGGGGATAAATGGGAGTTCATGGTGAACGACTTCATTTTTTTATGTAAAATATGAGACAAGATTCTCAGCCGAGAGAGTGAGGGCAAAGGGAAAGCAATGGGAGGATTGAGGAGAAAGAAAAGGATTTGGAATTGCCACTGTGTAGAGGGATAATAAGAAGGGAGATATAGTAGGATTGCTTAACACTAGTGATGGCCCTGTTAGATTATGTAATATATATTAGAGGCAGGTAGGTGGCTCAGTAGATAGAGCACTGGGGCCTGGAGTTAGGAAGACCTGAGTTCAAATTCAGACTTGACATTTACTATCTGCATGACTCTGGGCAAATCACTTAATCGTTTTTTGTCTTAATCACAGGAGAAGGACATGAGAAAGCACTCCCTTATTTTTGCCAAGAAAATTCCATGAACAGCATTGGCGTACTATGGTCCACAGGCTTGTGAAGAGTTGGATGTGACTGAACAACAGTGTGAATTTGTAGTAGATACAGTGAGAATGCCTGCATAATTTTCTCCACCTTGGCTTAGCAGCATGTATGTAGCGGGGAAGGCAAGAAATGGTGGGAACAATTGCGACAGGGTTGGCTGGGCGTAATTGGCCACAGGATAAGGGGGTAAGGGATCCAAGAGAGAAGGACAATGTAGAGTTGCATTGTTTCACCAAGGACTCGAGATGGGAAGAAGAGGAGAGACTGACTAGTGTGAGGGGGATGGCCTGGAAAAAAAAATTGAGGAGTCAAGGGATTAGAGGTCATGGTGAAGATGAAGAGTAGGGTT
This sequence comes from Phascolarctos cinereus, assembly GCF_003287225.1. NCBI lineage: Eukaryota > Metazoa > Chordata > Mammalia > Diprotodontia > Phascolarctidae > Phascolarctos > Phascolarctos cinereus. Next base: position 446,392,473 of record NW_027555847.1, on the reverse strand, counting down.
ATATACGGAAAAGCAAAGAGAAAGTTGAAAGTTCAACAGATTATGGGCAGATAAGGAGATTTCAGAATTCTTGAACATGAAGGTGGTACATTTGTAGATGATGGCAAGATCTAGGGTATGGTCACCTTTGTGTGTGGCTGAGGTAGGTTGTAGGAGTAACTGAAAGCTTTAGGAAATAAGGGTATTTGAGGGAAAATATTATATATGCTGAAGTCTCCTAATATGAGAACAGGAATTGGTAATGAGATAAAATTTTTCATCCAGATATCAAACTCATGGAGGAAGGAAGGGGAGTGATCTGGCAGGGGGAGTGGGAGGGGAGGACGGTGGTGGTGGTGGTGGTGGTCTCTAAATAACTGCTTCCAGGATTTTGATTGCATGATAGATATAAATAGTATGAACTTAAAAACAAAAGAGGACTTACTGAGTAAAAGAGGAAGGGGAGAACCTGTAAGTGTCAATCAGAAGCAAGAAATATTCCAACTCCCCCACGTTGACTAAAGAGCCAAGGAGAATGAGTGCAGATATAGCTAGTACTTTAAAGGGAGTCCAGGGAGGCTGTAACATCAGGGGAAAATCAGAGCTAATAGATACAGGGGATGGGAGAGGAATAGATTTAAGAGGAAGGAGAGTTTGCTCCCTATGGAACAAGCATTCCAGAGGGTAGAGTGGAATTAGGGTGGAGTTAGGATGAAAATTTGGAGTGTGAACATTGAAGGATATGTGAATGAGGATTCCTGTGTTAAGGAGTGTTGAATGGTACAGGTGAAAGAGATTGTTACAGGACACACAGAAGCAGCCTTTCCTCAGGTAACACATTGTGCTGAGTGGCATATGGAAGTCTCGGAGTACTAGTGCATCTGTGGTGTGAGATCTTCTCACCTGAGAAGCCTGGCTATAAGGAAGCGACAAGAAGTGGTAGACCCCTCATATAAATGGAAGGCACCTGAACTGACCCCTAACAGCCTTTTCTTAGGGGACACTGAGATCTTGCAGTTAGCCCATCTGTAAAATGGAAGTAATAATGCCACCTACTTCACAGGATTTTTCTGACAATCAATGAGATCATATATACATATAAATTATTTTTTTCAAACTGTAAAGCATTGTGCAAATATTAGCTCTTCTTTTATTATTATTTTCATATTATAATCATCTCCTTGAAAGGTCTCTTTGAGAAAGAAGTTCTTGAACTGAATTTTCAAAGCAGCCAGGAATGTAAAAGGTAGAGGAAGCCAAAAATTCATTAAGGACATCTTATATAAAGGCATAGTGACAGGAGATGAGTGCCTTCCTTGCCGCAAAGCATAGCACAGAGCCCATAAAGATAAAAAATTGACCTGGCAAACATGTCCAGGCAATATTCTTAGCAATTTAAAATATATTTTGCCCTTTTTTCTTGTTGTTGTGTTTCCGTGTTGGGGACCTAAGGTATATAGTTCACATCTTGACCTAGATTTACTACTTTTCTTTTTCCCCACATGCTGCTTCATTTAAGAAGGTGTCTCAAATTATTTGTACCATTCCATTTGTTGGCATTGCTTCAAGGTTAGCCTCTCTGAACTCATTAATGTTTGTGTTTACAATAATCATTTTTGATTTCCCAGCTGTAGGCTAAGAGGCTGTACTATTTTTTATATCCATCAATACTACATATCTCAGAGGTTTCTTTAGTCAATGCTAAAGAGGTTGAAAATAATGATCAGAGTTCCTTAACCCATTGTTCTTCATGTAAAAACACATACTCACCTACCATTTATACTGGTTTTACAGTATCCCCACCCCACCCCACCCTCAAAAAGGGAGCACATGTCTAATACAATCCTGCTGGTATTTTGGATGGCTTGAAAATCTACATTTAAAAATTTTATTTGTAGGTTTCATATAGTATAGTTTTGTTGTCTTTTTGTCAGATCTGTGATTTTATTTTCTATGAAGGGAAGTCTTATGAAAAATCCTTCCACACATTACAACTAGCAATTCCTACTCAACTGATATTCTTTGAGAGTTTCCTAGAAGAACTAAAAGGTCAAGTGATTTATTTCATGATCACACATTGAGTAGCTATCAGAGAAAATTCTTGAACGCAGTTCTTCTCCTTATTCCAAGACAGCTTCTCTATGTACTATGCCTGGGCTTTCTCTCCAGTGGCCAACGAATATGAGAAAACAGAGTTTCAATTGCTGCACCCCCAAGTTTAAAAAAAAATGTTCATAATAACTAGCTATTGATAACTCGGAAGAAAGTACTGGGAAGACTGGGTTGCAGTCTCAGGGCAAAACAGACCACCTCTTTTCATCCAGCAATTCTCAGAATCCTTAACCAGTGGAAAAATGGGAGACTAGGCCAGCTGAACTCCATTCAGTAAGCAGCCACAATTTACTGAATAGATGGAAAATATTTAAAGGGGATTTGTAGTCATACGGACCTTCTGCGTAATCTATAGCTTAGTATCTTTATATAAATTCATCAAAAACAAAATGTTATACAATATTAAAAAATAGTTAAAGACATAAGTTCTGAGGAATTCTAGCAAGTTGTATGTGATTTAATTATGAGTTGATAAACTCACCTGGCCCAGTTAGCCTAACATCTCTTCCAGAAGAGAAAAATCCTCAAATCAAGCAAATATCTATGCCTGCTGCTGCTTACCTCAGTGAAAAAATAATGGTATAAAAGGATGACATACACCACTATGAATCTTTGCAATTACTTCCAATCTAAATAGATCATGGATCATTATTTCTTTCTTAATTGTTTTTTAGCATATTTTTTTTCAGAACTTCCCTCTCAAATGTTGGAGACAAAGTTGTACTTTTAGCACACAGAGTTCCAGGCTAAATTTGATGGTCATATGAGGGGACTCACCTTGTTATAAAGAATCATTTCATTTTGTTTATATAGTTTCTACTGGATTAATAACAGAAAACATATTCTTTATTTCATTCTCTTTTTCAGACTTGTTCAGGTGAAAATTGAAAAAAGGAAAAGTTGGCATATTTGTATTCTAAGCAGACAAAAGTAATTGGATTTTAACTAAACCATACTGTCATATTTTAGGATAGTCATATATAAATATATATAGCATGTATATATGTGTATATGTGTATGTATATGTATGTGTGTACACATACATATATATATACACACATATGTACACAAGCACAGATTTGTACATTATGAATCTTTGTGTGTGTGTGTGTGTGTATGTATATGTGTGTATTTGCTTTTTTCCTCTGACAGATTGAAATGTTCTTGAGTGCAGGAGCTGTTTTTTTTTTCTTCTACCATTGAATGCTCAGTTCCTAACACAGTGCCTGGAATTCAAAGGGTATTTAATAATTATTTGCTGATTGATATCATCTTCATATATAATTTAACTTCTCCAGGCCAGAGCTCTCTTATATGAAAATGAGTTTGTTATACTAGAACATGTTTCTTAATTGTTTGTAATTCTAATGTACTAGAACTGTAACTTTTGAGCATTTGGGATTCATCAGTAAGAGGTTATCTGCTCAACCAAGAATTACTATTTTCACTATGTGATCTCTCTTAACCTTATGATTTTGGCATTACCATGATTTTTTTAAAATTTGTATTTTGATTAAGCTATAATTAAGACAGGCAGAAAAATATAGCAGTTCTAGGAGTCAGGAAGACCTAGGTTCGCATGCTGAATTAGACACATCCTGACTCAGCAATGACCTGCAAGTCACTAAATTGCTCAGTTCCCTCAGGTGACTCTCTATAACTCTAAAGTGTAGATGCATATGTATTTTGGCAGTCTAGGGTTTTACTGGACAGTGATATAAATTGATGAAATCAAGATGCATGATTCCCCTCTCTCAGCCCCCCCCCAAAAAAAAATGAATTTGAGAATAGAGTATAGAATCACAGGAATGCTGAATTCACATATCCCAGGCTATTATTTTCACTTTATATGTTGGCTTATTATGTGCTAGGTACTATGAAAAATACAAATATTATCTCATTTGATTCTCACAATAATCCAAGGAGGTAGGTACTGCTGTTAATTCCATTTTGTAGCTGAGGAAACTGAAGCAGGGAGAAGTTAAGTGATTTTCCCAGGATCCCACAGATAAGAGTTATCTGTGTCCAGTTTTGAACTCAGGTTTCCTTAAATTCAGAGCTACCTCTCTAAGAGGCCACTAAGCTAATTGTGTTTCAAAATGTTGTGTAAGAGAAGGATGAACTTTGTGTGGTCTTTTGCATCCAGAAAGGCTTTGACTTTTGGCCTGGATATCAACTGAAAATATGTTGGCTAACGACAAGCAAGCCAAATTTAATTCAAAGAAACATGAACTCGGAGGCAGAGCCAAGATGGTGGTATAAAAGTAGTGACTTGCTTGAGCTTTCTCTCAAACTCCACCAAATATCTGTAAAAAAAAAATTATTCTAAGAAAATTCTAAAGCAGCAGAACCTATAAATAGACAGAGTGAAACTAAATTTCCAGCCCAAAACAATCTGGATGATGTATTTGAAAGGTCTTTAAGCCAGGCTGGGAGAGGAGTGCAGTTCAGCATTAGTCACGGAGGCTGCACTGGCAAAGACTGGGCCTCAGCAAACTTGGAAAAGGCCTCAAGGGACTGAATCAAGGGGAGCTGTGGCAGTTTCCAGACTTCTCAACTCTCAAACACCAAAGACAATATCGAAAGTCAGTAGGAAAATTCTGTCTGCCCACAGTGAGAAAGAAGCTTGGTCTGGCCCCAGTCCCAGTGCAGCCCCAGGGTGGCTGCTGCTTCCAGAGCTCCCAGCCCATAGACGGGGCAATTGAGTGGCTCATCAGAGAGAGATTTCAGGAATATCTTTGCTGGTGCAGAGGCCGGATTCTCTTGCTTTGCCCATGCTTGGATTTGTGTGGCAGTTCTGGGTGGCAGTACTGGGGCAAGGAGGAGTGCTGATGTGATGGGGCTTGTCGTGGCGGTGAAGAGAAAATCCTCCTCACAGTTCCAAGGCAGAAAAGACTGCTTGTGGTCCCTCATAGACCAGAACAAAAGCCAAGAAAGGAGTAAACACCTCGCCTTTGATCGTACCACCTTGGAAGATCTGCAGATTTACAAGTCCATAGAAGTATCTCTGAAAACATCTGCACAAAACCTCTGAAGCTTGGGACAGCACATTCTCCAAGCTGAAAGCAGAGCCCTACCTTATGTTTTCCAGCTTTCTGCTTTTTTTCTAACCTTGGCTGTATTGGTTTTATTTGTGCAAAACCTTTTTAATTTAGTGTAATCAAAATTAGTAATTTTGCATCCTGTAACTCTCTATTTCTTGTTTGGTCAAAAATTCTTAGCTTATCTATAGATGTGATGGGGAGCAAACTTTTCCATGCTTCTCTAATTTGCTTATGTTATCTAGATATATGTATAAATCATGCACCAATTTGAAATTTTCTTAGTATATGGTGTGAGATGTTGGTCTATAACTAGTTTCTACCAAACTATGTTTCAGTTTTACCAGGAACTGTTGTCAAATAGTGATTTCTCATCCCTCAATCTTGGGTTTATCAAACATTAGATTACATTATTTTTTGTTGTTTTAGTTATTTATGTAGTTGATTATGCTGATAGTATTTCTAATATTGAAGTAGCTCTGCATTCCTGATATAAATCTCAGCTAGTCCTACTGTATGACTTTGCGATGTATTGATGTAATCTCCTCGCTAGTATTTAAAATTTTTTCATCAATATTCATTAGGGAAGTTGGTCTATAGTTTTCTCTCTCTGTTTTTGTTCTTCCTGGTTTAAGTATAAACACCATGTTTTTGTCATAAAAAGGAGTTTAGCAGGTCTCCTTCTTTGCCTATTTTTTTTCCCCAAAATAGTTCATATAATATTAGAATTGTTATTTATTTGTTTGGTAAAATTCTCTTATGAATACATCTGGTCCTGGGTATTTTTTCTTATGAAACTTATTGACACCTTGCTCATTTTTTTTCTAAGTATTTAAGTATACTTATTGACACCTTGCTCAATTTTTTTCTAAGTATTTAAGCATACTTTTTTTTGTTTTTGTTAATGCGGGCAATGCAAATTATTTTGTAAATATTCATACATTTCAATTAAGTTGTTAGACTTAAAGGTGTACACTTAAGGAAAATAGTCCTTTATTTTTACTGTGTGTCTCTCTAATTTGTATGTTTTTTTGAAAAAAACATATTGTAAGATTTTGGTTTTTTAATCTGTTCTGCTATTGGTCTATTTTTTTCTTTTTTTCTTTTTTTGGTGAGTTTATTCCTTTCATATTCAGAGTTATTATCACTAACTTTGTATTTCTCTCCAACCTACTTTCCCTCTACTCTGTCCTTCTTTCTCCTTTCACTCCGATCCTCCTTAAAAGCATTTTTTTCTAAACTCTGCCTCCCTTCCTTCTACTCATCTTCCCCTTTTCTTACTCTTTCATCTTCTACTTTCCTTCAGGGTAAGACAGATTTCTTTAACCAACTGAGTATGTATTTTCCTCCCTATTTGAGCCTGATGCTCTCTCCCCGATGACAGTAAGGTTTAAGTGTGCCCCCTTCTTCATCTCCTCATCCGCTGTAAAAGTTCTTTAAAGCCTCTTTTATGTAAGATAATTTACACTCTCTCTCTTTCTCCTTTATCCAGTGCATTCCTCTTTCTCACCCCTGTTTTAATTTAATTTTTTTTTCTTTTTGGTGAGTCAATCAGGGTTAAATAACTTGCCCAGCATCACACAGCTAGTAAGTCTCAAGTGTCTGAGGCCAGATTTAAACTCAGGTATTCCTGACTTCAACACTGGGGCTCTATCCACTGTGCCATGTACTTGCCCCATTTTAATTTTTTTGATATCATTCCATCACATTCTACTCATGTCCATGCCTTCTGCCTATGTATACTCCTAACCTACCTAGCAATGAAATTCTTAAAAGTTACAACTATTATGTAGGAATGTAAATAGTTTAACCTTATTGAATCTCCTATGATTTCTCTTTCCTGTTTACCTTTTTATGCTTCTCTTGAGTCTTCTATTTGCAAGTTAAATTTTCTATTCAGCTCTAGCCTGGATCCTAGTATGGGCAATGCAATAGAGTCTTGCATAAAAGGTAAGGAAAATGATGCTTATAATCTCCTTTTGACCAGTTGTCTAATCCCCTTACTTTCTGTGGGATGGGAGCTTCTGAGGTACCCTCTGCTGCAACTGATTCAGTTGCACACAGGGCCAGCTGCTAGTTTACTGGGAGGAGGTCTGTGCCTGCAGTAGGCTGTGCTCCTTTCTTGCCCTATTTAAACAGACCTTTCCTATCAACCTTCCCAGTTTTCTTGGTTTGAAAAATTATTTCACCTCATCATTTGATGGGAACTTCTGCTCCAGAATTTGTTTTGAGGCATTATTTAAAATTACTGGGTGAGTAATTTGAAAGAGTGCAAATGAGTCCCTGCCCTTTTTCCATCATCTTGGCTCCTCCAACACTTGCCCATTTTGAATATGACAAGTAGTATCATATTGACAGATTTTAATTTTGCTACTAATCATAATGTATAATATCATAAAAAGAGAAGACCCAAATCCTTTATCTATAAATACAACAGGGGAAGTATTGACTTCAGAACTTCATAGATTTGATGTTGAAAATTATATATACTGCAGTTACTGTTAAAAAAAATTAAAAGTGAACATCAAAACAAATTGGGAGCAGAGAATCAGAAAAGTCACACAGTGGAATTGACTAGATCACCTGAGGGGCCATGTCCAGTGAGTCGAGCATATGTGTATCAACTCAGCTTAGAAGTGGAAATACCTTTTCAACACAAAAGAGAGTTCTAATGAAATTTTATGGATAGTTTCTGAGACCAAAAGAGGATATAGAAATTCACTGATGCAGAACTGTGAGTTTATCAAAGACATATTTTATTTTGTTTTTCCTCACTCATGTCATCCTTGGTTTTTTTTGTAAGTGTGTGCTCACCAAAAGACATTTGTTACTGAGTGTTACCTAGGTTCATGAATGGATTTAGATATCTGTATCATTTCTGAATTAGCTTTAATGTATTCTTGATGTTATTTTTTGCACCATTACTATGTAAATATTTTAAATTTAATTCAATTTTTGTTACACTTTAAGTTCCAAACTATTTCCCTCCCACCTTCCTGACTGAACACCAGAGAAATTCACCAATTGACACAAATGTGTGTGTGTGTGTGTGTGTGTGTAGAAACTATACTAAACATAGTTCTCTATCATTTTCATCTGTATTTCATTTGAGCATTTACAATACATAATACTCAATATGACTTAGTCATTCACAGTTGTTCTTCAAACAATATTGCTGTTACTGTATACAATGTTCTCTTGGTTCCACTCATTTCACTTCATTACTTCACATAAATCTTTCCGTGTTTTTTTCCTAAAATCTTTCTTATCACATGGTAATTTTCTATCACAATCATATACGACAAATTATTTACCCATTCTCCCTCATTTAATTTATATCCTCTTAGTTTCCAGTTCTTTGTTTCCACTAAGACAGCTGCTGTAAATACTTTAAAATATATTTTTCTTTTTCCTTGATCCCCTTGGGAAATAGACCTAACAGTGATACTTATTTGAATACTTTTAATGTCTAAAAGTGTCATTATGGTGACTGGGTTTATATAAATGGAAGCACAAAAGTGAGGTCACAAAAGCTAAAGTGGTGATATGGACAAGAGTATTTCCCCTGAATCCCCTGAAAAAATTTCAATGTGCAATGTGCTATAGTTCCTTTTCTGAACACCTATTTGTCAGTGTGAAGCAGGGCGATAGAAAGCAAGCCAGGTCAGCAAGTGAGAGTACATTATCACAACCTATTTCAAAGGGATTGATATTATGAAGTTGCCACAGAGAATGAGCTACACACACACAATAAAAATTATTTGGTCTCATCATGCTATATGATTGCTTACATAAATGATGGTAAGGGTATGGGAAGCAAATAAAGAGGTCCCTGTTAACATTGAGTAAATTTGGTTTTTAAGTAACAAGATTTTCTACAATAAAGATAAATGTTGCTAATCAATTCTCTCTCCTGTGTGAAAAAAATTAAATAAACACAACTTTTTCTTCAACCTCTGAGAGTAGAAGATTTTTTGAAAAATCAGAAGAGGGTCAGGTAAGGAGAAAACAAACAAAAAAGATGAACAAGGAAAGAAAAAATATGTCTAGGACATATATCAATGTAATTTCCTAATTTTTATTAAGCAAGAAAATCTTGTAATAAAAGAGAAAAATTGTGCTCTCTCCAAATTGAGAGCTTCTTAGAATTGAATTTATGTAGAAGAAAATACTGATTAGGAACAGAGACAAATTCTACAGTGTGACAACTTGAAAAGAGTGATATTAACTCAGGTAGACTGACTGGATATTTAGGGTTCTAAATGAGAAGTGAACTTTATTTCTGGCATAGATGATTTTAAACTATGCTACCATTTAGCAGGGGATGAGACAAAGTTCGACATGCTAAGCAGAAGGACAATGACATAAATGAAGCAATTTTATAGGGTGAAGTTATAAATTAGGTCAATATATTGACAAACTGCTAAGGATATTGTTTAGAGAGATGGCTAAAGAGTGAATTGTTCCTCTATTGAGAATTCACTTTCTGCCTCATTTGAAAAAAAAATTATTTTGAATATTTTTGAGCTCTAGTATCTATTTTAAAGAAGAATGTGAAATGTATAAAATTATATTTTGTCAGTAGGTATCAAATTTGATGAAGAAGGATCTTACTATATTTAAAAATTCACTCTTGGCTTCTGAGATCCAAGATGGTAGAGTAAGATGTGAGTCACTCTTACTCTCCCTTATTAACCCCTGAAAGCCCAGAAAATACCGCCCCAGGAAAAACCCTGGGAGAGCTGAACCACAAGAAAGATGGGGTACAGCAGTCCAATAGCACAGGTAGTTTAAGGGATTAATGGGAAAGGCCCCTCTTACCCTGGGGGAAGGGGAGCAGTACAGAACAGGAGGTGTCCCAGCAAGCTAGTGAAAAGCCCCACCTCAGCATACTAGGAGGAGATCCTGAAGCCTAGGTGGTGGAGCAGGCAAACATCAACCCCAGGACCCCCAAATGCCTCACTGATGTCAGGGGAACTGGTGGAAACCAACTTGGAAAACCACCAGTGCCGGGGCATTCTACATGGCTCCAGGTGGATAAACACCCTACAACATCCATCTGAAAGGAACTGAAGAAAGCCAAAGGAAGGAAAGGCCCATGTGAGCAGGAAATCCCCAGGAGCCACACTACCCAATCCTACCCCTAGAGTTCCAGTATTGCTGATTCCAGTTTATCACCATGTAAGCTGCCAGAACCCTACAGCCTCTAATTGCCAACAATGGAGGCCCCAACACACAAAGCCAGGGACCAGGAGCTAGTCTCCCAACACAAGAAGGTTGGGTCAGTGCCCTCTGCTCCCCAGCAGGAGAACTCAATCTCTTTTAAGGCCAGGAAATAAGCAAACACCATGAGCAAAAAGAAATGTATGATAGATTCTTATTATGGGAAGAGTGAAGATCAAAGCAGAAATTCTGAAGAGGTCAGCAAACCTACATCTGGAACCTCAAAAGGGAATATGAACTGGTCTGTAGCCCAAAAAGCCTTCTTAGAAGAGCTCAAGAATGATTTTAAAAGTCAAATGAGAGAGGTAGAAGAAAAAAATGGGAAAAGAAATGAGAGGCATGCAAGAGGGAGTCAATAGCTTGGAAAAGGAAGGACAACAATTAAGTGTAGAAAGCAAGTCCTTAAAAAATTCAATTGGCCAACTGGAAAAAAAAGTACACTGAAGAAAACAAGTCCCTACATATGCAATTGGCCAAATGGAGAAGGAGGTACAAAATCTAACACAAGAAAACAATTTGTCAAAAATTAGAATTGGGCAAATGGAAGCCAATGACTCCTTGAGAGAGCAAGAAAAATCAAACAGAAAAAAAAGAATGGAAAAAATATATGAAAATGTAAAATATCTCATTGGTAAAGCAACCTACCTGGAAAATCAATCCAGGAGAGATTATTGGTATACCTGAAAATCACGATAAAAAAAGAGCCTGGGTAGTATCTTTCAGGAAATCATAAAGGAAAACTACCCTGAGGTCTTAGAACCAGAGGGTAAAATAGCCATAAAAAGAATCCACTGATCACTTCCTGAAAGAGATCCCAAATTGAAAACACCAAGGAATGTAGTAGCCAAATTCCAAAATTACCAGGTCAAAGAGAAAATACTGCAAGCAGCCAAAAGGAATCAATTTAAATATCATGTAACCACAGTCAGGATTACACAGGACCTTACAGCTTCTACATTAAAAGACTAAAGGGTGTGGAATATGATATTCCATAAAGCAAAGGAGCTTGGATTACAACTAAGGATCAACTACCCAGTGAAAATGAGCATGATCTTTCAAGGGAGGACATGGGTATTCAACAAAACAGGGGACTTCCATACCTTCCTGATAAAAAGATCAGAGCTCAACAGAATATTTAATCTTCAAATACAAGACTCAAGAGAAACATAAAAAGGTAAATGGGACAGAAAGAAACAACATGTTATTAATAAGGATAAATTGTTTACATCACTACAAGGGAAGATGACACTTGTAACTCCTGAGAACTGTATTATTATTACACTACATAAAGGGGTATACATAAAGGGGTGGATATAAATTGACTTTTATATAATGATGAAAGAAATCTAATCAAGTGGGTTAAATGGATCCAAGTAAATGGATTAATCTGATCTAAGAAAATGTACTGAGAGTAAAGGAAAGGAGGACGCAGACAAGAGTAAACTACATCAGAAGAAAAGGCACAAAAACTATTACAGCAGAGGGAAAAAAGGGAGGGATAGGAGCATTGTTTGAACCTTACTCTCATCAGATTTGGCTCAAGAAGGAAATAACATAGTAAGTTAGGTACAGAAATTTAACATGCCCTATAGGCAGTAGGAGGGGAAAGGGGAAAGAAAAGGGAGGGGGCTAATAGAAAGGAGGTGGGACTGAGGTAGGTGGTGGTCAAAAGTAAACATTATTCAAGAGGGAAAAGGAGAAATAAAAGCATAAACAAGGGAAAGGGGAAGGATGAGAGAAAGACACTGATAGTAATCATAACTATGAATGGGATACATGAATGTAATGGAATACTACTGTGCTATAACAAAGGATGAACAGGCAGACTTCAGAAAAACTTGGAAAGACTCGTGTGATCTGATGCTGAGTGAAGTGAGCAGAACCAGGAGAATGTTGTACACAGTGACAGCCATGTTGTGCATTGACTAATATTGATTGACTTAACCCTTTTCAACAATACAAGGATCTAAGACATCTCCAAAAGCCTCATGGTGGAAAATGCTATCCACATCCAAAGAAAGAACTATGGAGGTTGAATGCACATTGAAGCATACTATTTTTTTCTTCTGTTGTGTTTTGTTTTCTCTTTCTGGTGGTTCCTCCTATTAGTTCTAATTCTTACTTACAACATCACTAATGTGAAAATATGTTTAATAGGAATGTATACATACAGCCTATATCAGCTGGCATACCATCTTGGGGGAAAAGGCAGGGAGGGAGGAGGAGAAAAATTTAAAACTAAAAAGCTTATGGAAGTGATTATTGATAAATCAAAATAAATTAATTAAAAAACAAAAGAAAAAAATAGACGTCATTTCCTCCATGAAGTCTTCCTTGATTCCTCTACAACTAAAGGAGATCCTTCTCTTCTCACTTTTTCCCAGGGCTATTATTTCTGCATCTTCCCTTTGATCCCAGAATATTCTACCTTATATCACATTTATTTGTGTATATGCTGTACATGTTGTGTATTCCCTCATTATATAAAAACTTGATTTCAAATACTAATACTAATACTACTACTATTACTACTAATAATAAAAAGTTCCAAAAAGACCTCATTATCAGACTAGAAGATAGCCAAGACAATAAGAATCCAGGATCAGCATTTATTGTCAATCTGATCAAATTTCAAGAACAAGACTATTACAAGACACAGAATAAAATAATGACCATAATGATAATGTGGTATCCTAGTGATACAACTTGTAAAATGACAAGTGACATCTCTTACACATGTCATCTGATAATTTCTTATTGAAAATATATTTAAATCTTCAAACCTGGTTGTGGTCATTTTTTTTCCCTCACCAGGGGATTTTTTTAGGATCTTAAAGCTTGTACCATTCCTTTCAGCACCTGATAATGCACTGTGTTATACTTTCATTGACTTGTTTTATTATTGAAGAGTGGGGGGAGAAGGGACAGGCATTTTAGCTTAGTGAGAAAAACAAAACAACAGAATGATAGACCAACAGTTGCCAGAAATACCACTTATTAGCTGAGTGGTTCATTGAGTGTGCATATGTTTGTATCTATATCTATATGTGTATACACAGAAATCTATACATAAGAGTATTGTGTTTATATGGACTGTATGTGAGAAAGAGAGAGAAGGGGGAGTTTGTAATGTAGAGTACTGGGTAGAGAGGTGGCTTTAAATTGAGGAAGACTTCTTTTCAAGTCTTCATCTACAAAGACTGGTTATGTGATGTTGGTCAAATTTCTTAACTTCTGAGAGGCACAACATCTCTATAAATGCTTTAGGACATGTGTCCTAGAAAAAGAGCTGCAGAGATTTGGACTTTTCTTCAAGATTTCACCTTTTACCACATGGCATCACCTCCTGTGAATGAAGTCATTCACTCTCAGACACAAATGTAGGAAAGAGTCATAAAAGTACTTAGGCAGTTTTTGAAATGCAGAAAATTTTAGCCATGCAGCTAGTAGAAAAACAAACAGATTCTAAGAAGATATCTGATTAAGGCAAGAAATTATCTGTCTCTCCCAAATTCCCCCACAAATGATTTAAACTAATGACTCAAAGTTAACTTTGGAAGGGCAGGAATAATTAAAAGTCAGGGGTAAAGCTATTATTTAGTATTGTACTAGAAATGTTAACGTTAGCAATAAAAGAATAAAAAGAAATTGAATGAGTTAGAATAGGCAATGAGGAAACAAAATTATCCCTCTTTACAGATGAAATGATAGTATACCTGGAGAATCCTAGAGAAAAAAACTAAAAAACTACTTGAAACAATGAACAAATTTAGCAAAACTGCAGTATATATAGAATAAACCCACATAAGTCATCAACATTTCTATATACTACCAACAAAGCCCAGCAGCAGGAGACAGAAAGAGGAAATTCCATTTAAAATAAATGTAGACTATATAAAATATTTGGGAGTTTACCTGTCAAGACAAATCCAAGAACTATATGCACACAATTACAAAATACTTTTCAAACAAATAAAGTCAAATCTAAATAATTAGGGAAAAAATCAATTGTTCATGGATAGGTCAAGGTAATATAATTTAAAAAATGGCAATACTTCCTAAATTAATTAACTTATTCAGTGCCATACTAAACTACCAAAAGTTATAGAGCTAGAAAAGATAATAACAGAATTTATTTGGAAGAATAAAAGGTCAAGAAGGTGGCTTAGCTATGCCAGATCTTAAATTGTATAATAAAGCAGCAATCATCAAAACTACTTGGTGCTGGCTAAGAAATAGAGTGATGGATCAGTGGAATTCCTTAGGTATACAAGACACAGTGGTCAATGACTATAGCAATCTACTGTTTGATGATAAGGCCAAAGGCTCCTGCTTCTGAGATGGAAAATTACTATTTGACAAAAAACTCCTGGGAAAACTGGAAAATAGTAGGCCAGAAACTAGGAATAACCAACATCTCACACCTTATACTGAGATAAGGTCAAAAATTAGTACATGATTTAGCCATAAAGGGTGATACCATAAGCAAATTAAGAGAGCAAGGAATAATCTTGGAGAAGGGAAGAACTTATGACCAACCAAATAGAGAAAACTGTGAAATGCAAAATGGATAATTTTGATTACATTCAATTAAAAAGTTTTGGCAGAAATGAAGAAAACACACCGAAGATTAAAAGGGAAACAGAAAGCTGGGAAACAATTTTTATTGCCAGTGTTTCTGATAAAGTCTTCATTTCTAAAATATATAGAGAACTGACTCCAATTTATAAGAAAATAAGTCATTCCTTATTTGATAAATTATCAAAGGATATGAACAGGAAGTTTTCAGAAAAAGAAATTAAAACTATCTATAGTAAAATGGAAAAATGCTCTAAAATCACTATTGATTAGAGAAATGCAAATTAAAACAACTGAGGTACCACCTTACAGTTATCAAGTTGGCTAAAATGACAGAAAAAGAAAATGATGGCTGTTGGAAAAGATATGGGGAAATTGGAACACTAATGCATTGTTGATGAGTTTTAAACTGATCCAACCATTCTGGAGAGCAATTTGAAACTATGACCAATGATGTATAAAATTATGCAAACACTTAGATCCAGTAATATCATTATTAGGTCTGTATTCAAAAGAAATCATTAAAAACAGAAGGGAAAAGGACCCACATATACAAAAATATTTATGGCAGCTCTTTTTGTGGTGGCCAGGAATTGGAAATGGAGGGGATGGCCATCAGCTGGGGAATGGCTGAACAAGTTGTGGTGTGTGAATGTAATGGAATATTATTGTTCCATAAGAAATGATGAACAGGAAGATTTCAGAAAAACCTGGAAAGACTTATATGAACTGATGCTGAGTGAACTGAGTAGAGCCAGGAGAATATTGTATACAGTAATAGCAACATTGTGCAATGACCAGCTTTGATAGATTTGGCTCTTCTCAGCAATGCAAGGATTTAAGGTAATTCAAAAAGACTCATGATGGAAAATACTATCCACATCCAGAGAAATAACTATGGAGTCTGAATGCAGATTGAAGCACACTATTTTCAACTCTTGTTTTGTTTGTTTTTCCTTTCTCCTTTTATTTCCTTTTCTTCTAATTCCTGTTTCACAATACTACTGATGTAGAAATATGTTTAATATGATTGTACATATATAACCTACATCAGATTGCTTGCTGTCTTGGGGAAGGTGGGAAAAGAAGAAAGGGAGGGAGAAAATAGTTTGCAACTCAAAATATTGTAGAAGTGAATGTTGAAAATTTTACATGTAATTGGAAAAAATAAAATGCTATTTAAAATATTTTAGTATGCATAGGATCTTTTCCTTTTTAATCTCTTTGGGATACAAACCTAGTAGTAGTATTGCTTGGTCAAAGGGTATGCATGGTTTTATCGTCCTTTGGGCATAGTTCCAAATTGTCTCCAGAATGGCTGAATTAGTATACAACTTCACTTATAGTACATTAATTTTCCCACATCCCTTCCAACATTTGTCATTTTACTTTTCTGTCATATTAGCCAAACTGACAGGTATGAGGTAGTAGTCCAGAGTTGTTTTAATTTGCATTTCTCTCATCAGTAGTGATTTAGAGCATTTTATATGACTATAGATAGCTTTGAATACTTTGTCTGAAAACTGCCTGTTAATTTTCTTTGACCATTTATCAACTGAGGAATGGTTCTTATTTCTATAAATTTGACTCAGTTTTCTGAGAAATGAAGTCTTTCTCAGAGAAATTCACTGTAATGGTTTTTTTCACATTAATGATTACCAACTATGTATTTCTCTCCATCCTATTTCCCCCTGTTAATCCCACTCTTTCTCTCTCCTTTCACCCTGTTCATTCTTAAAAGTGTTTGCTTCTGACTTTTATCTCCCTCAAACTGCCCTTCCTTCTATCAGTTACCCTCCCCTTCTCTTATTCCCTACCCTTCCTACTTCCCTGTATGGAAAGACAGATTTCTACACTCACTTGAGTGCATATATTATTCCTTCTTTGAGCCAATTCTGATGAGAGTAAGGTTCATGTGCACTTCTCCCCACCTCCCCCATTTTCCTCTCCACTGTAAAATCTCCTTCAGACCTTTTTTATGGCAGATAATTTAGCCAATTCTACCTCTCTTTTTCCCTTTTGCCCAGTGCATTCTTTCTCATTGCTTAATTTTTTTTTGAGATAATCATATCACATTCAACTCATACCTCTGCTTTTTGTCTATGTCTTTTCTGTCTAATAATGCCCTAATAATGAGAAAGTTTTTATGAGCTATAAATATCATTTTCCTATGTAGGAATATGAATGGTTTCTTATCAATTTCTTTACGATTTCTCTTTCTTGATTACCTTTTTATGCTTCTTTTGAATTTTGTGTTTGAAAATCAAATTTTTTATTCAGTTTTGGTCTTTTCATTAGGAATGTTTGAAAATCATCTGTTTTATTACTCATCCATTTTTCCCTATGAAGGATTATACTCAGTTTTGGTGGGTATGTGATCCTTGCTTGTAATCCTAGCTCTTTTTTTTAGCTTGTTAAAAATTTTTTAAATATATTCTGATTTATCAACAATCACTTACATATGTTTTTGAGTTGAAAATTTTTCTCCTCCTTCCTCCCCCCAACTCTCCCCAAGATAGCACACAATCTGATATAGGTTTTACATTTACATTCCTATTTAACATATTTTCACATTAGTGAAGTTGTAAGTAAAAATTAAAACCAATAGGAGGAACTATCAGAAAGATGAAACAAAACTCAACAGAAGTTAAAAATAAGTGATAGCTATTTGACTTCCATAGTTCTTTCTTTGGATGTGGACAGCATTTTCCATCCTGAGGCCTCTGGAGATGTCTTAGATCCTTGTAATCCTGAGAAGGGTTCAGTTTATCAATATTAGTCAGCGCATAATGTGGTTGTTATTCTGTACAAGGTCCTCTTGGTTCTGCTCACTTCACTCAGCACCAAAACATATAAGTCTTTCCAGATTTTTCTGAAGTCAGCCTGTTCATCATTTCTTATAGAACAATAGTATTCCATTACATTCATATACCACAACTTGCTCAGCCATTCCCCAATTGATGGGCATCCTCTCAATTTCCAATTCTTTGCCACCACAAAAAGAGCTGCTATGAATATTTTTGTACATGTGGGTCCTTTTCCCATTTGTTTGATCTCTTTGGGATATAGCCCTAGAAGTGCTATTGCTGGATCAAAGGGTATGCACATTTTTGTAGCCCTTTGGGCATAGTTCCAAATTGTTCTCCAAAATGGTTGGATCATTTCACAACTCCACCAACAATGTATTAGTGTTCCAATTTTCCCACATCTTCTCCAACATTTATCATTTTCCTGTTTTGTCATGTTGGCCAATCTGATAGGTGTGATGTGGTACCTCAGAGTTGTTTTGATTTGCATTTCTCTAATCAATAATGATTTAGAGCATTTTTTCATATGACTATAGATGGCTTTAATTTCTTCATCTGAGAACTGTCTGTTCATATCCTTTGACCATTTATCAATTGGGGAATGGCTTGTGTTCTTATAAATTTGTCTTAATTCTCTATATATTTTAGAAATGAGGCCTTTATCAGAGAGACTGGTTGTAAAAATTCTTTCCCAATTTTCTACCTTCCTTCTAATCTTAGTTGCATTGGCTTTGTTTGTGCAAAAACTTTTCAATTTAATGTAATCAAAATTATCCATTTTGCTTTTCATAATGTTCTCTATCTCCTGTTTGGTCATGAATTCTTCTGTTCTCCATAGATCTGATAGGTAAACTATTCCTTGTTCTCCCAGTTTACTTATGGTATCAGCCTTTATATCTAAGTCATGAACCCATTTTGACTTTATTTTGGTATATGGTGTGAGATTTGGGTCTATGCCTAGTTTCTGCCATACTCTTTTCCAGTTTTCCCAGCAGTTTTTTTCAAAGAGTGGGTTCTTATCCCAGAAGCTGGGGTCTTTGGGTTTATCAAATAATAGATTACTATAGTCATTGACTACTGTGTCTTGCATATTTAACCTATTCCACTGATCCACCTCCCTATTTCTTAGCCAGTACCAAGCAGTTTTGATGATTGCTGCTTTATAATACAATTTAAGATCTGGAATTGCTAGGCCACCTTCCCCTGCATTTCTTTTCATTAGTTCCTTTGATATTCTGGACCTTTTGTTTTTCCAAATGAATCTTGTTATTATTTTTTCTAACTCTATAAAATAATTTTTGGTAGTTTGATTGGTATGGCACTGAATAAGTAAATTAGCTTAGGTAGGATTGTCATTTTTATTATATTAGCTCGGCCTACCCATGAGCAACTGATGTTTTTCCAATTATTTAGATCTGATTTTATTTGTGTGAAAAGTGTTTTGTAATTGTGTTCATAGAGTTCCTGGGTTTGTTTGGGAGGTAGACTCCTAAATATTTTATAATGTCTACAGTAAGTTTAAATGGGATTTCTCTTTCTATCTCTTGCTGTTGGGCTTTGTTGGTAATATATAGAAATGCTGATGATTTATGTGGGTTTATTTTATAGCCTGCAACTTTGCTAAAGTTGTTTATTATTTCAAGTAGTTTTTTACTTGATTCTCTAGGATTCTCTAAGTATATCATCATGTCATCTGCAAAGAGTGATAGCTTTGTTTCTTCTTTGCCTATTCTAATGCCTTCAATTTCTTTTTCTTCTCTTATTGCTAAAGCTAAGGTTTCCAGTACAATATTGAATAACAGTGGTGATAATGGACATCCTTGTTTCACCCCGATCTTATTGGAAATGCTTCTAGCCTGTCCCCATTACATATAATGCTTGCTGAAGGTTTTAGATATATGCTATTTATTATTTTAAGGAAGACTCCATTTATACCTATGCTTTCTAGTGTTTTTAATAGGAATGGGTGTTGTATTTTATCAAAAGCTTTTTCTGCATCTATTGAGATGATCATGTGGTTTCTGTTGGTTTTGTTGATATGCTCAATGATGCTGATAGTTTTCCTAATATTGAACCAACCCTGCATTCCTGGTATAAATCCTACCTGGTCATAGTGTATTATTCTTGTGATAAGTTGCTGCAATCTATTTGCTAGTATTTTGTTTAAAATTTTTGCATCTATATTCATTAGAGAAATTGGTCTATAATTTTCTTTCTCTATTTTGACTCTTCCTGGTTTAGGTATCAACACCATATTTGTATCATAAAAAGAATTTGGTAAGACTCCTTCTTCACCTATTTTCCCAAATAGTCTATATAGTATTGGAATTAATTGTTCTTTAAATGTTTGATAGAATTCGCATGTAAATCCATCTGGCCCTGGAGATTTTTTCCTAGGGAGTTCATCAATGGCTTGTTCAATTTCTTTTTCTGAGATGGGGTTATTTAAGTATTTTACTTCCTCTTCGGTTAATCTGGGCAAATTATATTTTTGTAAATATGTATCCATTTCACTAAGATTGTCAAATTTGTTGGCATATAGTTGGGCAAAATAATTCCTAATTATTGTTTTAATTTCCTCTTCCTTGGTGGTAGCTTCACCTTTTCATTCTTGATACTAGTAATTTGGTTTTCTTCTTTCTTTTTTTTAATTAAATTAACCAAAGGTTTATCTATTTTATTGTTTTTTTCATAAAACCAGCTCTTAGTTTTATTTATTAGTTCAATAGTTTTCTTAATTTCAATTTTATTAATTTTTCCTTTGGTTTTCAATATTTCTAATTTGGTGTTTAGTTGAGGATTTTTAATTTGTTCTTTTTCTAGTTTTTTAGTTGTATGCCCAATTCATTAATCTCCTCTTTTTCTATTTTATTTATGTAAGCATTTAGAGATATAAAACTTCCCCTAAGAACTGCTTTCGCTGCATCCCATAGTTTTGGTATGTTGTCTCATTATTGTCATTCTCTTGAATGAAATTATTGATTGTTTCTATGATTTGTTGTTTGACCCAATCATTTTTTAGGATTAGATTATTTAGTTTCCAATTATTTTTTAGTCTATCTTTCCATGGCCCTTTATTACATATAATTTTTATTGCATCATGATCTGAAAAGGATGCATTTAATATTTCTGCCTTTCTGCATTGGATTGTGAGGTTTTTATGCCCTAGTACATGGTCAATTTTTGTGTATGTGCCATGTACTGATGAGAAAAAAGTATATTCCTTTCTATCCCCATTCAGTTTTCTCCAGAGGTCTATCATACCTAACTTTTCTAATGTTCTATTCACCTCCTTAACTTCTTTCTTGTTTATTTTGTGGTTAGACTTATCTAGTGCGAGAGGGGGAGGTTCAGGTCCCCACTAGTATAGTTTTGCTGTCTATTTCTTCCTGTAACTCCCTGAACTTCTCCTCTAAGAATTTGGATGCTATACCATTTGGTGCATATATGTTTAGTAATGATATTACTTCATTGTCTATGGTGCCTTTTAGCAGGATGTAGTTTCCTTCCTTATCTCTTTTGATTAGATCTATTTTTGCTTTTGCTTTGTCTGAGATCAGGATTGCTACCCCTGCTTTTTTTACTTCAGCTGACGCATAATATATTCTGCTCCAGCCTTTTACCTGTGTCACTCTTTTTCAAATGTGTTTCCTGTAAACAACATATTGTAGGATTATGGTTTTTAATCCATTCTGCAATATTTCCTTTTATGGGAGAGTTCATCCCATTCACATTCACAGTTATGATTACTATCTGTGTCTTTTTCTCCATCCTTTCCCCCCATTTATGCTTTTCTTTCTCCTTTTTCCTTTCCCCCTTCACTAGTGTTTTGCTTTTGACCACGCCTCCTTCAGTCCTCCTCCCTTTTATTATCCCTTTCCTTTTCTTCCCCTTTACTCTTACTGCTTCTTCCCTCCTTCTTTCCCCTCCTTTCTTTCCCCTCCCTTTTCTTTCCCCTTTTCCCTCCTACTGCCTATAGGGCAAGTTAGATTTCTATACTTAACTGATTATGTTATGCCCTTCTTGAGCCAAATTTGATGACAGTAAGGTTGAAAGAATGCTCCCCCCCTTCTTTCCCTCTGCTGTAATAGGATTTTGTGTCTTTTTCTGTAATGTAATTTACCCTTGTCTGCCTCCTCCTTTCTCAGTACATTTTCTAAAATCAGATTGACCTGTTTATTTGGATTCATTTAACCCACTTGATTAGATTTTTTTTTTTTATCATTACATCAAAGTCTACTAATATCCACCCTCTTTATGTATATTCCTTTAACCTGGTGTAACAACAACACAGTTCTCAAGGGTTTCAAGTGTCCTATTCCCTTGTAGGGGTCCAAACAGCACCCTACCCCATTAACAATGTACCATATCTTGAAGATCAAATTTTTTGTTGAGCTCTGGTCTTTTTATCACAAAATTTTGGAATTCTCCTATTTTGTTGAATATCCATCTCCTCCCTTGAAAAATGATGCTCATTTTTGCTGGGTAATTGATCCTTGGCTGCATTCCAATCTCCTTTGCCACATGGAATATCATGTTCCATGCCCTGAAGTCTTTTAATGTAGAAGTTGCAAGGTCCTATGTAATCCTGACTGTGGTTCCATGATATTTAAATTGTTTCTTTCTGGCTGATTGCAGCACCTTCTCTTTCACCTGGTAATTTTGGAATTTTGCTATTATATTCCTTGGTGTTGTCAATTCGGGATCTCTTTCAGGTGGTGATCGGTGGATTCTTTCTATGGTTATTTTCCCTTCTGGTTCTAGGACTTCCAGGCAGTTTTCCTTTATGATTTCCTGAAAGATACTGTCCAGGCTCTTTTTTTCATCATGATTTTCAGGTAGTCCAATAATTTTTAAATTGTCTCTCCCGAATCGATTTTCCAGGTCAGTTGTTTTACAATGAGGTATTTTACATTTTTATCCATTTTTTCATTTTTTTGTTTCTGTTTGACTGATTCTTGCTCTCTCATCAAGACATTAGTTTCCATTTGTCCAATTCTAGTTTTTAACAGATTGTTTTCATCTGCTAGTTTTTGTACTTCTTTCTTCAATTGGCCAATTGTGTTTTTTAGGGGCTTGTTTTCTTCAGTGTATTTTTTTTTTCCAATTGGCCAATTGTATTTTTGAAGGACTCTTCCTCCTCTCTCATTTGACTATTAAAATCCTTCTTGAGCTTTTCTAAGAAGGCTTTTTGGGCTTCAGACCAGTTCATATTCCCTTTTGTTGTTGCAGATGTGGGTTTGTTGACAATGTTGCCCTCTTCAGAATTCTGTCTTGATCTTCACTCTTCTCATAATATGAATCTATGGTATGTTTCTTTTTAACTCATGGTGTTTCTTTATTCCTTGGCCTTTAAAGAGATTGAGCTCAACTGCTGGGGAACAGAGGGCACTGACCCAAGCTTCTTGTGTTGGGAGCCTAGGTCTTGGTCACTGGCTTTGTGTGCTGGGGCCTCTTATGCTGGCAATTGTAGGCTGTAGGGTTCTGGCAGCTTACCTCATGTTGCGCTGGAATCAGCAAGGCTGAAACTTTCGAGCAATTCTAGGTTGCCTGCTTTTCCTTTCCTTTAGCTTTTTCCAGCTCCTTTTGGCTGGGCTGTAGGGTGTTTATCTGCCTGGGGCCCCCTATAGTGTTGTCTCCCTCATTTCTGCTAATGCACTGGGAGATTCCTCTGTGTTAGAGTGCCAAGACACCTGGTGGTTTTCTGAGATGGTTTCCACCGGTTCCCCTGCCCTCACTGAGGCATTTGGAGATCCAGGTGTTGGTTTTTGCCTGTTCTACCACCTGGGATTCAGGATTTCTTCACAATTGGAGGCTGCAGGGGTATAACAGCTCAGATGGTGTTGGACTGGAACCAGCAAGCAGGGGTTTAGAAAGTCTTTAGGTTGTTTTCTTCACCTCCTTTCAGACAAATGCTGAAGGGTACTTATTGGCCTGGGGCCCCTTGTAGTTCTGTCTCCCTTATTTTTGCTGAGGCATTGGAAGACCCATTTGCTGGGCTGCTGCACTGCTGCTCCCCATCTTTCTTCTAGTTCAGCTGTTCCAGGGTGTTTTTCTGGGGTGATATTTTCTGGGTTTTCAGAGGTTGATAGGGGAGAGTGAGAGCGTCTACCTTTCACTCCTCCATCTTGGCTTCCAGAAGCAGAGTAATCCTAGCTCTTTTGCCCTTTGAAATACCATATTCCAAGCCCTCTGATCCTTCAAGGTAGGAGCTGCTACATCTTGTGTTATCCTGACTGTGACTCCACAATATGTAATTTGTTTCTTTTTGGCTACTTGCAATATTTTCTCCTTCATCTGGGAGGTCTGGAATTTGGCTATAATATTCCTGGGAATTTTCATTTTGGGATCTCTTTTAGGAGGTGATCAGTGGATTCTTTTGTTTTCTATTTTACCACATACAATATCAGGGTAGTCATCCTTGATGATTTCTTGAAAGATGATGTTTAAGTTTTCATGCAGTCCAATAATTCTTAATTTATCTTTCCTGGATCTATTTTTAAAATCAGATCTCTTTCTAGAATTTTCACAGAAGTCAAAGTACAGCTCATTGGCCTATACATTGCAAACTTTTCTTTAATTTCCTTTTACGGAAATCTAAATTTCCATGCTCCAGTTTCTGGTACTTCTCCTATTTTCCTTCACCTTTCCAATATTACATATATAACTTTTGAGATCATACTTACCAGTTCTTGAGGAAACAGAGGATGCAATTCAAATGAATCATGTTTCTCAAATTCATCAAAAGCAACTAAGTACACTCTTACTTTTACCTTATGTACTATGAACATCAACTCCTTAGTAATTTGTGTTCTTTTATTTACAATGTAAAATTTATTTGAAAAAATAGAATTTATAATCTCTTTAAACCATCTCAGGCACTTATCATAACCTTATCTATCATAAGCAAAAGTCCTATCCCTTATTAAACCTTCCTTTCCCCCTTAATGTAAATTTTAAAAAAGCACTTTTTGGACCTTAGCTCATTCTCAACTCTTTTCATGATCAGAAAGTCTTGAATTGAAATATAGACTTAGTTACTCACTAGCTGTATAACCCAAAGTAGATCACTTAGCCCATGTCTGACATAATCTCCTCAACTAAAAAATGAGGATAGTAAGAACCTCTGAAGATTCACACAAGGATTAAATGAAATAACATTTTTAAGCACTTAGCATGTATTAGTTACTTAATAAACAACAATTGTTCCATTCTTTTTTTTTTAGGAATAAGTCACACGTAAATTTGTTTTTTGGTCTTGCTTCCATCTTTTGTACAATTGTTGTTACCATCATTGCTATTATTTTTAAATCAAAATTGTGTGGTAAGATTCCTGTGAATCCATATCAGTCTCTTCAGACAAATTCTGTTGATTTTTTTTTCTCCATTGCAATTGTTTCCATTTTGTGTCTTAAGAATCTAATTTTTGAGCATTTCCCATACTTTGTGGAATGATTTCTTCTGATGTATTATAGTCTATGGAGTGCTACCTATTTTTCTTCAAAAGCCACTGGAATTTGTTTTTTTTCCCCCAAACTAGAGTACACTAGAGTATGCTCAGTTTTCCTCTTTTTGGTTCCCTGACCTTTTCATCTAGTAAGTGTGATTTTTAAGGTCATATAGGTAACATTGGAAAGAAAAAAGAAAATAAATACCAGACACTGGAAAAGGAAACAAGAGTTTATAATATGTAGGCCTATGAACTTTAATTTTTGTGAAAATTCTAGAAAGAAGTCTGTATTCCAAAGAAATTACAGAGAAGGGAAAAAGACCTACTTGCACAAAAAATATCTGTATAGCAACTCTCTTTTTAGTGGCAGAGAAGTGGAAATTGAGGAGATGCAAATAAAATGGGCAACAGCTGAACAAATTGTGTTATACGATTTTGCTGGAATACTATTGTGCTCTAAGAAATAATGAGCAGTGTAGTTTCAAATAAACCTGTGAAGTCTAACACAAACTGATCCAAATTGAAATGATAAGAAACAGGATAATATTGCATACAGTAACAGCAATATTGTAATATTCTTTGAAAGACTTAGCACCTCTGATCAAGGCAATGAACCAAGACAACTGCAAAGGACCCATGCTGAAAAATGCTAATCTCCTCAAGAGAAAAGACTGATGAACTTTGAGTGCAGATTGAAGTATAGGTTTTTTTTTTACTTTCTTTAGTGTTCTTGATTTTTTTTTCTGTGTGTTTTCTTTTGCAGCATGGCTAATATGGAAATGTTTTGCATTACTTCTCACATATAATTGATATATTGCTTGCCTTCAAAAGGAATCAAAAGAGTGTCAGGAGGGAAGGACAGAATTTGAAATTTAAAAATTTTTAAATGTTAATTTTATAATGTAATTGGGATATATTCAATGAGATTAATGTAAATATATTATTTTTTTAAAGGAAATTCTAGAAAGAAACATTGTAGATATTGCTAATGAACATCTAGAAATGGAAGCAGGATTTCCTCCTAAATATGATGTCTAAGAGGTATGGTTAGATAGTTCTGGAAAAAAAAAGATCTGAAGGTTTTAGTGGTGTGCAATTTCAATATGAGAGAGTGGTGTGATATATCAGCTATGAAAGCTAAGGTTGTCTTGGGATACATTAAGGGAGGAATATCATTCAGGCATATGAAGGTTCCACTCTCTGTTATCCTGAGATTTGATTTGAAATATTGTACTTAGCTCTAAATACCATGGTTCAAGGACATGGATAAACTGGACAGCATGTAAAGGAAGGCAATCAGTATAGGGAATGGACTTGAATCAATGACATAGGATGGAGAGATTTTTTTTATGACAAATTTAATCTAGTGGAAAGAGCACTGAGAGTAGATAATGATAACTGTCTTCTAAGTATTTGAAAGGCTGTCACACATAGAAAGGATCTCATTTATTTTACATGTCCCTAGAGAATGGTATCAAAAACAAGGGTACAAGATGAAAAATTTAAAAAAAATAAGTTTTATATTATGGGGAAAATAAGTATTAAAGCTATGAAAAATTGTAATGGGAAAGTTTGTGAATTTCCTCCTCCTGGGAATTCTTCAAGCAGAGACTGGATAACCACCTCTCAAATATGATATAGTGAGTATTCCTTTTATGTAAAGGTTGGATTAAATAACTACTGACCCCCCCGAATTATTATATTCTGTGATTTTACAAAATAAAAGTTAGCAGAATCAATTTTATTGGATGATGGAAGACAAAAAAGAATTGTTTCTTGGGAAATTCAGTGATTCTAATTCGTATCATTGCAATTACATGATGAAAAGAGACCACTGTGAAGTAATTTGAAATATTTTATGAAGAACACGACACATTACTGTACACTGTCAAAATATACCTCATTAAGTAGTGACTTCAAAATTCAAATGGACAGTTAAAGTGGTGGTGATGACATCTAGAGGTTTAGGGGTACTGGGACTCCAAAATCACCTGATTCCTGCTTGAAAGAATTTGATCGAAGCCTTCTTTCATCCAGAAGCAAGACCCACATATTAGCCAGACTCTTTAGGAATTTGAGCATCTGTGGGCTATTGGCTAGATTGTAAGAATCTGAGCAGCTTAATGGAGACAAGATGGACCTTGTATACAGAAAGACTATGGGAGTTATCTAGGAATGGCCAAGTAGTCTGTGGGAACTATCAGATAATAGAATGCCAGAGAAATTAATTAATTTGGCAATTAATTTTCACTCCAAACTATGTTTTAAGGGAATCCTTGAAAGGTCAGGGGTTTCTTTAATCCTATAGGTTTAATAACACTTTTTGGAGAACACCCCTTCATTATTAGTCATATCTTTATTAGTATTTAAGTTCCATGTAACAAATAAATCTCAATTAGCTTTTACAAATCATATTTACCTCAGAGATAAAGCAAGAAGAGAAGTTCAAATATTTACTCCAACACCTTGTCTTTAGACATTTATCTACACAAAGATAAAAGCAAAGGCAAGCCTTTCTTCTTCCTACAGGTGATAATCTCAGAGTTGATCTCCCTGGGAGCCAAAGGGAAGATATTTCTGTAATGTAAGCTAGGTCATTGTCCTAGTTGAAAGAGTTTTGTAGTACTTCAGGTGAAAAAAAAAAGCACAAGGAGAAAACACTCCAGCTGAACAAGGTACAACATCCTTACACTCCATATCCCCATCCAGACAGTATTTGAAAGTGGAAAAAAGTTGGAAGTCACCTATCAAAGAGCAAGTCATTCATCAGAGTTATCAGACCAAAACATTTATAGCAGCACTTTTGTGGCTGCAGAGAACTGGAAACAAACAAAAAATATGATCATTAATTGAAAATGCCTAAATAGGCTGTGGTGCCTAAATGTAATGGACCATTACTATTCCGTGGGAAATAAGTTCAGTGGAAATACTGAAGCATAGAAAGAATTACATAAACTGATGGAAAGTGGATTGAGCCAAGAAAATATACACAGTGATCACAATTATGTATATGGAAAGAACAAAAATAACAAAATTGGGAGCAGCTAGGTGGTGCAGTGGATAGAGCTCTGGCCTTGGAGTCAGGAGGACCTGAGTTCAAATGTGGCCTCAGACACATAACACTTACTAGCTGTGTAACCCTGGGCAAGTCACTTAACCCCTATTACCCAACCAAATCCAAAACCAAAACAAAATAGCAAAGTTGAAAAAGAATGTTGCAATTTACAAAGAACAAGGTTGATGAGGAATCAAAATGGCAGAATAGAGGTGGGAACCCTCCTGAATTCTCCCAACATTCCCTTCAAAACAATTTTAAAATAATATCTCAAATTGAATGCTGGGGGTAGCAGAGCCAATAAAAAAGTGGGGTGAGACAATTTTGTAGCCCCAGACAATTTAGGAAGTCAGCAGAAAAGGTATGTCACACCGGGGTGATGATTGGTCCTGTAACACAGCAGAGGCTGAATTTTAGCAGTGTCAATAACAGGCCTTACAGGAAGCTGTGACAGGGGCAGCAGCTTTCAGAGATCTCAGCCCACAGATGATAAAGGGGTCAGAAAACTGGTAAAGAGATTGCAGAAGATTACTTATTGACATTGGGTGCAGGGTTCTGTTGAATTACCCATTAAAGTCTGGGTCACAGTTCTAATGAAAAGAAGAGCGCTAGTGCTTGCTGGGCAGGGAAGCAGGAGCTCTGATCACAGTTACAGGGTAAAGAAGAGCACTTGTGCTTGCTGGCAAGTGATCAGGGGCCTAGTCTCAGTTCCAAGGAAGAAAGGCACATTAGTGCTTGTGGCCACAGGAGAGCAGGGAACTTCACAGGCCCACAGTTTCGGGGCCAAGAAGAGTACTAGCACTTGAAGGTAGAGTGGAATAAGGTCCCTTTGTAGGTAAAGACAAGAAAACATGATAGGAGAGCAGTGGCCACATTTTTGTTTGGATTATATCACCTTAGATTCACCATAACCTTATAGACCTCCAAGAACTCTCTCTGAAAACAGCAGCACTGAAAATCTGAACCTTGGGACAGAGCCTACTCCATCCATTATAATTCAGGAAATTATCAAGGATAAACGCCCTGATAGTCTAAAATTAGAAGGTAAAATAGAAATTAAACTAATCTACAAATCATCTCATGAAAGAAATTCCAAAATGAAAACTACCAAATATGTCATCACTAAATTTCAGGGTACCTAGTTCAAGGAGAAAAATATTTCAAACAGCCAGAAAAGAACAATTCAAATACTGTTAAGCTACAGTCAAAATCACATGAGATTTAGCAATTTCCATGTTAAAGGAACAGAGGGCTTAGGATATGATATTGTAGAATGCAAATGAACTAGGATTATAACCAAGAATAACCTACCTAGCCAAACTGAATATAATCTTCCAGGGGAAAAATAGATATTTAATGAAATAGAGGATTTTCAGGTAATCCTGATGAAAAGACTACAGCCGAATAGAAAACTTGACTTTCAAATATGAGACTTAAGAGGAGCATAAAAGGGTGAATAGGAAAGAGAACTCATAAGGGACTCAATAAAGTTAAATTGTTTACATTCCTGTACAGGAAGATAAAATCCGTAACTCCTAAAAGCTTTATCATTATTAGGTCATTTAGAAGGAGTAGCAAAGGTAAGAGTTGACTATGATAGGATGCTTTTTCAAAAAAATGAAGTAAAGGGTGAGAAAGAGGGATGCACTGGGAGAAGGAGGAAAGGAGAGGAAGAATGTGGAAATTTTCTCATATAAAAGAGGTAAGGAAGAGCTTTCATAATGGAGGAGAAAATGGGGAAGGGGAGATAGGGGGAGCAATGTTTGAATCTTCCTGTCATCAGAATTGGCTCAAAAAGAGAATAACCTACACACTCAGTTGGGTATAAAAATCTATCTTACCATGCAGGGAAATAGGAGGAGAAAGGATCAAAGAAGGGGGGAAGGACTGATAGAATGATAGAATGGAAGGTTAATTGAGTTAATTGGGGGAGGCAAAACAGAGGGGTTTTTTTGGCTTTTTGGTGAGGCAATTGGAGTTAAGTGACTTGCCCAAGGTCACACAGCTACCAAGCCTCAAGTGTACATAATAGGTGTTTAATAAACTTTTATTTCAAAGCACACTTTTGAGAATGGACAGGTAAAAAGAGAGAGAAGGATAAAAAGAGAAAAATAGGATGGAGGGAAATACACAGTAATAATTATGAATGTAAATGGTATAAACTCACTCATAAAGCAGATGTGGATAACAAAATGGATTAAAGACTAGATTTCCACAGTATGTTGTTTATAAGAAACACACTTGAAACACACACAGAGAGAGAGAAAGAGAGAGAGAGAGAGAGAGAGAGAGAGAGAGAGAGAGAGAGAGAGAAAGAAAGAGAGAGAGAGAGAGAGAGAGAGATTGCATTGTTACCAGATCATAATACAATACAATTATATTCAGTAAAAAGCCATGGAAACAATGATTAAAATTAATTGGAAATCAGGTACTCTGTTCTTAAGGAATGAATGAGTCAAAGAACAATTCATAGAATCATTCCCCAATTGATAAATGGTCAAAGAATATGAACAGGCAGTTTTCAAAAAGAGAAATCAAAAGTATCTCTAGTTATATGAGAAGTAGTCTACATTACTATTTTTAAAATAAATTAAAATTAGAACATCCCTGAGGTACCACTTCACCACTATCAGATTGGATAATATGACAGAAAAGCAGAGTTGCAAATGTTAGAAGAGATGTGAAAAAATTGGGACACTAACGCAGTTTTCGTAGAGTTGTGAACTGATCCAATCATTATAGAGAACAATTTGCAACTATGCCCAAAGAGATCAAAGAAAAAGGAAAAGAAGCTTTATGTCCAAAAATGTTTATATCAGCTACTTTTGTTGTGCCAAAGAATTGGAAATGGAGGGGATGTCCATCAATTGGGGATGGCTAAACAAGTTGTAGTATATGATTATGACAGAATACTATTGTGCTGTAAGAAATGATGAGCAAGATGGTTTCAGAAAAACATAGGAAGACTTATATGAAATCATGCAATGTGAATTGAGCAGAACCAGGATAACATACACAGTAACAACAATATTATACAATGAACAACTAAGGACTACTTAGCTACCTGATCAATACAATGATGCAAAGATAATTCCAAATGGCTTATGATGAAAAATGCTAACCTCTCCAGAGAAAAAAGGACTGACAGAATCTGAATGTAGATCAAGGTATCTTTATTTTTAAACAGTCTTTATTCATTACGTTTTTTAAGTCCATCTTTTCCAACATAGATAATATTGAAATATACTTTTCATGGATTCACATGTGATCTATTTCAAATTGCTTGTCTTCCCAATGATGGGGGATGGAAGGAAGGGAAAGAGAGAATTTATAACCCAAAGTTTTTACAAAAGTATGTTAAAAATTTATATGTAATTGAGAAATATTTAATGAAATAAAAAATATGTTAGAGGAAAATGAAACATGGGAGGGGAAAAGAACAAGTTTAACCCCAGGGAAGAGATATGAGTAGACAGCCCTTTCACCCAATTTTTAAAGAATTGAGGAAGTATACAAAGGTGGATATCTTACATGTAAGACATAACACTCCACTTTGCATCTGCAGCTTTGCTTGGTCTAGTCTTCAAGGATAAGATACCTGGTGCCAGTTAGCCTGTGGTGTCACTTCCCCCTCCCTTTTCAGCTCCCTCTTGTGTTTTCTTCCCCCATTCAATTGTATGCCTACTAGAGATGAGAGACTGTTTTTGTCTTTCTTATTTGTATCCCCAGGGCTTAGCATAGTGCCTGCCACATAGTAGGTGCTTTTAAAAATGTTTATTGAATTGAATTGAACTTAAGCCTCACTTGCCCAATTCACAATAGTATTGGTTATTTGGAACATCAGAGATGTGGCTGTTATTACTACCAGCATTCTATGTATTAGCTTGTAGATGACAATCCTCCTACAAGCCAGTTCTCCCAAGAGTGCACTTTTCCTTAACAATCAATGAAAAGACTATTTTTTTTTCTTTAGGAAAGGCATTTACTCAAACGCCATAGCAAGGATTTACAAATAATTATCCTCTAAGCTTCAAGGGTACTCTCTCCCACAAATACACAGAGTTTAGGAACAGAAAAGAGTGGGCATGAACTTAACATTCAATGGTGTTGAACCAAACATATGAGGAGAAAATATACCTAAGGAAACTCACAACTGTAGAACTGCAATTCCTTGATTTCTTTTTCTTCTGTTTTTTTGTTTTCTCAAGAGGCTTCTTGAGCAGATAACTCTGAGGTATTCTACTCTTCAGATTACCTATTTTAAACTACTGTGTCTGCTAGATCAGAAAAGTGGGCTCCTACTCTTAGTTTGATAGGATGAAAGGCCCAATCTGCTACTTAGCTAGGTCACTGAATAACTAAGCTGGCTTTTCACCAGAGATTTGCTACTTGACTTGGCCAAAAAGGTTGTTAATCCACTGTATTATTATCAAAATATGGTAACTCATGGCCACAATCTTGTTTTTACACCTTTAGCAACTGTCTAGATTAAGGAGAAGAGTGTATATACACCTTATTCTCTATTACTATAAAGTTCGTTTACAATGCTTTTTTTTTTTCACCTGGAGTCCTACAAAGTTTTTTGCCCTAGGACAATGTCTGTTAGCTTACATTGACAGGAGTTTCTTCCTTTTGATTCCCAGTGTGACTTAGCTCTGAAGTTACTTGTCCCCTCTATGGCAGATGAGAAGCTTGCCATTTCTTTCAGCATCTTCATCCTCTATCCTTTCTATAACTGAGTGTTCTGATATAGGTGATGTTGAAAAGATGCATTTAGTTTCTTGCTGACCTCATTATATGCAATTACATTATCCACATTTCCTTCTTTTCTATGGTGACAAATGGATATTTTCTAGCTGAAAGTTTTCCTCTTTACCTTTAATGTATTTGTCTTTTAGCCTGTCTGGATCTTCATCTTTTGCTGAAGTCTGGCAGGTGAAATCCTCATATCCTTAGACATAGTGTTAGACTGTTTTGATATATTAATAAGTATTGCTGATTTTTCTCTTCATTTTTTTTTTCCCTTAAGAATGGCTCTTCTGGGGGCAGGGAGATGTGGGAATTCAGGCAATTTAAATCAGTAAAATGTGTTTTCAAAAGAACAATATGATAAATGTCTTGTACTAAATAAAGCCTTTTGAAATAGCAATAGATGGATTAGTGACAATTTTGGTTTCCTGTTAGAACCCAGGTTACACTGTTCCCCCCATTTGCCTAATCATATTGTACTTCATTTCCAGCTTCCGTTGGTAGTGACACCTATTACTTCTTTCTCAGTAATGATTGAGTACATCCACTCCACTAACATATACTCCATAAATTAATTAAGGAACATCACACTGACCAGATTCCAGAAACAGGAGAGTTTTATATTTTTCCCCCTGGTTAGGAGGAATTTGACAAAGACTGGGAATTCAGATCTGGTCTAATTTGATGATAAAGAGGGTTCAGAATAGAATCTCAGTTGGATTGCTCCCCCTCGGAATTTTATACACTGCAGAAAGCCATTACAAAAAGCAGAGAGCTACACTTTATGAGCAATCAAACATTTAATAAATTCAAGATTGGCTGCGAAATTGTCAAGGTCCAGAGATCTGGTAAGGAAAAAAACTCAGAGGAAGAGGCTGGGAAGATGTTTCCAAGACTTGAAACAATGATAGCTCATCAGAAGAGAAAAAGCAATAGATTCAAAGTCTAATGAAGAATGATCTAGGTGAAGGCAAGATTCTAAAGAGAAAAAAAAATAAGAGGAAAGCTAATAAAGAAAGAAGGAAAGATGAGTAGAAAATGACTGGTACAATGTGGTGAAGAAATATTTTGAGGTTATGGAAAATAATAAAGTAATAAAATAATGAAGTGGTAAGCATGCAAAACAATAAGTAAGCACCACAGAAATAATGGAACACCCTCTTAGCTGAGAACGTTGCCTCATATTTTACTGAAAAAAAAATGAAAGTGTTCATGAAGAGTCCCTTTTTCTCCCCTCTACATCGTACATCACCCTGTTGCATTCCATCACTATCTCATTTTCACTCTTATCTCATGCAATGTTGTGGCAGTTAATGCCAAGATACAACCCTCTATTTGTGCACATGGTCCCACAGCATCCTGTCTTCTTCAGAAGATTGCCTCCTTTGTCATCCTCAGGCTCTGAAATGTCTTCACTAGTTCCTAGTCTACTGGTTGCCTCCCTACTGGTTTAAAAGATATCCCTGTCTTCTCCATCAAAAATAAATAAATAAATAAAACAAAATATTGCTTCCTGTTTCTGTCTCTGCTAATTATTGTCCTATAACCCTCCTGCCTTTTGTGACTAAATTTCTTGAGGAGGCTATCTACAATTGATGGTTCCATTCTCTCTTCCCTCTAGAAGACTAGAATCTCTACAATCTAGAGTCTAATCTCATCATTCATTCCACCAAAACCGTGGAACAGTTTAGAGGAAATTAGGCTTAGAGTAGTCATTGATATATTAGGCTACAATAAGCTTCAAATGGATATGAGGCCTATGTATAATAAGGTTAAAATTTAGCAACAGCAGCAAAGAAGATAATAAATGAAGGTACATTCATAACTATGTAAGAGAATTCTTAATAAAAGCCAGGAAAAGACAATCACAAAAGAGAGCTGAGACCATTTCAATTATGTAAAATTAAAAAAAAAAACTTTGGCAAGAATAAAATTCATTCAAATAGAAAAAGAAGAAAAAAGGTTATCTGTGGAGGGAAAACTATGAGAGGTGGGAGGGGATTACCATAATTATCTCTGGTAAGTGTCTGATATCCAACCAATTAACGTTTATTAAGAGATAGTGGTGCCTCAGATACTGTGCTAAGCATTGGGGGTAAGATTAAAAAGAAAGACACTCCCCTCCCTCAGCAAGTTTATACCCTATATGGAAACACAAAACACAAAAAGGGAGCAGAAAAGTGAGTAGGGTCGGCCATACACCAAGGTCTACCTTATTCTGTGGAATTGAAACCAGGCAGAGCAGAAGATAGATTCTGGAGTGATCTGATAGTCTTGTTTCTGCCCTCAGGACAGTAAAAGATTGGGAGGAGTTTGTTACTTTGTCCTGCCCTCCAAATGGTAGGGAGAAGTGATTGAGGAAGGTGGTGTCAATCAGGGTTTCAGTTGATAGGAAGGTGGTGGATTTAGAAGTGATGAGCCTATCTTGGGAGGAGCATCTTGTCCAGTGGAGTTAAAACCATGAAGTAAAGAAAATGAAAAGTGGAGATTAATTGATACAAATATAACATGTGAACTACTCCCCGAAATGGTGAAGGGAGATGGGAAAGGGTTTTCAGATTCCCACCATCTATATAAACTTTTCAAAGGATTCATAATAAGATAAATGCACATTATAGGAACTGTTAATTTCATCTGGACCCCCTATCCAATTAGGTCTAATTCTGCATGGGCTAGTGATTCAGATTTGGAGTTAGAAAGCAATGAAACACTTTTTGGATGCTAAAAAGCAATAAAACTGACTTCACAGTATTACTAATTTTTAAAAAGATAGCTTTTCTGATAAAAGACCTACTTCCCTGGACTTATGCATTCATGATAGCAACTGTTCATAATAAGTCAGAAAGATGTTCCTTCAGGTTAAAGTGGATTCCTCTAAAAACTCTGACACCAACTTCTCATATGATACTTTTTCTCTCAGACAGTAACAAAGACAACACAATAATGAGCTCAAGATCATCCTTGCTGTCCTGTTAAAGGGAAATCATAAGGATAGCCAATGACCATAAGCAACTATTAAAGAAACTGAAATTAAATTGATTACTACTCTGTAAAATTGTGGCCTCTTGTTGTGTTTGACTTTATAGATTTCTTTATCAGCTCGCACAAAAGTCTGACTAGACTTTTTAAAATCTGTTTCAGTTGATCATCCTCCTCCTCTTCATCATCAACATCATTCTAATGATGATGATGATGATACTTAGCATTTAGTTAGCATTGTAAAGTTTACAAAGCACTTTATAATGTTATCTCATTTTATTCTCACAGGAACTCTTGGAGGTAGGAGCTGTTGTGGTCTCCATTTTATAGATGAGGAAACTGAGGAAGACAGGGTTTATGTGAGGTGACTAGAGTCACTAAGAGTGTAAGTGATGAACTTAGTTCTTCTTGACTATGGGTCTAGAGCTCTAATCACTATATCACTTATCTGCTTATCTTTTCTTCTTCTTTTTTTTTTTTTGTTGAGGCAATCGGGGTTGTGACTTGCCCAGAATCACACAGCTAGTGAGTATTGCGTGTCTGAGGCTGGATTTGAATTCAGGTCCTCATGACTCCATGGTCAGTGTTCTATCCACTGTGCCACCTAGCTGTTCTTTGCCTATCAGTCTTTAAGAAGGTATCCATGCTGCTTGTTTTTACTTCATTATGTTAACATTTCTAGGTAGAACCCTAGCCTCCTCCTACTACTAGCTATATTACTAGTTTATGTATTACTGATAGATATGTAGATAGATAGATAGATAGATAGATAGACAGATAGAAAGATAGATAGATAGACAGATAGTACATAGATAGATCATAGATAGATATATTTCATCATGAGTCATTCAGAATTGCCTTAGATCATTATATTGCTGAAAATAATTGAGTCATTTACAATATTGTTATTACTGTGTACAATGTTCTGGTTCTGCTCACTTCACTTTGCATCAGTTCATGGAAATCTTTCCAGGTTTTTTTTTTCAGAAAATATCCTATTTATAATTTCTTATAACAAAATAATATTTCATCATAATCATATACCTCAACTTCTTTATTCTCTTCCCAATTTATGGGTATCCCCTCAGCAAATTATTTTCAACAGCCAACCATATTTTTCAAGGCACAAAACTTACTGAGAAGACTAGAGAAGATGTGATCCTGATGTATGTACAGAATACCTAAAACAGAATTAACCATTTAAGTCTTTTCTCAGTTAAGGTTTTCCTATGAGTACATTGAAATAAAATAGGAGTAAGATCATATGACTAGAAAGATAAATTAAATGTTACCTTCTACAAACTCCTCAGATTCTAAAACCTTGAAAGATAGCAATTATACATCATATGTAAAATAATTACAGTTGAATCTGCAAGATAAGAAAACAATACCCAGGCCCAGTAAGTCATGATGAATTATCAGCAGAGAACATTTATATTTAGTGTTTTTATTCAACATCCCTCACACCAACTGACTCCACACACCCATTATGAGCACAAATAAGTTTACAGTCTTTAGATGACTGGTTCAGCTGCAGGGAGACCTTATTGTAATGTCCGTGTCCGTGCTCAACCCCGAAACCTGAAAAGAACCATCTGTTGATACTAGTTCTCTTGGGCCACTTGAAATAGAGGACTTAGAATGGAAGGAAAATTTTGGCAGGACAGAAGATGTACCACACATAAGATAGAGATGCACAGTCTGGAGGGGAACAGATCACTGGACCTGATTGATAAGGTACTGGGATCCCACTGGGGGGTAGTTCACCTCCTCTGATACTTACTAAAGGGAGGTATCTGTTCCCTGTCAACATTTTATGTCATAATGCAAGAGAGTTGGGGGGGGAGGAGCCCAGAATCCCAAGTTCAGAGGTCTATGTAGTAGTGGAAAATTACAAAGGCAAGGTGTGAAAAAAATTTCAAAGATAACTTACTGAGATAGAATATAAAAGAAAAGCTGAAGCAACAAATGATCAAAAGAGGGGGGGAAAGCCTTCAGCATATAAATCAAAAGAAGGTATGATAAAAGGCAAAATGAACAATGAGTAAAATTTCAAAAAGGAACTTTCCATATATAAAATTATTACAATATGAAAGAAAAAGTAATGTTGATTAATGAAAGAGAGGATCCTGTGGATTCCCCAGGTACTATGGAAAAATAGCAATACCAGGATTTTTGAAAAAAAGAAACAAAAATTATACCAAAAAAAATTTGTAATGAATTTAAGTTGAAAAAACAAGAGTTTTCAACACAATTAATGAGAACAGAAGAACAAAGAGTAAAGTAAAAAAAGAAGAAGACATAATTGTATCTCTAAAGATGTAGAAGTTCTTGTATAAAGAATAATAGAATTGGGACATCATTATATTGAAGCAAAGGATATTTGGGGAAAGATTAAACAAAGCAACATTAAAAGAATGCATGACTGTTTTGTATGTGCAAGATAGGTATTATATCCCCCATAAGAAGAGTATGACCACATGAATTGTCTCAATGTATACAGTTGGCTTGCAGCTGGTATGGATAAGGGTGTCTGGAATTTGGCCCAAGAGAGATTATAAATTCTGCCTTGAGAAGGTAAATGAAGAGCTGTGGATGCATGCAAAATTTTTTATTAATCTGTAAGTGAGTTATCAGACTACTGTTATATCTATTTGCATCCTCAAATAACCCTGCTCTAGGCAAGCATATGTTGGTTCATAAGGAAATCCATTTCCCTGGTTACTCCAATGGGTGAATGTTCCTTAGTTTACCTTGACTAGCATAGGCCTTTTCAATTAAATTCTGGTTGTGCAAAAAGACTGTGACAAATAGCATAAAGCACATAAATCTATATATCCCAACAAAAAGCAAACAGAATCCAGGAATTGTAGAAATTAGACTATGCCAAAGAATATATGGAAAGAACATTGATTTTCATAACTTTAAATAATATTTTAATAAAATGTTGGATAAGCTCTTTTGCTTGGAGATGTCAGCCTTCACAACAAAGGAAAGGACTTGATTTTACCTGAGGAGGTCAATTCTAGCTGTCTC
This sequence comes from Phascolarctos cinereus, assembly GCF_003287225.1. NCBI lineage: Eukaryota > Metazoa > Chordata > Mammalia > Diprotodontia > Phascolarctidae > Phascolarctos > Phascolarctos cinereus. The sequence continues at coordinate 446,353,464 of NW_027555847.1, read as the reverse complement.
TAATGAAGTAAGTTGGGAATCAAGGACATATTGAGGACCCAATTTCTACTACATGCATACAGTTTCTCTTTCCCTGTGTCTATTGCTAAGAATGATGGAAACTACATTTCTTCTCCTAAAAACCTTTGATCCAGTTCCATCCTTCATAGAGACACACAGCATCACATCAGTCTTCTGTACAAATAGCAATCATATCACCCTCTATATGAAGAATATGGCACAGGGTTTCTGATTCCCAACCCTGCTTGGGAAGGAGCTTGGCTACACATAGTTGTTTATAACAGTTGAAATGGAAAATAAACCAAACCTCGAAGATAAATGTTCAGAGAAAATTTAGGTCTTCCAGAAGAATTACCTTGTTAAACAGATCATTCTATTGCAGCATATCTCCAGCTATATTTAAAAAAAAAAATCTTCCTTAAATTAGCTGAAATCAGACTCCTTGTAACTGATCCATTTGTCTTATTTTTTTTCCTTAGGCACAAATAGAGAAATCCAATCATTCTTCTCATATCACAACTCTGATAGGACAACCTGAATCAGGCTGGTCTAGAGTTTCAGAATTGGTATCAGGTTGGAATAAGATACCCATAGAATACATAGCATCTAACAAAAAGTATTACACATACTTAGCAATAACACTTAAAGGACCTGCAACAAAGATGTAGTATTTCTTCAGGAAGGCATAGTTCCATTGCTTCTACATCTGTCACAGCAGCAAGTTTATGTGGCCATGTGCCATGCTTAAGGATACCTGAACTCATAATGTGCTGGTCTTTTCTACTTGTGTGACTAGGAAGATGCCTCAAAATAGTGACAGCTAGTCCCCTGGAAAGGTTAAGTCTTGAGGATAGTTTAATTTCCTTTTAGGGGAAAAAAATAGCATAAACTGCGTAGCAGGTGATAATAGATACTACTCATAAAACACCCTTCAAATATTTCCAGATAGATATGACATTTCTTGTAAATCTTCTTTTATCTAGACTAACAACTACTCTTAGTATTTTCAATCAATAAACACTTAATCAAATACCCAATAGGTGCTGAGTATCCGAATAAAACAATGAAGTGCTACATGGATAATAGAATATGTTCAGAGATTTTAAAATAAACTGTAGGATATATCTAAATTATAATTCCACAGCAAATTGGGGAGGGGAGAGCACTACAATTGGCAGAGACATGAAGAGCTAGGGCTTTCAAGGGGAGGAAATGAAGAGGGAGAAAATTCTAGGCATAAGGAAGTGCCAATAAAAACCACAGGAGCAGAAGATGGAATACCAGGTCCAAAGAACAGCAAGCAGATCAGTTGGATTAGAGTTGAGTATGTGAGTTGTAATAATGAATAACTAACCTTGAAAAGTAGCCTGAAGCCTGACTTTGGAGGACATTAAATGCCAACAATAGCCCAGATTTTGAGCCACCTTACCATATTGATTCATTTCTTGTATGTGCATTACAATTTCTCAATGTCTCATCAGCAGTAATGACAGAGTAAATATCACTGGCAGTAGAGTTCCATTCATTCATTCATCCTCATTTTCCTCTGATATTTCTACCTTTTTGATGTCTGACTTCTTGTTTTCCATCCCACAGTGCTGTCAGCACCTGTTGCTTATTCCTTGGCACATAGTAGATGCTTAACATATGCTTATTGACTTGACAATACTAGTACATCCCAAGACAATTATTTGACTTGAAAATCCCCTTTTGTTATGATGGGAAATAATGGCAGATAAATTTGTTATTTGAATCCATCTTAATCCACTTGTTTTTCTTCAAATATATATGTCTTCTGAGAGCTAGTGACATGCCAATAATCATACAGTCAGCACATGTCAGAGGCAGGAATTGAATCCAAGTTTTCCTGATTTCAAGTTTAGCTTTTCCCCTACACTGATTAAATCATGAGTATAGACCTAATAAAAATGTAAAAATAAAATAAAAAGATATGTCCTTAAAAATAAAAACTGTAATCCAACTGTTGAAGCTTTGAGATTTTGCATTTCACTTCTCAATTTAAAAAGAAATGAATAAATCAGCCTTTTTATAATATATTTGAGTTGAAATAGCATGTATTCAATTACAAGATTCTATATTATGTCTTTACCAAATGTTTTGTTTCCAACACAGAAGAGTTTATACTTAAAATTAATCTTTAACACAGAAGATTCCCTTTGAATAAAAAAAAATGTAGTTGCTGACGTTGCACTAGCTCTGAATCTTTTTTTCTTTTGCTGTTGGTACAAATTTTTCTGGATCCCCAAGCCAACTTAACTAGCTATAAAATGTGAATAATCAATCAGTGTTTTTAATGATAACTTTATTTATATTGTGGGAATTCAGACACAGAGTGAAATTTGAACATGTATTAAATATGGATATTGGTTGAATTTTTATTTAATTTTAATCACCTCTTACTAAGAAGATTATCCCTTGTGTGTTTACTGACTTAAATCCTAGGTTCAACAGGATAAGGATACCCAAAGCTGGCACCAATCTCTGGCTTTTCCATTCCTTCCTTCCTTCTTTCATTCATTTTTTTCTTTTCTTCCTTCCTTCCATGAATTCATGAATTGTATAATCAATATTCCATTTGAAATATATAGGCATCATTCCTAGCTGAATAAATGAGTTACTAAGCAGAGAATTGTTCTTCTTCTGGTACATAGCATTTACCAATGTTGGTCTTTGAACAACATGGCATACCCTAAGCATCAGGGCTGGGAGAATATGTTGCCATGAGAAATAAGTTTAAAGGGAGCATCTAACTGTGGCTCTGTGAATTGAATTGTTCTCAAAATCCTTGTGCTAGGAACAGTATTTGAAGGCCCTTCCTTACATAAACTAAGAAAGTTTTCTCCTTCAAAGTATTGGAAACATCCTTGGCTCAGAGGACCAAAATGTCTGACTACTAATCTAACTTTCTAGTACCATAATTTCAAAAAGCTAGGGGAAGTGGAATCATTTTGCTTTTCCATCAGACTTTGACTGTAAGACCAGCATTATTAATTCCACCACAGGGAAGCTGTGATCAAGTTGAATCAATTCTGTCAACCTTCTGAATAGCCTTAACTTATTATGGGTAAATAATTCCCCCTTTTTGTTAGCTATAATATGATCTGTGAGCCTCTTGTTTCATTCCCTGTCCTATATGTTGAGACTATTAAATTTCCAAATTTTTCTTCATTGCTTCCTTCTTCCCTCCTCCATCTTTCTTTTTTTCATCTTCTGATCTATATATCCTTATACATAAACACGCATATGTAAAGAAACAAAGAGAGAGAGACAGAGACAGAGAGACAGAGAGTTCATTCTAGACACATATCCATGAATTTCTCTGAAATCAGAAGGGTATTTTGCCCCCAAGAGGGGTCTGATAAGTATGCTAATTGAAAGATCTTCTCTATCCTCCATCTATTTCTCTTTTATCCCTATCCCACTAAATCAGGAACAAAAATGACACGAATCAAATGTGTATATTTGTTGATTTTTAATTCAATTTCATATATGTGTATATTATATGAAAGACTCCATATGTGGCATGAGACTAGGTAAAGATCAGTGAACTGCATCTCAGTTATTCAGTTTGAGAAGATATGAATTTGACTGTTCAGAGGATAGAATGAGATTATAAAGCACACGTTATTTCTTTTTAACTATATGTGATGTATTTATATTTTTATAAAGATCCACAGAGTAACTTGTGGATTCATTGCATAGGCTAATGCTGGAAGATCTGAGTTTGAATTCAGCCTCAGACACTTACTAGCTATGTGACACTGGGCAAATCATTTAATTTCTTTTTACTTCAGCTTCCTCATCTATAAAGTGGAAGTTGTAATAATACATACCTCCAGGGGTTGCTGTAAGAATAATGAGATATCATATTGACATTGTTTTGAAAATGTTACGTACATAAATGCTTAAATAATCTTAAAGAGTTGCATGGGGAAATGAGATGTTAAGAAACTTGTCTAGAGTCACAGGGATTGTAGAATAAGGACTGGTTTCCAGGTCTTCCAAATCCTGAAGTGGGCTCTCCATCTACTTAAGCCTTGCTAAATTTTCTATATTTATATTAAGAAATATAATTGCCATTAACATATCGAGCTCTTTTCCATTTATATACCCAGTTCTCAGTATCTGTTAATGGGAAAAATATAGGAAGTCAGGTAGGCCTAATTTTATTTTTGGATATAATTAATATTAGTATTTCTCCTCCCCTACATGATTTAGTAAATCAGTCATTTGCCAAAGACAGGGAAAGTAGCCTCCCTTAATTTTTGAAAATAGTGGCTATGAATTTTCTCTTCCTCTAATCTCGTAAACTTCACAAGTTATTCTGACAAAAAATAGAAGAATGCAGGGAAAAAAGGAAAGGCAAGGCACATGGATGATGTTTCAGGTTTTCCAAAATAGATTCATTACCAAAATATTAGGAATGCATTTCACTATTTTTTAAACACAGTATTCATTTCCTATTCTATACAAAAAGTTTGGCTCATTCTCTTATTAACTTTAATGGGTGATCCGATCATTTTACTTTTAACCTTTTTCTAAAATCTACAATTATTATGCTTACAAATTTGGCAATTTTTTTTTAGCATTAGGAACTTTTATACCTCTAAAATTATGCCTTCCATTTATTTCTACATCTCACTTATATTTACAAGTCTTCCACTTTTTTGAAGTGGAGCAATTCAATGCATATAAATAATTCGCATTATTTATAGTCAATGAAGAGACAGTTACTATTTAAAATGAGCATTGAATTAGATTTAAAATGTTTTTTCTTTATTATGATTGTATGAAACCAGCATCATCAATTTGGCTTGATTAATAAGATTACAAAAGTACATATTTAGCAAGTTTTCAAGAATATACTTACACTTAAATTTTCTTGTCACCTGAAAGATGTCTTTAATAGGATCATAATTTAATCCATAGGTGAAACTGGTATTCATATTAAATGTCATAGATAGATAGATAGATAGATAGATAGACAGACAGACAGATAGATAGATAGACAGATGTGTATTAATATGTCATATAAGGATCAGTTGAATGGAAGTATAGTGTTTACCTTTCCCTCCCCACTTTGCAGTTTCTAATTACCTTTATATATTGTATTCATCCATTAGACTGTAAACCCCTAGAAGCCAGGGCCTATTTTACTTTCTTGTATTTTATCTGTAACACTTAGAGTGCCTGGCAAAGAACTTAGTCATTTAACTTCTCTCTTCTTTTGTCTTTTTCCCCCTTCCCTCTTTCTTTCTCCCCCTCTCTCTCTCATACACACACACATACACACACACACACACACACACACACACACGCCACATTCTATGTAATCTATCTGAAAGATAGAAGATTTGAAGGCATTAGGTGGTCTTCTTCAAATATTTATAGACCAATCAAAGATATGAAAGGTTCAAATCATTCTGATTGGTCCTAAAGGGTAAAATTAGAGGCAATTTAGGGAATCCTATTTTGGATCAACATAAGGGAAAAAAAACCTCCCTAACAACTACATCTTTCCAAATTTGAGATGTATTACCATAAGGGCTAGGGTTTATTCTTCTTTTGAAGAAAACTGTCAAGTTGGAGGCCATATGACAAATACAATATTCTCAGGGACATTATAGAAAAATTCTCTTGCACATATTGATTTGATATCATTTGAGTTGCCTTGTGACTCTGAAGTTTTATGTATGCAAAAATATTATGCAAGGAAAAGTGATATATGTCAAAATTTAGGCCCAAGCAAATGTGACAGGTAGTCTGAACAAAGATAAAGCAATAGGAAAAGGCAGGGGGAAAAGATGGATATAGTCTAGTCCCATTTTTGAATGAGCCTTGACATATGTGAAAGAGCATTATGATAGGACAGGAAAAGAAAATTAGAGCCATATTGAGGAAACCGGTGAATTTTAAGATTGTGATTTTATTCTTTTTCCTGGGTACAGCATTGGACCATTAAAGGTTTTGAAAGATAGTAGTAGCATAATCAGAGTAGCCACTTAGAAAAATAGAACATGAATGTTAGAGTAAGGTATAATTAGGCAAAATGGAATTTATGTAGAAATCATAGAAAGACAAAACATATCTAAGTTTTTATGGTCATCTCATTCAAATGCACTGACTCATGGGAAAAGCATTTTGACATCAGTTATCTTGATAATTAATTGAAATTTTATCATGGTACACACAAGCCATCTGACACCCATCTCGATCAGGAAAAAAAAATTGTTGAACAGTTTCACTCTATCACTAGCTGTTTACTTGTGGTCCAATTCAAGACTTCCACATATTTACATTCTCAGAAATGTGAATGCCACTTCCACTGGTATGTATCAAAATTCATCTACAACTTTTGATTCTGTGCCATCCTTGTCCATGACTCCCCCTCCCCCATTAAATCTATATGAAAGTTTTACCATAAGGAATTTGGCCTTTTAAGTCAGGGGTTTTTAACCACTTTAACTGTCCTTTTGCAGGCTGGTGAAGCCTACAGATCCCTGCTCAGGAAAACAAATGCATAGAATAGGATACATACAATTAATAAGAAAACAAATTATACAAATTAGAGTTATTAAATTTCCAAAAATGTTTATATGTTCATGGACTTCTTTTTAATAATTCCTAGATCCTCAAACTATATACACTTGGATATTGGTTCACTCCCCTTGTCCCAGGCATGAGTTCCATCCTTCATTTTTCAAACTCTATCCCCTGTATTCCTGCATGGGTATCCCCTCCCTGTCTTTAGCTTTTCAGCTCCTTTTTATGTGTTGTCTTCCCCTTATAGAACATGAATTAATTAAGAGCAAATGCTGTATTTCTTTTTGTTTGTATTTGTATCCTCAGTAATTAGCATATAGTAAGTACTTAATGAAGACCTTGATGGGAGTTGTTTAGTTATAGCACTTTAGGATACCCATTTGTTTCTCCTCCTCTCATTACATGATTTTCCCAATACATTTTCCCATCATATATTTTCTTGCTAATATCCTCAAATTGTTTCTTTGGGTTAGATTATTACTAAAATATCTTGTATACTCTTGATTTCTGTCATGTGTTTATCCATTACTATTTGTATCAGCTGAAATTTTCATTATATAGAGATTGTGGTGTTCCATCTATGTAGTATTACCAGGAGGATATAAGTGATAATAAGCTGGCCTTTTTGTCCAAGGAATCATTGAAGCAGTGTGTAATTTCCCAAATGCTCAGAAATAAAATTTAGGTATATTTCTGTCTACCTTCTTCGTATTAGTTTTCAAATGAAGTGCCTGATTCAAATTCTAGTCAGGTAGTCAACACCTCTTTGTCTTGTGAAAAAGTTTGTGAAGTTATGAAAAATAATTTTGCGTGTGAAAGTTAAAAATAAAAATAAGGTCAAGTTGCTATCTCACCCTTGCTGAGCCACTGCAGGTAACCACATAATAAACTTTCCATGTCATACTTCAATTGGTATTTAAATTAGTAATGAAAATTATGAGAAAGAACACTTAGTGTGATCAGTGCATATAAAGTAGGTCATTCTATGAGCTGTATTTTAAAACTGCTCATTCTGAGTCTTCTAATGTAGTTGAAAAGGGATATTATGAAAAACACTTTGCCTTCAAAAATATGTGTGTGGCATTCTGGTACAATTGTTCCTACTTCTAATTTTTTTCTTCATGAAAAAAATCTGTCTTTTAAAATACCTCAAATTGATGTTTCTGTTCCTCATATATACCTTCTCTGTGCTTCCAGAAATAAGAGCTGCACTTTACAGTCAGCCGCTATTCCATTAGCAGCCCTATCAAAGAAAAGTTTGAAATCCACTTTTGACAATTATTAGGTGTCCGACGTTTGGGAAAGTTAGTTAACATCTCTGAGCCTTAATTATCTCATCTATGAAGTGGGAATAATTAAGATTCAAACAACTTTTTTTTAAGGATTGGCAATGGGCAATAGTAAGTGTTACGTGTCTGAGGCCGAATTTGAACTCAGGTCCTTCTGAATCCAGGGCCAGTGCTCTATCTATTGTATCACCTAGCTGCCCCTCAAATAACTTTGTGAAAGGCCCATTAGGCACTGTGCTAGATATTGAGATTACAAAGTAAAAAATGAAAGAATTTGTGTACTTATAGAGTATACTTTATAGTCATTGGAGAACACATGAACACAGGTAAGTGAACAGAAGGCAATCTGGGGAAAGAGAGAGTAAAAATGACTGTTATGGCCAGATAGTAAGGAAACTCAAGGAAATGTTCCAGAGGAAATGGTGCTTAGGCTAAGCCTTGAAAGAAGAAAAGGATTTTGAGAGGCTTAGGTAAGAAAGCAGTGATTTCTAGGAATTAGGGATACTTAGTACCTTACAAAGTTATTGTCATAATACTCTTTGATAAACTCTTATCAAACATTATGAATTTGAGTTATCACTTAAGAAAAATTACCTTTTCTTAGACTATGAATTATTTTTTTGACCCACAGCAATTTAAAATATTCTTATTTCTTATAAACTTAACAGACTTAAGATTTCAAAATATATAGGAGTACATAAAAAGTATATGAAACCCTCAATTTCTATTAAGTAGAATCTATTAAATTTAACATGGTAGTAATTCCACTTTTCTGTGGCCCTTCTGAACATTTTCTGGTCTCTTGCGTATTTTTAAATGTTTCATTTTCACTATTTCCTCCCTCCTCCTCCTCTTTTGTCTCTCCTCTCTTCAGTCTCCATTTCTTTGTCTGTGTCTCTCTGTCTCTTTCTCCTACCTTTTTTTTTCTTTTCATCTCCATCACTATTCACCAATTTCCCTGCCTGCAAATAGAAACATTCCCTTTAAATAAGTATGAATAGCCAAAAAAAAAAAAACAAAAACATGGATAGCCAAATGAAACAAATCCACCCATTGGCTACATCTGAAAATGCATGCCATTTTATGTCTTTTAGTCTACTTCTCTGACAAAACAACCCACAGAACTTTCACAAGCATTTCTATTATATTACTATCCTGATGAGTCTGGTAACAGTGTGTTAGTAGCCTATAACTGTTTGACCCAGGTAAATCAGAGTCTTACTTTTGGTTTCTGAAATGTTCTTATATCTCCACACTAGGATCTTTTTATTTTTTACTTTTGCAGGAGACATTTTAGATTCTATATATCTGAACCTCTATTTTTGCAGACACATGATAGTTAGAAACAAGGTTGCACGTGACATGCAAATACCAATGTGAATATAACTTGATTACTAAACAGATTTCTATCTGGGAGTTGTGGAGTAGGGCTGCAGTTAACTAATATTGCTAGTTCCTTCCCAAAATTTTTATCAAAGTGACCTCAAATAGTCACATTGTCATTTCTACACAACCCTTCTGGGACAAGGTACTATTTTCCCCCAAAAAAATTCAGTAGGTATTTTGGTTGTAGATAATGGATACAAAGAAACTGTGACTGTTCAGGATTTTTAATTTCTTAGCAAAGGGAAAAAAGCCACCCAATTAGGATTGATTTTTCATCAAATATGAGGAAATTTAGAAAGTTTATAATATCCATATTTCCAACATATTACAGTGGTACAGATGAGACATTTTCAGGGGCAGTTTTGCTGTGAGTGAAGTGGGAAAATTTGAGAAATGTTGAGCAGGTAGAGTCAATAAGAGATTAGATATTTCAAGTGAAGGAAACAAGAGAGTGGAGAATAACTGTGAAGTCATGAATCCTAGTGGCTAGAAGGATGGTTGAAAGAGAATTAATGAAGTTCAGAATAGGGCAGTGTTTAAGGAGAAAGTGTATGAGTTCTGCTTTCAACATGTTGATTTGAAAATGCTTACTGGGATGTCATTAGGAATGTCCAAAAGATAGTTGACAATTTAAAACTATAGCTGAAAAGAGACACTATGATTAGATCTGTGAGTCATATTTAAGGCGATGATAATTAAGCACAGGATTACCAATGATATTAGAGAGGAACAAAAAAAGAAAACTGAAAAGTGAGGTTAGGACTGAGACCTATATATTCCCAAAAATAAAATTGAGGAATGAATAGTAATCCAGTAAGGAATATGAGGTAGGATGACTTAACAAGCAAAGGAAGGGCAAAAAAGATAAGAATGGGAGGACAGAGCCAAGATGGAAGAGTAAAAGAAGTGAGTTGCTTGAGGTTTTCCCCAAATACATGTAAAAAATGACTCTAAAAACTTCCAGAGCAGCAGAACCCACAAAAATACAGAGTGAAACAAATTTCCAGCCCAAGACAACCTGGATAGTTGATAGGAAAAGTCTGTTGTGGCAGACTAGGAGAGGAGCACAATTCAGCATAGGCCATGCTGTCAAAGACTGGGCCCCAGAAAACCTGGAACAGGCCTCAGGGGATTGAATCACATGCTGTTGGGATGATTTCTAGACTTCTCGACTCACAAATACCAAAGACAACTTAGAAGGTCAGTGGGAAAAGTCTGTTGGACATGGGTGAGAGAGGAGTGTGGTCCAGCTCTGGCCCTAGTACAGCCCCAGGACAGTGGCCACTATGGCATGAAATACATCTGGAGCTCTCAGCCCACAGACAGTAAGAGTACAGAGCAGCTGATCAGATAGGAATTGCAGGGATCTCTTTGCTGGCACTGAGGCAGGATTTTCTTGCTTTGCTCCTGCTTGGTTCTAAGTCAAGGGCTGGGTGGCAGTCTTGGGGTGAGAAGGAGGCCTGGCAAGGTGGAGCTTGTGGCACAGTGCAGAGAGAATCCTCCTTACAGTTCCAAGGCAGAAAAGAGTGTTTGGTCACTCATAGACCAGAGCACAGGCCAGGAAAAGAGTAAACGCCTCTCATTTGATCATACCACCTAGGAAGGACTGAACATTTACAGGTCCCTAGTAGTATCTCTGAAAACAGCACAAAACCCCTGAAGCTTGAGACAGTTCACCCTCCACACTGGAAGCACAGCTCTACCTTAACAAAGAGAGAAAAAGTCAAGTAATGGGCTGAGAACGTGAACAAACAGAGGAAAAAACGGACTATAGAATCCTACTTCGGTGACAAAGAAGATAAAAACATAAAATCAGAAGAAGATAACAAAGTCAAAGCTTTTATATCCAAAGACTCTGAGAAAAAATATGAATTGGTCTCAGGCCATGGAAGAGCTGAATAAGGATTTTGAAAAATAAGTAAGAGAAGTAGAGGAAAACTTGGGAAGATAAATGAGAATGATGCAAGAAAATCATGAAAAATGAGTCAACAGCTTGCTAAAGGAGATCCCCCAAAATACTGAAGAAAATGATGTTTAAAAAAAAACAAACTAACCCAAATGGCAAAAGAAGTCCAAAAAGCCAATGAAGAGGAATGCCTCAAAAAGCAGAACTGGCCAAATGGAAAAGGAGGTCCAAAAGCTCACTGAAGAAAATCATTTCTTAAAACTTAGAATGGAGCAAATGGAAGCTGATGACTTTATGAGAAATCAAGAAATTATAGAACAAAACCAAAAGAATGAAAAAAAAAAGAAGACAATGTGAAATGTCACATTGGAAAAACAACTGACGTGGAAAATAGATCCAGGAGAGATAACTTTGAAATTATTGGACTAACTTGAAAGCCATGATCAAAAAAAGAGCCTAGACATCATCTTTCAAGAAATCATCAAGGAAAACTGCCCTGATAATCTAGAACCAGAGGGTAAAATGGAAATGGAAAGAATCCACCAATCACATCCTAAAAGAGATCTCCAGGGGCAGCTAGGTGGTGCAGTGGATAGAGCACTGGCCCTGAAGTCAGGAGGACCTGAGTTCAAATCTGGACTGAGACAAAACATTTGACACGTACTAGCTGTGTGACCCTGGGCAAGTTACTTAATCCCAACTACAAAAAGAAAATAGAGATTCCAAAGGAAATCTCCTAGAAATATTGTAGACAAATTTTGTAGTTCCCAGGTCAATAAGAAAATATTGCAAGCAGCCAGAAAGAAGCAGTTAAAGAATTGTGGGAACAAAATCAGGAATAACACAGGATTTAGCAGCTTCTACATTAAGGGACCACAGGGCTTGGAATATGATATTGCAGAGGGCAAAAGAGATAGGATTACAACCAAGAATCACCTACACAGCAAAACTGAGTATAATCTTTTAGGGGAAATAATAGTCATTCAGTGAAATAGAGGACTTTCAAGCATTTTGATGAAAAGAGCAGAGCTGAACAGAAAATTTGACTTTCAAATATAAGACTCAAGAGAAACATGAAGAGATAAACAGGAGAGATAAATCATAAGGGACTTATTAAGGTTGAGCTATTTACATTCCTACATGGAAAGATGATATTTTTAACTCATGAGACCTTTGTCAGTATTAGGATAGTTGGAGAGGAAAATTATATGTATGTACATAGATAGAGAGGCACAGGGTGAGTTGAGGAGGAATGGGTGATATCTGGAGAATAAAATTAAGGGGAGAGAGAGGATTATACTGGGAGAAGGAGAAAGGGAGAGGTAGAATGGGGTAAAGTTTCTCACATAAAAGAGTCAAGAAAAAGCTTTTACAGTGGACAGGAGAAGGGGGGGAGGTGAGAGGAAATGAGTGAATCTTACTCTCATGAGATTTAGCTTAAGGAGGAAATAACACACACACTCATTTTATGGAAATCTATCTTACCCTACAGGAAAATAGGGAGGAAGGGAATAAGGACAGAGGATGATAAAAGGGAGGGCAGATTGGGGGAGAGAGTAATCAGAAGCAAACACTTTTGAGAAGGGACAGGGTCAAAGGAGAGAATAAAATAGACGGGGGGGAAGGATAAGATGGGGGAAAATATAGTTAGTCTTTCACAACATGACTATTATGGAAATGTTTTTCATGACTACACATGTATAACCTATATTGAATTCTTACCTTCTCAATGGGGGGAGGGAGGAAGGAAGGGAGAGAATTTGGAATGCAAAATTTTAAAAAATAAAAAAAATTGTTTTAACATGCAATTTGGAAATAAGATATTCAGGACAGATAAGAATGCCAGAAAAGTATCTAGGAAAGAATATCAAGGAGGAAGGGTGGCCAGCAATTTCAAAGAAGAGAGAAGAGTAAGGAAGACTATTGAGAAACAGAAGTCCATTTTTAGAATTAAAATATTACTAGTAGTCTCGGAGAGACCAGTTTTAGTGCTGTGATAAAATGAGGGACTGAAAAGTTATGGAGAGGAATGGAAGTGAAGCTATTGAAAGTAGATAACTTTTGCTATTAGTTTGGATATGAAAGAAAAGACAAAAAAGCATAAAATACTTTGAGGGAATGATAGAGTGGTATTTTGTTGTTGTCTTTTTTTTTTTTTTAGGTGGGGGCCAAGAAGATATGGGCATGTAGGTAGCCAGGAAGAAGGAACCAGTTAATGGGGATAAATTAAATATTAGAGAGAAAAAGAGACTGGAATATATAGGATCAATTGTCCAAGTAAAGAGGTTGGTTCTCCTGAGGGAAAAGGCTACATCTTCATCAGAGACTGAAGCAAAGGAGAAGATGATGGGAAAGGAATTTGATATAAAGGTATTTTGATATGTAGAATAATAAATTAATTCATAGAGGAATGTCCTTTTCTCAGTAAAGTAAGGATTGAGGTATTTTTAATAGGAAGGAGTGGAAAATAGTGGTGTGGAAGTCTTAAAGACAAAAATAAAGCCCTAGAAAAGCCACTATGGAAATTAGTATAATAAAATGATAACATATTTAGAGACAAAAGTGGAATCAATGGCTATCTAATACAATTCCATCATTTTACAGACAAGGATATTAAACCTTAGGGTGGTTAAATGGCTTAGGTTCAGGAATTTTATTTGAAGCCAGGTTCTCTTACTTCAGAATCATTGTCCTTTCCACTGAACCATCTAATGAAGTTTTATCTGGGGAGAATAACAAAATCCTGTTCCTGAAGTCAGGAGCTGGTTTGGGTTAGTTCAAACAATTTTTTAATGAATTCACTCAATACAGTTGTGACAGTCTGTACCATGATTCAGCAGTATGCAAGTGAATGCATAGTGTGCATAATCCGAGGTTGTGGTTTGGCAAGCATGAGCTAAGCTTGGAAGAGCAAGCCAAAGAAATGAGTTTAGAATAGTTGTATAATTGAAATAATTATAAGGTCATATTTGGGAAAAGAGGAAAACAAAGTTGGAACAGGGGAAGGGGCTTAAAGAAGGCTGAGGAATGGAAAAACTGGAGGTTAAGGATAAGAAATAATAAGTTTACGAAGAATAGGACACATCAGTAAAGGAAGGGCAGGAAGGCCATGTAAGACAGAACAATTTCTGAGATTTTGATTATGGAAATAGAGAACTGATAAGGAATGGTGAGATCAAAGCCATCCATTTCTGTGTCTGAAGTAGAGAGGTGTAAGTACTAGGAATTATTTAGTAAACTTGGATGCTAGGGTATTTAAGAAGTCAGCAACAGATATAATAAAGTACCCTAATATGAGGTTTGGTTGAAGAGGAAGATTGTTAGCTAGGTGTTCAAATCTTTCAGAAATGAGAGAAAATGGCTTGGTGATTGGTAAGTATTCTCTTCTATGCCACAGAGGGTGATATGTAGATGGAGTGAATTTCAAAAATGGAGAGTTTATTTAAGGTTGGTAGCAGAAGAATGTTCTGGAAATGTCAGTAGAGAAAAAGGAATACACCTTTTCTTCCTTCCTTCTCTCTCTCTCTCTCTCTCTCTCTCTCTCTCTCTCTCTCTCTCTCTCTCTCTCTCTCTCTCTGTGTGTGTGTGTGTGTGTGTGTGTGTGTGTGTGTGTGTGTGATAAGAGGGGAGATAATAGAATATGTAACCAAACTTGTGCTACTAAGTGGCACAGGGAATAAAATGCTGGACCTAGACTCAGGAAGTTTCATTTTGCTGAGTTCAAATCTGTCCTCAGACACTTACTAGCTGTGTGACCCTGAGCATGTCACTTAACCCTCTTTGCCTCAGTTTCCTCATTTGTAAAATGAAGCAAACCACTCCAGCGTCTTTGCCAAGAAAATACAAAATGGGGTCACAGTCAGACATGACTGAAAAGTTAATCAAAATAACAACAACCAAACTTGAAGAGGACAGGATACAACAAATTCTGGAGCACTATGACCTGTTTTTCCTGAGTACCAAATGATTTAAAGAGCATGAGAAGAAAATAGTCCAGAACAAACAGAAATGTGTTTATAGTATAGGTATTCTGAAGACAGTGAAAAACAATTGGAAATTAGATGATGATTTTAAAAGAACATAGCTGAGGTGTTTTAGGGTCAAAAAAAATCATGGGAGGAAATATTCAATAGTTCTGTCATCAAGATTATAAGACTTTGTAGATTTTTTTTTAGCCAAAGAATCTAATACATTTTGAATTGGAATCTAACCCTTGAGGGTCCTGTGACTGTCAGAGTGAGGTGTCAGTTCTCTTTCAAAAGCTATAGAAACATGAGATTAGGCATGTTATCGGTATCACTCATAGATGAGTTCCTGATGGCAAGAGGTATTTGCTCTGCAAGTGTCTAGTCCTAAGCTGGGTACTATAGATAAGAGGTCTAGTAGCTGAGTCTGTGTTCCTATTATAATTTGTTGAAGCAAAATTCTGTGGTCTGAGGCTCTGGGCCAGGTCTAGTTCCTCAACCTCTACCTAGACTAAGTACAACAACAGTAGCTTTATCCCATTTCATCTCAGTGGTAGTAGTAGTAGTAGTAGTAGTAGTAGTAGTAGTAGTAGTAGTGGTAGTGTCACTTCAGTAAGTTAGGGGCAAAGGGCTAGCTAGATTCTAGAAAGTAAATTGGGTGTGTGAAGAGTTTAGGGAAACTGTTCTAGTTCTAGGAAGTCATTGACAAATTTCCCATGTTATCTGCTCATTGGAGAAGGTATTGATTCTCTATGTACATGTTTGACTGTGACTCCCCTAGAAGCCCTATTTGAGTGGCAGCTCATTGTAGAGAAACTCTATTGCTTCACCAGTTCTTTGTTTAATTTTCCTGTTCTCTTAAACTATTGTCACTGAGTTATATCAAAACAAAAATAAATAAAAAGAACTACTTGGGAATTGGAATGAGTCTTCCCAATAGTGTATCAAGTGTAATGTACTTTTTTTGGGTGGGTGCCAAATAGTGAAAGAAAGATAATATTTAAAAAAATTAGTCTTCTCAGACACATGTAATAAATGATTAAATGTTTTGGTGCTTTCTTTTGTTTAATTTGTGTATTGCCACAAACTGGAAGAGAAAAAAAATAGAAGTTCAAAAAAAGGAACAACATAATATAATATATTAAAGTATATATAGGACTGGGAATACTAGCATAATTCTGAAAGCACATTTTGAAATCTATATTAAATTATTCACAGAGAAAAATTTAAATTTCTCTTATGTAATCTACTCTTCTTGAGAGCAGCAATTTGAAAATTTAACTTTTGTATACACTATAAATGGTGTTCTATCTATTAGGAGCTATCATTTGAACATTTAAGAATCAATCTAAATAACTACTACTTAAAGTACAACTTTCCTCTCTAGTTCTTGCTATAAAATGTTAAATTTATTCCTTCTTCATTACAAAACAAAGCATGCATCTTTGTTAGCTTTATTTACTGTAGTGGCTCCTATTTTCTATAGTATGGCTTTATAAAGATAAATACCACATTATTATACAAGTCATCAAAGTTAGTATTGCTTTTAGTTTACCAGCTAGGAATGGTTGCCATAATTGTATTTTTGGCTTAGTGAGAGACTAGTAATAGAAATAAAACTATATGAATTAAGAGGCAACTGGGGTAAGAATAGCAAAGAGAACATTCTGTTAAATTAAGAATAATGTAATTATTGAGCTAAGGAAAACTAGTCTTTTAAAACAGTTGCTTGGCATAAAACACATGTAACTACTTTAAGTTAGAATAGATATACTTTTAGTCCTATGTAATGGTAGGACTTAAAATGTAAAATTATTTCCATAAGTTCTCCCTTTATTCATCCACAGAATATGCATGTACTTACATATATTTGGGTTCATGAATGCATATGTACATACAGATTAGTTATAAGCGTTATCTTATTGTATATAACTCAAATTTCTTAGCTTCATGCTTGCTTATTTAGAGACCATGACAGACTTGAGAGCTGATCTCAGAGTCAATATGTTTTGCTGCTGATGTGTACTGGCTATGTGATGATGGGTTAGTCACACCCTCACATTGCCCTGTAGCCAACTCCTTAAGACTATAGCTTTCAGCAAAAGTGCCAATATTCCTTCAGAGCAGGAGGTTCCTCACTGAGAGTTACCTTTACCAATGAATTCACATATGGTCTCCCAAAACATATGTTTTAATGGCAAAATCCTATTGATTTATTTTAGTTTACCATGTTGAGAATGATGCAATTTTGATATAATGCCCCATTATGTTGAAGAATTGAATGGAGAATGAGATCTGAAAGATGATGACCAATGAATCAATCAATAGGCATTTATTACATTCCTACTATGTGCTAGACAGTATGTTAGGTATTAGTTATACAAGCAGGTATGAGGGCAACTAGATGGCACAGTGGATAGAGCACTGGCCCTGAAGTCAGGAGGACCTGAGTTCAAATCTGGCCTCAGACCAAACACTTGACACTTACTAGCTGTGTGACTCTGGGCAAGTCACTTAACCCCAATTGCCTAAAAAACAAACAAATAAAAAAAAGCCAAGCAGGTATGCAATGTGGTCATACCAAGAATGAAGAAAATCCCTATTTGTAAGAGGAATATAATCTAATTGGAGAGAAAGGAAGTACATAATACATAAAGTAAATAAACACATGACATATAGAAAGTAGATAGTTGATGAGGGAGGGCACTGACATATGGAAGTTTGAGAAAGAGGTACAGAAAACATATGGACAATTACTTTCAGTTTTTAATACTACATTTCTAGAAAGGTCATTTACAAAATGGCAAAGGTTAAGAGGATATGACCAGAAAAGAATATTAAAAAGTAGTTTTCAGAAAAATAAATCTAACCTCTCAAAAGCCATATGAAAATTGTGTAAATCATTGCATAAATACAAAATAAAACAACCTTGAGATGAATCATCCACATAAAATTTTAAAAATTGACAAAAATGAAGCAAAACAGCCAATACTCAGGTGTGTATGGGAAAATAGGTACATTAATACATGATCAGTAGAGCTGTGAACTAGTCCAACCATGCAGGAGAACAGTTTGGAACTATGAATAAAGAGCTATAAAACCATGCATTGTCTTTGACACAGACATTTTGGAAAGTAATTTGGAGCTATGATCAAAAAGCTATTAAACTTTGCATACCCTGTGAAACAGTAATAGTACTGATAGGACTATGCCTTGAAAACAGATGAAAGAAAGATGAAAAGGACCTACCAGAAGAAAACTATTACAATCTAAAAATTCATTACCATAGCACCGGGTGGCTTTGAATATGTATACAACAATAATGTTAAAGAGTTGTATCATACTTGGGACAAATAGCAAGATTCCTCATGATTCTGTAGTTTTTGCAACAGTATTCATTTATAAAAGATTATTAAACTGTCCTTGTGGTATATACAATTAACCATAGCTACAACTGGCATTTTCTAACTTGGGGCAAGATTCTCAAATTTTTAAAGCAAATTCATTTCTTTACATGATTCAAGACGGGTGCTGTGTTCCATAGAGTAGCAGCCAGATTAAAAGAGGAGACAAGCCAACTGCTCAGTTTCTGTTATAACTAAGTACTTTTGCCTAACTACATGCTCAGGCCAGGTATTTCAACGTTGCCCAAGAAGTTGCCAGCACCCTCTAAATGTGACACATTAGGAAATATCCCAGTGTCCTCATTCTAGTCACAATCCTGCTCTGCAAAATTTTTCATAAGCCCAATGCTGGTGTTATTGAAGGCAACATGTATTTAAGACTAGGATGATTAATCAGTGTTTCTGTACTCAAAAACAAAACAAAATAAAACAAAACAAAAACAAAAACAAAAATAAAAGACCTTCTATATGGTCCTTCAAGAAAGTTTCCCCTTTTACATCCTTGGGATTCAGTGTGAAAGACACTTATGTCATCAGAACTGTCTAATTACATGAAGATTTCAAGGATTTCCTCAATTTGTTCAAATGTTCCAAGGGGTAGAACAATGTAACAAAAATGAAACTGAGTCACACCTGGATCTAAGCACTGTCTCTGATATTTTGTAGCTATGTAACCATTGATAAGCCATTTAACTTTTCCCAGTCTCTTTTTCTCTTGTTAATAAAATTGTAACGATTCTGACAATATCTACTTCACAATATTGTGGCAGAAAAATATTTTGTAAACCCTCAGGTACTACATATGTGAAAACTTTTATTAGAAAAACTTTAACATATCTGCAGTTTCATTGCTGTGGGCACTCTCTATAAGAGTACAAATCTAAACTCAACTATCCCTTATCATGCTGCTTGAAGTGCAGAGATGAATTAGAAAAGATCACTTAGCATTTAATCGAGAAAGAATTCCTTGAAGCTATTATTCATGGCCAGAGGATTCTTCCAGTTATTCCTGTACTAAAGCCTATTGGTAAAGTATGACTCTGCATAGGCTAAACATGTCTTGTAAATGCTCCCTGTACAACCCATATCCAGTGGCCTACAGTAGATTGACTTCTTTTTGTTCTTACTGGGGGAAAGAGTGTTGCAATAATTGACCTTGAATAATCTCATAAGCATTTTATCATCCGTCATGTGATAAGATATATATACAAGCAATCATCATTCATTTAGGGTCATTCCTAGTTAAGCAATTTCATTTCAGGATTTCTGCCTACTCTGTAATATCCCTATACTTCATGGTCATCTGGTTTTCCAGAATTACAGTTGTAGTAGAAATTATCTATGTAGTTGTAAAGATGAAACAATCTCAGAATAATAGAATTCCTGACTTGGAAGAATTTTTGTAATT
The DNA here is from genome assembly GCF_003287225.1 of Phascolarctos cinereus. Taxonomy (NCBI): domain Eukaryota; kingdom Metazoa; phylum Chordata; class Mammalia; order Diprotodontia; family Phascolarctidae; genus Phascolarctos; species Phascolarctos cinereus. The sequence goes on along the minus strand of NW_027555847.1, from coordinate 446,333,542 downwards.
CATCCCTCTTAACATAATTGATAAAGGACTATCCATCCTCCACTTGAAAATCTCTAGCAATAGAAAGCACAGACCTTCCTATGACTATTTTGCTATGAAAACTTGTGAAAACTATTTTACTAGTCACAGGCTTGGAGTCTTTTTTCAGACATTTATTAGCTTTGTGAACCTGGGCAAGTCAGGCCTTCTATCTGCCCAAGTTTCAGCAATTGTAAATTGGAGACAATAGCACCTACCTAACAGGGTTGTTGTAAGGATCAGATATTTAGCACTTAGTACAGCACCTGGCACATAGTAGATGCTACACAAGTGCTTACATCCTTCCATTTCCTCTTCCCTACTGTGGCTCACCTCTCATCACCAGGAAACAGGTAGTCAAGAAGAAGTCTTTTGCATCTTCCACCAATTAATCACTCTAGTTCTTTTTGAGCAAAGAGAAACCATGTATCATCTCTTTCACTTTGTTGCTATTCATCCTCTATTTTCAAAGAAATCCAATGACTTCAGGGGGTGATAACTTGGATGTGAATTACATTTAAGTGAGGTGGAGGTTCACAAAGTTGTCATTCTCACTCTTCAGGAGTTATCAAAATCCAGTGGCAAGACAAAAGTCACTGGGAATGGCCCAAGATGCATTGGATGACCTTGGCATCTTTACTGTCTGACCAAGCTCTAAGAGCCTGCTTCAGCTGTCTTCATGGATGTTGAAACAATTTGTCCTCATCTATACATTCTGCCAGGGGAAATTTTTACGTGTTTGGGGTAGACATTCCCCCAACATCACCAACAGGTTTGAGGCCTATTGGTTGTGTTCAACCTAGTTAAACCTATAAGCAAAAATGGCTTAACTGGGATGTGACCACTGAGCATGCCACAACTTCTTGGAGCTACAGATGAGAGTTGGGTGACAGGGGCATACTAAATGTAGATGAACAGCCCTGAAAAGCAATTGACAACCCTCACACCAATGGGGCTAGTCCTCCCTGAATAGCCCTTCATATAAGGTAGAATGTTGCTTTCTTTCTCTATAAGTGTCTTCTTCATTTTGAACACCACAAGTTCCCTCAACAGCTATTTGCATATGCCTCCAGAGCTCACTGTATTCTGTCCTCTGAAGATGTTCAATTTTTTTTTCCATGTCCTTCCAAAATTTTTGTTTCAAGTATAAGAACAGTATTTTAGATGAAGGCTAATCATTGCAGAGTGTAGTAAGTATATTCATAACTCTTCTTCTCAATCCTGTGCTTCTATAATGTGCCCTAAGATTGTATGGAGAAGTGCAGATTTTCAGGATGATGTGTAATCAACTTCTGGTTCTGATATCTACTGCCTATGAACAAGGGCAATCTCACTGCCTCAAGAAACTTGATAGGACCACAAGTGGCAGATACATTGCATTTTTTTCAATCTGTGCCAGTAGAATCTTTTTCTTTGTGAGTTTTCAGGACATTCTTTAATTACTGATTCCTTCCATCATCAGCTCCTTATCCTTCTTTCCCTAGTGGCTCTGAAACTTTTTTATCCTTCCTCAAATTTCTCATGGTTCTACTTCCTCCCACTTTCTCAGCTGACAAGCCTCTGTTATATTTTACAGAATGAAATAAGGATATTCAACATTAGCACCCTCTTCTAGTGTACTTTCAAGTTTTCCCAGTAATTCTTGTCAAATATTTCTAGGTAATCCATGGCTTATAATTTGTCAGACCTTATGTTACTGAATCATTTGTTTCCATTTTTCTTTATCTAGTTTAATCCACCAATCTACTTTTCTGTATCTTATTCATCACCAAATAATTTAGATGATTGGTGCTTGATTGTATGATACAATTTAATGTAATTTCAGTATATTTGATGCCCCAAAAGTTTGTCCTAAAACACAGGTCTAGCTTTTTAAGAAAATGCATTCTTCTTCTAAAGTACATGAGTATGAGTCATGTAATGTTATATTCTCCAAACAATTACAGAAATACAGCTATATTCTACAAAAAAATTATATCTAAGAGGCAATAGAGAGGAAAATGGTAGGTATGAGCATTTTATAACATTACTGGCCATAAATTACAGAAAAGAAGAGACACAAAAGATGACATTAGAGAAAGATGTGACTGGAAAAGAAGGCGGGTCTATCCCACTTGATAAGAATGAGAGATGAACAGCCCAAAGGTTTCATTAGTATGATACTGTGTTAATAGAACTAGGTATAGTCCTCTAACATGTTGGGCTGATTCACTTTGGAAGAGTTAAAGGATGACATAGATCATAGACTGACAGATCAGTAGACAAGATAGATGTAGTATGTACATATATATTTTCTATATTACTTATGTATACATGTATATATGTTGCTTCTTCCAACAGACTGTAGGCACCTCAAGGGAATATATTACATTTTTGTCTTTATGTGCTTAGTGTCCAACATAGGCTTTTTGAACCTGTTAGCTGTTTAATAAATATCTGTTGATTGATTTATAAATCATGCAGAGTAAAAAGGTATGAATGCTAGCAGCAATGAAATCATATACACATCAAAGTCAAAGGTGAATTGCTAGTGGAATTCTTTTGAGGAAGAAACAGACATAGTAATAACCTAATACTTTGTAAGAAAACTAATGGTTTTATGGCTCTGTCCAACTTCATTATTACATGCTCTGAATCAGATTATTGACCCTAAAGAGAAAATGCTGTGTTACATGCCTGATCAACAGAGATTTCTTTTCTCTCAATTATTTTAACCAATAAATCACACAGAAACATTTCATATTTACCCCTAAAGCCATAACATCCTCACAACTTTCCTATATTAATACAGATGAAAAGTGCTAGGCATGTATTATTAAATTTTATTTTGTGACTACTCTTTCACATGCCCATCTCAGAAAGATTCACTCAATAGTCTGTGAAGCAAGCAATTCTGCCTGTCAGTTTACCTCACAGATCCAGGACTAATGAACACATCATATACTGACCTGAAGCAATATTCATTTGTGATTTGTTCCCTTTCCTGGCACACTAGGCTATGCCCCATTACTTTCCATGCATTGTTTCATGTTGTAGGACTGTCAGAAAATTAGGAGTGAGTGAGTGTGTGTGTGTGCATGTGTGTGTGTGAGAGAGAGACAGTGACAGACACAGAGAAGACAGAGACAGACAGACCAAAATACAGATAGAGACAGAGGCATAGAGACAGAGAGATTCTTAGATAAAGGAAGGCAGAGAGGCAGAGAAAGACAGAGAGAGAAGGAGGATGAGGAGGAGAGAGGGGAAGGGAACAGAAAGAGGTAGGGAGAGAAAGAAATATAAGATGGATAGATGAATTTCAAATTATGAGAATTATGCTTCAGATAGAGAACACAAACCATTATAAGCAGAATTCATGGCAAGTCAGCTGTTTAGTCAAATTCTATATAGTCTCCAAAGAGTACTACGATCATAGAATTCATTCACTGCCTACTGTCCCAACTCTAGATTAACCGAGGCAATTAAAAAAATTGAAAGTATTCTGTAATTTGAGTTTTAAAACATTTTGTTTTCTCTCTTGCTAGTACTGTCTACCTTCTACCAAAGGAAAATGCACCTTGGTCTACTAATATGCTTCCATTATCTCTTGCTGCTATGTACAATTTCCAAAAACATAATTTGACTATGAAATACTTTTTGTTTTACTTTCTGGTATTATATATTAAAAATAAAAGAAAAACATATTCACCTGGTTGAATTTTGTAAAGCTTTTTGAAGCTACTGACTTCAAACCTATTAAGGAATAGTTTTCCAGCTGAAGTCCTGTTTTGTTATGACCATAGCCAAAATAACATATTTAATCTTCTGATTTCTAACTCTTACAAGGAGCAATTGGTTGCTGAAGCAGAAAGAACCTGGTCAAATACCAAGGACTTCTTAAAATTCCTGGTAGACCAGGCTAGGGAAAAACATTCTCAATCTGGGGTAAGCACATTTTAAACAATTGAAGGAAAGAATAGGAAGAACCCCTTGAAATAAAATGCCACAGAAGAAATGTGCATGGGTGGTGAGGGAACATGCATTTATCAACTGACTACTCTGTTCCTAGCACTGTGTAATGATTTACAATTTCTTTTTCATTTAATCCTTGCAAAAATCCTGTGAGCTATGTGTTTTTATTATCCCTGTTTTACAGTTGAGGAAACCAAGGCAGGTAATGGTTGTGTAACTTGCTCAGGGTAACACAGCTAATTGAGTGTATGTAATTGAGTAGACAGTATGTGAATTTAAGTATTTCTGACTCCAGACCCAGCACTATACATTGTACCACTCAGCTGTTTAAGATGATTAGTGAGAAAGTTTTAAAGACAAAAATACAACTTATTTGAATGGAGGGCAGGGGAAGTAGGCTGTTTGAAAACCTCAGTAATGCCTAGTTCTGTAAAAAAAAAAAACTACTGTCAATAATGCTAGAGACTAAAGTAAAGAGGGTGGAGTCATTAAAGCATGGGCTAGTGAAGCTGACTTCAATTCTTGTCAAAATTACAGAAAATATTATTAAAGAATGAACAATAGAAGATATAAAATCATGATTTGTGAGTGTTTATGAAAAAAAGTGTTCATCACTTAGAAGAACAAAGTTTCATCAAGAAATGGTGCAAGGATATCTCTTTTCTGCTCTTATTAAGCTCAAAGATTAAGAGGAAACTGAATGAAAAGCATAATTAAATTACATAAGAAAATATATAGCAGCATCACTTATTCTATCCTAGTGAAAAAGAAGGAAAGATGCAAGCTAGGCTACAGATATGTAAATGCTCATTTACAGTTATTAGACCTTGTTTATTATGAGGACAATGTTTTATCAACCACATGCTTATCTCAGTAATTAGACAATTTGCTAAATGCCAGAAGGTTATCTGGGGTATCAGTGAAATTTCTTGTTCTTAGAAAACTAGTTATATAGTTGGGGACAGTGCCAACTTAGTTTCTTCTGGGCAAGGACTTGGATAGGAACTTCACATCATCCAAATTAAGGAAGTCAAGGATGCTGGATTTTGTGTGAGGGGCGTCACCATGAAAATATTTTATACAATAAATAAAAAAGATAAATAAACAAATAAAATAAATTAATAAAAGTTTAAATTTTTTCCTTATGTTGTCATGAATACTACTCTCATTATACTAGAATCACTTGCAAACTTCTCTAGAGCTATACATTAAAATGGCATGTTTTGCACCCTCTAAAATGTTACACATACACATAGATTCATTTTCTTTGAAAATTGGATGTATTAATGGAAAACACAGGATTATAATATACATGATTTTTGGAAGTTTTCACTTAAGGAAAAATGCCTATTTACCAGAATAACCTTTTTTAATGAGGAATTTTATTTTAATATAAAATCCTAAAATATTAAATTCATTCATTTTAACATATATCAAAATCATAAAATCATAGATCTATAACTGAAAGATATATCAAAGGCCATCTAATTCAATCCTTAATTTTACAAATGTGGAAACTTAGATCATAAGCATTAAGCAGTACACCAGCTCCATTGATAATGCTCTTTCATGGAGATGAAATATATAATCCAGAGTCACAAAAGGCAGAAACCAAGCTTATACAAAAGATTCTATACATGAGGTCTAAGAGTAAAAACAGGATTTAAAAAAAAGGAAAAGACAATGCCGTATCTCACCAGGAACATATATAGAAACAATGTAAACATTGCCATCCATGAGATTTTTTTAAAATGGAATTTAGATTAAGATTTTTTTTAAATGGATAAATTACATGACCAGAGAGATGGCAGAGTAATTGTTTTCCTTAGACATCCCAAATTCAAAAACATTATAAAAGCAATCATGCACTATATATTAAGTACCTAAAGCTGAATCCATAAGATAAAAAATGAGGCTTTTTTTTAAAGTGACATCAGAGACCTTAAATAATTATCTCAACCCCATAAGCTAGTGGGAACAAACTTGAAATATTGTGCCCTGTGATATGGTTATTCAGTTCCCTGTCCAGTTACTCATGGAATTGATCCAACCTGGGGTGCTTTTAACAATCTAAGAAAGAACAGACATTGATTTTGTCAAATCAAACAAAAGAAAGGGAGCAAAACTAGAGAAGAGACAAAACAGAGCAGTACTAGAGGAGAAAAAGAGCTTTCCCTCAAGGAATAAGGAACAAGGGACTGGAAACTTCCCTGGAACCAGTATTTTACCCATAGAGTTTCTACTGAGTTGGGGCTGACAGGAATCTCCCACAGCCCCATTTTAAAGAGACTGAGGCCACAAAGCCTTGGGTTAGGAATCTGTGAAGCAGTGGAAAGCAGAGCTTGCAAAGAATGAGAGAAACCAAAGACAAATATAGGGGAATACAAGAACAAGATTTAAAGATAAAAAAGGCAAACAAGAAAATATGAAAAATCTGCCTTGCATTTAGACAAATCTAAAGACAAGTTTCTAAAGACAAAAAATACAAATTCAAAGAGAATATTATAATATTATAAAAAATGTTAGAGATTCAAGGAGGATGAATGTACATTTTTCAATTTAAAAAATAGTTCTCAAGACTTCCCAGAGGTCAAAGAAAAACAGTAAGGAACTTAAAATAGGTGAGGAAAGAAATATAACTATTATGATTAGATATTAAGAATGCAATTAAGTCAAAAGTTGGAGATCATAACCTAGATTTAAAAAAAAATGTATAGAATTTAGATGATATAATGTAGCTTTTTTTTAAAAACGTGGAAATTTTAAGGGATAAAATGACGGATTTGGAGCAAAAACAAAATACATAAGTGGGAGAAAATTGGCAGAAGAAAAGAAAAAAAAAATCTTTGCAAACCAAAGCTACTGACCTCAAAAATGGCTGCACAGAAATAAATTAAAGATCATGGATCTCATAGAAGAACATGGCTAATAAAAAAATAACTGAATGCCATTCTGCACTCTACAGTATCAAACAAGGAAACTCCACAATACTTTTAATGTAGATCTCAAAGCACTGATTAAAAATAATTGAAAAAGATGTATTAAGTACTTACTATATAACAGGTACTGTGCTAGGTGCTGGGGCTTATAAATATAACCACAAAACAGCCCCTGCCCTCTTGTTTGCTTATATTCTGTTGAAGGTCACAAAACATACAATATGCAAGTATAAATAAATTATACAATAAAAATAGGATTGAATTTTGGGAAGAAGCACTACCAGAGAGGAGGGGATAAGAAAAAAAAATCCTTGTAAGAGGAAGAATGTGAAGTAAGCCTTAAAGGAAACTGGAGATTCAAAGAGTTCAATGTAAAGAGATATACATTATGAACTGTACATGTAACCTATTTGAAGATACTGCAATGGTAAGTGGAATGTCATATGTGAGGAAAAGTAGAAAGGCCATTTTAGCTGGATCATTGAATGAATGAAAGGGTTTAATGTATAATAACCACGGAAACTCAGATTGAAACTGATCAACCAAACATATAAATCACTGCTTGGGATGTTGTGTGGGGGAAGGATAACAAAAATAATTGCTTACAGCAGTGCTGGACACAATAAACACTTAACAAATGCTCTCTATCCATCGATTAATTCATTTATTCTATTAGTGCTAGGATTTTGAACCTTGGTTGCTAGAAGAATAATTCCCCTAAGAAAAATAGCTAAATTTGGAAGGGGATAGGTTTGGAAAAGAGGAAGATAATGGATTCAGTTTTTTGACCTTTGGACTTTTTGATGTTATAGGGATTCCAGCTTAAAACACCTACTAGGAAGATACACACATGTGAGGCAGCTCAGAAGAGAGATTAATGCTGTTCATTTGGAGTTATATGGGCATCATCTGCATAAATATGAAAACAAGAGAATGTACAAAAAGCTAGAAGGCCTAACATAGAACCTTGAGATGGGGGCAGGATATAGATGACAAAGGAGCAACAGACACTGAAGAAAGGTACTCATGCAGGTAGGAGGAGAAACTAGATAGAATAGTGTCATGAAATTGCAGAGGAAAGAATATCCAGGAACAGATCATGGACAGCAGAGGTAAATGCCAGAGAGAATTAGAATTAGAATCATTGAGAAAAATCTTCAGATTTGGCAATTAAAAGAGGACCATCTATAATATTGGATATAACAGTTTCAACTGAGTGATGGGATTCAAAGCCAGATTATAAAGAGTTGACAAGTAAGTGAAAGGAGAGTAAATGGAGATAATGGGTACAGATAGCTTTTCTCTAGGTGTTTGTGAAATGGGAAAGAAATATAGAATAATATCATGAGGGGATGTTAAGGTCTAGTGAACTTTTAAGAATTCTATTTATATTACTTTATGTTTTTAGGATGGAAAAATATGGACATGTTTTCTGGCACGGGGGAAAATCAATAACTTGAGAGACATTGAAGGCAATGGATATGGAGGAAAGGAATGCTAGAGAAGACAAGAGGAGATAGGACTGTAAGTGTACATAGAAAGATTGGCCTTGGCAAGTAGAAGAGCACTCATCAAAACTGGACTAACAGGACAGAGGATGAATGATAATACCCAGATGTACTAAAAGAGAAGCGTTGACAGAAAACAGTCTCTTCTATCAATGAAGGTTAGTAAGGAAATTGTTTTTCTAATTCTAATAGGCAATTTTTTTAATGGAGATTGAATTTGGGGAGGGGTAAAGAATAATAAAGGAAGATAATGAAGGGGCAACAATACGTAAGGATCTAAAGATTCAAGGGGAATTTAAAGAATTAAGTGTAATGGAGGCTAAAGAGTTAAATCAATATTCCATGTACTAAATTCCTTGAACTTCTATATATGAATCAATAAACTTATGGGAGGGATAGCACACTTGGAAACTGCAAAAATAAAGAAGGTAGGAAGAGCTAAACAGGAGGTAGGGATGAATTCTTACAAAGCTCACTGGTCAAAAGTGAAGAGATAATAAGTTCTTCAACCTTTTATTGAGAATACAGACTTGTGGAATTCTGGTATAAAATTAATGTTGTTGTGTGGACCACAAAATGTAAAGGGTAGTATGATACCATCATGTAGCAAAATATATAAACCTTTGTGTAGGAGTAAACTGTACTTTAGGAGATTGCCTTTTTCACAAAAATAAATAATGATTCCTTGAATAACATATCACCTCAGGAAAGGGAACCTACAAATTCCCAAAAGACAGCAAGGCCTAATAGTAGAGAGGACATAGAACTAAAAAATATGATCATCCAACCTTAAGATTAAGGTTTGATATAGGTTTGATTTGGACCACCTAGACCTCATGGAACAGAGCACATAGTGATTCTCAACATATGACATTATTTTCATTTCATATTGCTTATTTTACAATTTATATCTAAAAATGAAGCACCATAGAAAAGAGGAAGAACGGAGTAGGGAGAAGAGACATAACATGAGATGCAAGGTGGAGGGGAAAAAATTGGAAGTGAATCAAAAGAAGGTTACTCAATAAGATTTTAGAGTGGAAAAGGAGAAGCAGGGATATTTGGAACTACATGCATAACTGGGTGGGGAAGGAGAAAGGTCAAAAGAGGAAGAGAAACAGATAAGTAAGTAAAAAATCAAAAGGAAATTATAATAAAAATTAAGTAAACTGAAACAAACTTGGAAAATATTAGTTGAATTGGATAAGAGAAAGAGAGTTGGTAGAGAATTTAGCATCAAAGTAGTAAAGGCAAAACAAATCACAGGTAAAAAGTACCGACAAGATAGAAAAAGGTTAAAATTCAACACCAAATAAATAGAGAAAAACATAAGCCTAAAATTATGTAAAATTTAAATCTATTAAATAACATTTAAATGGAACAAACATACATATGAAGGAATTTTTAAAAACCCTAACAATTTTATACAAAATAGAAAATGCTTCTGAAAATAATGAGACATACAAAATGAAAGTAAAATTCTGGGACACAATTTATCACATCGGATACCAAAAAGGTAGTGGTTGCAATCATACTATCAGAAATAGAAGAAGAAGAAGAAGAAGAAGAAGAAGAAGAAGAAGAAGAAGAAGAAGAAGAAGAAGAAGAAGAAGAAGAAGAAGAAGAAGAAGAAGAAGAAGAAGAAGAAAGAAAGAAAGAAAGAAAGAAAGAAAGAAAGAAAGAGAGAAAGAAAGAAAGAAAGAAAGAAAATAATACCAAGGAAAACAGGGAAACTGAATTCTGCTTAAAGGCAACATAGGCAAAAGAAAGTATCAATACTAAATGTATATATATGAAATGAAATACCATAAATTATTAAAATTATACAAATTACAAAATGAGATAGACATAACTTTAGGAGACAAATATTTCTCTCTCAGAACTATAAAATCTAACAAGTGATAACCAGAAAGGAAATATATGCATGTATGTATGTATATATGTGTGTGTGTGTATGTATATGTATGTATATCTATATTTGTGTGTGTGAGTGTGTGTATGTGGGTGGGTATACGGGTGTGAGTGTATGTGTATATGCACACACAGATGTGCGCAAGCATATATATATAATTGGACAAAGTGCTGGACTACTTAGATTGAAAATAATTATAATGGTTTTGGAATTTGAATTACTAAAGAAAATATTTGTTTCTCAATACCATATTGTACTTTTACAAAAAAGACAAAATGTGTTAGAGCATAGAGTACTGATAAATACAAGTTCACAAAGAGCAGAAAGGCTTGACATTTTTAATAATCATAATATATTAATATATAATGAGCATAAAATATAGTTATATACACATGAATATATGTATAAATATATAAAACTATTATATATACATATATACAATATGTTACATTAATGTTTTATGTGATATATAATAAAGCATTTCATCTAATCAGGTTACATATGCATCATATATGTGCGTGTGTACAGCACTTTGCAATTTTTAAAACACGTGTATATGTTAATTTTGTTGTTACAATCAAATCTAATTAATACAGAGATTATAAAGAAAAGTTATAGATTTAAATGGAGAATTAAAATGACAGTTTTATTGGTAAGTGATTCAAAGCACGTCATAGAAAATATTAACAACTATGGAAAGACAAATGAAAATGTTTAGATAATATGCCAACATTTCTGGGCTGCAGATAAAGTTTAGAAGAATAATTATATCTATGAATACATACATTCATAAAATTAAAAAATGGTGATTGGTGAGCTGAGTATACCATTTTAAAAGCAAGAAACCAATAATAAAGGGAATAGAATATACCATACAGGTAATATAAAGATTAGTGACAAAACTGAAAAAAGGAAATTTAAAAGATTATAGAAATATGAAACAAAACTTAAAGCTAATTCTTTGAAAATATGTTTAAAACAAAAAAAACCATTAAAATGGTTGAAAAAGAAAGAATAAAATTACTAGAATTTATCCAAGTGAAATCACACCAAAGAAGAAATAAAATTAATTGTTTAACATATTATAAACAATTATATTTTATCAAAATCACAAACTTCAACAAGGCTAAAGGAAACAGTAAAGTTTACTTAGGAAAAGACCTATTTGTCATTGAGTATTCACTGCTATCAGAATGGAGGTTATATTTCTTTTACTTAGTCTCAGAAGCCTGATATAGACAGTGTATGTATCAAAGTGATTTGGGCTTCATGTAAGGCAAAATATTGTAATAATTAGAGCTAATTAACTTGGAACAATCTATATCAAAAAGCAGTTACCAAGTTAATCTAATTTTTGGGAATAAGTTTCTTTATTTATAAAAACAGATTGTACATTAGATAATCTTGATAATTTCTAGATTTTGTGATCCTTTTAATCTAGACCATGGGTTCTTAACTGGTTTGTGTTTACCATGGGTTGTTTTGTCCATCTAATGAAGACTAATGCAACTGTAGTTTGATACATATGTGCATTATTGAAAGAAATAGCAAATTTCCACTGAGCTAAGTGAAAACAAATAAGTGAATGAACAAGTAAAAAAAAAATATGTATGTATACATTCATGAGACATGAACATACAAATGAAAGAAAGCATAATATAGGGAAAAATATACAGAAGAATGATTCAATTGATCAATAATTTTCCATCCTATGTTTTGACACTTGAAATATATCCTCAAATGACTTAGGGCTATGTGGAGTCCAGTTTAAGAATTATGGTCTTAGACCAACCTTACCTAACCTTAACACAATAATTTAGAAGTTTTATCTATATGCTTATTACTCAGATTACATTGCCAACTTAGTTTTGGAAACACACTGCTAGAAAGAATAGGTACATAGAGAACACCCAGGACAGAGGCTATGGCTGGAATATGGCTGTGAAAAGATCTATATTTTCATCAAAGTTATTGATTGATTAATTCTTCTATCTAATATATTTATCTTTTTTGTTTTTATTAGTTCATTCATTGGAAGTGGAAGAGTAGTGTTAATAAAAGCTCACAATCATATAAGTATGATAAGAATTACTGACTGTTCACATGAATTTTATTGTTTGAGCATTCTTTTTTTTTTCCAACCAAAGACAAGGTTCATTAGAATATCTGCCATATTGGGTAGACTCTTAAGGAGTCTGAACATTAGTAAGCTATTGGCTAGACTATAGGAATCTGACCAGTGGCTAGATTATAAGAATCTAAGCATCTTCATGGAGACAAGATGGATCTTATATACAGAAAGACAGTGGAAGGGATCTAGGAGTGGCCAAGTAGTCCATGGGGTAATACAATTACCAAGGGTGGGAAGTGGCCTGGGACCATAGGGAGGCAAGACAATGGAGGGCAGATTGGGTGTAGCCACAATGAAAGGCCAGTTGACGGGATCAGAGCCTCAGGCTAGCACTAGAGATTTGACCATGTGGGAAAGTCCAGAGTTTTTCCTTTCTGTGGCCCAGATCCCAACCCCATCACTCCCTCCTCAAACAAATGGGACCCAAATTCCTTTGGAGTAAGGGGTGAAGTTCTCAGCTTCTGAAACTGCTTCCTGCTGGCAAGGGGAATAGAGCCGTCCCTGCCTCGAGGGGGTCCCAAAGAGGAGGTTGACTGGAACCAAGCACATGATGCATCTAGGGATGAATGTGGGGACATTGGCTGGTTCTCACTGTTTGCTACCAACTATAGGTGAATGGTTCATAGCCTGGAAGACATAAACCTTACAGAAAAAAACTGCAGGGCCCAGATATCCAACCATGAAGTATCAGATCCACCTTATAGCCAGACTTAGGTATAGCCAGGTGGGTAACATTCCCTTTCAAAGGAACATAATGGGGAAACTGAGCCAGGAGGATCCCATCTTAGACTGAGGCTAAAATTGTCCTCTCAGCTTTTCCCAATGCTTACTTCCCACCAGTATCACTTTCTGAGTAGCTTGTGGCATTACTCTCAGATGATTGATTATCAATGGATTATGACCCATCAGAGAACTCAAAATAAAATCCTATGAGCTTTTACCTCAAACAGCAAGTTTTACTTATCATAGCTTAGGAAAAACTTTTCCAGGATTTATATCTCAAATTTAAATTTATCCTGGTGTAAAAATCCAGTTGTTTATGATTCTATATAATTGCAAATTCTTAGGAAGGCATACATAACCCAAACAAAATTTTGGCTAGTTTACACATTAAAAAACAATAACCAATGATAGCTAAGCTATTTTAGCTGTAACCAAATTATGAAAAGTTGCTTGACATAACTGATAGTTCACCAGTTTGAAACTTGAAACAAACCCATTACCAGTCAAGTGACTTCAGTTTTGTTAAATGCACTTCCAAATTACTTTTACACAGAGAATCAACATCTCATCATTAACCGTTAAAACTACAAATTTAAAAGAGAATGCTTACCAAAGTTTTGAGTCTAGTTTCTTTACCTTGAACAGTATGTGCTGAACTTGGGTGATGCTCCCAAGTAAAAGTTGCCCTAGGGCCCAAGTCCATTTCCAGTGGGGCCCATGCTGTAGCTGCTGCCCCTCCCCCACTCCTTTCTTTCCCAGGTGGGAGATGACAAAATCAAAGGTGAGGGGTAAAAGGTGAAACTCTCTTCTCCTATGAGAGGGGTTAACAGATAGCCTCTTGACTCAAGGGAAGGTAGTGGAAGAAAGGAGTGACCAGGGTTGTAAGGAGGAGTTTCAAAACTCCTTAATGATCAATCAAAAAATCTCTAGAACTTGCCAAGATATTTTTAGCTGTTTTAACTTTCCCTGTAATCTCCATGAAGGAGGATTCAGAAGTGCAGAGGGAAGGGGGTAAGTAAGCCTCAGGGAACCAAAAAGCAATTGCAGGTTTCCCTAATTCCCTAGCACTGAGGGAATTAACAGAGCATATACTTCCAGATAGGGCATCCATCCTTGTCCTCTATGCTGCAGAAGGTGTACCAGGTCCGTGGCCTTGAACCAACCTAGTGGACTGAGAGCCTGAGAGACAGCCTCGTAACTGCCTGCCAGAAAAGCACCTCTAAGCCTTTGTGTTTAGAAAGAGACCCCCAACTGCAGAGCAAGAAAGGAGGGAAGGGGGGGAAGCTTACATACTCCAGTCTTGGCTGGAGAAGAACTTGGGGTTAGGTAGTTTCCCGGTACAGGCCACCAAAATGATGCAGTTTAGGGGTTCAGGGGTTCTGGGACCCCAAAATCAGAACACACGGGTCCTGTCCAAAAGAATTTGACCCAAGCTTTCTTCCAGTCAAAGATAAGGTTTATTAGAACATCCATCATATTTGGCAGAATCTTAAGGAGTCTGTACATTAGTAAGCTATTGGCTAGATTATAAGAATCTGACCAGTGGCTAGATTATAAGAATCTGAGCCTTGAGCATTCTTACAATATGCCCATTATACAGTAAGAAACTGATGCTTGCAGAAGCTGTCTTGTTCAAGGTTGCACAGTTAGTATGTGTGTGAGGTCATGTTGGTACCTAGATCTTCAAGACTCCAAGCCCAGTGCTTTATGACTTGCTTGCATCAGATATTAGAACATATACTTATGTGAGTACAACCAGAAAGTGGAGCAAGGTGATGGTGGACAAAGCATGGTAGATAATGATGTGGTGAAGATAATTGGGGACAGAAATAGAGGAAATGATGCTATTACAGTACATCATAGATTAACTAGATAGAAAAAAAGGAAATAGAGGGGGATTTCAGAAAATAGATAATAAACCTCACATTTTGGAACATTATAATGGTGGGGCCTTTCAGTGATCTATGCAATTTCTGGCACTCTTCCTTTCACCAAAGAGAATTTGATGTATTATTGGTTACTTTAGTAATTTCATCCTGAAAGAGTTGGAAGAACCAATGAAGAAAACTAGTATTCTGGGCCCAATTCACATCATCAAGAAGAATTTGGTTGCTGAAGTAGAAATAATGTCAAGTGACCACTCCATCTTAGAATTTCTATTTAGTATTTTATTTTCCCCAGTTACATGTAAAAACAATTGTCAACATCTGTTTTTTAAAATCTTGAGTTCCAAGTTCTCTCCCTTCCTCACTCCCCCCCACCCTCATTGAGAAGGCAAGCAACTCAGTTTAGGCTATACATTTGTAGTCATGAAAAACATAACTATAATAGACATGTTGTGAAAGAAAACAGACAAAAAAAACCTCAAGAAAAATACAGTAAAAAAAATGATGCTTCAATCTGCATTCATACATGATTAGTTCTTTTCTGAGGATGGATAGCATTTTTCATCATACATCCTTCAGAGTTGTCCTGGATCTTTACATTGCTGAGAATAGCCAAGTCATTCAGAGCTGATAATTTTACAATATTGCTGTTACTTTGTACATGGTACATTTCACTTTGCACCAGCCCGTTCAAGTCTTTCTAGGTTTTTTCCAAGAGCATCACGCTCATCAGTTCTCACAGGACAGTGGTATTCCATCACAATCACATACCACAACTTGTTCAGCTATTCCCCAGTTGATGGACATCCCCTCAATTTCCAACTTTTTACTCTCAGAAAAGAACTGCTATAAGTATTTTTATACACATAAGTCATTTTTTTAAATCTCTTTTGGGATACAGACCTTGTAGTAATATTGCTAGGTCAAAGGTATGTGTGGTTTTATAGTTGTTTGGGGAGAATTCCAAATTACTCTGCAGAATGGTTGAATAAGTTCACAACTCCACCAACAGTGGAGTTTTTCCCACATCCCCTCCAACACTTGTCATTTTCCTTTTCTGTCCTACAAGCTAATCTAACAGGTGAGGTAGTACCTCAGAATTGTTTTAAATTGCATTTCTCCTATCAATAGTGAGTCCAAGTATTTTTCTTTTCAATATGACTGTAGATAACTTGATTACTTCATCTGAAAACTGATTGCATCTTTTGATCATTTATCAATTGGGAAATGTTTTGACTCATTTTTCTATATATTTGAGAAATGAACCCTTTATCAGAGTAATTTACTTCATTTTTTTTCACAGTTACTATTCATTTTAGAATTTCTAAAGAGAAAAGCTTGTCAGAGTTTAGTTTGAAACCTAGGATTGAGGAAGGCAGACTTTAAGAACTCTAACAAATATATATATATTTATTAGACCATGGATGTAAGTGCTACTTTTGGTAGTGCAACAGATAGAGCTCTGGATCTAGAGTCAGGAAGACCTGAGTTCAAATCTGGCCTCAGTCATTTATTACTTTTTTAGCCATGGGTAAGTTACTTAGCCTCTATGGTCTCAGTTTTATTGTCTAAAAAATGGGGATAGTACCAGCATCTACCTCACTGGGTAGTTATAAGGATCAAATGAGAAAATGCTTGTAAAAAGTTTAGCACAATGAATTCCTGGCATAGAGTAAGTGCTACATGGATGTGAATTCCTGATGTTGTTGTTGTTGTTATTGGAAGTAAGTTGAGGAGAGCTGGGCAACTTTCAAGGATGAAATTCTGAAGACACAAAGGAAAACAATTCTAATGGAGAGTTGTAAAAAGAGTGAAATGGAAATGCAAGCATGTCTTGATCATACATTTGTGTGTGTATATGTAGATAGATAAATAGATAGACACATAATATGCAGACACACACACTTATATATGTATGCACACGTTATGTGTACATATATACACACATTTCTATGTATGTGAATTAAAACATGAACAGAAGTTCTAAGCTAGATCATATAAAGAAGAAAACTGGAAAAGAATGATAAAGGCTTGCAAAAAATGGTGTCAAAATGGTAAAGTTTGAAGTGATTACAATATCAGTTTTTGTTGGGGGAGGTGATATCTAAAGAAACAAGGAAATTTAAGGAAGGGATAAGACTACTACTAGGTGTAGTCAGTCAATGATTAATTACAATAATACTTGTTAATAACTATATATTGCTTTAAGTTTTTCAAAACATTTCATTTTTTTCTCATTTAATTATCATGAGAATTTTGTTATAGGTACTATTATTATCATCCCCACTTTATAGATAAGAGAAGAAAAGAAACTAAGTCTGAGGAAGATTAAGTGATATGCCCAGGCCACATACCTTGTAAGTGTATAGAGCAGGATTCAGATCCATGTCTTCCAAACTAAGCAAAATTATTCAACTCTTAATTTTGCTTATGTTTTATCAAGAAAAAAATATTTTCCCCTGTATAACAGTGAATTGATACCTCAAGTAATTAGAGAGATAGTTATGAGGTACCAAATTCTTCTTACTAATTTCAACTTATGATACTCAGACAATCTCATTTCATGTTACTGAAGTAATTACCAGATATTATTAATGAGTCACTGTCAGTGGTCTTGCAGAGACTGTAGAAGCTATGAGATGAACCACAGAATTAGACAAGGGTAAATGTTTTCCTCCTTTTCAAAAGAAGGATGAAAATGAAATCTAAGAACACCAGATCATGAGCCTGATTTTAATGTCAAGCTAAATCCTAGAACATGTTACTAATGAGATAGAAACAACTAGAAAAGGAAGTGTTGAAATGAAAAGTCAACATAAGCTTCATTATGAATAAATCACAGTGAACTTATCTGATTTCCTCATTTGACAAAGTAACCAGATTGAAAGATGAGGGAATTGCCATAGATCTACTTCACATAGACTTTGGGAAATCATTTCATAAAATTTCTCATGCTGTTATGGACAAGATGGATGGATTTGTGCTAGATGATAGAATAGTTAATTAGATTTGGGCCTAGTTTCATGGGCAGATACAAAAACTAGTCAATAATATCTCCCTGTCACCTTTGATTCAAATCTCAAACAATTACTCATAGACTCCCAGATTCTTTTATTTTTATTTTCCATGATCAGATTGTATGCTCCTTGAAGACAGGGGCTATCTTATGACTTTCATTGTACCTCCAGGATTTAGCACAGTGTCTGGCACATAGTAGGAGATTAATAAATGTTTATTGATTTTGACTCTATGGGCATTCCATAAATAGTAACAATCTTTATATATTTATAGACTGCTATATAGAAAAAGGAGTAGGCTTGTTTTATTTGGTCAAAGGGCAAAGAACTAGGAAACATAAGAATTTGCAAAGAGTTTTAATTCCTTCCCCTTAAAAAACATAAATTAATAAAAAGATCTTTCCCAAAATTTAGAACTATTTAAAGTGTATTGAGATAGGGATGAGATTCTAAATAAAGGCTCTACCTTTCCTCTTGAAGTTCATGAAAATATAGGGTAACTGTTTATTAAATATGTTGAAGAAAGGATTATTTTTATTTATTTTATTTTATTTTATTTTATTTGGACTAGATGCTTTCTAAATTCCTTTCAAACTCTGATGTCCAGTGAGATGGAGTTGAAAAGATGCATAATTCAGTGTCCAACCACTTAGTAGAATGTCTCATACATACTAGACACTATATAAATGCTATTGAGGAGGAGGAGAAGGAAGAGGAGGATAACTTCCACATTGTAATAGTCTGCTATTCATCAGACTCCATGTTTAGGAGCTCAGTTTCACAAGGACTTAAGCCTTGGAAATTTTACATGGAGCTTGTAATTAAGCCAAAAGAATTTATAGGGAGAAAACAACCAAAAATAAGAATAATTATAATAGTATGTAAAATTTTCCCAATGAAAATTATTAATTTTACATAGGCCTAACAACCTCAAAGTTAGAAAACAAAACAACTTCTCCATATGAAAGATATGGTTCAGATTCTATTAGCTATTTAAATATTTAATTATTTATGAATTCTTAAGCTATGATCTCTCCCCAAGTATTTTTTTCTAATTGAGAAAATAAAATGTTAATTTCCCCCTACTTTTAGAGTATGTACTGTAAAATCAAAATTAAAAAGAACATTACATTAATATGTAAAAACAAGAAATGCATTTTCTGAGTTAACCTCATAAGACCAAATTGAAATAAAAATATGTGGAAAGAGTGTTTGGTTTTTGAATCTGAGAATCTGAATTTGCACTTCATAATTCCTATTTAATATTTGTCTTTCTTTGGGCAAAACTCTTAACCTTGTTTTACATAATTTATTTTCCTCAGAATGAGAATGTTGGATAAGATGTTCTCAAAGTTCTATTCTAGCCCCCAAATTTAAGATCCTATATAAAACTTATTATCCTTGGACAAGGAAGAAACAGACACCTTGTCCTTTTCCAGCTTGGCTGAACTTGTACCAGTAAAGTCAAGTTAGTGTTAAAGTTGAGTCAGACAAATAATATTGTGTGGGTAGTAATCAGTGGGTTTAATAAACATCTCTCCAAGTGAGGGGGAAAAATAATTCTTTCACTAACAAGTGCATAATTTTATAAAATTATCTTATTTCTAGAGTAGTAAATGGGAAACAAGTAAAGGAATCACATTTCCCCCATCTCTCTCCCTACCCCTTCCACCTTCAGCTAAAAGGCCCACCAACAGCTTCAGTTGCAGCTAGCACCAGAAGGAAATGAACAGGTATGGCTTAACACATGCAGAGAATGAACAGAATTACAGATTCACATCTACTTGATCTCATCTTTGCAAAACATCCAGTTGTCTTCATGCAATATTTATATAATCTTCAAAGGCGCTTTTGCAAGCTCGTCAATAAATCTTCCCTGAGGGAACATGTATATTTTAGGAGGCCAAACCATAATAATCTGCCAGCTACTCTGTGCAAAATACTTTCTGTGGAAAAATATTTAAATCAGGGAGACTATAATTGTTTAGGTAATCAGCTTTGACAATAAAAAGATCAACATTAATTATGGTCTATATGCAGTAAATGTGACATTTCCATTGTTGTTAATGGGAATTTTATGTTTTAATTTTCATTGCTTTAAACTTCCTACTCTTACATGAAAGATAGGTTTCATTTTACTAAGATCACTGCCTGAGTGTTCAAGTTTTCTCTTTATTCATTTGATGTCAGAATATTTATGTTTTCATAAAGGGATACATTCTTGTAGTTTAACATACATTTTTCAACTACAAATTGAGCAAAACTGTCTATTCTGATCATTTAATAATATCTTTAATTTTCATGAATACACACAAAGATAGATGATAGAATAAATTGGATAGAATAGAAAGATAATAGATATCTCATAGGCATCTAATTATTCTTGAAAATGAACCTAGAGGGGCAGATAGATGGCGCAGTGGATAGAGCACTGGCCCTGGAGTCAGGAGGACTTGAGTCCTTGGCACTTACTAGCCGTGTGACTCTGCACAAGTCACTTAACTCCAATTACCTGAAAAGAAAAGAAGAGAAAAGAAAAGAAAAGAAAAGAAAAGAAAAGAAAAGAAAAGAAAAGAAAAGAAAAGAAAAGAAAAGAAAAGAAAAGAAAAGAAAAGAAAAGAAAAGAAAAGATGATGAACCTAGAGCTGATATGATACCATACCCCTCCACTGTGCTTTGCTCTATCTTGGTCTATTCGATTCTTTTTCTTATTCATTTTCTAAAGTTCACTTCACTTACTCTTTCTAACATGGAATTTTTTGTTGATTTGTCAAGCACAAACTAACTTCCCTCCCTCTTAATTTTTTTTTCGTAACAAACTGCTTATGCTGTTACAATTAACTCATCACATTCTATTTCATATTATAGCAAATTATAGTTATCTCCTCAATTGCATTAGAATTTCCTTAAGGGCATTTTCTGTTCCTTTTCTTTTTTGCTATCCTCCCATATCACTCATATAACAACATTTTACATAGTGGATAGTAAAAATAATATTTGTTGTATCACTGTTGGAACTCTTGGAGGAAAAGGACATTATATTATTAATCTTAGTATTTTCCAATGTGCTACATGTATTCATGTAACCACCCTCTATCCCCAGGTGGTTTGAGGAGCTTCCTAAAGGACAGCTTTATAATATTTTTTTGTTTCACAGTGTACACACAGGATGTCTCTTCCTCCTCTCCTACCCCCCTCTTCACCTCTCCTTTTCATTTCTTCCTTCCCCTCCACTTTGCTCCTCTCTTCTCCTTTACTGTCCCATCCACTCTCCTCCCTTCCCCTTTCCCTTTTCTCTTCTTCTCCTTTGTCCTCTGTTTCTCTCCTCTCTTCTTCCCTCCTTTTTCCTCTCCTCTTTTCTTCTCTTCTCTCCACTCCTCTCCTTTTCTCTTCTCTTTCTCATTGTATTTATCATAGTTCTTGTAGCTTTCAAAGTTGTTTGTTTTTAGTATGTTATTGATATTATATAAATTGTTCTCCTAGTTTTATTCATTCCACACTTCATATGTGTATAATAAAGGTCCTCAAAATGATATAATTTTATAATATTAATGTGATAGAGGAGGTTATTCTCATTCTTCTTACTTCATTCTGCATCACTTCATATATGTTTTTCATGTCTTTTTAAAATTATGTATTTACTCATTTATTGTAGCACAACCATTATCTCATTTTATTCTCAAAACAATCTTGTGAGGTGCATAGAGGAGTTATTCTTTTCCACAATTTGTGGATGAGATAAATGAAACACTAGGGCACTAAGCCAAGGTCAATTTAGTTGTTGCTTTTCAGTCATTTTTTAGTTGTTTCAGACTCTTTGTGATCTTATTTGGGGTTTTCTTGTCAAAGATTCTGGATGGTTTGCCATTTCCTTCTCCAGCTCATTTTATAGATGAGGAACCTGAGACAAACTGGGTCAAGTGACTTGCCCAGTGTCACACAGCTGGTAAGTGTCTAAGGCTAGATTTGAATGCTCAAAGGTTAGTCTTTTGACTCTAGGCCTAACATTCTATTCACTGTGCCACCTAGCTGCCCTATTTAGTTGAAAAGGTCAATTTAGTTAAAGGTCAATTAATTAAAGAAAAAAATAATTGAAGCCAATTAATTGAATAATAATTAGGACCTCAATTATAATGACACCTTATTCTTATACCACCATTCAATTGATGGGCATCCTCTTAGTTTCTAATTTTTTGCCACCACAAAAAAAGGGTTACAATAAATATTTTATACATAAACAAACTTTTCTTCTTTTGTTGATCTCTTTTGTTTATAGGCCTAGAAGTGGGCATTCATTCTTTCACAAATTTTTCTGTGCAATTCCAAATTGCCTTCCAGAATGGTTATGTACATTAATAGTTCCACCAGCAGTACTTGTTTTCTCACAGCCCTCTACCATTTACGTTTGCCATCATGGCATCATCTGATTAACAAATTCTTATTAAATTCTCTCAAATCAGTTTTTTTGGAGTGAGCATAGACTTTGTGTTTGGGTCTCTCTTCCATTTTGGAATACTGGAACAGCATAGCTACTCTAGACAAAAAGGTTAGAAAACTTTGCAGCTATTATCTGAAAGCTGGGGCACACTATTTTTTTGGGGGGGGTGAGAGAAGAAGAAATGCTTATTGGAATCTCCATAGAGACATGAAAAGCTCTTTTATTTTAAAAGTCCACTGAAAGTTATCTATTTTTATCCTAAACTTTTATAGTCTATTTTTTATGAAGCTAGAACACCGTTGTAACTTTTATTTTTTTTAAATTGCTTGTCCAAACCATTATCTTGTTTTATCTTCAAAACATCTTGTGAACTAAAAAGGAGATGTATTATTAGCCCAAATTTGTGGAAGAGAGCAATAAAAGTACTGAGAGGGTAAGAGATTTAATCAAAGTCAGTTAAAGAACAACTAGGACTAGGTTTAGATTTAGCCAATGGTGGGCTCTTTATAGTGGACCCCAGGTACATTTTTAATATTCCTACCGAATAAAGTAAATGAGGAATG
This sequence comes from Phascolarctos cinereus, assembly GCF_003287225.1. Taxonomy (NCBI): domain Eukaryota; kingdom Metazoa; phylum Chordata; class Mammalia; order Diprotodontia; family Phascolarctidae; genus Phascolarctos; species Phascolarctos cinereus. Next base: position 446,310,456 of record NW_027555847.1, on the reverse strand, counting down.
ATAACTAAATTTTGAATTCTAAGGACTGTGGTACAAAATCTGCTTTGACACTTAATAGATGTGATATAATTGGGGAATCACTTGGTCACTCAACAGGTTATAAGTTTGGGTTGACTCATGTCATGGTTAAGGGGCATTTACTCTGGTTACATTGAGAGGATGCTGATGTTGAAATATGTTTCTGAAATAACAATGCCTGAAAGTCACAGAAGTAGGAAGCAGTTACAGTGACAGATGGGCTTGGATGAAATGATGGAAGGCACTGGCCTTTATTAATGCAACAATAGCTTATCCATATAATATTACCAAATAAATTAGGAGCTCTATGTAAGTGAATCTTTAAGCTAACTGAGGCTTATTTTTTAAAGTCTCAAAATATGTTAAAATTCCTGTTCTAAATATCATATATTTCCTTACTTTCTTTCCTTTAAAAATTTATTTTATATTTAAATATAAAAATGTGCATTCCAAGATAGACAGAATACACAAAAATAGTTTTATAGGAAAAATTGCCATTTCATTCTACTTTTAAAAATACATAATAAATTCCCTGTACCACTTTCTGAATTTCTGCTTAGCTGTGCTTTTTTTCTAAAATTCTTTCTGTTCTCTTCTGGGCATTAAAAACTGTTACAAATGGCTTTTTTTTTAAAGACTCATTACTACTAAATTCCCTCCCTTGTGACCTGTCCCACCCTTATCAACTTAGAAAAAAATGGGGGAGGACTTAATGCAAATTGCATAGTTAAACAAAACAAATCCACAAATTAACTTTATGCATTTTTTTCCTTTTTCTGTACTTTTGTACCTTTTCTCTGTCATGAGCTAGTAATATAATTCATCATAGATCCTCTGTTGTTCTCCTTGTTTCTCCTTTCCTGCTCTTGCTCTGCATCACCTTGGTTCCAGTGATCTGGATTCCTCCACCTCCCAGGGATGGGTCCATCTGGATCTTTTTATTTGTATCCCAGGGTCTTTTATTATTATTATTATTATTATTATTGTTGTTGTTGTTGTTGTTGTTGTTGTTGTTGTTGTTGTTGTTGTTGTTGTTTCTATAGAATCTCAGGACAGAATACTAAGAACCTTAGTACCTGGGCTGTCTTGGTTACCATGTTGCAGTTCCCCATGAATTGTGAACACTTTTAATGATATCCAAGTTCCCTGCTATAGGTTACTGACCACATGGAGTTTCCTGACCACCAAGGGATTTTGTTGGAAGAGTTCTCTTCACTTGTTGCTCCAGACATAACTTTTTTGGTGACTTGTGCTTTTGGCCTGTCTCTGGTCTCAGTAAAAAGCTATCAGTTTGTCTTCCTGTACTGGTTTTGGCTTTCATGGCAATCCATTTCCTATATCTCTTAGGCTTCTGGAAGACTTTTTGTGCAGCTATAGTGTATAAGAAGTCACTGTAGTTTTTCATTTGAACTTCTTGATAGTAACTTAGTCTGGTGCAAATCTCAGGTTTTCACTAGAGTAGGTATGTGAGAATTGGATATCATCCTATGTTCAAGCTACCCTCTTGTATGGAATTCCAATTTCATAGACCCTTTCAACAAAATAATGGGAAAACATTTCACTTTTGTTTTAGAGGCATCATTACTAAGAACATTGTTTTATCCTGAGTTATAGTATGGAATTTTTTCAAGGGATATTGAGGAATATGGGCCTGCCTCCTCCCATACAAACTGTTCTCTGCAATGTTACACTATCAGCTTCCACTTACCTTGTGGTCAGTCAGCATTTCATTAGCCTTCGCTTTTCCACACTTCTACATTGCTGTCTCTAATCTAATGTAAGCTTGAAAACCTGATATCTCAGCATGTTAAAACTGTGCTTTAAATCACAGTTAATAAGGTAATTAATGGATATGGCAGAGTCACTTCTATGGAAGCAAAATGCCCTGGGTTTTTGTACATGAGCCTTGCACTATTTTTGTCACTTAAAGGACTTTAACAAAATCTTATATATAGGTGCCAGATTATAATTCAAATGACCAAAACTGCCTAATTTTTTTATCTCTGGAGGGAATTATTGAATTTTGAATTTGACCAGTTTGTGGTTTTTTGTACCCAAGGTCAGAAAATATTCAAAGGACGGCATAAATGTGATGTATTAGTTGGATAATTGTTCACTAATTCCTAATCCCTGCTCCTATTTTCTCCACTCTAAACTCTACAACAAAGACTATGCCACTACTCTTCTCATGAAATTTCTATGGCTCTTTATTGCACTTGAGATAATTACAATCTCTTCTGTTGGACACATGAAGCCTTCATGATCTGTATCAAGTATATTTTTCCCAATTTACATTATTCCCCCAACCACACCCACACTCTGTATTCCAACAACATTGCCATGTTTGCTCTTCCCTCTAAAAACATTTATTCTTTCCCTGTTCCTATGCCTTTGCATACTCTGTCCTTTGTCTCAGATGTTACCTCCTACACTAGGCATTCATTCATTGATTTTCTTTCTTTCCTTCTTCCTTCCTTCCTTCCTTCCTTCCTTCCTTCCTTCCTTCCTTCCTTCCTTTCTTTATCTCTTTCTTTGAATCTGCATTTATTAAACATCTACTAAATGCCATACATTGTGCTAGATGCTGGGGGAACAAAGGCAAAAAAAGTCTTCGCCCTCAAAGAGCTTCTATTCTATTGAGGTTGGGGGTGAAAGTATGTACAAAGGTAAGTACCAACTATATTTGAGTATACAGGAAACAATTTGGGGGATGGTAGGATAGACTAAGAATTTGGGAATTTAGGAATGGTTTATTATGAAAGGTGATATTAAAGTTGAGCTTTGAAGAATACTGGAGATTTCAAAAGGTAGAGATGAAGATGAAGAACATTCTGAATATGGAGGAAACTGTCTACAGAAGCATGAGGCAAGTAATGGAATGTGGTATAGATAGGAACAACAAATAAGCCAGCTTGGCTAGAATGGACTGTATATGAGGGGACATTATTTGCAATATGTTGAGAACAGGGGTTATCAACTTGGTCTATGGAAATTAGTCCTTAATATAAAATATTTCCATAGTTATGTTTCAATGTAATTGGTTTTATTTGTAATCCTTAACATTTTATTTTATGCACTTAAAAACATGATAAGGAGGGATCCATAGATTTGTGCCAGACTTCCAGAGTGGTTCATGGCACAGAAAGAGAGCTCAGAGCCAAATTGTGAAGGCTTCTAAATGACAGAAAAGCAAATGAGTCAAAGGTGACAATGAAGCTTCTTGAGCTTCTTGGAATGTAACATAGTCAGATCTGTGCTTCAGGAATATCAGTTTTGCAGCTTTTTGGAGGCATTTACTACAGTATTCTTAGATTTCTATGCTGTCTCCTAAACTCAGAGTGTATTTACTTTGCATCTATTTTTGGTTACATACATAAAATACAGTTATATTCTATGTATGAATCATATATATGCATATATGTGTGTGTGTGTGTATATATATATATATATATATATATATATATATATATATATATATATATATATATATATATATATATATATATATATATATATACATGTATGCTTACAAATACATCTGTATTATGTATATATTCTTGACGTTAGGAACTATTTCATTTTTACCTTTGAATCCTCAGCACTTAGCAGTGTCTTGGGGATCATAAGCGCTTGATAAATTCTTCTTCACTTTGACTGAATTGTAGATCTTATTAATGATAATAACATATGAACAGTAATGAAACAGGTTAAGGTCCATAATAAGAATCCAGTGAAGAAAAACTTGCTCAGATAGGGTTTGAAAGGAATGTGGAAAGAAGAAAATTTGAATTAATATTTTAGAAGCCCAGAAAGACATAATAGACCTTGTATTCAAAAAATGTAATTTCTCTCTCCTCTCTCTCTCTCTCTCTCTCTCTCTCTCTCTCTCTCTCTCTCTCTCTCTCTCTCTCTATATATATATATATATATATATATATATATATATATATATACATATATATAATGTATATATATATATATGTGTGTGTGTGTGTGTGTGTGTGTGTGTGTGTGTGTGTGTGTATAATGTTACTGTATTAAACTCAAGCTCTCCAATTATGTGTAATGAAAACCTGTCTTCATTTATAGCCTTAGATTGTTTCTTGGGGGTATTGAGTTTAAGTGATTTGCTCATTGTTATATATCCAGTCCTTATCAGAAATAGAAACTGAAGTCTGGTCTTCCTCACTCCAAGGCCAGTCCTTTATCTACTATGTCTTATTGCCTCCCTTAATAACTGATGCAAAAGAAAGATGATACCTATTTGTTTCTTTTTCTAAACATTGAAAACAGAGAACAAAAGCAACTTGGAATGCTGCTCTGGTATTAAAGAAACATAAAATACTTCAGTATCTATTTATCTTGGTATCTCACAGGACAGATATTATCATAGAAGCATTTTGCAATTACTTGCTACATATACCTCTTGACACTGAATTTAAGTGTAATTTAAAGTGGTGAGGCATCTCATAGGTTATTTATGTTTCATGAAATAAATATACAGGTTATACCAAATGGGGCCAAAGTAAATCATATTTAAGGAAGAAGGAACTGTTGGAAAAAAAAATGTTTCTGAAAGGAGAAAAATAGGGAGAAAGAGTGAGAGAGACAGAGAGAGAAAGAGACAGAGAGAGGGAGGGAGAGACAGAGAGACAGGGAGACAGAGACAAACACAGACAGACACAGAGAGACTGAGACAGAGAAGAGAGAGACAGAAAGAAATAGAGACAAACAGAGACATGCACAGACAGAAACACAGAGACAGAGACAGATAAAGAGAAAGACAGAGAGAAGGAGAAACAGAGAGACAGAGAATTAATGATAGAGACAGAAAATGAAAGAAAGATAGAGACTCAGAGAGACAGAGACAGACAGAGAGATCCCTGTAGAAGCATGTACATCTTTTATTCATTCTCTAACAATACTTAACTCTTCAAGTCCTGTCATGTCTAAATAAGACATTTAAAAACAGACAATTTGAGTGTTTTAAAAAATCATTATGAACACTACACTAAGCAAAGTAATTCAAGCTAGTGGTCCATAAAGATAAGTATGCTTTTAAACTAACACCTGTTTACCATTGTGCAAGATTTTACCCCACTATTGCTTTTCTAGTCAATATGCCAAAAAGATAATGGGTGTTGATCCTTCTGCTTCCTGCCTGCATTGAAATAAGAAATTTAGGTGTTTTATTGGTTATAAAATCACATTACCTTTTAGAAATCACACAGTGTAAACCTGACATTGTTCTCTGTCTCCTATCATTCAAATCATTCCTGAAATCTACATCTCTTAAACTTGTCCACACTAATTGAAAGAATAATAGTGAATCCTGTCAATAATCAATGGCATCTATATAGTACCTCAAGGTAAAACACTTTCACATATACTATTTCATGTCATTCACATAAAATCACAATATATTTACTATTATCTACTACAATACCATTATATCCCTGTACAGATGGGAAAATATAGGCTGAAAATGGTTAAATGATTTGTTCAGGGTGAAGTCCAGGGTTTTATTGACACAGTCTCCTTCAGCTCATCACTTTTAATAACTACCACACTGAATATACTCATGATTTTAGCTTAAGAAATGGAAACTATAGTTATATATCTCTGTGTCTTAAAGTATGTCCTAAATATTTTTGGGGTTTTTTTGTGTGTTTTAGATTTTTAGCTCTCATATGGCAATAACCATATCTGCTTTTAATATTGTGCTTTATATAATATCAAACTTTATGTTATAATATTTCCATGATCTTTGACTTTATCCTCCCACTCACACATTAAAAAAGCAACAACAACATAAGTTTGTGTCCAATCTAATTATAAGCTACTCGGTAATTAGCTAGTCTGGTCCTCTGGTGACAGACATTGAGTATGTTAGGGTTCATCCTCCAAGCCTGATAGGAGCAGCTAAAATATATATTTCATTGGCACATCCTGAAAAAATAAAGGAGCACCCCTAATACCTGAAGCATCAGACTGTGACATAAGTAGAAAATAATATTGAATATAATATTTTAATAAATTTGTCCATGATGATAATGAAACCCTATCAGTTTGATGTATGTTGACTCCATGCTATAATATTTCTACTTTTCTAGGTTTCCAGTCCCGGAGTCAGGAGGACCTAACTTCATGTGTGGCCTTAGACACTAGCTGTGTGACTCTGCGCAAGTCACATAACCCTGTTTTCCTCAGTTTCCCCATCTATAAAATGAGCTAGAAAAAAGAAATGGCAAAGCAGTCCAGTATTTCTGCCAAGAAACTTGAAATGAGGTCATGAAGAGTTGGATATAACTAATCAATTAAACCGCAACAACAAATAATTTGTACTTACTTTTCTTTATAGAGTCAGGGTATTATTATTCATATATCCCCCTATTAGCCAGCATCACATATACATACAGAAAGAGAATTCAGAGTAATAATGGAAGGAGATGGGTTTCTTTTAAAGTGTAAAGCAACATGAAAGGTTATTTCAGCCCACACGGAGACCAAAGCTGCCATGTCATAAATTGTGAGTGCTTCTTCAAAACATCCAAATTATTTCAGAATCAGATGAAGAAGTAGAGGATTATGTGGAGGTTCACTAGTTAGGCAATCCTCCACTTTCTACATTTGTCATATTTTGTTTGATCTCCTTCACTCTCTGTCAACATTAGACTGGTTTACTATACTTCACTCATCACTTCAATAGCCCTATATATTATTTTTTTTCTCATTAAAGTAAGTGATATTAACTAAAACTGTATTGAGGTGTTTATTGTTTGTGCATATCTGTATGGAAAGGAAGTGACTGTGTGTGTGTGTGTGTGTGTGTGTGTGTTGTGTGTGTGTGTGTGTGTGTGTTGTGGGGGAGAGGGATATAGGAGTCCAGTGCCATGCTATGATTTCCCCCATAAAAATAAATGGATAATAGGAAATATTAAATGTTTTTGCAGGAAAATACTTCATTGGGTAAAATGCCCACATTGTATAGATGGAGAAAGTGAGACCCATACAGATGAGAAGCTCTGATCTTTACTTAGCTAGGGTCAGTGTTTGAATTTGCAGTTTTTTTGCCTCCAAATAGTGAGTTTAGTGATCAAAACAGTAATTTGGAATCAAAAAAGCCTGAATGTATGTCCTGGCTCTAGTATTTAGAAGCTGTATGAGCTTGAGAAAGGTTTCCTTTATGTGACCTCCAGTTTTTCTATGTGAAAAAGGCAGATAATAATACCCTATTTTTTTCATTATACAGATTTTTGCCTTACATATAGTTTTAGCAAATGGATTTTATCTGCATAGCAAGAGATCTATTTGATATTACCTCATTCACTTTCTTGTAATTTATCTAGCACTAGTTCAATAATCATCTTTTAATTAAACATTTAAGGGAACAATATATTTTCCACTATCTTTTGTAAAATATAATCAACAAGGCAATTTTGTTCACATTTTTCTTCCTGTCATAAATAATATTTCACTTTGAAAGGTCCTGTCCTGCTTAAACAACAGAATATATCTCAACTCCCTTATTGTCCTTACCTTATGATTGGCACCTTATACAACTAGAGGTCTGCATAATAACAATTCACTTTTCTATTGCACTTTGATGTCTACAAAACCCTTTATTTACAACAAAACCTTGAAGAAAATATGGCATGAATTAGTTTTCTCATTTTGAAAATGATTTAATAGAAGTTTAGCAAAGTTAAGTGACTTGCCTAAGGCAACATAGCTACTATCAGAAATAGGATTCAAATGGTAGTGTTTCATTAATTCATATTTAGTACTCATTCTACTGTTGCAATCTTTATCCATCAATAATTCATGCAAAGTCTTGATTATTTCAGGGTCTAAAAAGTAAGTTGGTTAAAAATTAGATACCTTTTTTTCACTCCTTTCTTTACTAACCCCCTTTATTTTCTCATTGTATTGCTTCTTAATGGATACACCAAGGGATGGACAGTGCCTCTTCAGTCAGTCCATTTTTTTCCGGTGTAATAATTCTATAAAGAACGGTTTAATGGGTAAATATTGAATTGTGACTAAGGTGGATATTCAGGATTTCCTATGGATTGGCCTGAAAAATCTGTTCCTTGATATAGGTACTTCATCATCATCAGAAACTTGGATCTGGCCCCATGGAATCATCCCAGCCTCTGACAGGTCAGCTTTTGCTTTTACTTGCCCTAATCTGTGGCCTTACTATAACTTTAGGCCATTTCCATTTGCTCATTCTTTGCTCCCCCTTCCCTTCCAAATGTCCTTTGTATGTTGTTTTCCCCCCATTCAAATGTAAGACCTTGGAAAGCAGAGACTATATTGCTTCCTTATATTTTGTTTACCCAATAATTAGCACAATTCCTGGAAAAAAGAAAGCTCTTAATGAACATGCTTCCTTCCTTCCTTCCTTCCTTCCTTCCTTCCTTCCTTCCTTCCTTCCTTCCATCCTTCCTTCCTTTCTTCCTTCCTTCCTTCCTCTCTCTCTCTTTTTCTTTCTTTCTTTCTTTCTTTCTTTCTTTCTTTCTTTCTTTCTTTCTTTCTTTCTTTCTTTCTTTCTTTCTTTCTTTCTTTCTTTCTTCCTTCCTTCCTTCCTTCCTTCCTTCCTTCCTTCCTTCCCATCCATCCATCTATCTATGTATCTACCTATTTATGGATCTATCTATGTGTCTATGTATGTATGTATGTATGTATGTATCTGTCTGTCTATCTATCTATCTATCTATCTATCTATCTATCTATCTATCTATCTATCTTTCTTTCTTCCTTCCTTTCTTCCTTCCTTCCTTCCTTCCCATCCATCCATCTATCTATGTATCTACCTATTTATGGATCTATCTATGTGTCTATGTATGTATGTATGTATGTATCTGTCTGTCTATCTATCTATCTATCTATCTATCTATCTTCTTTCTTTCTTTCTTTCTTTCTTTCTTTCTTTCTTTCTTTCTTTCTTTCTTTCTTTCTTTCTTTCTATCTACTTAGTCAGATAGGTGATGCAGTGGACAGACTGGTGGGTCTGGAATTAAGAACACTTCTCTTCCTTCACTCAAATCTGGCCTCAGATATTTACTTACTCTGTGACCCTGGGCAACTCACTTAACCCTATTGGCTTCAGTTTTCTCATCTGTAAAATGCACTGGAGAAGGAAATGGCACACCACTCCAGTATCTTTGCCAAGAAAACCGCAAATGGAGCCATAAAGAGTCAGAAATGACTGAAAAACAACAAATCTATCTATGTATCCCTCCATATGTCTAAATTATTGGTACATATCTAAGTTTAAGCTGTTCATCTGTTTCCCCTACATGTTAAATAAAATGATTGTATAGTAAAAGTAGACAAAAAAAATTTAAATTAAAGAGAACTATAATTATAAGGAAGGAAAAAACACGAATGTCCTGTAAGAGTTGCCTTTTAAAGTCTGTTTTGAAAAGTTACTGGTAGAAGAGGAGGTGGAGCAAAGATGGCAAATTAGAGGCAACCCTGACGGTCTCAACACTCCTTAACACCCCCAAACCCCAAACAACTTAAAATAATGCCTCAAATCAAAATCTGGAGTGGCAAAGCCAACAAAAAATCAGGATAAGATGTTTTTTCCTGCCTAAAAAACAACTTAGGAGGTTAGGAGGAGATATTTTTGACACCAGCGTAGCAACTTGTCTGAGCCTGCACATGCAGAGGCAGGAACAGAGGACAAAAGGAAGCTCTCAGCCTAAAGGGGATTAGACAATGGGTCAAAAAGAGATTATAGTGGATCCTTTGCTGAGACTGGGTACAGATAGCACTAATTGACAACTCTATTTCCCACATGTAGTTTTGGGTCATACTTCCAGAGCTAAGAGGAGCACTGGGGGTCACTCACAAAAGAGCAGGGTCCCTGGTCACAGTTCCAAAGCAATGAGGGCACTAGTACTTCTGGTTGCAGAAGACCAGGGTCCCTACTTGGGAAAGACCAGAGTACAGACAAGGAGAGAACTTATCATAACTCTTCCAGAACTAGCTATGAAAACAACAGAATGAAAAAGCCAGAAGCTTATGACATTGTCTCCTTTTCCCAAGGTGAGCAGAGCTCAAGTTCAAAAGCAAGAAATAGGCTAGGAAAATAGGCAAATAATAAGAAAATAATTTATAAAAAAACTTATTACATTGGCAAGGAAGACCAAGATATATACTCAGAAAATGATAACAATTTGAAAACAGCTTCAAAAATATAAAGCCTCAAAGACAAATGCTAATTGGCACCAAGCCCAGCAAGAATACCTGGAATAATTAAAGAAAGAGATAAAAGTGGTTGAGGGAAAAAATGGAAAATAAATGAGAGCAATGCAAGAAAATTATGAAAAAAAGAATGAAGAGCTTGGTGAGAGGGGTACAAAAATACCAAAGAAAATTTCAACTAAAAAAAAATTGGCTTAATGGTAAACAAACAAACAAACCAATAAATAAATAATTAAACAAACAAACAAATGAATGAATGAATGAATGAATGAATGAATGAATGAAAACACCAAAGAGAAGAAAACTTTAATAAGCAGAAGAGTCCAAAATGGAAAAAAAGAAGCACAAAATCTCAGCAAAGAAAATAATTCCCTATAAATCAGTTTTGGGGAAGTAAATGTTAATGACTCCATGAGACATGAAGAAATAATAAAACAAAGTCAAAAGAATTTTTTAAAAATAGAATAATGTGAAATATCTCATAGGAAAATCAACTGAATTGGAGAATAGACAGAGGAGAGATGATTTTAAGAATTATTGCAGTACCTGAAGGCCATGATCAAAGAAAAATCCTAGGCATTACATTTCAATAAATTACAAAGGCAAACTGACTGATTTCTTAGATCTAAAGGGTAAAACATACACTGAAAGAATTTACTGATCACATTCTGAAAGAGATTGCCAAAATGAAAACTCCTAGCAATATTATAGCCAAATTCTAGAACTCCGAATTCAAAAAGAAAATATCTCAAGCAGACAAAACAAACAAACAAACAAACAAACAAACCACATTCAGATATTGTGAAACCACAGTCAGGATCATACAAGTTCTAGTGGCTTGCAAGTTAAAGAAACAGAGGGCTTGGGATACAATATCATGGAAGGCAAAGGAGATAGTATTACAATCAAGCAGAAGTGAGTATAATACTTCAGGGGGGAAGTGGTTATTTAATGAAATAAAGGACTTTCAAGCATTCCTGATGAAAATACCAGAGCTAAGTAGAAAATCTGATATTTGAACATGGGGTTCAAGAGAACCATAGAAAATAAACACGAAAGAGTAATCCTAATAGTCCCAATAAATGTAATCTCCTTATGTTCCAGTACAGGAAGATGATACATATAACACCTAAGAACCTTATCATCATTAGGGCAGTTAACAGGAGTTTACATAGACAGAGGGAATAGATGTGAGTCAGTTACATTGGGATGACCTCCGAAATGGAAAAAAAAAGGGGAGAGAAAGAGGGATTCAGTGAGAGAAAGGTGAGGGGAGAGGTAAAATGGGTAAAATTTTGCCACAAAGAAGAGGCATGCAAGGAAGAGTCTTTACATTAATTGGGGAGGTGGGTGGTGGACAACGTTTGGACCTTACTTTCATCAGAATTGGTTCAAAGGGGAAGAAAGTATATATACACTCCATTGTGTATAGAACAGTAATTTACCAATACGGAAATAGTAGTGGGGCAAAAAATCAGAATAAAGGGATGAGTACTTAGGAGAAAAAAGACATTTTGAAAAAAAAAGTTTATTTTATTCTGAACTTAAGAAAAAAAAAACAACAAAGTACATTGAAGAAAACAATTCCTTAGAGAGTAGGATTGGCCAAATGGAAAAGGAGGTAAAAAGCTAACTGAAGAAAACAGTCCATCAAACATTAGAATTGGGCAAATGGAAACTAATGACTCAATGAGACATTAAGAATCAGTCAAACAATATCAAAAGAATGAAAAAAATGAAAGAAAAAGTAAAAATGCCTCACTGGGAAAACAACTGACCTGGAAAGCAGGTCCAGGAGAGATAACGTAAGAATTATTGGTCTATACCTGAAAGCCATAAAAAAAAAAGAGAGAAAGAGAGCCTGGACAGCACCTTAAAACTTCCCTGAGGTCCTAGAACCAGAGCATAAAATAGTCATTGAGAGACTCCACCAATCATCTCCTGAAAGAGATTCCAAATTGAAAACACCAAGGAATATTGTAGACAAGTTCCAGTAGTATCAGGTCATGAAGAAAATCCTCCTAGCAGCCAAAAAGAAACAATTCAAACATCATGGAACCACAATCAGGATTATGTAGGACCTTGCAAGCTTCTAATTTAAAAGACTGGGAGACTTGGAATATGATATTCTGTAAGTCAAAGGAGCTTGGATTACAACCAAGGATCAACTACCCCAGTGAAACTGAGCATAATATTTCAGGGGAGGAGATAGATATTCAATGAAATAGGGGGCTTCTAGACTTTCCTAATGAAGAGGAGGTCAATGGAAAAATGTAATCTTCAAATTCAAGACTGAAGAGAGGCATAAAAAGGTAAATAGGAAAGGGGGAAAATGTTATTCAATAAGGGCAAACTATTTACATCCCTGAATGGGAAGATGATGCTTATAACTCTTGAGAACTGTATCCTTATTATGACATTTAGAAGGGATAGATAGATAGATAGATAGATAGATAGATAGATAGATAGATAAAGGAGGTTGACTTTTATGTGATAACAAAAAAAAACCTAATTAAGTGATGAAAAGTGATTATAATGGGAGAAGAAGAAAGGAGGAGTCAGAAAAGGGTAAACTGTATCTCATAAAGAGGCACAAAGACATATTACAGTAGAAGGAAAGAAGGGAGGGAGATGAGCATTGTTTGAATTTTACTCTCATGCAATTTGACTCAAGGTGGGAACAACATACTCAGGTATAGAAGTCTAACTTGCTCTTTAGGCAGTAGGAGGGGAAAGGGGAAAGAAAAGGAAGGGACATACAAGGAGGGAAGAAGTAGTAAGCATAAAGGGGGAGAAAAGGGAGAGGGCTCATAGAAGGGAGTCAGAAATGAGGAAGACAGTGGTCAAAAGCAAAACACTAGTGAGGAGGGAAAGGCAGAAAGGAGAAAGAAAGTATAGATGGGGGGGTGGGGATAGGATGGAGAGAAAGACACAGATAGTAATCTCAACTGTGAAGGTGAATAGGATGAACTGTCCTATAAAACCAAAGCAGATAGCAGAATGGATAAAAGAAGAAACACATTTGAAACAGACAAATATACACAGGGCAAAGATAAAAGATTGGAGTGGAATATAATATGCTTCAGCTGAAGTAAAAAAAAAAAAGCAGGGTAGCAATCCTAATCTCACAAAAAGCAAAAGCAAAAACAACAATAGATCTAATTAAAAGAGACAATGAAGGAAACTACATCCTGCTAAAAGGCACTGTAGACAAGAAAGTAATGTCATTGCTAAACATATATGCACCAAGTGGTACAGCATCCAAATTCTTGGAGAACTTCAGGGAGTTATAGGAAGAAATAGATAACAATATATACTAGTGTCAACCTCTCCCTCTCTGAACTAGATAAATCTAATCACAAAATAAACAAGAAAGAAGTTAAGGAGGTGAATAGAATTTTAGAAAAGTTAGATATGGTAGACCTCTGGAGAAAATGGAATGAGGACAGAAAGGAATATACTTTTTTTCTTGGTGGTAAGTGGCACCTACACAAAAACTGATCATATAATGGGGCATAAAAACTTCAAAATCCAGTGCAGAAAGGCAGAAATATTAAATGCATCCTCTTCAGATCATCATGCAATAAAATTACATGTAATAAAGGACCATAAAAAGAACACTAACAATTGATTGGAAACTAAATAATCTATCTTAAAGAAGAGTGGGTCAAACAACAAATCATAGAAACAATCAATAACTTCATCCAAGAGAATGACAACAATGAAACAACATACCAAAACTTATGGGATGCAGTGAAAGTGGTTCTTAGGGTAAGTTTTATATCTCTGAATGCTTAAATGGATAAAATAAAGAGGAAATCAATTAATTGGGCATGCATCTAAAAAAAAATCCCCAATTAAATACCAAATTAGAAAAACTGAAAACCAAAGGAGAGATTAATAAAAGTGAAATTAAGAAAACTATTGGACTAATAAACAAAACTAAGATATGGTTATATTAAAAAAAATAATAACATAGATAAACCTTTGGTTAATTGAATTTTAAAAAAAGAAAGAAGAAAACCAATTTACCAGTAACAAAAATGAAAAGGGTGGATTCACCACCAATGAAGAGGAAAATAAAACAATAATTAGGAACTATTTTCCTAACTGTATGCCAATAAATTTGACAATCTTAGTGAAATGGATGAATATTAACAAAAATATAAACTGCCAAGATTAACAGAAGAGAAAGTAAAATACTTAAATAACTGCATATCAGAAAAAAGAAATTGAATAAGCCATCAATGAACTCTCTAGTAAAAAAATCTCTAGGGCCTGATAGATTTACAAGTGAATTTTATCAAACATTTAAAGAACAATTAATTCCAATACTGTATAGACTATTTGAAAAAATAGAAGGATTCCTACCAAACTCTTTTTTGTGATGCAAATATGGTACTGATGCCTAAACTGGGAAGAGTCAAAACAGAGAAAGAAAATAATAAACTAATTTCCTTATTGAATAAAGATGCAAAATTTTCAATACAATATTAGAAAAAAGATTACAGCAACTTATCTGCAGGAAATATATACCATGACCAGGTAGGATTCATACCAGGAATGCAGGGCTGGTTCAATATTAGGAAAAATATCAGTGTAATTGATCGTATCAACAACAAAACTAAAAAAATTATATAATTATTGCAATAGATGCAGAAACAGCTGTTTGACAAAATACAACACTCATTCCTATTAAAAACACTAAGAATAAATGGAGTGTTCCTTATAAGCAGCATCTACCTAAAACCATCAGAAAGCATTTTATGTAATGGGGATAAACTAGAAGCATTTTCAATAAAATTAGAGTGAAACAAGGATATCCATTATTACCACTGTTGTTCAATATTGTACTAGAAATGTTAGCTTTAGCAATAAGAGAAGGAAAAGAAATTGAAGGAATTAGAATAGGCAAAGGAAAAACTAAGCTATCACTCTTTGAAGATGACATGATTATATACTTAGAGAATCCTAGAGAATCAAGTCAAAAACTACTTGAAATAATAAACAACTTTAGCAAAGATGCAGGATATAAAATAAAACCACATAAATCATTAGGATTTCTTTATATTAGTAACAAAGCCAACAGCAAGAGAGAGAAAGAGAAATTGTTTAAAATAACTGTATACATTTCAAAATATTTGGGAGTCTATATGCCAAAACAAATCCAGGAAGTACACAAACAAAATTACAAAACACTTGTCACTCAAATAAAGTCATTTCTAAATAATTGGAAAACATCATCTTGATTATGGGTAGACTGAGCTAATATAATAAAAATGGCAATTCTACTTAAATTAATTTACTTATTCAGTGCCATACCAAGCAAACTACCAAAAATTATTTTATAGAGCTAGGAAAAATAATAACAAAATTCATCTAGAAGAACAAAAGGTCCAGAATCTCAAGAGAACTAATGAGAAAAAATGCTAGGGAAGGTGGCCTACCCATACCAGATCTTAAGTTGTATTACAAAGCAACAGTCATCAAAACTACTTGCTAAGAAATAGAGTGATGGATTAGTGGAATCGGTTAGGTACACAAGTTATGAGAGTCAATGACTAGAGTAACCTACTGTTTGATAAACCTAAGACTCCAACTTCTGGGATAAGAACTCAGTATTTGACAAAAACTTCTGGGAAAACTGGAAAATAGTGTGATAGAAAATAGGCATACACGAACATCTTATACCATATACCAAAATAAAGTCAAAATGGGTACTCTATTTAGATATAAAGGCTGATACTATAAGCAAACTAGGACAACAAGGAATAGTTTACTTCTCAGATTCATGGAGAATGGAAGAATTTATTTCCAAACAAGAGATAGAGAACATTATGAAATGCAAAATGGATAATTTTGATTACATTAAATTGAAAAGATTTTTGCACAAACAAAGCCGATACAACCAAGACTAGGAGGAAAGCAGACCTCAAAGTTGTTTATAAAACAATACTGTTGTTACTGTATACAATGTTCTCTTGGTTCAGGTCACTTCACTCTTCATTATTTCCTGCATATTTCATGCATATGTATATTTTTCTAAGACCATCAAGCTCATCATTTCTTATAGCAGAGTAGTATTCCAACACAATCATATGCCAAAACTTGTTCAGCCATTCCCCAATTTATAGGCATCCCTGAAATTTCCAGTTCTTTGCAACTACAAAGAGAATTGTTTTAAATATTTTAATGTATAGATTCTTTTCCTTTTCCTTAATTATATTTGGAAACAGACTTAGTAGTGGTATAGCTAGCTCAAAAGATATAGGCAATTTAATAACTCTTTGGACATAATTCCAGATTGCTCCCCAAAATGGTTGGATCAGTTCACAGTTCCACCAACATTGAACTGGTGTCCTAATTTTTCCACATCCCTTCCAGTATTTGTTGCTTTCACTTTGATTCATTTTAGCCAGTCTAACACATGTAAGATGATATCTCAAAGTTGTTTTAATGTTCATTTCTTCAATCAATAATGATTTAAGGCATTTTACATGACTGAATTGTTTTAATTTCTTCAGAAAACTGCTTTCATATTCTTTGACCATTTATAAATTAAGGAAAAACTCGTATTCTTATAGATGTGACAAAATTCTTTATATATTTGCGATACAAAACCTTCATCTGAGAATCTGTCTATAAAAATTTTCCCCCAATTTTCTGCTTTCCTTCTTATCTTGGTTATATTTTTTATTCGAATAAAAACTTTTTTTAAATTTAATATGCTCAAAATTATCCATTTTATACTCACTCTCATCTCTTTTTTTTATTAAAAAATTGTTCACATACCCATTAGTCTGATAGGTAACAAATTTTCTTGTAACATCTTTCTTTATATCTAGGCCATGTATTCATTTTGATTTATCTTGGTAAATGGTGTAAGATATCGGTCTATGTCATAATGCTTTCCAGTTTTCCCAGTTTTTTTTTACTAAATAATGAATTCTTACCTCAAAAACTTAAGTCTTTATACTTGCCAAATACAAGTTTACTATATTTATTTTCTGCTATAAATCATATGTCTACTCTATTCCACTGATCTACCTTTCTACATCTTAGCCAGTACCATACAGTTTTGATAATTACAGTCTTATGATATAGTTTAAGATCTGGTATTGTTAAACCTCCTTACTTTACTTTTTTTTTCATTAGTTCCTTCAATATTCTTGACCTTTTGTTCTTTCAAATGAATTTTACTATTTTTTTTCTAATTCTGTAAAATATTTTTGGTAATTTAATCAGGATGATATTTGAACATATAAATTAATTTAGAGGCAGCTAGGTGGTGCAATTGATAGAACAGTGGCCTTCAAGTCAGGAGGACCTGAGTTCAGATCTGGCCTCAGGTCACACACTAGCTTTATTACCCTGGGCAAGTCACGTAACTGGGATTACCTCCAAACAGTGTTAGTTTAGGTAAAATTGTCATTTTTTTTATATTGGCCCTGCCTACCCATCAACAATTAATATTTCTATAATCATTCAAATAATTGGTTTTCTTAAATTTTTGAACAAGTGTTTGTTTGTTGTTGTTGTTGTTCTTGTTTTATATTTTATTCATGTAGTTCCTGAGTTTGTTTTGGCAAATGTACTCCCAGGTATTTTATACTTTTCTAGAATTATTTTTCATGGGTTATCTCTTGCTATCTTTTTTTTTCTTTTTAGGCATTTGGAGTTAAGTGACTTGCCCAGGGTCACACAGCTAGTAAGTATCAAGTGTTTGGTCTGAGGCCAGATTTGAACTCAGGTCCTCCTGACTTCAGGGCAGGTGCTCTTTCCACTGTGCCACCTACCTTCCCCTCTTACTATCTTTGCTTGAAGGGTCTTGTTTGTGATATATAGGAATGCTGATGATTTATGCAGATTTACTTTATATCCTGTTATTTTGCTAAAATTATTAATTGTGTCCACTAACTTTTAAGTTGAGTCTTTGGCATTTTCCAAGTATATTATCATATAATCCACAAAAAGAGAAAGTTTTGTTACCTCATTCCCTATTCTGATTCTTTTTATTTTTTTTCTCTTATTGCTATGATTTCTAATAAGAAATGGAATAATATTGGTGACTGCAGGCATCCTTGTTTCACATCTGATCTTACTGGGAAGGCTTCTAGCTCATCTTCATTACAAATATTGCTTGCTGATAGTTTTATATAAATACTTTTTTTATTCATTTAAGCAAAAATCAATTTATACCTACACTTTCAAGTGCTTTTTAATAGAAATGGGTGTTGTACTTTATTAAAAGCTTTTTTCACATCTATTGATACAGTCATGATGTTTTTACTTTTATTATTGATAAAAGCAATTATGTTACTTGTTTTTCTTATATTCAACCATCCCTGCATTCCTGGTATAAATCCCACTTGGTCATAATTCATAATCTTTGTAATATATTGTTGTACTCCTTTAACTAATATTCTGTTTAGGATTTTTGCATCCATATTCATTAATGCATTTTGTCTATAATTTTCCTTCTCTTTTTTTTACTCTGCCTGGTTGAGGTATCAGTATCATATTTTCTCCATAAAAAGAGAATGACTTAGCATTCAAAATAAGTTATTTAATATTGGAATTAGTTGATCTTTAAATGTTTGATGAAATTCAAGTGTAAATCCATCTTTTGGTGGTACTTTTTTCTTAGGAAGTTTCTTCATGGCCTTTTCAATTTCTTTTTCTAAAATAGATCAAAATAGACTTTTGAGGAAGGGTTGAAGGAGGAGGAGGAAGAGAAGGGTGAAGAAGATAATTTAAGGAGGGAAGGAAATGCACATTTAGTAATCATAACAGTGAATGTGAATGGGATGTGCTTACTCATAAAATGGAAGTACATAGCAGAATGTATTAGAAACCAGAATCCAACATGTTGTTTACAAGAAATACACTTGAAACAGAAGGACACATTGAGAGTTAAAATAAAGGGCTGGAATAGAATCTAATGTGCATTACCTGAACTAAAAAGAAAAGACAGGGGCAGAGAGAGAGCCAAGATGGCTGAGTGAAACCAGTGACTTGCTTGAGCTCTCCCCAAACCCCTCCACATACTCATAAAAAATGGCTCTAAACAAATTCTGAAGCAGCAGAACTCACAAAAAGACAGAGTGAAACAAATTTCCAGCCCAAGACAACCTGGATGGTTGATCAGAAAGGTATATTGCACCGGGCTGGGAGCACAGCACAGTGTGGCATGGGTGCTCAGGCCACAGTGAACCTGAAGCAGGCCTCAGAGGACGAATCTCGGGCAGCTGTGGAGGTTTCCAGACTCCTCAATCCACGAATGCCAAAGAAAACTTAGAAGGTCAGTGGGAAAAGTGTGTTTCTGTGGTGCTGAGAGAAGAAGGCAGGGTCTCAGATCCATTCCCCAAAAGCATGGCGTGGGGGGGGGGGCAGCTGCTTCCCAAGCTTCTGGCCTATAGACTGAGGGGGAATCCAGTGGCTGATCAGAGAGGGATTCCAGGGATCTCTTTGCCAGTGCTGATGCAGGAATCTCTTGCCCTGCCCGTGTTTGGATCTGGGTCACAATTCTGGGCAGCAGTGCTGGGGTGAGGAGGAGCACTGGCTTGGTAGAGCTTGTAGTGTCTGTAAAGAAGAATACCTCCTCACAGTTACAGGACAGAAAGGAATACTTGTGGCCGCACGTCAGGAAAGGAGTAAACACCTTGCCCCTTATCATACTACCTTGGAAGAACCAAAAATTTACAGGTCCCTACAAGTATCTCTGAAAACAGCTGTAAAAACCCCCAAAGCTTGGGACAGTACATTCTCCACATTGGAAGCAGACTCTTACCTTAACAAAGAATTTAAAACTCAAATAATTGGCTGGGATCATGAGCAAGCAGCACAAAAAGAGTCAGACTATATTATCTTACTTTGGTGAAAAAGAAGATCAAAATATATAACCAGAAGACAACAAAGTCAAAGCTCCAGCATTCAAAGCCTCCAAGAACAATATGAATCAGTCCCAGGCCTTGGAAGAGTTAAAAAGGGATTTTGAGAAGCAAGTAAGGGAAGTAGAGGAAAAACTGGGAAGAGAAATGAGAGCGATGCAAGAAAATCATGAAAAACAAGTCAACAGCTTGCTAAAGGAGACCCAAAAAAATACTGAAGAAAATAACACCTTAAAAAATAGCCTAACCCAAATGGCAAAAAAGGTCCAAAAAGCCAAAGAGGAGAAAAATGTCCTAAAAAGAAAAATTGGCCAAATGGAAAAGGAAGTCCAAAAGATTACTGAAGAAAATACTTCCTTAAAAATTAGAATAGAGCAATTGGAAGCTAGTGACTTTATGAGAAATCAAGACACTGTAAAACAAATCCAAAAGAATGAAAAATTAGAAAACAATGTGAAATATCTCATTGGAAAAACAACTGACCTGGAAAATAGATCCAGAGAGAATTTAAAAATTATTGGACTATCTGAAAGCCATGATCAAAAAAAGAGCCTAGACATCATCTTTCAAGAAATTATCAAGGAAAACTGCCCTGATATATTAGAACCAGAGGGCAAAATAGAAATTGAAAGAATCCACAGATCTCTCCTGAAAGAGATCCCAAAGGAAAACTCCTAGGAATATTATAGCCAAATTCCAGAGTTCCCAGGTCAAGGAGAAAATATTACAAGCTGCCAGAAGGAAACAATTCAAGTACTGTGGAAACACAATCAGGATAACACAAGATTTAGCAGCTTCTACATTAAAGACCCAGGGCATGGAATATAATATTCCTGGAGGGCAAAGGAGATAGGATTACAACCAAGAATCACCTACCCAGCAAAACTGAGTATAATCCTTCAGGGGAAAAAATGGTCATTCAGTGAAATGGAAGACTTTCAAGCATTCTTGATGAAAAGACCAGAGCTGAATAGAAAATTTGACTTTTACAAACAGGACTCAAGTGGAACATGAAGAGGTAAACAGGAAAGAGAAATCATAAGAGACTTATTAAGATTGTACTGCTTACATTCCTGCATGGAAAGATGATATTTATAACTCATGAGACCTTTGTTAGTATCAGGGTAGTTGGCGGAAAAAAATTATATGTATGCAGTTAGATAGATAGATAGATAGATAGATAGATAGATAGATAGATAGATAGATAGACAGACAGACAGGCAGACAGACAGACAGACAGACAGATAGATAGATAGATAGATAGATAGATAGATAGATAGATAGATGTCACAGGGTGAGTTGAAGATTAAGGTGTCATATCTGGAGAATAAAATTAAAGGATGAGAGAGGATTATACATGGAGAAGACGAAAGGGAGAGGTAGAATGGGGTAAATTATCTCACAAAAAAACAGAAAAGTCTCTTGCAGTGGAGGGGAAATGGGGGGAGGTGAGAGGGAATGAGTGAATCTTATTTTCATAGGATTTGGTTTAAGGAGGGAATAACATGCACATTCAATTGGGTCTGGAAATCTATCTTACCCTACAGGAAAATAGGGGGAGAAGGGGGACAAGAGAGCAGGAGGAAGATAGAGAGGAGGGCAGATTGGGAAAGGGGGTAATCAGAAGCAAATACTTCTGAGGAGGGACAGGGTTAAAAGAAAGAATAGAATAAAATGGGAAGGCAGGATAGGATAAAGGCAAATAAAGGCAGTTCTTCACAGCGTATCTTCTATGGAAGTGTTTTGCATAACTGCACTTGTACAACCTATATTGAGTTGCTTGCCTTTTCAATGAGGGTGGGTAGGGAGGGAAGAAGACAGAAAATTTGAAACCTAAAGTTTTAAAAACATATGTTTTTAAAAAAATGTTTTCATATGCTACTGGGAAATAAGAAATACAGGAAATGGGGTACAGAAGTCTATCCTGCCCTACAGGAAAATAGAAGGGGAAGAGGATAAGAGAAGTGGGGAGAGATAGAAGAGAGGACAGACTAGCGGAAGGGATATTCAGAATGCCTGAAATCTTGGGGTGAGGGGATGGGTGAGATGGAGTGAAAATTTGGAACTCAAAAACTTGTGGAAGTGAATGTTGAAAAAGAAAAATAAATAAATTTATATTAGAATTTTTTTTAAAAAAAGACAGGGAACAGTAGTAATCATGATGCTAGACAAAGAAAAATAAAAATAGACCCTGTTAGAACAATTGGCACATTTTTAGACTACGAAAATACAATGGCCACTCAGGTAATTTCTCTTTTTGCCCTTTTAGGGAGTTTATATTAGATGAAAAGTTAGGAGTACAATCACAATTAATCCAAAGCCTTCACTTAGGATAATTCCTCTCACATTTAGAGCTAGGTTTAGACCTTTAATTTGAATAGATCTGACTCTATCAATCCATTCCCCTATGTAGTTGACTCAAAATTCAGTCTGCCAGAAGTGTTTAGGGAAAGAAGCAGCAGAGTAAGTTACAGTGTCTATTATCTATGGCAACAAGAGGGGAGGTTAAAAAGAATGGACCTTGTCTTAGAAACTCTCAAGGGAGGGAAACCTTGTGTAAGTATGTATAACTAACAGTGTTTCAGACTGATTCTTCTACTCTGAAATGCCTGTAGTGCTGATAGCTCATCTCAGGATCTCACTTCTCCACTATAGTTAAGTTTCACTTTCTCTTCTTCCTTTTTCTGGTTGATACTGGGCTCCTGGTTCTTTCTAACACATTTCTGGGCATCCCCAGACAACTTTCTGTTGTGAAATTATTGAAATAAATCCCTGTTTCAGAACTTGCTCTTGTTTTCATAGAGTTCCTTAGGAAATGATCAAGACCCTCACCTAACTGCAGCAGTATTCCTGTCACACTTAACTCTGCCTGATTTTATCTAGAAGCACACCCCCTGAAAAAAAAAGGTGACTGCTTTAAAGTAGTGCAAGGCAATCAGCAATCAATGAATGACTCCTATGCTGTGTGAGGCACCAGAGAGAACCAGGTGGGCAGGTAAGGTCTTTCTCTTCAGACCTTCTATTCATCACTTCAGTTTGACATTTACAGGTATTACAAAATCATGGAATAATATAACATTATTGTTGGCAGGTACCATATCAAGACCAATATCCCCATTTTATAGATGAGGAAACTGTGACCAGTAGATATGAAAAGTCTTGCCTGGCCAAGGGGACAAAACTAGTAAGTAGTGAATCCAGCATTTCAACTTGGAGGTTTTTGACTCCAAGTGCTATATTGGTAAAAGTATTGTATTCAGAATTCAAAGATCTGAGTTTAAATCATGTCTTTAATTTTTACTATTCATGTGACTTTAAGAATGTCAACTGACCTCTCTGTGCCCTGGTTTCATTATTAACAAATATGGAGATAATATTGATTATAGGATTCTTATGAAGGTTAAATTAGGTAATACCTACAAAAGTTAGGTAATTTCTACAAAAGTGCTTGGCAAAGTAAAAACACTAAACAAGTGTAATGTGTTATTTTTTCTTTCCTACACCTCTGAAAGTACACAGAAAATTATTCTATACACAATACGTCAGTGATAAAAGCCTATTGATTGGATGCTGAATATCATCATTACAATATTTTTTTTTTGCTTTATTCAAAACATTTTATAACTTGCACAGAGCTCAGACAAGAAACATGTTCCCTGCTCTCATGGAAAGTACAGAATGATGGTACTAGCATCATGTCCTTTATCTGGAGACATATCTTGCCCTAGTAGGTGAAAGCCTCAAGATCTAATGATCCCTTTCATTCTCTGATGCTGAGCACCCACTCCCCCTCTGCACCACACTTAGAATATCAATTTATACTCAAACTCAATTGCTTCTTTGTCACTTGATTTTGTTTCATAGCTAATAAAGAAATGAGTTTGAGTTTGATAGCATTTTTGAGCATACTAATTGCCTCTCCTTATGCCTCTTTGAATTGTACTAAAGCAGGCTACTGTTGCAGAAATTTTGTGTAGAAGCCAGCAAAAAGTAATCCAAACTCTTAAACCCAAAGAAGCTGATAAGTTGAGAAGAAGAAAGTCTCTGTATTGTCCAAAATACTTAGAGCAGCAGTTTTTTTTTTTGAGATAGCTAAGAATTGGAAACAATGTGTATGCCCAGCAATTGGAGAATCACTCAACAAATTGTAGTACGTGAACATAACGGAATATTATTGTGCCATTAAAAATGTTGTGTATGATGAATGTGGAGAAGTATGCAAAGATTTGTATGAACTAATGCAGACTGAAGTAAGCTGAACCTAGAAAATGATTTACAATGTAACTACAATGGTATAAATGGAAAGAACTACATACCAGAAAACTAAAAGCAAGTGTAACAAAATTAAAAGTTCAAGTAGAACTAGAATAAAGAGATATGAGAGGATACCCCTAATCCAATCCTTCCTAGAGATGGAAGATCCATAGATGTTACATATTGCACATGTTTTTAGATTTTTTCAATGTAATGAGCAATTTTTTTTCCCTCTCTAAAAATGTTATATGTTATATAGTTTTTCTCTGTGGAAGAGAGAAAGGTAGGCATATGTGGGATAACTATCACGATATTAAAAAATAGAAATATCAATAACTTACTTTTAAAAAATCCAGTTTGAAATTCAAAGCCCTGAAATCTACCTTAAGCTGTATAAATCTATCAATTTCTAGCAAGAAGAAAAAGCCTTTCTCTGGAATTTATTTATATGCCTAATGCTACATTTTTCACTCTTTATTATGAATACAGTACATCCACCCAACCCATCCATCTGCAAGGGGAAAGATAAGTCCAGAGTAAAATTGCAGGAACTGTTTGCATCTTTTGAAATCAATTAAGGGACTGTATATTTTTTAACAAAGGCTATCACTAATAAGAGTGTCAATTTGCACCTAGCACAGATATGAGAACAAACCAAATTATAAATCCACTTGTCAAATGTTAAAACTCTTTTTACTCTCAGTAAGGAGTAGAGAAAATCAACTAGATCAGGTCTCATCATTTTAGACAGGGGCTTATTTATTCTGTTTATCTCATACTGGAAGAATATTATACAAATGATTTCCACATCTATAGAACTAGTCCTGATAGCAGATTAACTAGGAGTTTTAATTCTCTACATTCTGCCTTCCAACTTTATCATTTGATGAGCACTGTCTCTTCAAAGTCACAAAAGTTACTTAAATGCCAAATCTAATTTTCTTAATCTTCATCCTTTTTGACCTCTCTATAGACTTTGGCACTGTCTATCATTCTCTCATCTTTAATACTCTCTTCTTTCCAGCTATTTTTCCTATGACACAACTCTCTCCTTGTTCTTCTCCTACTATATAAAAATTCTTTTTCTCTCCTTTACTGCATATTCATATCTATATCATGCCCACTAATCATGAGTGTCCCCAAATGCTGTCTTCTGGAACCTATTCTCAGTTCCAAAATTTACATGGTGATTTAATCAGCTTCCTTGAATTCAATTACCATTTCTATGTTCAGGCTCCTCAAATCTATTTATCTAGCCCTAACCTCTCTGCTGACTTCTACTCTTGTAATTTAACTCCCTATTAGTCACATTGAACTGGAATTCCCATAGATACCTTAGACTCAACATATCCAAAACAAATCTCATTATCTATTCTCTAAAAAGTCCCCTCTTCAAAACTACCCTAATACTGTCACAATCTAAATGTTATCCTTAATTCCTTATTCTTGTTCACACCCTTATATACAGTTTGTTGCTGTCTTGTTGATTTTTCCTTCATAATATTTTTCATATATATATATCCCTTTCTCTCTTCTGACAGTGCTACCATCTGATGTGAACCTCACACCTCTACAATTTCAATAGCCTGCTGGTTGGCCTTCTTGATTCTATTCTCTCCTCACTATAATTCTTCCATCACTCAGCTGTCAAATATGATCTTCTTTAAGGGAAATATGATCTTCTTAAGGAATAGGTTTGACAACATGACACCCAACAAAATAAATTCCAATGGTTTCCTATCATCTCCAGGATCAAATATAAAGTCCACTCACACACATTCAAAGTCCAATGTAACCTGACATCCCACTCTACTTTTTCAGTCTTCTTATGCCTGACTCATTTCACATACATTCCAGTTCAGTGGCACTAGCCTCCTTATTATTGTCCACACAAGACACTTCATCTCCTGGCTCTGGGCATTTTCTTTGCCTGTCTGCCATGACTGGAATCCTGGCCTCTTTGATTTCCTTCAAGTGACAACTAAAACCATATCTTATAAAAGAAGCATTGTTTGTCTCTTTAATTCTGGTGCCTTTCCTCAGTTTATTATCTTGTTTGTACAAAGTTATTTACAAGTTATCTCTTCCATTAGATTTTGAGCTCCATATATAGGTAGATAGATCAATAAATAGACAGACAGACAGATAGATAAATAGATAGATAGATAGATAGATAGATAGATAGATAGATAGATAGATAGATAGACAGATATACATATACCTTTGTAGATATATGTATATCTATATAATCTTATTCCCCCACCAGAGTTTTAGTTCCCAGAAGGCAAGGATTATGGTACATTTTTATCTTTATCTCTAATATCAAGGTAGTGCCTCATATAGAATAAGTGCTTAATTAATTTGTTGTGTTGAATTCTTACATGAACTATTTTATGTTTTATTAAATGTGAGTCTTCTGATTTCTGTATTTAAAAGTGACCAATAAGGGGGATTGCATTAAATAGTAGGACTGAAATGTACTGACCATTGAGTTTTTAAAGTGAGAGGAATGCCCTTGTACTTAGGTGAATCCACATTGTGATGTAAGCATAATGGCATTGGTATAACAGTGTCTTGTTCATAGAAAAGTCTTATTCTTCATTAAGTGGCTTCATTAAGTCAGAATTGTGCTTGTGAAGCAGCTAAATCTCACTGTTCTATTCTTCCTCCCTGAGGTTTCTCCTGAGGCAAATGTTTACAATCATTCAATTCTGCTGAGACATTTGAGGAAAAAGCATTGATAAGCTAGAAAACATACATAAAATGGTATTAATTATGGTGTAAGGTCTCAAGATCATGCCAATCCAGGACCATTTGAGGAAATTAGAAATGTTTGCCTAAAGAAGAGTAAACTTAAAATAAACATGATAATCTCTTGAACAATTTGAAAGATTCTCATATGGAAGGTTAGGTTTGCTCTACTTGACTCCACAAGACAGAACTAGAAATGATGGTTGGAGCTTGTACAGAGGCAAATTTTGTCTATAAATATAAGTAATCATTTTGTAATAATTAGAGCTACATAAAAAAGGAATGAGGTGCCTTGGAAGACAATGATTTTTCCCTCCCTCCCGGTCTTCAAGAATTGACTGAAAGAGTAGTCATTTATTATGTTGTAGAGGAATTCTTTACCATGTCCAAGGTAGACCAGATGACCTCTTATTTCTATGTGCTATATGATTCTGAGATACTCAACTCACCTCCCCTACTCTCATCCTGAACTCATAATTTGTTTGCTAAGAACAGAAATGTAAGGCTATAAAAAGAACATTGGATTGGAGCCATGGCCAAACAACTTATACAATAGAGGCAGCACAATTTATGTTCTGTGGATTTTTCCAATTACTATAGAGGAATGGATATAGATTAATTTGATCCCATTAAACCCTACTCTCCCCCATGTTCTAGAGAGTTAGAGCAGCTTAATCTGTACTCATTTACATGACAATGGGAGAAGAGGAACTTATATTATCAAAGGGTGTTGCAGTTCTGCATAATTATAGATTCCAAGCATTCCTTGGCCAAACTCTTCTGGTAAGAGAGGATTTCAAAGGATAAAGAAGAAGAATATGGTGTACTTAAGAGGTATCCTTTCATATGTATCTAGGACTAAGAATGAATTTAGTTGGCAAGAAGCTTGGAAGAAATTATCGCATTTGGAACTTACCATCCTGCCTTTTTTTTTTGGTAGAAGTAAAATATATGTAACTCCTCCACTGAAATCCTAATCTTGGGCAATATTATAAGTAAGCTATTGTACCGGCTCTGCCAAGACAGCACAATCTACATCGATCACTGTTAACCAGTTTTGAGTAAATGGTCTAATGACAATAACAATAGCTAACATTTATGTTACATTTACTATGTACTAGGCAGTATGTCAAACACTTTAAAAAATATTATCTCATTTGATACTCACAAGACTCCTGTGAGCTAGGTGCTATTATTATCCCCATTTTCCAGACAAGGAAAGTGAAACTGAGGGACGTTAAGTGACTCGCCCAGGTTACATTTCTAGTAAGTGTTTGAGGTTGTTTGGAACTCAGGTCTTCTCGACTTCAATCCCAGATCTCTATCCAGTGTACCACCTTACTGCAATAGCTAGTACCTAAGCCCTAGGGTTGTTAAGAGGACCAAATGAGACACTTATTAAAATGTTTATTTACATAGTGCCTGGCACACAGTAACCACTATTTAAAATGTTAGCTATTAACTATTAGTGACTAGCCTATGTAACTTCAGAGAAGCTTTTCTTTTGATCAAAAATTTAGGCATATTTTAAACCATACCAACTTCTAAATGCTATATGACAAGGTGGCTCAGTGGATAGAATGATGGCCATGAAGTCAGGAAGACATCATTTTAAATCTAGATCAGACACTGTAGCTGGGTGACCCTTGGTAAGTTACTAAATTTCCCTCAGTTTCACCTTCCTCATCTATAAAACAGGATACTAATAGCAATTATCATGCAAGATCGTGAGGATAAGATGAGATAATATCTATAAAATACCTTTCAAATCTTAAAGCATATATAAATATGAGCTATCCTATACAGAAATGTTATAATCAAATCCCTGTGGTAGGAATATCTATTTTGGTTAAGATGTTTTTATAGAAGCATTTGGCTTAAAATGAACATCAATGACCTTCCTGATTAATGGGAATGAATACACGGTTTTAAACAAAAGATATTGATAAATGCAGGTCTTTCAGGAAGAAATTATCCCAAAAAGGCAACAGGTATCCTGTAGTAACATTTATTCACACAGTAAGGAATGCAGGGTACTTTATCTGGCTATCATGACAACCCTTTTTATATATTATAATATAATATATCATAATTACATTATAATATTAATATTATAATATATTAACATAAAATATGAATACATGTATTTAATATATTTAAGGGATATGGCAGGCTCAAAGACTTTCCATACTCACATCTGGTTTGTATCAGAGGCAGAGACTTAACCCAGGTCTCTCCTGATGCCTAGTCCAGCACTCTACCAATTATACTACTCTGAAGGGATTTTAGCTAATTAATAGCTTTCTGCTCCTTCCTCTGTAATTGCTCATTCCTCAACTCCCACTAATAGAGATTGTGATATGGCTTACATACAGTTCTATCTAGAATGTTTGAAATAGAGGATATCTTTCTCTCTCACTCATATAAACACACATTATCTTGCACAAGGGTAGCGATTTAAGAAATATTTGGTGTCTAAATAAGCAGGTCTGTCAGCCACAGTATTACTTTACTATTGGGTTTGCTTTTTAAATAAGACATGTGCTCTGTGGTTCAAAAGTATGTGTAGCACCTAATACATTTCCTCAACTATTCAAATTGTCCTTTACATACAATGCGTGGCTTTAAACTCGGCATGCACATTTAATGGTCTTGTGGTATTATCCTATTTGAATTCATTTTGCCTCTTTATAAACCTTCTCAACCAGAATTTGGTAGTCATATTTTAGAACAGGAATTTTGAGAAGTGATCTTAAAAGAACCCTTATGTAATTTTCTCCTGAAAAAAAAATGCCTCTGTGGGTGTTAGTGTTTATCCAAAAAAGATAAGCTATTTGGGAGCATGTGGCAATATAAATGTCTTTCATTTTTGCTCTCCAGTCTCTCACCTTCCCATAAAGGAGCCTGGCAATAGCAGGAGCTATTGCATCTAAATAGGTCATTCACATCACACCATTCACTCCCTATATTAAACCTGTTGTATATTAAAGACTATTCATCCTGGAAAATGCTATTTAAAATATGAAAGGAATAAAGCTAGGGCACAAACATTAAACACAGCAGTACTTAAAGTGAAATCTGGGCCTCCAAATGCTTAAGTTGATGTTAACTGCCTGTTCTCAACAGGAGGACAAGGAGCTGAAAGCTTTCTCTGCAATTGTTCCACCCCTAGCAGCCACTAACCCTAAAGAACACTCTCTTCAATTGCACTTTTTAAGTGCACCTATAAATCAACATTATGAGAGATTTTGCCATTGTGTATAGGAAAGTACTGTGTATGAATGGTAAACAATTGTTTGGGGGCCTTTCAGTTGACCTCAGACCTTTCCTGTAAATGCTACCAAGAAAAGCAGTGTCTTTATTCAGTAGTTGAAGTGCAAAATTATTGATTTACTTCAATGACTTTTTAAGAGCAACAAGCTCCGCAGAAATATTTTACTTCCCTCTCAACCATGTTTGGTACCTGCTGATAGCTTAGGTTTTTATTAAAATTTAGAGGTGTCAGTACCTTTACCTATTCAATAATTGAAATTTTCAAGGTTTACTGTAAACACATAAAATCAAGCTCTAGAGAATCTTTTGTTTAAGGGGAAAAAAAGGGAATCAATTTTATTGCAATTGAATCTGGCAAACAAATCGCAAAAGCAATCGACCATTTTAGAAGGGGTAAAGGTAGCTTTATTCTTTACTCTATGCTGCCCTTCTATCTAGATCTTCAAATTTCCCAATTAAAGGCAAGAAAACTGTCTGTAAATTGAAGGCCATTATTCTGTTGTCCACTACCTTCAGTCAAAAGAGGGAAATCTTGTTTTTAATCTATATTCAGGATAATTGCTAATACAGAGAAAATAAAGGCTTATTGAAACAATGTATCAAATTCCATGGTAGTGTTCATTAACTGAGATTAATTCACAAAGAGAGAATTTTGACAACTCTTCATTCTCTCACATCAGTTTTGAGAAGCCTTACCAGATAAGTGAAACTTCCAAAGTAGTTTTGGAACCTGGACTATTTGGTTTCACTATCTATACCAGTAAAATTAACTGGACAATGGCCAAATGGTCACTTTGGTTTGTGCTTTGTAGATGCTTCTATAAGGACATGCAAAGACTTAATGAACATTTTAATTACTTCTTAATTCCTGACTGAGACAGAAGAACTGTTCAGTGTGAAGGGAAATTAACAAGCCATAGTAAGGTGAGAAAGATGAAGAGCGGCTTCTTTTTGAAAGCCACACTCCTCAATGTTAGTGCCTCATTCAACACCCTCTAAAACAACAACAGGAGCAACAACAATGACACTTGCATATATCTTGTATATGCTTATATTTATACATATTTTATCCCTTTGTATAACATAAGCTGAAGGTCGGAACTATTTCATTTTGTCTTGAAATCATTAGCACTTGTCACATAACAGGAACTTAATACACATTAACCAATTGAGTGAATAATCAGAATAAAGAGTCAAAAAATTTGTATTGACTATGTAAAACATGATGAGTATTTGAAAACAAATTATTATGAAGGGATTTCTGGTCATCTATCCTCAGTTATAGCAGCATCCAAGTATATAACTTCAATTATTAAACAACAAAGATTATCTTTTTGGGGTTAATAGTGAAACATCTACATATAAAAATACTTATACTGATTTTCATACAGTTCTAATATGTGACATAGTGGATAGAGCACTGGATCTGGCATCAGGAAGGACTGAGTTTGTAACCTGCCTTAGACACCTTTTAGCTGTGTGGGCAAGTCATTTACCCTTTCAGCCTCAGTTTCCTCATCTGCAAAATAGGGATAATAATCATGGCATGACCCTGTGGCATTGTTTGAACTATAGAATTATATCATTTACATAAAGTGATTTGTAAAACTTAAGGCATTTTATAAATGCTAGCTATACCAGCAACAATTGTACAGTAAGCAAAAGTACAGACATAACCTACAGGCATGACAATCCACACTAGTATCCTTCAGTGTTCTACAAAGTTCATCCATCAGATGTTCAAATTAACAGGTAGGCAGTAATTTCATGGTAGTCATGGTTTCAGTGACAGATTGTTTATATTGCAATAGTACCTGCTGGTGATTGTCTATGTGGCACTCGATGTGATGGCTAGATAGTAGCTGAGATGATCAGTTTCCAGAAGTGCTTGTGATATCCACTAGGATCAGCTTTAGGGACAAGTTATAACCCAATAAAAAAGCAATGCAACTTGTTCCAATATCATTATTGATTGATAAGTACTCTGGCTATACTTTTCCTAAATTACTATTTTTAGCATTTTTAATATGAGTTCTACCATTCTGAGCAGTAATTTGGAACTATGCCCAAAGGGCTACAAAACTATGTACTCTTTGACCCAGCCATAGCACTACTATGTCTTTATCTCAAAGAGATCACAAAAAAAGGGAAAAGTGCCCACATACACAAAAATATTTATAGCAGTTATTTTGGGGCTGGCAAAAAAATGGAAATTGAGGGGATGCCCATCAATTGGGGACTGTCTGAACAAATTGTGGTATATGAATGTAACAGAATGCTATTGTGCTATCAGAAATGAAGAGTGGGTACATTTAAGACAAAACCTGGAAAGGCTTACAGGAACTGATGCTGAGTCAAATAGCAGAACCAGGAAAACATTACACAAAATAATACCAACATTGTGTGATGATACACTATGTTAGACTTAGCTCTTCTCAGCAATACAATGATCCAAGACAATTCCAAAAGACTCATGATGGAAAATTCTATCCACATGCAGAGAAACAACTATGCAGTCTCAATGCAGATCAAAGCATACTATTTTCACTTTTTTGTTTTTTTATTTTCCATGTTTTTTTTTCTCTTTTGCTCTTTCACAATATGACTAACATAGAAATATATTAAATATGATTATAAATGTATAACCTATACCAGATTGCTTGCTGTCTTGGAAAGGGGAGATGGGAGGGAGGAAAAAATTGGAACTCAAAATCTAATAAAGGTGAATGTTGAAAATTATTTTTACATGTAATTTGAAAAAAAAATAAAATACTATCAAGAAGAAAAAAATATAAATATGAGTTCCAAATTCTTTACATCCCTCCATCCCACCCCACCCATTGAAAAGGCAAACAATATGTTATGAATCCTACATGTGAAATCGTGCAAAACATTTTCTCATTAACCATTTTGCAAATGATTCTGATAAAAAAAAATCAATGATCAATTCCTTCTATTTTTCACAATGATCATTGTGGGATACCAATGTGATAAGAAATCTTTAGTTTTCACAAACACATGCACACACACACACACACACACACAAATCAACCCTTTACATTTTATACCTAATCTTCCTCCCATTGTTACAACATTCCCTCTCTAACCTCCCAATCCCAAATTTCATGGGACTGTTTAAAAAATGAATTTGAATCTATACTTTCACATCCTCTTCCCTGGCTAGCTAAATTGTAGGAATGTTTCCAATATAAATCTCAAAACTTTTCCTTATAATTCAATTGTATATAAAGATGAGAAGCAGAATAGTATTGTCATGCCAGAAATATATGAGTTGAAGTCTCATCTCTGCCATAGACTCCCTATGTGATACTAGTGTGACATTATCTGCAGTGTTATACATCCACTGTACCCAACTGGTGCCTAGAATTTAGGGAGATAACTTCATGCTATCCCTTTTGGAAACAAGCTTTATTCTTACACATGATTCAGTTTCAATTGCTTTCTTGTTATTCTTTCAATTGATGCTGTAATCAGTTTGTATTTTGTTTTGAAGGCATGAACAATTCTTCATTGCTTTTAAAGATATCTTTTTATTTGTTTGTTTTTCATTAAGCCTAATCTACATCAAGAATGGCTGTCATTTGTAAACCAGCGTAAACGTATTTACAAAAGATATTCTAGAAGTGAGGTAAAGAAATTATATATATATATACATATATATATTTTTTTTTTCCTTTCAAAGCTCAAATAAACCATAAAGGACAAGCTTCACGCACAGAGGAGGTAGCTAATTAAGTAGAATAATTCTACATTCTTCCTACTTGAAAAGATCTGCTCCATGACATGTCAAGTTTGTGGTCTAATGTTAGATAATTCAATTAATAGCTAAATTATGTGGGCAATTAATATAATGTCTTTGGGCTTCAACTTTTTTGCCTGCAGAATAAATGAGTAAGATTAAAACTATCTTTACATTTCTTTCTATACTAAAACTTCTCCTTCAGTTAGTTCTTGCCAGAATAAATTCCATGAACAATATATTATTTTGTTTTATAATTCAGTTATATCTGTATATTCTTCAACATGGAGACATTCCTTTGGGATATAACACCAACATCTCAATGTAAATCATTGTCTTCCTTTCCTTCTATAACTCTCTCCCTTTCTCTCTCTCCCTTTCTCTCTCTCTCTCTCTCTCTCTTCTCTCTCTCTCTCTCTCTCTCTCTCTCTCTCTCTGCCCCAGATCTTTTCCTATGCCATAAAACAAGCCAGATTCAAGAAAGAAGAGAAGTCACAGTACGTAAAAGAAAAGGAAAATAGAAGGAAGAATGGGGCAGGGATGATAATAGTAAACTTACTGAGGATTATATGCTTAGTTCATGCTCATACCTAGATTTTTCCTAGCCTCCTAGATCTGAAGAGAATAATGGAGTTATTTTGGAATCAGAAGGGTATAATAGGAAAGGGGCAGGAAGAAATTGATAACTCGAGATCAATTAAGTTAAGAATAGTGTTTAAATTCAAGCAACTGTAATTTT
This sequence comes from Phascolarctos cinereus, assembly GCF_003287225.1. Taxonomy (NCBI): domain Eukaryota; kingdom Metazoa; phylum Chordata; class Mammalia; order Diprotodontia; family Phascolarctidae; genus Phascolarctos; species Phascolarctos cinereus. The sequence continues at coordinate 446,275,553 of NW_027555847.1, read as the reverse complement.
TAATCAACTTCAGTAACCACCAAGGGAGATATCTGTTGAGATGGCACAGTGTTTTCTAAGAAATGTAATTTTATTATTTTCAGGTACATAGAACAACTCAAACTCAGAGCTCACTCATTCCTTCAATAGTTATCTTACAGAGGTCCTTGGAGGGGCCTGTTTTAATTAATGACTTCAAATAATTTAGGTACATACATGTGAATGAATATTTCTCCAGGGGACTTAGAAACAGTTTGTTCTCTGAAATGTTTTAGACACTCCTCTGTAATTTTTTATTACACCTTTAATTTGTATCATGTACACCCCAAAAGAATAGATTGAACAAAAACATTCATATCCACTTAGTATACAAAATTTTCAAAAATTATATAAGGTATTTCAGTTTAACAGTGACTTATTTTTTTTTTAGTTGGACAATGGGGGTTAAGTGACTTGCTCAGGGTTACACAGCTAGTAAGTGTTATGTGTCTGAGGCCAGATTTGAACTCAGGTCCTCCTGAATCCAGGGCCAGTAATCTATCTACTGCATCACCTAGCTGCCTCCTAACAGTGACTTATTAAGCAGGTATCATGTAGAAGGAATTGTGTTAGGCACCATAGATATGAATTCACAAACGTACTAATGAAATCATAGAAAAAACAAATATTACAAATACATACGCATATACATGAGTGGACTAGGACATATTTGACCACTTGGTATCATTGAAGCAATGTTAGGACCCCTCCATAATGCAATATATAACATATATTGATGTATGTGTACATGTACTCAGAAGTATCTACACACACATGTGAATATATGTAATATGTATAGAATTTGCATGCAAATATCCACATGAACATATGTAATGTGTACTTATATATATATGTGTGTGTGTGTATATATATACCTATGTACGTGCACATAGATGTATACACAAATGGTTAGGTTCATATTTATAGAAATGTATCTATTTATCTGTGTGTCTGTCATCTATATAAGTCAAGGGTATCATGACATAGTATCTAGAAATATGGCCTCTGATTAAAGAAACCTTGAGTTCTAGTCCTATGTCTTACACACAATGGTTGCATGACCTAGGAAAAGCTAATCTCTCAATGCCCCCAGGCTCTAAAACTATGAGTTGTGGAAGCATTTTTCACCTGTACATCTGTTTTATTAGGAGGTATTTCTTAGAATATATGTATCTATGTATAACTGGTAAAATCAGAAAAAGGCACATTATCATTATAGTTACAGTTATGATAATGGTTATGATATAAGCTGCTCTGATTTCCTTATCAATTGATGTTATATGGTATTTATAATATCCTTACTCATGCTGTGCCTATGTCTTATTCTTCCTCTATTCTCCCTCTATTGCAAGTTTCCTCAGGTATCGACATTTATGTTATTCATTACTACACGCCTCATACATTTTACAGTTTACTCTTCAAGGGAGGTGTTTAATGAATGCTTATTGAGTACCCAAATAGAAAAAAAGAAGTGCCTGGTTTCCTATAGGTAAAAATATGATATGAAATTATTAATGCTTTTTTCTATTGTTTCCTTGAATTTTTAGTTAATGGAGTTTTGAAATTGGCTTTTAGAGTCTATTAATTTTTATCCTGTTTATTCACAATTGTTTTGAGCAGGATTTATAATTTGACATTTTATGATTTTTTTGTTCTGGTTTAAGAAATTTGTAGCATCCAGAACATGCTGGGCTGAGATGAGATAAAAGCACTGCTCTTTTTGCTTTGACATCTCAAACAACATTTGTTATGTTCTAGGATATATCACCTCTTCACAAAAGCAAGGAAAAGGTCAAATTTGTAAATAGTGTTAAAAATCTCAACACTAAAAATAATGTAAAACTGTTTATGGCACATATAATGAAACAAGTATGATAAAATATTTAATCTGGAAAATACTTTAGGAATTGAAGAACATTTTTTCCCCATTTTTTTCATATGAATTAAGCTGAAGTCAAGTGGCTTGGCTAAAGTAATACAGCTTGTTAACAAGAGAGCCCAGACAAGAACTCATATTTCCTGTCTAGGTCTTATTATTTGAATCAATGATGCAGAGAGCTTTTTAAAAAATCTAAGCCATCGCTTTGAAAATTAATTAGCCCAATATTGTATACCCCAAAATCTCTCTTTGCCAACTACTGCACAAAGAAAAGCAGTAGTGGAGAGATGAGGGTTAATGCGCACAAAGTATGAAGTCAATGAACATGTTTTAGGGAACATAGAAATATTGCAAGTCTAATGATACTAGAAAACTATTTTAGAAAGTCAATGTTAAAAATCTTATTTTCCTCTAGTAATCAGGATTGTTTTGAAAGGTAACTTTATACTTCCCATTCTCGTATAATATTTTTCTCAGTTACAAGCCATGAGAAATATGATTTATTTATGTAATTCTTAATGACATCCATAAGACTTACCTTGTGATTCAATTCAATTCAATTCAAATCAGCCAACATTCCTTAAGTGACTGCTCTGTAAGCAATTCTGTGTTAATCAATGAGGGAGATAAAAGATGAAATATGACAAAACTGAAACCTTCATTGATCTTTCAGTCTAATCATTAAAACGAAAATATCTCTAAATTGTTCTGCTAAGGAATTACTGTGATGTACCAAATTTAATTTGTCCATGAAGGCAATAATAGAAAATATTGATTCACATGGCAAATACACAAATAGATACAAACATATATACACATGTACATAGATACATATATACATGTAAATATATATGTGTGTTGTTTGTATACTTGTGTATATGTGTGTGTGTGTACACATGTGCACATATACATACTTCCATAGGAAAAATAAATAAATAAAAAACCTTAGAGTTGTATGCTAAAAGGTAGCAACAATTATTAAGATAAAACTTTATAGTTTATAAAGTACTTTAGCATACCATTTCGTTCTTACAACTTCAATGAAAGGTCAGTCAGATATTTTTATCACCCATTTATAGATAATAAAAATGAGAATGAGACATCTAGTTTCTTGTCATTCAAATAGTTAGTTTGTACATGAAAGAACTCTACTGCCCAAGGTCATACTGCTAATTAAATAGTTTCTAATATATAACATTGCCTCAGAGTCTTTATATCTAGAAACTCCTCCCTGAGTAAATTTTGTATATAACTTTATGTTTGTGCATACATACTAGCAAGAAAGTAGAAAAAATGGGGAATTTTTTTTTCATAGGCAAGAAAACATGCTGCATTTTCAATCAACATCATAACTCAGGAAAAATCCATCTCATGCTGTTATCTCAGGATAATGTTGAATTCTGGGAACCTTTACAAATCATCTTAGGCTATATTAAAAACATTTGCCTAGAGGACCAGAAAACTGGGAAAGCACTAAGACAGTTTTGAAGCCCTTTGATAACTACCTTGTCTCATCTCTGACTATTTTATTTCATCTTCCACTCAGCTATCAAATTGATCTTTCTAAAGAGCAGGTCTTTCCATCTTCTATATAGTCAATGCTAGTGGCTTCTTCTCTTCTCCAGAATCAGATATGAAATCCTCTGTTTGGCATTTAAAGTCCTTTGTAATCTGACCCCTTTCTACCTTACCCTCACAAACTGAGATCCAGTAATAATAGTCTCTTTGCTATTCCTTACACAACACTCCATCTTCTGATTCCTGGCAATTTCACTGTCTGTCCTCCATTCCTTTAATCCTCTCCCTCCTCATCTCTGACTCTCATTATTTTTTGCCTTTTTTCAAGTTTTAGTTAAAATCCTACCCACAAGAAACCTTCCCTACTCCTCCCTATTGTTAAGTTCTTTACTCTGTTAATTATCCCCGATTTATCCTTCATATATTGTGTTTGCATGTAAGTGTTTTCATGTTGTCTCTCCCATTGAACTGTGAGTTCCTTGAGAGATAAGACTGTCCTTTGCCTTTCTTTGTATCCCCTGCACTTAGTACAATGTCTGACACATAGTGATACTTAAATATTGAACTGAGTGAATGACTTAAAAAAAAAAAAGCTGTGATAAGTTTCAACAGGCAGAATGGCATAGTGGATAGAGAGCTGGCTGCTTGCCTGAGAAGACTTGGCTTCAGTTTCCATCTCTGATTCATACTGGTTACCACTTTGGGCAAGTGACTAAAGTTCACAGTTCCTTAAACAATTATTTAAGAATATAAGTTGCAGAGAAGCTACCAACTTGCATGGGTAGAAGTACTTCTCATCCTTTAGTAAAGCTCACTAATGAAATCATAGATCTAGTCCCTATTCTTTCCTAAGAAATTTTTGTACAACTATTAATTTGGTATTCATGTCTATATATGTCTACATTAAGATAATAAATATTATTCCTAAAGCAAAAGAATGGTACTCTGGAAAATCCTTGGCTAAATCTAAGGATTCCTAATAGTCCTAGACACACTAATAACTTTCTGTGACCTGAAAAAAAGTAACTTAAATTTTGTGGGCCTCAGTTTCTTCATCTGTAAAATGGAGTTGTAGCTGATTATATCTATTTCCCAATCACCTTCCCTCTCCTAGCCCTTGTTAAAATTCTACCCTAAAGAACTAAAATGAATATAGGTATAAAAATTTGTTAATAGGTCATTGTTTTTTATATTAAAGAATAAATTTGAAAGTAGAGAGAAATATGAAAATGTGACAATGGTGTGTGTGTTCATGATTGTCAAAAGAAATATGTGCGTGTAGGTGGGGTTGTTTAATTTACCAAAGCCTAAAACTTGGTGAATACATTTCCGATCTTTTTTCCTTGAAGAATTTCAGTTGTCTAGTTTCAATATTTAGGTAATTATTGCTACAATATTTAGTCAAATGAGTTTTAATTCTTATTTGGAGATTGGAAGTATGGGTATTGAAAATTGACTCTATTTTAATTTATCCTTAAAAGTATCATGCTACTGATTCTGAAAATAAAGTGTATGATCTAAACTCTGTTGCTTAATTCCTGTGTAACCTAGGAAAAGCTACTTAACCTCTATTTAGGTCTTAGTTTCTTTATCCATTAAATGAATATAGAATGTTATTTGGCCTCTAAGGTCCCCTCTATAATGAGATCACTGATCCTATAACCCTGAGATTTCATTTTAATGACCTAAGAGCTACTTTTCAGGAAATAACATTCCTATATTTTACAACTATATTGAATTACCTTAAAGGAATTTAAAATTAAATTGTCTACTATAAATGTCATCTTGAACATCATTTTGACTCAAATCTTTATCATGAAGCATTTAGTAAGTACCTACAATATGCCAAACACTTTCTAGGTCTTAGGGATAAAGTTAAAAAGTAAAATTCAAACAGTCCTTCTTGCCAAGGAGCTTACTACATTCTGCTGCTATGGGGAGGGAGAGAATAAACATTCACACATGAAAAATACATCCCAAATACATGTCAAAAATATTAGGTAGTGTTTAAAGACATCACTAACTATCAAAGGAAATCAGAATGGCTTTAATGGGTGAGAGGGCTACATTCCAGGCATGAAAAGAAATCACTGCAAAGCCACAAAAAGGAAAAGTGAATACATAGAGTGTGTGAATGGGGATATGATGCATAAAAAGGCTACATAGGAAAAATACGAACCACAGTCTTTACATGGCATCATGACTACCTAACAATAGAGAAATCCTTAAGCCATACATAAATCTTATGCTAGAAAGTCTCCAACCTCTCTGCAAGGATAGATGGTAAAATAGATGATCTCTTCTACTATTATAAGAACTAATTCATATATTTGGATAAGAGATCCTGAAGTTTTGTCTAAATTCTCTAAAACAACTTCTTTCACCATTATAAAAGTATTTGGTTACTTCCCACTGTCTCCTGCCCTTGAAGAGAGGTTTTTTAAAATCTATTAATCAATTCTCCCAGTTGCCTTTAAATTCTCCTCTGTCATATCTCAGCTAGTTCTCATTTTCTCTACTCCTTCCTCTCTCAGGAAATGCTTCACTTTTGTGTGCTAAGCTACCAATTGGCTGCATACTCTAAGTTCTGAAGAAATATTTTAAAAAATCTATAATCCAGGAAATTGTAACTGTTAAAAGTGAGAGCAGATTTCTTACCATGCTAACAAATCTCTTTATTTTCACTTTGTTCTTCCATCATTGACGCATGGTCATAGGTACCCTGCTAATAGGAATGTTGTTCCCAAAAGGTCAAGAAAATGTTCCAACAGCTAGAAAGTAAGGTTGAAAGTTGTCTGGAAATATTTTTTTTTGTTTTTATGAGTCTTGTTGTTCTTGTTGCTGTTGTTGTCTTCTGTTTCTTACATGATCATAGTTACCCAGTATCCCTCCTCTTTGCTTTCCAGAGAGACAGCCCAAACAGCAAAGAATATTTTAAGAGAGGAAAACTGATTAACATATTGAAAAAGGCAGAAAGTATTTGCAATATATTAACAACACCTGTAGAGCTCCTGCTTCCTTAATGATTTAGAAAATTCTTTCAAGTGGTTGTAAATATTCTTCTTTTGAAACCCATTTGCTCATATCCCTTGATAACATATGTGGGAATGGCATACACACCCACAACCACACACACAATTATTAATTGTTTATTTATCCTTTGACACATATTATTTAGGATTTCATTGTTAAGTCTTCATTTAGATCTGTGTCTTTTGTCTGTGGTCTCTGAACCAATTATTATAATAGTTGCATTATTATCTATAAGTTATGTAACAACAATATCTGCCTTTTTACATTTATTTGCAATTTCTCAGTAGCCTGGTATGTGGTCATTTTTTTTTTGTAAAATTTCCTTTTGGTGCTGAGAAATATGTATATACTTTTGCTATTCCATTTAGAAGATGCTAAATGTCTTTTAATTGTAGTTTCTCCATCAATTTGATCAGTTCAATATTTTCCCTTTTATTTATCTGTTAGATTATCCAGAACTGATAGAGGAATTTTGAAGCCCCTCTAACTTTAGGTTACTATCCATGTCTTCTTGTAGCACAGAGATTTTTTTTTTGTGAATTTTGATGCCCAGGTATTTGAAGCATATACCTTTATTATTAGTGTTAGTTCTATGGGTTCCTTTCAGCATAATGTAGTTTCCTTGTTTATCCCTTTTTATTGTTTGAATGTTTGTTTTTGCTTTGTCAGATAGCATAAATGTATTACCCTCATTTTTGTATTAATTTGAAGAATAGTATTTTTTTCCATACCCACAATTTTATTTTGTATATATCTTTGTTTTTAAACTGTTGTTTTTTGTTTGTTTGTTTTTGTAAGCATCAGAGTATAGGATTTTGTTTCCTTATCCAATCTATCATTTTTTAAAAATTTTTGGAATATTTAATCCATTCACATTTGAAGTTACGAGATTTTGGTTTGTATTGTCCTTCATTCATCTCTAATACTGGGATTTCAAAGTTGTGATGCTTTCCTTCTGTTGCTGTAAACTGTATTATGTTTCTTCACTTATTTTAGTTTGATCATTTTAGGGTGCCTTTATTCCCCTTCTACTCAACCCTAATCCTCTCTCTGGTTTTGTTACTTCATTCTCTTTGAGGTTTTGTTTAATAATTACTTTTGCTTGCCTGCTTTTATCTGATTATGTAATTTTCTTAGTCAACTAAATTCTTCCTTCTTCTCCCCTTTAACCAGTACTATTCATTAGTTTTTGTCATATTTAAATTCATTTTTGGTGTCCTTTTTGAGAAAGGATTTCTCACATTCTCTTAATTTTTAATCTTGTCTCTCTCTGACTTTCTAGAGTCCCATTTTCTGGTTCATGATCCTCATAATTATCTAATCTCATTCTTCATATTCTTCAGGTGCAATAAAAACTCCTAAAGTATATATATATATATATATATATATATATATATATATATATATATATATATATATATATATATATATATATAATATATATATATATATATATTAGGCTCTCTCCTCTACTAGTTTATGACACTGCCTTTTAGAGCTTGCCCTGTAGATCGCTTTTTTCCATTGTGCCTAACTCTGAGAAAGAGTGCAAATTCTTGCAGATGTTGAAGAAGACATTGCTTCATGTTATTCCCACTACTACTACCATTACCACCACATTCTTAACTAGGAAGCCCACCACTGATCTGTACACTTTTATATTATTCTCCATTATCTTTTTTCCCTCATTTGCTTTAAAATCTCCACCCCTGGCTCCCTGCTTTTCTAACACCTGTGGTGCCAGTTGCCCCCAGGATTTACAACTTTCTCCCTCCCAATGTAGGATAAGTAGTCTATTCAAGCAACAAATTCCCCATATCACACCCAGCAAAAGGTCTCAATCTGTTCATGGAATTTCTCTCTTCACCTATGGACACATTAATCAATCCCCTCACACCTCCAAAGGGAATTCCCTCACATCTCCAAAGCAAGGACTTCTTCCTTCCCCTCCTTTTGTCAGTCCTTCTTCCTTCCTTCTGACTCACTCCTCTGAAGATTCTTTTCTTCCTGAAACCACAGGGATTTCCTTCCCCTCAATGCTAGTCCTTGATTTGACCCAGACACATCTCAAATTCCCTTGTACCCCATCACCCTCTTTCACATGCCTTCCACTTTGTAAAGTATTCCTCCTTCCTCCACACAATAACTCAATTCACCTGTAAGCAGAATCTCACCAAGTTCTTGTCCATAATGTTCTAAGCCCACCTGTTTATTGTTACCTCCACCAGTATGGCCTGTACTCCTGCATCTTCGTGTACCTTTAGAAAGAATTTTCTTATTCATCCCTCTATTTTCTCTGTTACTATTGCTGACCTTGGCTGCTGCATATTTTTTTTTACCCCTCCAGCATTTTCTGTTTTCTGGGGTCATGTGGAACAAATATTCTCTTCAATTCTAGTTTTATTTATTTTTATTGAAATTTAATTTGAAACAACTCATTTTATTTTAAATAACATTTTTCCGATTGCATGTAAAAGTCATTTTAACATTAATTTTTAAAAAAAATTTTGAGTTTAAAATTCTCACTTGCTGTCAAACCCCACCCCTATCTGAGATGATAAGCAATTTGATATAGGTTGTATATGTATGATCATACAAAACATATTTCCATATTATCATGTTGTGAATGAAAACACAGTCCAGGAAAAAAAAAATAAGTTTCACTCTGCATTCAGACTCCATCAATTCTTTCTCTGTAGGCAGATAGCATTTTTCATCGTGGGTCCTTTGGAATTGTCTTAGATCTTTGTATTGCTGAGAATAGCTAAGTCATTCATGGTTGAGCATTGTACAATATTACTATTGCTGTGTACAATGTTCTCCTGATTCTGCTCACTTCACTCTGTATCAGTTCATGTAAGTCCAGGTTTTTCTGAAATCATTCTGCTCATAATTTTTATAACACAATAATATTCCATTGCAATCATATACCACAACTTGTTTAGCCATTCCTCAATTTGATAGATATCCCTTCCGTTTCCAATTCTTTGCCAACACAAAAAGAGCTGCTATGAATATTTGTATAAAAATAGATTATTTTTTTCCTTTTTGCTGATCTCTTTGGGATGCAGACCTAGCAGTGCTATTGCTGCGTCAAAGGTTATACATTGTCTGATAGCCCTTTGGACATGGTTCCAAACTGCTCCCCAGAATGATTGGATCAGTTCACAACTCCACCAACAGTACATTAGTGCCCAATTTTCCAACATCCCTTCCAACATTTCTCATTTTCCTTTTTTTTTAAAATCATATGGTATTAACCTAGCTGGTAAGTATGAGGTTGTTGATGGGATTTTTACTGAGACACTCTCTAACCTAAGAATGCTCCGAGCCACACAAAGCAGGCCTAGACACAGGAGTGCCAGTAACCAAGCAGAGTGCCAGTAATCAAGCTCATCAGGTTCAGAGCGAGGAATGTTCTCTTAGCTGGAGTAAAAGCATAGGTTATATAGTTAAATCACAACTGGGGAAGGTGTATTACAACCAGTCATTTAGTGGTTTCCCATAAGAAGTACATAAGTCCCACAATACAATTCTGGAGTTAAGTCTTTGGAGGTTGAGACCACCTCCCCTAAAATACAGAACTAGAGTTCTGTGATGGGAACAGGTTCTGCAGGCTTTGATTCACTTCACTTCAGATACACAAGCAGAAAGCTGCCAGGGATTGTGAGCCTTGTCAAAATTTGATTGATTAGTTCAAGCGGCATGGTGAGTCTGACTCACAAGCCAGAGAAGGCTGCTTTAGGGAAAACTAAATTATTAGTAAAGTCATTATGCATATCATATCAATTAATATGAAAGTTATAAATTCATTTCTCAAAGTCATACCTCAGAGTTGTTTTAATTTGCACTTCAGATTTTTCTTTGAGGCTTTGGATGTAGCCTTTTTTGGCATTGTTGTCATCTTCTGAGTTTGTGTTTTCATCTTCCCCATCACCATAGTACCTTTGTATGGACAGGTTCTTTTGTTTGTCTTTTGATCATTTTCTCAGCTGTTTCTTATCTTTTAATTTTATGGTAAAGTTGAGCTTTATTGGAGTGGAGGAGACACTGTCCCAAGCTTCAGGTTTTTTTTGTGCTGCTGTTTTCAGAGCTAATTCTGGGGACCTACAGGTTTGCCTTTCTTCCGAAGTGGAATGATCTAAGAAGAGGTATAGTCAATGCTCTCCTGGCCTGTGCTCTGATCTGTGAGCAACCATAATCAGACTTTTCCACCCTGGACCTTTGTCTAGTATCCACAATAGCCTCACACTCTAGTGTGTTACTTTTCCTTCTTACCTTGGGACTGTGACCAATATCAGCATTTGAGCAATACAAGAGTCTTGTACCCAGTGCCGGTAAAGTGTCCCTTACAATCGCCTTCTGACCAGTTGTCTTACTTTTTGTGGACTGAGAGGTCCAGGAAGTGCTGTTGCTGATTTAGTTGCTCCCAAGGACTATAATGTTTTGCTGGGGTGAGGCCTGTTGCTTTCTTGTACTAGGACTTGAGGAGCTGAGTAGGGGAAGTTGGGCCTCACTGCAGCTTGCTGGAGCAGCCTGTGCTGTACTCTTTCCTCAGTGAAACAGACATTTTCTGTCAACCTTTTAAGTTTTCATGGGCTGGAAAATTGTTTCACTCTATCCTTTTGTTGGTTCTGCTGTTTCAGAATTCATTTTGAGGTGTTATTTTAAAGTTATTTGGAGGGAATTTTTTTTCTCTTGTTTTCTAAGAATGTTCTAAATGCCTCCATTATATTCTGTTCTTTTTTTTTTCTTTTTCAATTTATCATTATGCTCCAATTTGTAGGGTAGGTCATTGTGAGCTGCACCCTGAGTTCCACTGATCTTCAGAAAACACTAGTTCGTTTCTTCCTGAATTTTCTGGTTGGTACAGAATAGTCTTCTGTTATTCAAGTCTCTTTTTCTTTATATCTAAAGGTCTTTCTCCTAATTGTTTGAAGAACTTATTTCTGAATTGAATTGTTAAATTGAATTGTTAAATTTTACCACTAAGTGTCTTAGAGTTTGCTACTTTAGGTTCACCCCACCCCCACCCCAAAATTATCTATGCACTCTTGCTATTAGTATTTCTCTTTCTATGTTCAGAAGTTCTGAAAGTTTTATTATATTAATTCTTAAATTCTGATATTCATTTTTTTGTCTTCTCATGCTCTTCAGGGAGATCTACAATCCTAACATTGTTACTATACATCCTATCTTTAATGGCATGATGTTTTCTTGGATAATAAGAATATTTTATTTTACTGTTATTGATTTTTGCTTCTCTTCTATTAGATTGTCCTTTCTTCTGTTTAGTTGCCTTCCCAATCTATTGTATCTTTTTTCCCCATTGGTGAGATGTAGCATTGCAGATTCCAAGTTTTTTGTTGTTGTTGTTGTTTTTCCTTTTTGTGGATCATTTTTGTTACACAGACCACACATTCTGCTCCCCTAATTCTCATTTCTCTTTTTAACCAATCAAGAATGGTGTGTTGTGGTTCCATGTTCTCCTCATTTTCCTCAGGGTTCTCTGTCTTTTCAAGTGTTAAAGCATTTTCCTTTGTTTTGAAGTATTTATTCACAGATACCTGAACTCACTTACTAGATCTGGAAGTTCTATTTCCTTTTATTATTGTTTTCCCTGTTGATTTATGTGCTTATGTTCAAGGTCTTTCAGTTTTCTTCTTACTGATAATTTTAGTAATTTAAGGTTGCCCTCTCCCTCTTGTTTTCTCCTCTTGCTCACTTTCTGCTTATCTTCTGATGTTGGTTTGGTTAGCTATTTAGCCTCACTGCAGACAGAATTAAGGGATTTCTACTGAGCTCAGGATAGGTGTCAGTTCATAGTTTTATTTATTTATTTAATTTCTGCCAGGGAGTCCTAACTCATGTATGCAGCTAAAGTTGCTTTATCTTGTCCCATAATTTTTCTTCCTTCCTTCCATCCTTCCTTCAATGCTTTCTTCCTTTCTTTTTTGGAAAGATATTTAGGAAGTCATGGGGATCAGAAAAAGTATCTTCTATGTCATCATCTTGTTTGTCCTGTGACCCAGAATAAAAATAGTTTAAAATGTCAAACAGAAGAATTTGTATTTGATCTTAGACATCATAGGGCAACCAATGTTGTTTTAATAGCTAGGCGTGACATGGCCCAACCTATGCCTTTGGGAATTCACTTTGGTTTCTGTGTAGGAGTTCAGATTGATAAAGGGAATGCTAATTAAAATTCATTGGTTTAGTCCCAGACAGATAAAAGAAATGTGGAAGTGCAATTGATGTGACAAGTGGTTGGATATGTAGGTTAATGGAGAATGTGAAGCTGTGAATGATTTAGAGATTTTGTGCTTAGGTGATCAGGACAGTGGTATCTTTGAAACAAATATAAATTTTCTTCCTTGGTAACTATTTATATTTAAATTAAGTAATTTCAATACTTAAATATAAATGTCCACATATTCTCTTTAAACCTTTACCATGATTTGTTTTTCTTCAACAAAAGGTTTAAGGCTAGCTGAAATGGTGTGACATTTTTGCAACTACTGACCTATATACTCAAAAGGAGCACTCAAAAATCAATTTTGGAGTTCTCTCCAATGACTCAGATCACAACAACTCTATTGCTCTCCATCCTGTGGGAATCTTCCACACTCCTCCTCCTTCAACTTCAGGATGATGAGTCCTATCAATATGCTGGATGCTTTCATTGGTTTATTCTGACATTGAGAGGATACCAGTGGAACACTAAAGCTGTCTACATGTCATTACTCCCTCTCATTACATCACTCTCCCATCTTTTCTTTCTGCCATGTAATTAATTCCTTGATGATATGCTTTACTGATATAAAAGTCTTTTAAATGGAGTTTGAATGGGAATTTGGAAACTTATTGGAGACAAAACTACTAGTCAATATTCTAACATTCATAACATGCTCATCATAATGAAAGGAAAATAATGGATGTTGGAGGGGATGTGGTTAAGGTGGGACAATAGTGCATTGTTGGTGGACCTGTGAACAGATCCAACCATTCTGCAGAGCAATTTGGAACTATGCCCAAAGAGTTATAAAACTATGTATAGCCTTTGATCTAGCAATAGTACTGCTAGGGCTGTATCCCAAAGACATCCCCCCCAAAAAAAAGGGAAATGGACCTTTTTGTAAAAAACAAAATTATAATAGGTCTTTTTGTGGTAGCTAATAATGGGATATTGAAGGGATGCCCATCTATTGGAGAATGGCTAAACAAGCTTTGGTATATAACTGCGATGGAATATTATTATGCTTTAAGAAAAGACAAGCAGGATGATTTCAGAAAAACCTGGAAAAACTTATGAACTGATGCACAATGAAATCAGCAGAACCAGAAGGACACTGTACACAATAGCTGCAATATTGTATGATGAAGAATTGTGAATGACTTAGCTATTATCAGCAATACAGTGATCCAAGACAATCCCAAAGGAATAACATTGAAGCACACTATCCGGCACCAGAGAAAGAATGGATATTGTTTGAGTACAGACTGAAATATGCTATTTTCACTTTCTTTTACTCATTCTTTTTCTTTTATCCAATTCTTCTTCTACAAAATGACTAGGAATGTTTTACCTGATTACATATGTATAACCTATATCTGATTGATTACCATCTCAGGGAGGGAGGAGGGAAGAGAAAAAGGAAAGGATAGAATGAGGAACTCAAAACTTTCAAAATGTTAAAATTGTTTTAACATGTAATTGGGGGAAAATAAAATATATTTATAGGAAGTATATAAAAATATAAAATGAAGTTTAAAAAAGATTTTGCTTCTAACAAAACAGAATAACAGGAAAGTGGGAAAAAAATTTAAGAAATTCTCTTCTGTTGTTAAAATTTGGAACAACTTACTTCAGTCTTTGAAATACCTGTAAGTATTTGTCTTTGTATAATCTGTATTACTTAACAAGTTGCTGATGCAGTAGACAGGCTGTCTTTCTTTCTTTCTTTCTTTCTTTCTTTCTTTCTTTCTTTCTTTCTTTCTTCTTTCTTTCTTTCTTTCTTTCTTTCTTTGTGTTTTTGTTTGTTTATTGCCAGTGTACTTCTTTCAGGGGGTGGTCTTATGCTCTCATTCCCAATTTTATGGAATATTTGTCAGAGGGTTAATTTCTCTGACTATGGTAGCAGAGATTTATAACAAGAATAAAGATGTATGATAGGACCATAGATTTGGAGTAAGAAGAGACTGAAGAGGCCATTAAAATTGAAGTGTAATGAAGACTTGGAATAAGATAACTTAAAGCATGTATCTATATGGCTCAGCTGAATAACCAGCAAATAGTTCAAATATATTCTGCAAACAATATACATTCAGAAACTCTTCCCATAGGGAACATCTATTACAAGAATAAGATGTGAGGAAAGCACTGTTTAACTAGATTACTTGTTTTTGAAATTTCTTTGTAACTGAACAAGAAAGTATTAAATTGTGGTAACTCATTTCTAATATGGATTACTTTCAGAATGCTCTATACAGATTTTCCAGCTCCCTTCTTCTCATTGTATTCCTTTAGCTCAATGATCCCTCTGCCTGATGATTCAACCTATTCCTGGATTCGTCAGTTCCCCTAGTAAGGTATCAACCTTGTGTAATTACCTCTTGGAGTTTATTCTCATCTTGGCTCCTTGTAGTGTGGCTTCTACCCTCTGAATGTACTGAAACTGTTTCGACAGATGTTATTTATAATGTGATTCCCAACTCTAACTAGTTTATTTTAGTTTCACCTTTCTTGAAAAATCAAGCCAGCAATATGGGTTGAGCCAAAATGGCAAAGTGGAAGACTCACTCAGCTGACCGCTGAACATTTCCCTCTAAACAACTTCAAAATAATGTCTCAAATTGAATTTAGGAAGTGGCAGATCCAACAAAAGATCAGGAAGAGACATTTTTCCAGGCCAAGGTAACTTAGGAAGTCTTAAGGAGAGATCTATGACATGAAAGTGGCAGGCTTGGAGCCCACATGGATACAATACAGGTGGTGGGAGTAGGTGGTAGTGACAGGTTCAGCAGCAACTTCAGGCACTTTCCAGCAAGAGAAGGTAAGGGGACCCAATAACTTGTCAGAAAAATTATAAGAGGTTCTATGCTAGCATTGGATACAAGACTAGGTGCTGCTTGGCAATTCCATAGCCAGTACCCACTTCCAGGTCATAGTTCAAGGACAGAGAAAAGGAATTTTCATCAAAAGGGAACATAGGCCCTGAGAAGAAGTATTACTTTGTATCTCCAGGTAGCAGGGAGTCTGAGGAGGAATACTGGTTGCTAACCAATGGTATCAGACATTCTTTCAAAATAAAGACTACAGCACAGGCCAGAAGAATGATGACCATGCATCTCATAAAATTACACTACCTTAGAATCACCAAAATCTTCCAAAATGCCAGAAATAGCTCTGAAAGTAGCACAACAAAACAGTCTACAGCTTAGAACAACCCCTCTGCCTCTCATGCCAGAAACAGAGCCCAACTGTAAAATAAAATTCAAAGTCAATAAATAGTCTAGAAAAATGAGCAAACAATAACAACATAAAGAACTTGACCATCAAAAGCTACCATGCTGACAGGAAAGAATAAGATACAAACTCAGAAGAAGACAATGAAGTAAAAGCAACTACAAACAAAGCCTCAAAGGAGAAAAGGAAGCCTTGTAAATTGGATACAAGTCCAACAAGAATTCCTGGAAGAGCTAAAAATTATTTTCAAAACCAAATAAAAGTGGTAGAGGAAAAATTAGGCAAAAAAATGAGAACAAAGGGGAAAAATTATGAAAAGACAAAATTCAGGACTTTGTAAAATAGGTACAAAAATACTATAGAAAATATATCTTAAAAAAAACTGAATCAGCTAAATGGAAAAAAAAAGGAGAACAAAATTTCATTGAAGAGAATAACTACTTAAAAGCCAGAATTGTCCAAAAGGGGAAAGAAGTACAAAAGCTCACTGAAGAAAGTAATTTATTAACAAAAAAAAAGAAAAGAAAGAAAGAAAAGAAAAGAAAGTAATTCCTTTAACATTAGAATTGGGCAACCAGAAACTAATGACTCTTTAAAGCATCAAGCAACAATAAAACAAAGTCAAAAGAAAAAAAAAATAGCCAAAAAAAGTTAAATATATGTTTAGAAAAAAAAAAAGAAAAGAAACTCACCTGAAAAAACATATCTAGGAGAGATAAAGTAAGAATTATTGAACTACCTGAATCCATGATAAAAGAAAGAGCTTAGATATCATATTTCAAGAAATTATCAGGGAAAACTTAACCTGATATTCTAGAACCAAAAGGTAAAATAGTAATTAAAAGAATCCATTGATCTCCATCAGAAGGTGATCTCAAAATGAAAACTTCCAGTATTACTACACACAAATTTCAAAGTTCCCAGGTCAAAGAGAAAACATTTCAAGCAGCCAGAAAGAAACCTTTCAAATATAGGGAGCCACTGTCAGGATAATATTAGATTTAGCAGCTTTTACATTAAAGGAGCACATGGCTTAGAATATAGCATTCTAGAAATTAAAAAAAAATAGGATTACAGTTAAGAAACTGAGCATAATCCTTCAGCAGGAAAAAAAAATAGATAATGAAATAGAGGACTTTCAAGCATTCCTGATGAAAATGTGAGAGCTGAAGAGAAAAATTGACTTTCTAATACAAGACTCAATAGAAGCATAAAACATGAAAGAAAAAATATAGGATTTATATCATAATCAATAAGGTTAAGATGTTTAAAATTGTTAGATGGGAAGATTATGCATATAATTTATAAGAATTTTATCATTATCGGGAAATTTAGAAGGATTCTATATATAGGGAATAATGGTGATTCAGTTATATTGGAATTATGTAAAAAACAATGGATGAGAAAGAATGAGGGATGCCCTGGGAGAAGAGGGGGGAGAAGGAAGAATGGGAAAATTTTCTTACATAAAAGAGTTACATAAGGAAGAGTATTTACAATGGATGGGAAAATGTTGGATGGAGCTATACAATGCTTGAACCTCAGTCTCCTCTAGATAGGTTCAAAGACAGACTATACATACACACACACACACACACACACACACACACACACACACACAAACACACACGCATGCACATACATACGCACACACATTCAACTGGCTATAAAAATCTATATTACCCAAAAAGGAAGTAGGAGTGGAAGGGAATAAGAGAACTATGGGTGAAAAAATGGAGGACAGATAAAAAAGGCTGAAAGAAGGCAGAAAAAAAGGATAAAAAAGCAAAATAGTATTTAGAGGATAAATAGAGAAGGATAAACAGAAGAAAATAGGATAGAAGGGAATGCACAGTTAGTAATCATAACTGTGAATATGAATGGGATAAAATCACCCACAAAAGGGAAGTGGATAGCAGAAAGGCTTGGAAACCAGAATCCAATAACATGTATTTATAAGAAATATAGTTGAGATTTTAAGCACCTGAGATGGTGGAGTAAGCAGTAAATCACTGTTACTCTCCTATGTTTATCTCCAAACAACCATAAAATAGCATCCTAAGACAAATCCTGGAAAATCAAAACCAGCAAAAAAGATGGGGTGAAACAATCTTTCAGCCCAAGAAACTTGGAAGATTAGCAGGAAAGGTCTGTTTCACTCAGGTGAAAGGGGAGCACAGTTTAGAACAGGGAGCATTCCAGCAAGCCAGCAGAAAGCCCCACCTCAGCAAACCAGTGGGAGATCCTGAGCTGCAGTGTGGTAGAGCAGGCTAACACAAACACCAGGACCCTCCACAGGCATCAGCATAGCCAGATGAATCTCAGACTCCAGCTCTGAGAACCACCACATGCTTCACCATAGCCCTGGGCAAAGAGGCATCCTCTAGTGGCAAGACAATCAATTGCTTCAGCACAGCCTTGTGCAAACAGGTAGCTGCCAATGCTGTCTCCTAGCCACCTGTTTCAATGTAGACCAAGGGAAGCAGGCAGCTTCCAATGGCCAGACTACCAACTGCTTCAGTGTAGCTCCAGGGAGATGCAGAAATATCCTACCTGCCTCAGCACATGCCAGACACAGTGGAAGCTGATGACCCTAGGACACATCAAGAATCAATCAAACATATTCAAAAGAATGAAGAAGTAGAAGAAAATGAAAAACACCTCATTGAAAAAAAACAAACAAAACAAAGGAGGACCTGGACAGCATCTTTCAAGAAATTATCAAGGAAAACTGCCCTGATATCCTGGAACCAGAAGGCAAAACAGGCATTGAGATAAATTACCAATCACTACAGGAAAGAGATCCCAAAATAATAATTCCAAGCCGTTTATAGCCAAGTTACAGAAATACAAGGTCAAAGGGGAATACTGGAAATGGCCAGAAAGAAACAATTTAAATATCAGAGAACCACAATGCAGATTACACAGGACTTAGCTGCTGCAGCGTTAAAGGATCAAGGGTCATGGAACATGATATTCTGGAAGGCAAAGGACCTGATGCAAAGTAAAATAAGCAAAACTAGGAAAAGGTACACACAGTATCATCAGCATTGTGTGACGTTCAATTATGAAAGACTTAGCTCTTCTCAGCAACACAATGATCAAAGACAAGTACAAAGGACTCAAAAAGGAAAATGCTATCCACATCCAGATAAAGAACTAATTCAGAACTCTGAAGGCAGATTGAGGCATACTATTTTTTTTACTTTCATGTTTTTTTGTTCCTTTTGCTCTCTACAGATCAAATGTATATTTGATATATGTATGATCTATATCAAATTGCCTACCATTTCCAGAACAGGATAGAGGAGGAAGGAAGAAAAATTTAGAACTCAAAATCCTGTAAATATGTTTAAAATCGTCTGGACATGTACTTGGGAAAAATAATTTACTACGTTAATTAACTACTACGTTAAAAAAAAAGAAGTAACAAACAAGAAATACAGTTGAAACAGAGAGACACATGATCCATTAAAATACAGAGCTTACACAAAATCTATTATGCGTAAGCTGAAGGAAAAAAAGTCAGAATTATCAAGTACGCTCTCAGAAAAGCAAAGCAAAAATATATTTAATTAAAATAAAGAGGGAAATTACATTTGGCTAAAAATCACCATAGACAAAGAAGTAATGTCAATACTAAATATATATACGCCAAATGGCATAGCATCCAAATCTTAAGGGAAATGTTACATGAATTGGAATGTAA
Organism: Phascolarctos cinereus; assembly: GCF_003287225.1. Taxonomy (NCBI): domain Eukaryota; kingdom Metazoa; phylum Chordata; class Mammalia; order Diprotodontia; family Phascolarctidae; genus Phascolarctos; species Phascolarctos cinereus. The sequence goes on along the minus strand of NW_027555847.1, from coordinate 446,255,930 downwards.
AAATGTACTAGTAGAGCACCTCAACTTTGCTCTCTCAAGGCTAGATGAGTTTCACTGCGTTTACATAAGCTGGTTTGAGTCTTTGTTCTTCATCTATACAAATTAGAGTGATAGACTACGTGGCTTTTAAGGTCCCATCCAGCACTAAATACTTTGGTCCTATGAACAAAGTACACAAAAAGCAATGGATACAGAAGATAATCATAACCTAATCAGGAGATTAGGAGGTAGAAGATTGTGGCAGAAAGAATAAGATAAAAAATGAATTTGGGAACAGTGTTATGGGTTTGACATTTTCCTGTAAAGAGTGAAGCTGGAGGGCAGCTATGTGGCATAGTGGATAGAGCACAGCCCTTGAGTCAGGAGGACCTGAGTTCAAATCTGGTCTCAGACACTTAACACTTACTAGCTGTGTGACCCCGGTCAAGTCAATTAACTTCATTGCCTCACTCCCTATTCCCCCCAAAAAAGAACAAAGCTGGACCTTCTAAAGTGTCAGGAGGCATTCATGTTCCATGAAGTGAGCATGAGGATTAAAAGATATCAGCAAGAAAGAAGACATTCATTATTTGATTGAACCAAAAGGAAACAAATCATAGTGGCTGGTGGCTGTAGGCTGAGGGGCACTGAAGTGGCTGTACATTAATCTAGGACAAATAATATTCTATTCTATTCTATTCTATTCTATTCTATTCTATTCTATTCTATTCTATTCTATTCTATTCTATTCTATTCTATCCTATTCTATAACAAGTATTCTGTTGAGGCATGTATCCAGAATTAAATGGAGTCAACATTAAATGGAGATTCTTTTGAATTGTCTTGCCACTGAATTTCAACGACTCAGAAGGAGACAGTGAGGATGACAACTTTGTGTAGCTCTGCCCCACTCATATATAATTCATACACAAGTTAAGATAACAGTCTCATGATATAATTGGTTAATACAGTAGGATGATAGATTTAAAAGTGGAACAAACAGTAAAGTCATCTAGTGTAACTTCTTTTATGGGGGAGGAAACTGAATCTCAAGAGGTTAAGTAATTGCAAAAGATCATAGCGTCTAAGGCAGAATTGGAACTCTTGTCTACATGGCTCCTAGTCCAGCAAACTTTCCACTACCCTTCACTGACTGAACTTTTAGTTTTTCTTTTAGTTTTCAGTTTTTTATTGATATGGTGAGAAATAGTACTATGATAAGGAATGTGGAAAAAAATTGCTAAAGATTATGAAGTCATGGGATAGAAACTAAAGACCTTGGAGGTGCAAAAAAGTACTTTCATCACTGCTGAGAACTGAAAGCAAAGAACATGAGAGAGGGGAAAAATCATTGCCTTATATTTCTATATACAAAGGGATCAAATACGGATAATGAAATAAAATTAGTGCAAGGAAGTAAAAAAAATTATGAGAAGTTAACGTAGGGGAACTGTGAATAGATAGCAATTTATCTGAAAAAAAATATTTTAGTTAACTACAAACTTAAAATGTATCAGTAATGTTATGTGGCTTGCCAAAAACCTCTTAATGATAGCTTAGAATGCCTTCAGAGAAGCATAATACCAAAGACTAAGGAGTCAATAACTCAGTTATAATCTTCTCTGTTGAGACCACATTATTATCCCATTTTTATCTTTCTTTTTTTTAAATCAAATTAACCAAAAGGTTATGTATTGTATTGTTTTTTTTTTCATAAAACCAGTTCTTAATTTATTAGTTCAATAGTTCTCTTATTTGCAATTTTATTATCCTTTCCTTTGATTTTCAGAATTTCTAATTTGGTATTAAATGGGAGATTTTTATTTTGTTTTGCTAGGTTTTATTTGTTAGTTTCATGCGCAATTCATTGATCTGTTCATCTCTATTTTATTCATGTAAGCATTTAGAGAAATAAAACTTCCCTTAAGTACTACTTTGGCTGCATCCTATAAATGTTGGTATGTTGTCTCATTATTGTCATTCTCTTTGATGAAATTATTGATTGTTTCTATGATTTCATTCTTTAGGAGTAGATTATTTAGTTTCCAATCAATTTTTAGTCTATCTTTCTATTGCCCTTTATTACATGTAATTTTGATTGCATCATGATCTGAAAAGGACACATTTAATATTTCTGCCATTTGCCATTCTGAATTGCGTTGTGATGTTTTAATGCTCTAATACATGGTCAATTTTTGTGTGGGTGATGTGTACCACTGAGGAAAAGGTATAATCCTTTCTATCCCCATTTCAGTTTTCTCCAGAGGTCTGTCATATCTAACTTCTCTAAACTTCTATTTACCTCCTTAACTTCTTTCTTGTTTATTTTGTGGTTGGGAGTTTGACTGATTCTTAAGGTCTTGTAGAGTCATTAGCTTCCCTTTGCCCAATTCTAATTTTTAAGGAATTATTTTCTTCAGTTAGCTTTTGTACCTCCTTTACCATTTGCCCAGTTCTACTTTTTAAGGCGTGGGTTTTTTTAGTGGATTTTTTCTTTTCTATTTGGCCAATTCTATTTTCTAAAGAATTGTTTTCTTTAGTGAATTTTTATCCTTCCTTTTCCAAGCTCTTAACTCTGGCATAACTCATTTATTTTCACAAGTTTTCTTCTACCTCTCTTTGATTTTTTAAATCCTTTTTGAGCTCTTCCAAGAAGGATTTTTAGGCTTGTGACCAATTCACATTCTCCTTTGAAGCTTTACATTTTGATACTGTTGTCCTCTTGTGAGTTTGTGTTTTGATCTTCCCTGTTACCATAGTAGCTTTCTATGTTCAGGGCTCTCTTCTATTCTTTTCTTTTCATTCCTTTTTTTTGTTGTTCATTCTTAGCCTGTTTCCTGCCAATTTAAGTTGAGCTCTGCTCCTAGGACATAGATGGCACTGTCCCAAGCTTCTTGTCTTGGGGCAAAGGGGCTAGGTCACTGGCTTTCTACACGGAGGCCTCAGGTGCTGGTGGCTTGCCCAGTATACTTGGGTGGCCTGGCATTGTTGCACCTGTTGTGCCCTGGGTTCCAGGGCTGGCAGGTTGCTTTCTGTGCTAGTGCTGGAGGCCTCACAGCTGGCCTGGTATGCCACTGACCTGCTGAGCCAGGACAGAGAGGCCTTTGTTGATGATACATGCTGGGACTAAAAGCCTCCCGTTGGCTTGCCTGTACACTGTCTGCACTGGGCTATGCTCGCCTTTTACCCAAGTGAGACAGACCTTTCCTGAAATCCTTCTAAGATATATTAAGCTGGAAAAAAATGTTCACTCCATAATTTTGACCTGTCGCTCCAGAATCTGTTCAGAGGTTTCCTGAGGGAAGCAGGGGAGAACTCAGGTAATTTCCTAGGTTTTCTCCACCATCTTGGCCCAACCTCCATTATCACATTTTCAGAATGACATTGACTACTGTATGCAGAGAGGCCAATCAAGATGGTGGATAAACTGGAAATCATGCAGTCGGAGCACCAGTTTATGGAATTAAGGATCTATAGCTTTTAGAAGAAAAACTTTAGGGAACATATAATAGTTGCCTTCAAATATTTCAAAGACTGCCATGTTGAAGAGGTAGATATTTTCTGTTTGGTCCAAGAAGTTAGAACTAGGAGCAATTCGTAGAAATTTGCTCAGTTTTAGGTGACAGTTTAAGGCTTTCTAAATGGAAAAGCTTCCTAACAATTGAATTTGTAGCACAAAGGAAATGGGTTGTATTCCTCAGATTTTAGTGAGATTTATATCAATGGATTTGGATTCCTATAGTAGGGATACATGACTTCTGGAGTTTTTCCTAACTCTGAAATTCTGTTAGTCGGTGACCTATTAGAAATGCAAAATATACTAGATAATGGATTCATATAAACCTAGATACCCAGAGGCATCTTTTAAATCTAAAGGATTACAAGTTGAGGAAAAGATATGTTTTTCCCCACCTCTAACTGAAGATAAACAGATAAAAAATGTTTTGCCTTATAACATGGAAAAGGGAAAGTAAAGGCTATAATATTTTTAGAAAATTGCTGTGTTCATTGATATTCTAATGCTTGTCATTGCTATCCATCAGGCCTGAATTCTGAGAATAATAAATTTACTTCTGAAAGCTTTTTCAAGCCAAGTGACAAGTAGATGCATTTAGTTGCCCTAAAGTCATACGAAAGCTTTTTGAGAAGTCCAGAGAGAAACATGTGCCAAATATATTCACAGTTTAGTGAAAGTTGTAACTAATAACTCTGGTAGAGTTCCTTACCAGTTCTTTTAACACAGAGAAGCACCGGGGTGTATTGGTAGAGGGTAGGACTATAGGTGAAAATGACCTGAGTTCAACACTGCCTCTGATATCTACTAAGTATATGATGACACGTAGTCGCATAAAATTTTGGGGTATCAGGTAACTCTTTAAGTGTTAGACAGCAAGTTAAAGATAGGTTGTGTCCTGGGTTTGAAGAAATTTTCACAATCTGAGGGTGATTTTAATTAAATATCAGGTACTTTGTAGTGGAAATGCTAGATGTGTAGGCAGAAGGTACTGGGTTAACATCTATTAAGTGCTTGGGCATCCTTGGACTGTAATTCCCTGTGATTCAGTTTCTTCATTTCCAAAATAAGAAGTGGAAAAGAATTAGAAGATGTCAAGGATATTTCAAAAATTTATGTCACTGTTTGATATAAAGCATTTATATATATAAGCTTTTATTAATGAACTGGATATATATGGACAATTATGGTTAGAGGAGGTAATAAAATTTCAGTTCAATTATTTTGTAAATTCTTGAGTTTATGAACAAATGAATGAAAAAAAATTAAGAATTATTACGTGCAGGAACTGCACAAAGTTCCAGGGATGCAAATACTGAATTGAGAGAGCCCCTGTCCTCAAGACACTTGCATTCTAATAGAAGAGACAGCATATTAAGAGAATTATGATCAGGAAACCAAGCATTAGTTTGGGAAGTGGCACGGATTGTGATCTGATCCTTAGGGAAGCCAACTGACACCTTTTCCAAAAATAATTACAGCACTGATTTGATCAGTGTGCCAGAACATGAGGTGAAAAATCTTTGTGTGAGTGTTTGTGTCTATGTGTGTGTGTGTGTGTGTGTGTGTGTGTGTGTGTGGTGTGTGTGTGTGAAAGAGAGAGAGAGAGAGAGAGAGAGAGAGAGAGAGAGAGAGAGAGAGAGAGAGAGATATGTTGGGAGGGAGAGAGAGAGGAAGGAAGGAAGGAAGGAAGGAAGGAAGGAAGGAAGGAAGGAAGGAAGGAAGAAAGGAAGGAAGGAAGGAAGGAAGGAAGGAAGGAAGGAGGGAAGAAAGGGAGGAAGAAAGGAAGGAAGGAAGGAAGGAAGGAAGGAAGGAAGGAAGGAAGGAAGGAAGGAAGGAAGGAAGGAAGGAAGGAAGGAAGGAAGGAAGGAAGGAAGGAAGGAAGGAAGGAAGGAAGGAAGGAAGGAAGGGGTTATGGAAAATATGACAAGAATCATGGCAGGGCAGATCAAGGCTGAAGTAGGGAAATGGTGCAATCTGGGTATATGTCTGGATAAGATGGGATGTGAAGCATGATTTCTAAATTATGTAACACTACTGTATCAAAGGAATTAAACATAAGTATCATAAAGAGGACAGTGGAGATGCCCTTGAGGTGGAGGGAAGGTATTAGCTGACTACAACACATAATATATAAGCAAGTTTGAAAAAGAACTGGAGCAAAGAAGCAAATATAAAGTATGCTGTCCATCTGCTGCCAGAGATGTGATGGCCTTAAAATGCAGAACGGGAAATACATTTTTGAACATGGCCAATGTTGAGATTTGTTTTGATTGAGTATGCTTAGTGGTTCTTGATGTTGTTGTTTTTTTAAAGGAAAAAATGGGGCACAGCCCAGCATCAGGGGAATGTATGATGAAAGATGTGCTGATCAAATGGTATTGGAAAAATCAAATCAACTGCCAAATATTGATTTCTCCTCCACTATATCTTTTAAACCTTTCCTCTTTTCTCCACCTTCACAACCTCCACACTACTACAGATCTTCATAGTCCTGCATCTAGATGATTAAAAGTTATCACCTGAATGGTCTTTTCCTTTTATTTTCTATATACAACCCACCTCCCACACTGCTACCAAAATAATCTACTTCAGCCATGGGTTTGACCACACCAGTGTCATGCTTAAAACCCTTCAGTGACTTCTTATTATATGTTTAGGATAAAATATGAAGTCTTAAAACTGACACTTAAGAAATCTATAATCTAGCTTTCACCTACTTTTATCACCTTATTTCATACTGCCTTCCTTCACAAACTCCAATTTTAAGTCAAATTGAATCACTAGCCATTTCCTGAAAGCATTACCACATCTTTTACCTTAATATTTTCACAAGCCACTCCACATGCCTAGAATGAACTTATCTAGCCTCTGCTTCTTCAAATGCTTGGCTTCAAGACTCAGAATGAGTGCCACCTCTTCTGTGAGCATTTCCTTAACTGCCTCCCCACCACCATGTTACTGTTCTCTCCCTTCTTAATTTTCTTCGCATTCTGTCTCCTAAGTTGCACATAGTCAATTTGATATATATATGTGTGTGTGTGTGTGTGTGTGTGTGTGTGTGTGTGTGTGTGTGTGTGTGTGTATGTATATATAGATACACACATATGTATATATATATATATAATTTAAAATTTAATGAAAAGTGATTCATTTACAGCTATATATTTTTTAAATCATTGTTTCTTTAAATTATCTGGTTCAGAGAAGGTATAAACATAATTTCAAGATTATGGAAGAAATAAAACCCAAAACATTTCAATTAAATCACCAGAAAAAAAATAACAGCATAATAACTGAAACAACAATTTAACCTAATGATTTTGGTTTGGTGGCTGACCCACTTCAACAGATGTTTTAGTAAAGATAAAATGCATGTATATTTTAATGTACATGAACCTGCACATGCTCATACACATCTACACATGTCCATACAACATCATGTGTAAAATCAAAAATCTTTCAGTTTTTATTGTTTTACTAATTTTTGAATAGACCTGTAACATACTTATTAAGAGATCATAAAAATGTCTCTCATTGGATTCTTGAAAATATAATTAAAGGGGCAATGGAGGTACAGGTCTGGATCACATTACTAACAAAGTGATGTACCAACCATTTCTCCAGCCCTCATTAATTCTCACCAAACCAAACAAATAAACAAAAATTCCCAAAGAGAAAGCACACACTAACAGTACAGCAGTTACAGCTGAGTCCAGTAGGTAACACAATAGCCACATGAATTAACAGCTAAAACCACTAATCCCTAGTGTTCACTTGTCACCTTTCCCCAAAAGTTTTCTTGTATCAGAAGGATGAAAAAAACAACCTATGACTTTGTGCTATTATATTCAGAAATTTCCATTCTTCTGGCTACTTTGTTAGCAAACACTATTTCTGGATTAGCATAGAATTCTCTTTCAAACTTTATTAATCTTAACTCTGAACACTGCAGTGGTTGAAGAGGAGAAATTTTGGTAGGTAAGAAACGGTGTTCAGCCAGTACAGCAATATTGTTAGTGTCAAGTGAAGCCAGCACATACTTATTAAGCACATACTTTATTCCAGATGCTGAGCTAAGTGTTAGAGATACAAAGAAAAATATAACATATTCCCTGGTCTCATGGGGCTCAAAAACAGGAGGGGGCAACAATATGAAAATTACTATGTAAAATCAAGCTATATGATGGATAGATTGGAAATATTTAACAGGGGGAAGGTCTTAGAATTAAGAAGGATCAGGAAAAGTTTCCTGTTGAAGTTAACATTTTGACAGGAATTTGAAGGAAGCCAGAGAAGTAAAGAGTCAGAGATGAAGAGGGGGAACATTTAGGCATGAGAGAGAGGCAGTGAAAATGCACAGAATTGGCAGATGGGGTATTTTGCTTGAGGAACAACAAGTAAACCAGTGTCAATGGATTAAAAAAGTATATGGTGGAAGGCAAGGTAAAAGAATCCTATAAAGGTGGTGGTTGTAGGAGAACCAGGCTGTGAATGGCTTTGCAAACCAAGCAGAGGGTTTTATATTCAATGCTGGAGATGAAAAGAAACAAAAGGAGTTTATTGAGTGGGCAGGATAGGAGGGGCAAGTATGGTCAGATTTACACCTTAAGTAGAGACCTTTGACAATTGTATGGAAAGAGGAGAGACTTGTGCAAACCAACCAAGCAGAAGCCTATTGTAATAGTCCAGGAATGAGATATTGAGGGCCTATATTAGGGTACTGACAGTGTCAGAGGAGAGAAGAGTAGATATTTGAGAGATGTTACAAAGATAAAATCTATATGCCCTGGCAGAATATTGCATACGGAGAGGGTGAGAAAGAATAAAAATTTAAGAATGGCACTTAGGTTGTGAGTCTCTGTGACTTGAAGATGGTGGTGTCCTCAACAGTAATAGGGAAATTTTGAAGGACAAGAGAATGTTTTCAGAAAAGATAATGAGTTCCATTTTGAACATATTGAAGTTAAGGTTTTTACAGGATATTTATTTTGAAATGTCTAACAGTTGAACGTGGTAGAATAGAGGTTAGCAGAGAATTGAGGTTTAAATAATATATGCCAGAAATTACAAATAAATTCTAAATTAATATTTCAAGATAAAAGAAAATAAAATGCCTAAGGAAAAAAATAAAAAAAACCACTTTATTCAAAAGGGAGCATGGAACCACAGCAAGATAAATCCAGAATGGTTCAAGAGACAGAGCAAAACTTTGAGAGAAGAATTTAGATGAAAACAAGTGACAGACTTCATGATCTCAACAGCAGAAATAATTAGAATAGAAAAAAATGTCCATTGTATCAACTATTTCCAAAAAAAAAATAAAAGACTGAACAGAAGATTAGGAATAAAAACATACTGAAGTGAAAAATGATCTGGAAGAAGATAAGAAAAAATATGAAAATATCAAATTATCTATGTATAATTAAAACATATAGCTTTCAAGGGCAGTTTCCTAGGGGGGAAAAAATTACATATCTTAGTCCTCCTAGAAAAGCATGCTAAGTCAAAATTCCTGAACTTTCACAATAAAAGAAATAATATAAGAAAACTGACCAAAACTACTAAATGTAATGGTCAAATTTAACAATTTTAATGATAATCAAAAGATTCTTAAAGTCAATAAGAGAAAGAGTTGAATATTTAATAAAAACAAGAGTATTCTGCACATACCAGAATCCATAAGAGGGAATAGAATAATATGTTCTGAAAAGAAATGTATCTCTAGTACAATACAAAATAATGACCCCTGAAGATCACCTAATTATCAAGGATAATATACAGATATTCAATAAAAGAGAAGTTAAAAAGAGAACTTAAAATAGTTTTTTTAAAGAAATCAGATTACTCAATATACAAACACTACAAATAACAGAAAAAGAAGAAAAGTCAGTAATACAGCTAACAAGGAAGGCACAAGCCTCAAAAAATTACTCCAACAGTAGAGATTATTAAAAGGGGGGAAAAACAGACAGAGAAGGGCACTTATTGGGCTTTGTAAGTAAAATAGTAAAAATTAATAAGTTGGAACCATTAAAAGATTCACTGCTCAAATTCCACAAGGGGATAAAGATGTCGATGTATGAATAGGTTTGAAAAATTTGGACGATATCCTACAACCATTACTTGAAATGAATCAATTTATTATGTGGTTGTGTGCTGTGCAATTGGAAGGTGAATAAATGGGAAGAATGGAGAAGAGAGACATAGGTGGTGTGTGATTTAATCTAATCAAATTCATAGTAATCAAGGAAGAGAAAATTATTCCTATAATCTCTCAGTAACAATAGGTGGTAGGAGAGAATAGGTTTCCAACTAGAGAACATTAATGTGATGGAAGAAATATATTCTGTAATGGGAGATGGAGAGAATTTTTAAACTGAGTTCGACCTGCAGGGATTTGATGCTCAGGAAGACCTTTTTTTTTTTTTTTGAGAGTACTGAGTATAAACATATAACATTTAGTCCCAGAGAAGGGATATCAGAGCTCCTGAAAACAACTATCATCCAGAAGAATGGGAATGCATTGTCTCAGAAAGGAGAATGTATAGTGAATGGGAAACAAAATGATCACGGAGAGAAAAGGGGATAAAACTGAGCCACAAAGTTTGAGACACAGAGAAATTTTTCTAAGACATTACCTTATAAGTCATTACCACTTATGTTGGCATAGCAACAACAACAAAAAAGTTGTGAAGGGATAATAATTTATAAGGTAATGTCTTAGAAAATGTTTAGATGAGGGCTGTCAAACATGAAAATTTAGAAGCTTTAATTTCATGAGGAACACAAAGATACTAAAGAAGGAATAACAAAATATGAAGATCAGTTTTCAAAAACAAAAGTTTAGAAGAATCAGAGAGAGAACTGATAAAGAGAAAAAGGAAAATGCTGTTTTCTTGAAAAATGTAAAAAAAAATGAGCAAAAATGTTGAAAGGAGGGGTGACTTTTGAATTAACCACTTAACTGAAAGGGGAGAAAAGAATCAGGAAAAGCACAGAAAATAAGAAAATTGAATAAAAGTAAGAAAAATAAAATTAATCACTAAGTTAAAAATCCAAAACCAGAAAAAAGACTGGAACATGTCCAGGGGTATGAAGACAAGTGAGCATGAGAGGAAAGCAGAGTAAGTACAACTAATCATAGAAAGAAAGTAATGTTGTAAAAGAAAAGGAATAAAAATAATTCAGAAAAAATAATACTTGAGACAAAAACAGAAGAAAATATAAATCTAACTCATAAACATTAAATGTGAGCAGATTAAACAATCCAATAAAACAACACATTTCTCAGAAGAAACACAACTAAGAAAAGAAATATACATTGTACAAAAATGAGAGTCTGGGGAAAAAACTTACTATTCATCAAGGAAATACAAAAAGCTAGATGCTGAAAGCTTCCTATCAGACAAAACAAAAATGAAAATTCTCCATGTGAGCAGGGATAAATAAGGAAACTATTTTATGCTGAAAGGAACTATAGAAAAGTGTCCATTTTAAACTTATATATTCTGAATGCCTTAGCATCTAAATTCATAAAGGAAAACAATTTAAAACTTACAAGAAATCATCGATAGTACAGAAAGTCCTATGGTCATTTCTTTTTAAGTATCCTGAAGTTGAGTATAAAAAGGAAAGTGTCTAAGTAAAAATGATGATTATGATGAGGAGTGTGGTGGTAAATTTTTGTCAACAACTTAAAAAATAAAACTTCTCACAGCAATCAAACAAGGTAGTTTTATTTATATATATATATATATATGTATATATATATGTATGTATATATATGCATATATATATGTATGTATACATATGCATATATATACATACATATACATATACATATTATTATTTACATTTTACATATGAGGAACTGGGAGAGATGAAATAAATTCTGCATAATGCTCCATCAGATTCCAGACTTGTGATTTTCCCCTCTGTCTCCAAATATCAATTCTTACCTCCTTCTACTGTTTCTGGAAATAAAGGAATGAAATTTGATTGAATTTGTCAGCCATTTCTTAAATGCATAGTCTGTAGAAAGTTTTTTTTTTTTTTTATGAATCCTAGGGAAGATAACAAGATGAGATTAAATCATGTTCCTGCCCTCATGAAGTTCGTAGCCTAGCAAGAGGATATAACACGGTTACAAATAAGTATAATACAAATTTTATTGTATATATAATATATATGGAGAGAGAGAGAGAGAGAGAGAGAGAGAGAGAGAGAGAGAGAGAGAGAGAAAGAGAGAGAGAGAGAGAGAAAGAGAGACAGACAGAGAGAGAGAGAGAGAGAGAGAGAGAGAGAGAGAGAGAGAGAGGGAGAGAGAGGGAGAGAGAGGAGAGAGAGAGGGAGAGAGAGGGAGAGAGAGGAGAGAGAGGGAGAGAGAGGAGAGAGAGAGAGAAGAGAGAGAGAGAGAGAGAGAGAGAGAGAGAGAGAGAGAGAGAGGGAGAGAGAGGGAGAGAGAGAGAGAATGGATTTTTAAAGAGTGCTCTGTAGGGTCTAAGGAGGAAAAATTACCACTCACTCACCGAATGGATCAGTGATTGCTATCAGCAGGAGAGAACATGGGCATTCAATTTAAAAGGATAGGAAGGAATTTAATGTAGAATTATGACTTAGGGTCCAGGAACAAATAATTGCTTATGCAAAATCATGAAGGCAGAAATATGTAATGTATAAAAAGGAAGACTTCAGTTTCGCTTGACCCTAGAATATGTGGAAAGGGAGTAGTATTAGTTAAGTCTGCAAAAATAGCTAACTCCAGCCAGGGGAAAACGGGGTAGTGAACGCCAGGCTAAAGTGTTTGAACTTCATTTGGGAGATATTAAGGAGCCAGAGAAAGGTTTTGAGGTTGATGACTTTTTCTGCTTCTTTTGCTGCATGTTTTAATGAAATACAAATTATTAATGGGATCCTGTCAGTTCTAATAGCATCATAAAAATCTGCAGTCCTCAAGCAACTTTCTTTAATTATACAATTTTCAACCTGATTTCCATAATCACAAAGTCCAAGTAATTTTTGGAATGAGAATTACAGAATAGCTTTCTATTTGAAAAGAAGACTCTGTACACCGAGAAGACTTTATTCTAGAACCTAAAACTGAGTTATTTCATTGGAAGGAATTTGACTTATTTAAATCCCGCTATGATTGTTTGAACAACTTAGTGAAAAAGGAATCATCTATTATCATGTAGAAGGATTAAATCCTAAATTGGATTTCTGAGGTCAAGATGCAAAGACTGAGCCAACCTTGGAAATGGCTTAAGATTGAACTTTATCTTTTTGTTCAGAACCATAGCTTTTGGAGATTTAGAGGAAGAATAAGGTTCACAAAAGAAACTTTAAAGGGGGCATTGTAATACCAAATTGAGCTTGTATAAGCTAGTGAGACCAAAATGTTCTTTTTAGGTCTTTTATTCAAGCTTAGAGTGAATTATGATAGAGTTTACAATCCCTCAATAAAGGTCTGCTTGGTACATTTTCTTCTCACATACATTAGTTACAAAATATCAGGAGAGTTACTAAGCTTCTGTTTAGTAGGGTAATCAGATCAATGTCGTCTTTATCTTTTTTCCTCTAATGATTTTCTTATACACATAAATAAATTATGAAGTAAGTGAACAATGTGATAGAGGAGAAGAGGCAAGTTTTCCTCTTTCCTACTTTCAGAGACGTCCTTCAAAAACTTTTCATTTTGTCCAGGAAAGCCTTAGTTTCCTAGAACATGCAGCTTCAAAGGTCACTGTCACAACTGTTAAATACCGAACAACACCATCACCTGTCCTAATATTAAAAGGAGTTCTAGCAAAGAGTTATATGAGAAGGGGAAGGAAAAAGAGGCAGCAGAGAAGCAGCAATAGTCCAGTCTGGAACATCCGTGGTTTTCCATCACATCCATTCTCGAATAGTGGAGTTTGTATTTGAACGGATGATGTTTGGTCCTATTCTGTATCCTTTCAGTAGGGAGATATGAAACAGGGACTTTGTTGGCCTTCATTAAATCTTTGAGGCTATATATCTATAGGTTGGTAATCATCTAGCAACAAAATTACCTTGCTAGAATTTGCAGGAAAAGTCATAGGGTCATAAAGTTGCAAAGGATGTCAACACCTAAAGACCTCAGAATAGTAATATCAGATCAGAATGTTTATTTACAAGAATCATAGATTTAGAACTGTGAAGAATCTTAGTTAACATGTAATACAACCCCTTAATTTTATAGATGAGGAAGCTAAGGCCCAAAGTGCCTAAGCCTAGGGACCCACAACTAGCAAGTTTCTAAGAGGGTGATTTGAACCCAGGTCTTCTTATCTCAAGTCAAGAGATGTCTACTATAACATTATGCCTCTTGGCAATCAGTTCCATTCTATAACAGTGAATCATTAAAAAATTAGATGTCTACTTCTTTGTTTCGGCTTTTGATTTTAAAGAAAGTATATAATTCTTTATATAATTAGATGAAGCCCTCAAATATATTTTTTTGGGTGATGGGGCTGGACTTCTGTATAATGGCCATATCAGTTGCACTCCTTGGGTTATATTTTATAGCATTATCATCATAGATAAAGTTCTTACTGGAACACTGAGGATACCAAACCATGGAGGAAGGTACCAAATGTAGCCATGGCATAAGTGATACCAAGAAAGGAAATGACAAACATATCACACTGGCCCTCTACCTCTCTTTCCAATATTTACCAACACTGGGAAAAATATTATTATTTCAGAGGAAGTTTTGTAGAAAACCTTAACAATAAAGTCAAATCCTCCCTGAATCTGCGTGTTGCTTCACAAGCATGAAAATTCACCAAAAGGCAAAAAAATTGTGGCCAGCCTAATGATTCATGGGTGATAGTCCATCTTTCTTCTAAAATGACCCAGTAAATGACCTTCCACACAATTGCTTACAATATATTTCACCTTGTTCTCATTCCTCAAAGGGGCTTCTCTAATTACAGCACCAGCACATTATATTGAAAGCTGCTAGAGCCAGCACCTTATTAGACATAGCCTTTTAAGAGAGTGCTACAGTCAATATTACTAGTACATGCAGTTAAAGACTAGAAGCTGATAGCAAGGAATATCTATATATGAAATCTATAAACCTTAGTAATATTTTAATAATGTGAAGTAGGAAGGATATATATAACCACATAAAGGGGAAAAAAAGTAATGATAGCAATAAAGAAAAGTTGTCCATACTTATTTTTGTGAAAAGCATTATTTTACCCATTCATAGCTAGAAAGGATTACTTTCCCAGTCAAGATTTCCCAGTATCAAACACTGTAGGGAGTTAACTTTCACCCATTAAAACAAATATAATGCCTTCTTACTGGACAGAAGAATTAACATAGCATAAAATTAATGGTGGCTTATGTACCCAAAAATCATGTGAAAGTATCATTAAGGGCTTGTATAAGAGAAAAAATAAGTGGTTTGCTGATCACATGAATATCATGATGGATAATTCAGGTCCTTTGCAAATACCCATGGCATGTGAAAAAGGCCGACCAAGATGAAGTTTTCCACTGGGCTCACTGAATCCTCTTTGGAGGATTTCTAGGAAATGTGGAAAAGAATCAAATAAGATAATAAGGCATAGAGGGCTCGTATTCCATGCTGATGCAGGCTGTATCTGCATTTACGGTATTATAAAGCCATTAAATTACTAAACACTTGTCAAAGGAAGAACAAAACAGACAGACTGGGAGACTTGCTTTGAGCATGCTGCTCTTCTTGCCAGAAAGAACATATCTAATACTATGTATATCTTCTCTATATCCTTCCTTCTGATTTAGTCTGATTTGCTTGTGAAAGTGTAAAAAAACAAACAATAAAACAAAAGGGAAGGCAATAATAGTTTATGTAGTTCTTACTATGGACCAGGCTATGTTGCTAAGCATTTATAATTATCACATTTTATCTTCAAAATGACCCTGTGAATGAGGTAACAGGCAGACGTTAGTCATGTGACATATACAGGGTCACATAGCTAGTAAATGTTTGAGCAGGATTTGAACTCAGGTTTTCATAACTCCAGGATCAGTCAGCACTCTATCCACTTCATTATTCTTATTTGTTTCCTTAGTTTATTCTTCTGTTAAATAGAAATTAGTGGCAAAATGGTTGTTTTTGCCTTTTTGCCCTGTGAAAAAAAGTAACTCAATAACACTTCTAATTGAAAACAACAAAAGGGTGCTGTATCAAGAAGAGAAAATAAGTGTTGTGAACTTTTACATAATACTGATAGTGAATTTTTGTGATATAAGACATGTTTAATCACTTAATTATCTCATCAAGAAAAATTAAAATAGTTTTAACTGAGCTCTCACCTTATAAAAATTAGTTCCATCAGTAAATATACTGTGAACAATAGATAGTTTATATATTTGTGTATGTATTCCCACAAAATCTGTAACTGAATTCTCAAGTGTCCTAGTGTGTCAATATATAATTCAAGAAGGGGAGACTGAGTGTCGTCAGTGCATGCAGAGTAATAATGTGGGATGATAAGCAGCACAGCAAACAGCAAATAAACAGAGCATCAATTCCCAAGCGTGCATATTAACATTCAGCTTTCAGCTGAAACAATTCTTAACAATGCTTCTCCAAATATATATGATGAATGGCATATTTTTGGTTTTCTTGTATCAGGTGTGTCATCTCTTGGTGATTAAAATTAGAAAGCTTTGGTAGCATCAAAAAATAACAAAGCGAGTCCGTTGAGATTAGCTACATACGTGTTAATCAGTCACTGGACAGAAACTTCAATGAGCTTTAAGTATCTCCCTTATACAGAGAGAAAGTATCACTTTTAAAAAATATTATTTATTTATTTCTAACAATTATTTTTTGTTTAAATTGAGTACCCCAAAGTACACCTTTCTTCAGCCCCTCACCCACCCAGTAAAAAGGCAGGCAATGATATCAATTATACATGTGAAATTATGCAAAATGTTTCCATATTAGCCATGTCACAAAAAAGCAAGAAAAATAAGATGAAACAATTATATTTCACGTTGTACTCAAGAATTTCTCAGCTCTCTCTCTGGAGACAGCATTTTCCATTATGAGTCCTTCAGAATTGTCTTGGATCCTTATAATGAACAGAACAGCAAAGTCTTTCACAGTCAATCTTACAATATTGCTGTTACTTTGTATAACAATCTCCTGATTCCACTAATTTCACTCTGTATCATATAGATCATCCCAGGTGTTATTGTTTGTTTTTTTCTTGAAACCATCCCTCTCATCATTTCCTATGCACAAGATTATTCTATCACAATTATGCACCAAAACTTGTTCAGGCATCCCTGAATTGTTGGACATCTCCTCAATTTCTGATTGTTTACCGTAACAAAAATAGCTGCTATAAATACTTTTGTGCAGATAAGTTCTTCTCCTTTTTCTTTGTTCTGTTTGGGATAAAGACCGAGTAGTGTTCTGTGTCAAAAGGTAAGCACGGTTTGGGGGGCATAGTAAAGAGTCAACGATAACTCCTAAATTTTGAACCTGAAGGATTGGAAAGATATGCTTGCCTTCTACAGTAAGAAGGCAGGATTTAGGGGGAATGATAATGAGTTCTATTTTTGATACATTGAATTTAAAATGTCTCCTGAACATACAGTTAGAAATATCTAAAAAGCATTTGGAAATGAGGTCAGCAAAGAGGCTGGAGAAAGACAGGTAGATCTAAGAATCATTAGCACAATAATGATAATTAAATACATGGGAGATGACAAACTAAGGACCAGGATAGAACCACAACAATAGAACCACTAACCCCTATGGTTAGAGGGTATGATATGGGGGATGACCTGTAGGAATCTGAGACTAAAGGAGACTGAAAATGAGCCATCAAATAGGCAGAACTTAATGACCTTTTGTATGAATCCTAACTTTCAAATAAGAATGATCACAGTTGAAATGGAGTGTCCCAGGATATTTGTATGGCACTTGTTTGAAATAGGATATCAGCCCTCATCATTTTGGTTATCTGTATCTGAGTCTTGACACTCTGGATGGGGAAATTTCCCCTCAGAATTCAGAATATAATATTTTATGTTGGCATTGAAACCCACTTTTATATATTTTTAACAGATTTACAATTCATTTGATTAAATTTAATGCTTTCTAACTGTCATTTAAGGCATAGACTCACAGGCTATTTGAAACTGTATAAAAGCCAGACTTCCAAAGGTAGAGACAAGGTAGAGGAGTAGAGGAAATACTCAAATGAGTTATTCCAACATTCATTCCAAATGACTTTTTCAAAATGCCTTAAATCAAATCTGGAGTGGCAGAGTCAACTAAATGTCAGAGTGAGGTATTCTTCCATTTCAACACAACTTAGGGGGCTGGAAGAGGTATCTGACATGGGTGTGAAGACTGAGCCTGGGACCACATGGATGAAACACTGAGGGAGGGAGCAGGTTGTGGCAAGAGAAGTAGCACCATCTTCAAAAACTTTCAAGTCAGAGACATTAAGAAGACCTGGCAACTTGTCAGAAAAAGATTAAAGGGGACCTCTGAGCTATCACTGAACACAGGATCAGAAGCTATTTGACGATTCCATTATACCCAATTCTAAATCACTGTTCAGGAGTGCAGAGGAGCACTTTCAGTTAAAAGAAAGCAGGATCCCTGAGGAACAATATCACTTTTGGTCACAAGGGTTCAGGGATCATGAGGACCAGTATCATTTAAGACACCAATGGAAAAGGGGCCCTGAGGAGCAGTGTCAGTTGCAATTCCAATGAATCATGGGTTCTTCCTGGCCCTTTGCTGCACTTTGAGTACAGAAGAGCAGTGACCCACACCTTTTTCTCAAATCACATCACCTTCTATAATCTATGAATCTCATATGAATCCTGTGAAGTAGGTGTTTTTATCCTTATTACAACAGAAGGAATATTAATATAAAATCATAAAAATATAGTAGAAATGGATACTTTAGATTATCTAGTGTAATGCTTTTATTATACATATGAACAAAATGAGATTCATAGATTACATAACTTACTAATAAATTATATAAGGAATTCATGGCAGCCAAGATTAGAATTCGCATCTCCTGCTATTTCATTCAACCATTCTAGGTTTAAATATATCTATATCTATATCTATGTCCATATCTATATCTATATCTATGTCTGTCTATATCTATATCTATATCTATATCTATATCTATATCTATATCTATATCTATATCTATATCTATATCTATATCTATATCGTTATAATGAATCAATCTGAAATTTCCTTTTAGTTCTAGATCCAATGGTTTTATATAAAAGAACCATTTTTATTCTTTCAATGTGGATTATTCATCTCACTATGCGGATTCTGGGAAGATGGCTGAGTAGGTTAGAAAATTTTAGGCTCTCCAAATTTCCTCCACAGAAACAACGTCACCTCAAAATGAATGTAGAGCAGCAAAAATAAAGCAGTAAAGCAGCTCTCCTTCTAATATAATTCGAGAGGACCTCAGGAAAGACATGAGCTCCAGGGGCTGAGGTTTGGTTTTGGTGAAGTGCCAACTCTGCAGAATCAACAGATAACAACCCCTGTGGGCAGCTTGGTCAGGAAGCAGCCTAGGCCTCAAGAACTTTCACCTCATGAACTTTCATCTAAGAAACAGCCCAGCGATCAGATGGCTAAGTAGGGGAAGATTGGAAGACCTTCAGCCGTCTCTGGATGCTAGGTCTAACTGTGCTGAGCAGAAATGATTCCAGGCTACAGCTATGGGTGAGGAAGAGCAAAGTACACACTCAGCCAGTGTGGTATGGCAGTGGGCAAGAGCATTTTTGGTACAGTGCAGGTGAGGCCCCTAGAAAACCACTCTACTATCTCTGCCAAGGAAACCCCACATGGGATCATGAAGAGTAAAACACAACTGAAAACAACTAAACAATAACACATGTGTACAGAAATCAATTAAAGCACCAAAGGATGGTAATGATAAACAAGAACTTTTTTCTTCTGCCTGCTCCCGTCAATAACCAAATATTCCAAGGCTCTGTCTTCAGAATGTAAACTCCTTGAGGGAAGAGGCTATTTGATTTTGAAAGTTTGTATCTCGAAAATGTATTCAAGCATGCCTTGTAACTATTTTGTAGGACTGGGTCTCTCATTTCCTTGTTGCAGGGAACTCATTCTCAAAGAGGATTGATACTTTCTTCCCAATTTATAATCTTAGAATTGCCTTGGGGCATCAAGGGGTTAAGTGACCTGCGAATGTTACTAAATCAGTAAGTGTCTGGGAACAGGCCGAATACAGTTCCACCTGGTTATAAGAACACCTCTCTATTCATTATTCCACACTGTCCCTTTAAATGTAAATAATGGATGTAAAATGTATTTAACAATCAAAGGTATGGACTAGTCATTTAACTTACTAGAAACTCATTTTCCTTATGTGTAAAATAGGACAATGATGGTTGAACTCCTTTCATTAAAGATAGGTGTTCTTAATTTGGGATTAGTAAACTTTGCTATTGATAAGTGTGTGTTGATATAATTGGATTCCTTCCTAATTTTATATTTTTTAGGTAATTGAAATATTTTTTTCTGAGAAGCACTCCATAGGGTTCATCAGACTTCCAAAGTGCTCCATGAGATATTAAAGAAGAACTAAAGATTAAGAATCTTTATCTTAAGAGTTATTTTGAGTCAAGCACTTTGTACATCTAAAAGCATGAAATGAGACTAAAAAATCATTACTGTCACTTTTAATAATATCTTCATCATTAATGATGATGGCAACAACAATATTATTAATAATAATACCCAAGAATAGTATCTTTGCAAGATCTATTAAAATGGATACTAATTTCAATAGTGCAGTGAGGTGGAAGAATAAAGAATATGTGAATTGGTTTTTAATGCTTCCTGATTTAGGATTTCCCTCTATATCTACCAACACCAAATACAGCAAAGAAAACTAAGCAAAATATTTTTCCTTTGTGCATATTTATCAGATTTAGAGTAATAATGTCATGGTGAAATTGCATATTCCAAACCTCAAATTTTACAGATAAAGAAATTAAGGCTCAGAAAGAAAAACACTGACAGAAAGATACCCAAGGAGAGCAAGGATTTTTACTAAGTATTCTAATTTTTAAAGCCTGTAATTTAAGACTTCTTTATCTGCTATACCCATAGCATTGTGAGTTAGAATGTAAAAATACTAAATTATCTAACATTCAAATATCTTATAATATATTTGTAGGATGAGGCAAATGTATGTACAAAATTAAATATTTAAACTGATGCTTTATTCAACTGTGCCCTTCCTTTCCATATAATTGTTCATTTTCTGCATTCCTTGAAACTACACACACACACATACACACATGCATGCACATGCACACACACACACAATCCTATTTAGTGAATATTATTCAAAATTTCTTCAAAAGTAGTCCTTGGGTCTCAGAAAATGCAAACAAATTCAAAAGAGCCCATTTTAACTTAATGACTATTATCCTTTAAGAAAATACCCAGGGTAAAATTTATTTAACCTGGACATTCCTAATCCATTCCATTTTTGAATTTTCTAAAAACTTACTGAGTAATTTATAATGACACTTTCAACTGCTAAGTAGATCTACAGCTATTTACACTTCAAAATAAAATTATTTCACAGAAATTAGGCAGTAGGTACAGGGATATTTGCTGAAGTATAAGCATGAATGTTGACACTGAAGTAGCATAGATGTGAACACCTGCTTAAACCAAAATAATCTTCCTGGGAGTTTATGTGGATATTCATGAATGAAATCAAATTCTCTTAGAGAAATAAAACCTGCTACCAGTGATCACAGGCAAAGAGTTCATTAACATGCTTGGCTGGAGAATCTCTTTAATGCTAGATGATTTCCGAACTGGTTTTTCACAAATGATAGCTGAACATAAAGTATCACTATACATCTACTAAACTAAATTTAAAGGAAATGTAGAGCACAAATGAAATTTATGGATGATGGCCATGAATGTTCTATACAAAACTATTAAAGAAGAGACCCTTGAGCATCATAAAGAATGAAAAGAAAATAAGACACGCAGAGAAAAAATGATCAGCTCATAAATTTCATATGCTTAAATAATAAAAAAAAAAGCTCATCTCTGGAAAAAAAAATTCATACTAAATAATCCCATAACTATAGCAAAGGTGTACCAAAGCTTCTGTCACTGTGTCCCTTCCAGATAGTAATACCTATCAAAAGCATTTTTTCCCCATCATCTAACTTTTTGTATATTAGCAGTCCCTTTGGAGGATTACTTTGTATTAGGGAAATAACAATGGCACAAACCAATTGAATTATGATTCTCTCTTCAACAATATAGGCTGAATTGATCTTTATATTGCTTGGACATTTCTCACGAATGCTAATGAATCTCTATAAAATACAGTTTCATGTACATTCAGGGGCTTGGAACTGAATTATTAAGTCAGTAGAGAGACTTGATTTCAAATTCAAATTATAAGATTTGCCAACTTATGTAGACCTCAACAGTGGTAGTTAATAAAGAGTAAATGTAAGTTCTTATGGACTTTTTTAAAAAAATTATAGTTTTGATGGTGATATTCAAGGTAACACCAAGAAAAGGTTCAAAGTATTGGCAAAATGTTTTCTTTGTGGTTCCTTCCTTTTCCTGCTGACTTTCTCCCTTACTTTCAATCCCAAGTAACCAGATCCACTATACTGACCTCTGGTTACAAAGAAAATAAGCAGCAGGACACACATGCAAGTGCAACCATCTCTAGCACCCTGCTTCCTTGTAGTTCCTATTCTTTAGTCTTTCATTCCTTCACAACAGTTGTTCTTTGTTTTTAAAAGGAACAATCTGATTAAGCTAATTGACACAGGGTTGTGAATAATCACAATGCAGATAAATATTCTAATGCTTAATTAAAGTTGGATTTCATAAGGGGTTGTTCTTTTATTCCTTAATTTCCCCTCTATAAATACTTTTCTGAAACCTAGGATCTTGGCAAGGGCACTTTTTTTTTAAACATTGCTCTATGCCCAAATCAATCTCTCTCTCTCTCTCTCTCTCTCTCTCTCTCTCTCTCTCTCTCTCTCTCTCTCTCTGTGTCTGTCTCTCTCTCCATCTGTCTCTTTGTCTCTCTGTTTCTATCTCTCTCTCTTTCCCCACTCTTTTTTTTTCATCCCCTCTCCCTAACATATTTTTACAAGCGGTATACAAGGATCTAAGTTAAACATTAGCTCATTTGGCCTCTAAACTTCAAAAGATATATGTATATCTATATCTACATATATGTATGTATGTATGTATATACATACACACACACACACCACACGTATAGATAGATAGATACTACCAGGGAACCTGTGGCCTTGAGGTCACATGTGGTCCTCTAGGTCTTCAAGTGTGGCCCTACAATCAAGGGCTGCACTTGAAGACCTAGAGGGCCACATGTGGCCTTGTAGCTTCAGGTTTCCCGCCCCTGCATTAGACTTACTCAGGAGCAACATAACTTAGTAGATATATAACTGGTTTTAGTATCAAAATAAAAGGAGTTCAAGTTCCAGCTCACACACAATGGAGATATTTGACCCTGGGCAAGTCATTTAATCTCTTATTGCCCCAGGCTACTCTCTAAGACCATGCGTCACATAGAAGATATCTGGAAAATCTTATATTAATAAAGGAATATTTAATATTCATTAATCCCTAAAGCATACACAAAAGATAGATGTAGTTTGCATAATGTACCATATCCAGAATAACAGGTATAGCTATAATGTCTGATATGTAGAGAAGTGTATAATTGTGTTACAGTGTGTGTATTTGAGAAAGAAAGTGATAGATACAGAGATAAAACATAGAGAGAGTCAGAGACAAAGAGTGGGCATATGCTCTGGTAGTTTGTCTAATTAGGATAAAATAGCATTCTTGGGACTTCTGGGAGCCAAGAAAGTGAAGTAAGAAGTAAATAGCTCTCATCCTCCCTTATTGACTTCCAAGAGCCCAGAAAATATCACCCTATGAAAAACTCTGGAAAAGCTGAGCCAGCAGGACAAGGTACAGCACTCTTGCAGACCAGAAAGCTTGGGGGATTAACATAAAAGGCCCCTTTTGATCTGAGGGAGAGGGAGCACATTGGGAAGCAACCCAGCAAGCCAGTGGCAATCCCCATTTGAGCAAACTGGGGGAGATCCTGAGCCCCAGGTTGTGGAGCACACAAACACCAACACCAGGACACCAGAGTGCCTGAGCACAGGCAGAGGAACTGGTAAATACCAACTCAGAAAACAACCGCATGTGCCAGTGTTCTCTAGTAGCCAAACATTCAAATGCTTTGAAGAAGCCCAGGTGAGCAGGCATCCTGCAGGGACCAGACTCCCCAGCCCCACCCCAAGAGCACCAGTGCTTCTGACCCCAGGGAAGATCAAGGCACAAATTCAGAAGAGGATAACATTGTCAATATACCCATATGTGAAACTTCAAAAGGGAATATGAACTGGTATGAAGCCCAAAAAGCCTTCTTGGAAAAGCTCAATAAGGATTTTAAAAATCAAATAAGAGAAATAGAAGAAAAAATGGTAAAAGAAATGAGAGGTGTACAAGAGAGTCAATAGTCTGGAAAAGGAAGGACAAAAATTGACTGTAGAAAACAAGTCCTTAAAAAACTACAATTGGCCAAATGGGGGGAAAAAAAGTACACAGAAGAAATCAACCCCTTTAAACACAGAATTGGCCAAGTGGAAAAGGAGGCACAAAAACTCCCTGAAGAGAAGAACTCCTAAAAAATTAAAATGGGCCAAATGGAAAAGGAAGTACAAAATCTAACAAAAGGAAACAATTCACTAAAAATTAGAATTAGGCAAGTATCCAAGCTTTTGAATCTATGAGATATCAGAACCAGTCAAACAGAAAAAATAGATTGAAAAAAAATAGACAAAAACATAAAACATCTCATTGGTAAAACAACTGACCTGGAAAATAAATCCAAGAGAGAATTTAAACAACTATTGGTCTACCTGAAAACCATGATGAAGAGAAGGGAAAAAAAAAAAAAGCCTGGACAATCTTTCAAGAAATCATCAAGGAAAACTGCCCTGAGGTCCTAGAACCAGAAGGTAAAATAGTCATTGAAAGAATCCACTGATCACCTCCTGAAAGAGACCTCAAATTGAAAACACCAAGAAATATTGTAGCCCAAATCCAAAATTACCAAGTCAAAGAGAAAATATTGCAAGCAGCCAGAAAGAAACAATTTGAGTATTGTGGAACCGCAGTCTGGATTACACAGGATCTTGTGGCTTCTCCATTAGAAGATACGAAGGTGTGGAATATGATATTCCAGAAAGCAAAGGAGATCGGATTACAAGCAAGGACCAACTACCCAGCAAAACTGAGCATAATCTTTCAGGGAAGGAGATGGATATTCAATGAAATAGGGGACTTCCTAACCTCCCTGATGAAAAGACCAGAGCTCAACAGAAAATTTGATCTTCAAATACAAGACTCAAGAGAGACATAAAAAGGTAAACAGGAAAGAAAAAAACAAACAGACAAACATGTTATTAAGGGCAACCTGTTTACATCCCTACAATGAAAGATGACACTTGTAACTCTTGAGAACTGTATCTGTATTAAGACATTTAAAAGGGCTATACATAGAAAGAGGGCAATGAGCACAAGCTGATTTTGATGTGATGATTAAAAAATCTAATCAAATGGGGAAAAGGGATTGTTCTGGGAGAAGAGGAAAGGAGCAGGCAGACAAGGGTAAATTACATCACATGAAAAAGCACAAAAACCTATTATAGTAGAGAGAAAGAAGGGAGCTGAGATGAGCATTGTTTGAATCTTACTTTCATCAGATTTGGCTCAAAGACGGAATAACATAATCAGTTAGGTACAGGAGTCTAACTTACCCTATAGGAAGTAGGAGGGAAAGTTGAAAGAAAAGAGAGGGAGTAAACAGAAAAGAGGGAAGAAGTAGTAAGGGTAAAGGGGAAGAAAAGGGTGGGCTCTGACAGAAGAGAGGGCAGACTGAAGGAGGCGGTGGTCAAAAGCAAAACTGATGAGGAGGGAAAGGAGAAAGGAAAGAGGAAAGCATAAACAGGGAGTAGGAAATTGGATGGAAAGAAAGATATAGATAGTAATTATAACTGTGAATGTGAATGGAATGAACACTCCCATAAAACAGAAGCAGACAGCACAGTGGATTAAGAACCATAATCCTACAATATGTTGTTTAAAAACCTAGAAAGGCTTATACAAACTGATGCTGAATGAAATGAGCAGAACCAGGAGAACATTGTACACAAAAACAGCCACATTGTGTGATGACTGACTTTGATAGACTTAGCTTTTCTCAGCAATCCAAGAATCTTAGACAACTCCAAAAAACTCATGATGGAAAATGCTATCCCCATGCAGAGAAAGAACTTTGGAGTCTGAATCCAGACAGAAGCATACAATTTGCTCTCCTTTTCTTTTGTTATTTTGTTTTGTTTCTTCTTTTTCATGGTTCCTCCCATTAGTTCTAATTCTTCTTTGCATCATGAGTAATGTGAAAATATGTTTAATATGAATATATAAGTAGAGCCTATATCAGATTGCATGGTGTCTTGGGGAAGGAGGAGTATAGGGATGGGGAGAAAATTTAGAACTCAAAATCTTATGGAAGTGAAGGTTGAAAACTAAAAATAAATTAATTATTTAAAAAAATAAAATGTTATTTTTAAATGTTATGTTTCAGTTTGAAGTTTTGGATGAAGACATTATATTCACCTAAAGTCCTTTGTCAACTTCTTCCATATAACCTTCTGGCATGGAAGCAGCAAGTCTCTGGAAAGAGTGGTTTAAGTGGTCCTTCCTGTTTTATGTGTTCCCTTAGAAAATAATACTATCAGTAGGATAGTCTTAAAAATCTACAAGTATTTATTAACTACCGAATATGTTCCAGGCACTGGGGATTCTAAGACAGAAATGAAGCAGAGGCTGCCTTCAAGGATATTTTTATATGTAAATATAAATGTGTATCTAGATATACATGTGTGTATATGCACACACAAACACATGTTTGTGTGTCTATCTATATCATAGTATACACATGCCTGCATATCCAGATATAGGCATACGTACCTATGCAGGTATGTTCATATATACACACAATATGGAAGTGAAATAGAAAATAATTTGGGAGGACAGGGCATTTAGGGTGTGGGTGGGGTCATGGAAAGTTTGTTTTATGAGGTAATGCTTGAGCAGAACTTTGAAGGAGGCTCTGAACGCTAAGAGACACAAATGAAAAGGGAAATGCTTTCCTGCACATGGATATAGCCTGACCAAAATACAGAGATGGGAAATGGAATTGCAGGTGTGAGAGACAGTAAATAGGCTCATTTGGTTCAACTCTTAGACTGTGTAAAGGAGAGAGAGATGTGCTCTAAGACTTTCTCCACTTTAGGGCATTCTCCATTCAGTCATTAAAGTGGTTTCTGGAATCATAGGTTAGAACATATTACTCCCCTCTTAAGTAAACTTCGGTGGCTTCCTGGCACTCCCAGGATCAAATATAAAATCCTGTTTGGAGTTCAAAGATCTTCATAACCTTGTCACCTCCTACCTTTCCAGTCTTCTTAACACAATGCATACACTCTCTCCCCTTCCAAATACTCTTATCTGCAATGACATTGGCCTCCTCGATGTTATTCAAACAAGATAATCCTCTGACTCCTGACGTTTTCGTTGGCTCTTCTCTCACTACTCATCTCCACTTCCTGACATTCCTAGCTTTCTTAAATGCTCACCTAAAATCCAACCTTCTACAAGAAATCTTTCCCAACCTCTCTTCATTTTAGTATCTTCCTTCTGTTGATTATTTCCTATTTTGCTGTTTATATACAGCTTGTTTGTATATAATTGTTAGCATGTTGTTTCTCCCACTAGTTTGTAAGCCCCTTCAAGGTAGAAGCTGGCTTTTGCCTTTGTATCTCTAGTACTTAGCACTGTGTCTGGCATAGAATAGGCACTTACCAAATGTTTCTTGACTGATTGATGCTATGCAACCTGTACTAATTCTTTAGCCTTTAAACTGTGTGTGTGTGTGTGTGTGTGTGTTTGGAAGCAGTGGATTGTACTTTTACATGTTCTTGTGTTCCATGTACATTTGAGGGTTTGTCAACAATATTCTGGAGTGTACTACACTAAAAAAAAAAACTTTCATTTCACAAAGAAAGCCATCTCTCTAAAACCATGACTTGTTTTTTAACTTGCCTCTTTCCCTTCTGTAATGTCATCACCCTCTCTCCAACTTATGAAAATAATATGTAGCATTCTAAGTAAGGTCAACTGTTTCTGCTTTTCGTGAAAAATTGTTACTTTTCTCCTTTAAAGTCTCTGATAGCAATCTGTTCCTTTTTATGCCATTGCAACTATTACTGTTGTTATTATTTTTTGTCTTTATTCCTCCATTAAATTATAAGCTTCTCTAGGTCAGAAATGATTTCTGATATACCTTCATATCACTCACTGAACTAGTTCAGTGCCTTTCAATTAGTAAGGATTTAAGTAGTCTTTGATGAATGAATGAATGAAATATGTGTAGTAGAGCTGCTACTATCATTAACATGGTAAACACAATTACCATGAGGACCAACACATCACTTTACAAGTGTAGTACACTTTATAATTTCAGAGTACTTTCTAACACTTGTTTTCTCATTTAATATGTTACCATAATTCTGTGAAATAGGTCGTGTTTACTTGTCCCAATTTCCTTCTTCTATACTTCGGAAGAGATGTGATTTCTTTGGTATAGGTATTCCCTCTAGTGATATAGATCATGTGATTCCGCTGAAGGGTTTTCACAAGTTTCTGCAGCCAAAAATATAATTGCCTGATAGCCAAGCTTTTAACGATCAAGCACTCTGAATTTTGCTGGTCTGGTCTGTAGATGACATTCAATCCCCTAGCCTTTCATAGAAATTCATTTAAAATGATAAGATTTTTCAGAGACCCTCCTTTTCTGGCCTTATCTTAAGAAATCTAGGACTCTATTTCTGACTTCTCTTTTTGTGCAGGTGAGAGGTCCATAGGTATGGACTTGTATTTTCACTTTTTTTTGATGAATATTGAAATTATTTTGCTAATTTTTTCTTCATTTTTATTTTCTTTAAAATATTCTGTCATATGTGATGGCTTTAGGGAAAGGGAAAGATGGCTTTTATGGAACGGAAAGAGATACTGCGAGAAATTTAGGTGATGTTAAATATGTGAACATTTTAATTTTTTTTTAATCTTGTTACTCTGAAGCTATGGGGAAGCAGCAGAACAATACTTTAGTTGAGGACCCCATTTCACAGTTGGGTAAGTTGAGAAGAGAGATAAGTGACTGATCCAAGCTTGCACAGATATTCAGTTGAAGTATTTGGAATTAAGTCCATATTTCGACTCAATGCTTTTGCCAACATACTCCACAAACAGCATATATTAAGCTGTTAACAGTTTTTACTATAATATTTTGAGAGACTCACACCAATTGAAAAGTGTAGGTATGACAGTAGCTGTTCATTTTTCTGTATTCCTCTTCTTTTTTGCTAATCTTTTATTTTTTTCTATTATGAGATTGGTGTTTTGTGTCTTAGACGAAGTGTCTTATTTTTTGTTCACATGTCACAAAGAGAATATTTTATAATTTTATTGTACTATAAATTCCACTAACATTTTGTAAATACTAGAAAAATTGAAAGGATATGAAAATAAAATAATATATTCCTTTTACCTCACAAACAGGAAGACAGTAAATAGGGGGGAAAGGACTTTCTGGCTATCAATAGTAAAGCTTATAGTCATTTGATATTTTCTTAAGCTGAGTTCCATTCAAGTATATCAGACATACATCTTAGCAAGATGCTCTATCTATATCTTAGATAACTGTGATCTCTTGATTACAATCCATTGTATTCATAGACCAAACATATCAGCTTTACATATTGGTAGCTCCTAGCACTATACCAAAATGTGGCTTCCAATCTTATCAGCACATTCTATGTTAAATTAGAGAAGTGTTCAGTTCAGAGATAACAATTTCCCCCAAATATTATTACTGCCTCATTGTACTAAGCCACTTTATCCTACATCTGAGAGAAAAGTGATAGTCACATGATGACTCCAGATGAGGGGCAAAAGAAATACTAGTGAAACCAGGTAAGTTAAATTTGGGGAAGAAATGTTTAAATTACTAATGACTTCCAGGGGTTTTCTCTCAGGATACCAGCTGAAGATATTTCATTATTCTGAATTTAAAGCAGGAGTTTTACCTCAGTGTAAAGTCTTGGATTTTCACAAAGAAAAATTCAATATCAAAAGTATTGGCTATGAAATATCATGTTACATCATTCACTCGACAAAAAGATACTTTCATCATAATTAAAAAATCTTAACTACCTTGTTGCCCACAGGATCAGGTAGATGAAGCTAGATGGAAAGTGAAAATGCAAAAAATAATAAACAAGGAAACAGAAAAGGATGTATGAATGAAGAGAGAAAGCATGGTATAATGAAAGATAAATAGATTGTGAACTCCTTGAGGGAAGGGATTGCATATTGACTCTGCAGCCCTATAATTTAATATAATACCTGGCATACAGTAGTTGCTTAATAAATGCTTATTGATTGACTGATGGAAAGAAACACTAGTTTTGCAGTAACCAAGTCCCTTAAACTCATATGCACATATATATATATATACATATACATACATACATATACACACACACATATATACATACACATATACATATACATTTTTATGTGTGTGTGTATACATACATACATCTTTAGCTTATATTCCCTCACATGTAAAATATGGGAGAGGTAGACTTGATGAAGTTCCTTCCATTTCTGAATCCATGATCCTTTTATCCTATGAGGACAAAAAGTACCATTTGAGGCATGGATTTAAAAGAGTTTTTATTTCATTTCTAAGTAACCATAATTTTAATAACCATTGGACTCAGTATTGATTTCTTTGGACCCTTTGAGTAGCTCTATTATTCATACTATATTTGCACTGCCAACATAAGGTGGTAAGGGTTAAGCAATTGATAGTGAAACCAAGAAATATAACCTGTCTGCTTTTAGAAAATAATCTACCATAGCTGTGTAAACCTATCAGGTGGTGAATTACACATTTGGCCTCTTTTCTAAGAGAAAACCTTACTGTCCTTCAACAATGTTCCCACAATATACAAGAGCAAAACTGACAAGGACGACTTTGAATAGAAATTCCTTTGCTGACACCCAATACATAATTCTGTCAGACTTCCTTGTGTTCATTTATTTATTTTTTTGAAATGGTAACTTAAGATATCAACAGTTTTCATTTTGTTAGACTATCCTCCCCACTGGGTAGGTTCAATCCTTGCCCTATCAAAGTAAAATCCAATTTGAAAATAAAAGTGATAACTACCAAGAGATATTACTTCTAAAGATAGCAAAATAAGTCAGATATGTCACTTAGGAATAAGACATGAGTTTCTCTCCGTGCCTCTTCTTCTCTCTCTTTTCTTCCCTTCCTCCTTTCCTTCCTCCTTTCCCTCTCCCTTTTCCCTCTCTCCTTTCTCTGTCTCTATTTCTGTTTGTGTGTGTGTGTGTGTGTGTGTCTGTCTCTGTGTCTTTCTCATTTTAGCTCTCTATCTCTCTCTGTCTCTGTTTTTGTCTCTGTCACTCTCTGTCTCTCTGATTTTAGAGCTGGCTGTCTAGCCCCATTTGCTAACCTCAGATTTAGATTTAGCAGTTCTAGTGTTTGCAGCATATCTCTATTACAACGTGCTTGAGTTTTAACCTGTTTCACCTGTCACCAAATTTAATGAAATCTCACTCACCTAACAAGGAAACAAAAATCCACAGAATGACATCTAGCAAGCTAAAATATGTTTAATCCTGTGGCAACACTTCTCACCCACTGTACCTTTTTGACATTTGATTGGAACTACTCTTGGAAAGCACATTTCATTCCCTTTATCAAGACCTCCAAGTTTGGATTTATTCTCTGGCAGGATAATCCTGTTGTATGTGCAGTAATTCTATAGTTCAAGTATTTAGTCACTGATCTTCTGCAATATTCTGAGAGGAATAAAACAGGTAACTCTTAAAGGAACAGATAACATATTACAGTTTTATAGCCATGAGGGTAAAAGGAGAGGAGGATATTGAGTCTAACTTTTCAACATACTTTTAAAATTTGTTTTCAAATTGAAGATCGGGGCGGGGGGGAAGTATTACATATATCTCTTAGGTTTATTCCCCAAAGCAAAGGCATTATATAAGCAAATAACATTTTTCCCCCTGAGCCAATCTAAATGAATGTACAAGATTTGTGATCATAGGAGATTCTAGTCAATCAAATATGAGTATTTATAGACAAATGCTACCTATTGGGGGTATCCTAGAAGTGTAGCTTAAAAAGAGAAACTCTACAGTGCATTTGCCAGGGGCAAATAGCTACATACACACACACATACATGTACATGTACATATACATATATGTACATATATATATATATATATATACATACACATATACATCTATACTATGTGTGTATGTATATATGTACTCACCTGACATGCTGACACAAGGAAATGAGCATATTTATGCAACTTCAGTAGTCATGTGAACAGCAAGAGAGCAGCATAGCTGTTTTTACTATAACTCTGAACCTAACAACTTCAAAGGAAGGCTATGGGTGTGAAATTGATGACAGTTAAAGCAGAAACAAAGATCAAGGTAAAAACCTTATGGAATGACATCAGAGAACTATAATAACTGAAGCTATGACTCATTGTCCCCAAACCCAGATCAGTCCTTACGCTGGAAAAAGCTCAGAAAAAGAACATTGTGGGTTTGTGTTTCAGGATCTGACTATGCTGGTTCCTTAATGGTTCTCCCGTGGGCATGACTTAGTCTGTCCTCCTGCTCACAGTACCACAAAAAGTAGAAACATTGACCCTATCTATCCACATGAAGGAAAGGGAGTAAAACTGTGATAGGGAAGCACAGAGAATGGAAGATCTGAAAATACGGAGATGAATAAAGGAGAAGAGGTATTCAGGCCCATGGGGGAAAAGAACTAGAAAGTGTTTGGTGGTCATTTTGCTCTAGGTTGTATGTTCTCTACATAAAGATTCAAATAGGCTCCCAACCCCAAGCATGAGGAAGCTGGGAACATGAAGCTATAAGGAGAACCCTGAGGGAGACCCCTGAAGGAATTAAGGTGTCTACTATTGCAGTGAGAAGACAAGGATCAAAAAGTAAGGAGAGTAGCTAAAGAGAAGCTTCTGATAACTAAGTCAAACAGTGATCACCCTGGCCTCCACTGCCTGTAGGCCAGGCACAATACCTTTTACACCTTCCCCATGGTTGGGGATTTAGAGGGTCTAGCCTCTCTGCTACTGGCTGCAGCACCTACTAATGGTGTCCTCTCAATTTTTAGGTCATCTCTTGCACTCTAGTTTAATTTAACCACTTCATGGTCAGATTAGATTTTACAAAGGAATGTATCCTTCAAGTGTATAGCAAGAACAAACAAACATCTCCCAACAGCTGTCTGCATAGTATCCTGGGGTTTGGAATATTAACAGCTTAGCGCATTGCCTATATAATATATTCCAACCAAGATCCAAGTCCAAAGCTTGTCAGAAAGATATTGGCTTTTTTGCTGGTCTGGCTGCATCATGTGGCCTTGAATTATTCCTCCTTGGTCATAATGACTCAAGTCTAGATTTGATGGAGATTCCAATACCTTTACCTGAACTGAAAAGGAAAAACAAAATAGACAACAAAATCCCAAATCCATTTCTTGGAGTCATGGGGCCAAAAAAAAGGGGGTGGGGGAGTAGATTTTACTCGAAACCAGCTTAATTTGTGGCCCCTGTCTTTCGATTAAAAAGACATCTTTGAACATCATTGAAAGAAGAGAAAGCATATACCAGTCTTAGTAGTTGTGAAAGATGGCCAATTCTGTCTAGTCAGCCAATTGAAAAAGAATCCAGGTGAAGCCAAGTTGGCTAATAAAAGGCAAGGACTAGCCTGAGTTCTATCCCAAACCCCTCCAAACAACTTTAAATAATTTCCCCAAACAAATTCTAGAGTGGTAGAACAAGGAAGGAAGGAAGGAAGGAAGGAAGGAAGGAAGGAAGGAAGGAAGGAAGGAAGGAAGGAAGGAAGGAAAGGAAGAAGGAAGGAAGGAAGGAAGGAGGGAAGGAGGAAGGAAGGAGGGAGGAGGGAGGAGGGAGGGAGGGAGGGAGGGAGAGAGAGAGAGAGAGAGAGAGAGAGAGAGAGAGAGAGAGAGAGAGAGAAAGAAAGAAAGAAAGAAAGAAAGAAAGAAAGAAAGAAAGAAAGAAAGAAAGAAAGAAAGAAAGAAAGAAAGAAAGAAAGGAAGAAGGAAGGAAGGAAGGAAGAAAGAAATTGCCAGCCCAAGGCAAATTAGAACATTAGCAGGAAATATATTTTGCAGCTTAGTGAGAGTGGAGCACAGTCCAACACAGGCCTCACCCCAGCAAACCATCAGTAGGCCTTGGGGGCAACTGAATCAGTGGCTGCAGTGGTGGTTTCCAGATCTCTCAGCCAACAGACTGTAAGGGAATCAGACAATAGGTCAGAAGATTACAGGGTTCCCTTGACTGGCACTAGGTGCAAGACTCTGCTGCATTGTCTACACTTGGATCTGGGTCACAGAGTCTCAGTTCCAGGATGAAGAGAAGGCAACAAAGGAACTGGAACCTGGGTCACAATTCCAGAGTGGAAAAGAATGCTTGTGGTTGCTCAAAGAACAGAAGAGGAGAAAGTAAACACACCTCTCTCTATATCATGCCACTTCTTAAAACAGCTGCACAAAAATCCTGAAGCTTGGAACAGTGGCCCTTTTACTAGAGAAGCAGAGCTTCATTTTAGCTGAGGGTTAAAAGTCAAGTAATAAGCTGGAAAAATAAGCAAAGGGCCAAAAAAAGATCCTCACTATAGAAAGTTACTATGATGACGAGGAAGCACAAACACAAACTCAGAAGAAGACAACAAAATCAAAACTCCTATGTCCAAATTCAGAAAGAAAAATATGAATTGATCTCAGGTTATGGAAGAGTTCAAAAAGAATTTTAAAAATCAAATAAGAGAGGTAGAGGTAAAAGTGGGAAGAGAAATGAGAGGGATGAAATAAAATCCTTAAAAAGAAAACAAAATCAATAGCTTGGTAAAGGAAGCATAAAAAATACTGAAGAAAACTATGCCTTAAGAAGCAGAATAGGCCAAATGGTAAAAGATATAAAAAAAATTAACTGAAGAGGACAACTCCTTAAAAAGCAGAGTTGACTAAGAGGAAAAAGAGGTATGAAAATTAACTTAAGAAAATAACTCCTTAAAAAGTAGAATTGCCAAATGGAAAAGGAAGTACAAAAGCTCACTGAAGAAAATAATTCCTTAAAAATTAGAATTGAGCAAGTGGGAGCTAAAATTTCTTTGAGATATCAAGAAACCACCAAATAAAATCAAAAGAATGAAAAAAATAGAAGAAATATCTCATTGGAAAACAAACAATTAACCAGGAAAACAGATCCAGGGGAGAGAATTTTAAAATTATTGGATCACATGAAAGCCATGATATAAAAAAGAGCCTAGAAATCATCTTTCAATAAATTATCAAGGACAACTGCCCTGATATTCTAGAGCCAGAGGGTAAAATAGAAATTGAAAGAATCCATCAATTACCTCCTGAAAAATGTCCCAATATTAAAACTCCCAGGAATATTATAGCCAAATTCCAAGGCTCACAGGACAAGGAAAAAATATTGTAAGCATCTAAAAAGAAACAATTCAAACAATTCAAATATCATGGAGCCACAGTCAGGATAACACAAGATTTGATAGTTTTTATGTTAGAAGATCAGAGGGCTTGGAATATGATATTCCAGAGGCATATAAAGGAGGTAGGATTACAATAAAAAATAGCCTGCCCAGAAAAAACTGAGTATAATCCTTAAGGGGAAAAATAAATGTTCAATGTAATAGAGGACTTTCAAGCACTCTTTTTTATGTTTTTTTTAAATTTAATTTATTTTGATTTATCACTTCCATAAGCTTTTGAGTTTTAAATATTTCTCCACCTCCCTCCTCACCTCCTTCCTCAAGACAGCACACAATCTGATATGTGCTATACGTATACATTCCTATTAAACATATTTTCACATTAGTGATGTTGTAAGTAAGAATTAGAACCAAAAGTGGGAATCACCAGAAAGAGGAAA
Source organism: Phascolarctos cinereus (assembly GCF_003287225.1). Taxonomy (NCBI): domain Eukaryota; kingdom Metazoa; phylum Chordata; class Mammalia; order Diprotodontia; family Phascolarctidae; genus Phascolarctos; species Phascolarctos cinereus. The sequence goes on along the minus strand of NW_027555847.1, from coordinate 446,220,147 downwards.
CAAAACACAACAGAAGAAAAAAAATGGCAAATAGTATGCTTCAATCTATATTTAAACTCCATAGTTCTTTCTTTGTATGTAGATAGGATTTTCCATCATGAGGCCTTTGGATATGTCTTAGATCTTTGTATTGCTGAGAAAGGTTAAGTCTATCAATATTAGTCATCACACAACTTGGGAGGTCAGAAAAGACATCTGTGGCATGTAAGTGGAGGCCCACATGGATGAAACATCAGTGAAGGGACTAGGAGATGGTGGCAGAAAAAGAAGTAGGTTTGGAAGCTCTCAAGCCAGAGATGGTAAAAGGACCAGCTAACTAATGAGAAAGAGATTACCAGGGATCCCTGTGCTAGTAGTGGTTACAGGACCAGATGCTGTTTGCTAACTCTGTTACTTACACTCACTTCTGGGTCATAGTTCAAAGGTGGAGAGAAACATGTTCAGTCAAGGCAGAGTAGAAGCCCTGAGGGTCAGTATTGCTTTTCACCAGAAGGAATCAAGAGACACAGTATCACTTCCAATCTCAAGGGAGTTCAGGTTCTGTGGAGCACTGTGACTTAAATCCCAAGAGATCAATGGCTCTTCCTCAGTAAGAACCATAGTTCAAACAAAGAAGAGCAGTAACTCCACCTCTTCCCATAGTAGACAATCATCTTGGAAGTACCATAAACTTCCAAATCCCCAGAACTAGAACTGAAAACAGCAGTGAGAAAAAAATCATAACTTTGAGACAGTGCCCCATTTCCCTGATGTAGCCAGGTAAAAGGCTGAGCTGAACAATCTGGTAACGGCTAAGAAATAAAGTGGTGGAATCACTGGAATAGATTAGATACAAAACGTAAAGTAATAAATCACCATAGTAATCTAGTGTTTGATAAACTGAAAGATCCAAACTTTTGAGGTAAAAACTTAACATCTGATGAAAATTGCTACAAAAACTGGAAAGCAGTTTGGCAGAAACTAGGCATAGACCAACATTCACACCATATACCAAGATAAGGTCAAAATGGATGAATGATTTAGACATAAAGAATGATATCATAATTAAATCAGAGAAACATAGAAAAATATACCTATCAGATGTATGGATAAGAGAAGGGTTTATAAGAAAACAGATGAGTGGATAACGGGAAATTAAATAAATAATTTTGATTACCTGAAATTAAAAAGCCTTTGCATAAATGAAACTAATGCAGCCAAAATTAGAAGGAAAATAGGAAACTGGGGGGAAATTACAGCAAATTTCTCTGAGAAAAGCTTCATTTCTCAAATATATATGAAACTGAGCCAAATTTATTAAAAAAATAAATAAGAGCTATCCCCCAGTTGAGAAATGGTCAAAGGATACCAACAGGAAGTTTTCATAAGAGGAAATTAAAGCTGTCCACAGCCAAATTTTAAAACAAAGCCCTCTAAATCTCTACTGATTAGAGAAATTAAAATTAAAATAAATGGGAGATATCACCTCACACCTATCATATTGACTACCATGATAGAAAAAGAAAATGTCAAATGCTGGCAGGGATGTGAATAAATTGGGACACTAACACACTCATTGTTGGTAGAGTTGTGAATTAGTCCAACCATTCTGGAGAGCAATTTGGAACTATATACAAAGGGCTATGCACAACTGTGGATACACTTTGACCTAGTAATACCACAATTAAATTTGTATCACAAAAAGATTAAATAATAGGTAAAAAGGACCTATTTGTACAAAAATTATTTATAGCATCTCATTTTGTGGTGGCAAAAATTTGAAACTGACACTTTGCTCATCAGTTGAGGAATGGCAGAACAAGGTTTGGTATATGATTGTGATGGAATACTACTCTGTTATACAGAATGACAAAGAAGATGGCTTCAGGAAAAAATCTGGAAAGACATAAGAATTTGGGCAAAGTGAAGTGATCAAAACCAGAAGAACATTGCACATATTAAAAACAATATTGCATGGATGATCAACTGTGAAAGACTTAGCTACTCTGATCAAGACAATGTTCTAAGACAATTCCATAGGGCCCATGATGAAAAAAACTTTCCATTACCAAAGAGAGAATTGATAAATTATGGATGTAGACTAATGCATGTAGCAATAAATGGTGATTGATAATGGGGAAACACATCAGAATGAAGTCGCAAGCTTATAACATTGCAAAGACACCAGTTATTTCTGAGGTACCAAATCCCTGTGCCAAGGGAGACACAGACAGGAGTCAAAACAATTAGAAGAGCATGGATTCATTGGCCTCATGAGAGTAGTCAAGGGGAGAAAGGCCCACAGATTTTCCTCTACCAGGAGATCTTTAGCAGTTCTTATCTCATTTGCCTTTTGGTTGGTAAGTGGTCTTTGCACACTTTGTTCTGGCTCACCTGCCAGCCAAAGGGCTTTTGTTTCACCGTGTGGTAAGTAGACAGGAAATAGTAATAGAATACTTGTGTATGTTCTGAAATGCAAACATGTGACTGGATCAGTCCCAAGCATGTTGCTCATTCTCATCAGTCCTTGACTCTCTTTGACTAGGCCTCCATTACTTGGGGAAGCTAAGCATAGCAGCAAAATGAAAGATTAAAAAAAAACATAGAAGTGTAAGAAGCTATTTCATAAGTCCATGTAGCAGAAATTAGTTGTTAGTGAAAGAAGAAAAGGAGGGGATAAATATGTGAGTTTTGACTAATCTAAATATGAAAGTTGGAGAGAGTAAAGATAATATCAAGGTTTCCAGGATCACAGACAGCATAGTTGTGGTCAATGAAAGGAATAATAATATCAGAAAAACTTTGGGGAAAAAATGTATATATATATATATACACACACACACACACACATACATATATATATACATATATGAAATTGTGTGAGGGTGGGAGATGTTGTTTGAAGAACTGGAACAAATGATATTGCTAAGGGAGATAACAATGTAATTCAAAGAGAAGACAGGCATGCCATGGAAAAAATCCTAAGTAAAAGCTTCTCTTAAATGGGTGGGAAAAGTACAATAATGTATTGAAGGAGACTGATAAAAATCAATTAAATAAGTTGAAGGACAATATGCTGTCTCAGGACATGAAGGAAGGAAAAATTATAAAGCTGGAGAGGCTAGTCAACCTTAGTTAATGTTGTAGAGATCTAGAAGAAGGAAAAGTGAATAAAGGGCATTAGTAGGAAAGAACAAAACAAGACATCTATTTTATTTCCTACACTAAGATAAACTTTTTATATCACACAAGTTATATGGGAGAGTTTAGTTAATAAAAAATGAAATCTTAGATTTGAACTGAAAGTAAGTTTATCCTAATATTCAATTAGTATTTTAAGATTCCCCCCATATTTCAGCTATCATTTTCTAGGCATGTTTAATCTCTACTTTTATTATTAATTCTCAGAGTTTCATTGTACCTTTCCTGATGTCCATATTCATTTGCTACATTTTCCAGTTAAGCCTGATATCTAAAATGTATGAATGGAACTACCAATTTTTCTAGTTCATTAAATAAAATAATAAATACAGTTAGAATTAACTGAATTGACTGTGGCAACTTCAAGAAAATATCCCAACTAGAGCCATTTCCATTTCCACTCATATTATTTTCCATCATTTATTTATTATCATCTAGTTTTGATCTATGGACTACATGAGACACTTAGAATGTTTTATTGAAGTTAGGATATATTATACAGCAAATACTGTATTACATTTTTCATCATCATTTTAATATATTATTAATTTCCTAAATCTCTCTCTCTGTCTTTCTGTCTCTGTCTCTCTCTGTCTCTCTCTGTCTCTCTCTCTCTCTCTCCCCCCAAATTATTTCCTCCTCCCTAGGAGTTAGACAAATATTATCAACCAACAAAGGACAAAATATCAATTTTGGCATTTTGCTGCTATGAAAATAGCTATCATGCAGCATTCTGATTTTACCCATCAGCTAGCTTTCAAGGTCTCATTAGAACCATATCTATAGTTCATGTTAAGTGATCATCATTTTTTTTCAATCTATCAAACAAAGCTGATCACCAGTTATTTGGAGACAAGATGAATTATTTAACAATGTTGAGCTATATTTTGAAAAAAGAAAGAAAAGGGAAGAAAAGAAGGAAGGAAGGAAGGAAGGAAGGAAGGAAGGAAGGAAGGAAGGAAGGAAGGAAGGAAGGAAGGAAGGAAGGAAGGAAGGAAGGAAGGAAGGAAATACAAAAAAGCCCTCACTCACATTCTTCATTTTTGTATTTCAACAATAACTGCATCAACGTAGCAGGGGGAAAAAAGAGGGTACTTCAATGTAATGGCATTCTATGACATGCATTTAGACCAGCATTAGATTAGCCCACAAAATATGTGTGCCCACACATACACACATGTGCATATTTGTGTGTATGTATAATACCATTCTGATTCAAATTCAATGTCATTTATCAATATCTGCCACATATACAAAATGAGGGAACTTACTTGTCTTCTAGGTACATAGAGTGCTAGATCTGGTGTAATGAAGACCTGAGTAGGAATCCTGAATCAAATATTGAAGCTGTGGGCAAACAACTCACCATCTGTCAGCTTCAGTTTTCTCATCTGTAAAATTTGAATAATGATAGCATCTGACATAGGGCTATTAAGAAGGTCAAATGAGATTATATAAAAAACTAGTTTGTATACACACACAAATACATATACATGACAATGAACTTGATTCAGGATTGAATAAGTGTAATGGACTGAAGTGAATTTAGGAAGTTCTGTAATGCTTTCAATGAATCGAAGTTGTTCCTTGAATGCATTTTTTTTTGATGTTAGTACTATCCTACAATGATTTATGTGGGTTGTGATTCACAGATTAGAACAATATCTGAATATCAATCAGAATTGTTGGTGGCTTCAAGAGTAATTTTGTGCCTAACTAATCTTCAGCACATTTCCAACAATTACTTATGCACATGAATTTGCTTAAGGAGTGAAATCCAGGAAATATATGATCAGAAACGGAGTTTGTTCTGTCCTATAGTGAGAACAAGGGACTGACAACTTAATTATTATGCTGGTACCATACAATTTTAAAAGAAATAATAATAACAATAATAATATTAATAACAGGTAACATGTATATAATGCTTTAATGTTTAAAGGCTACTTCATGTATATAATGTCATTTAACCTTCTTAATAATCCTTTAAGTTAGGTGCTACCATTATTCATATTTTACATATGAGAAAATTGAAGCTGACAGATGGTGAGTGACTTGCCCACAACTAGTCAGTATCTGATACAGGACCCCTAGTCAGGTCCTCATCACTCCAAGTCTAGCACTCTATCTACTATGGTGCCTACGTGACAGGTAAAGCCTCTAGCATATTGAAATGACTCTCAATGAATCATTTACAGGAAGACATAGTTAATAGCAAATGATGAGGTGTTGTTAATAGATTATTATTTTTATTTATGTGGAATATCCACATTGATGAAATAATATTCCCTTGAAGTATTACAGAACTGACATAGGCAAAAAGTAGCCATTGTAGATTTATGAGTGAAAGATTAAGGCAACATGATTTGATTCAATTCAACCAACAACAACAGTAAAAAAATGAGCACCAATTATAGGGAATTAGAATGTGTCTTCAACCAATCACATACTATGAAGTCAATAATTTTGTTAGGCAGGATGTATATTGGAGGATAGAAAAATTAGAAAGCTACTGAAGAAAACAAGTCCTAGTTATACATGACTCAGAATTTCAAAAGTAAGAGTAAAGTAGAAAGGAAGAGACACCTCCGTAAGATATTCTAAAGGAGGAATGGTAAGATTTATGGACATGATAAAGCAATGGAGAATGTGAAATTAAAAAAGAATTCGTGATTTTCACCTAGACAATGGGAGAATGGTAGTGCTACTGAGAGAGAGAGAAAAATAAGAAGGCAGAGACAGAGAGAGACAGAGAGACAGACAGAGAAAGAGACGCATATAGCGAGAGGAAGAAAGAGACAGAGACAGAGAGTGACACACAGAAAGAAACAGACAGACAGAGACACAGACAGAAAGACACAGAGGGAAGAAAGAAAATTTTAGAGTGCTTATGAGAAATATTGAGATTTTTCATACTTATAAAATCAAAGACCATCAAAACTGTAAGAGACCTTAAATATTGCATCATCTAACCTCTCATTTTATAGATAAGACATTTCAAACCCAAAAAGTTTAGGTTGCTTGTTCAGGTTAATACAGCCAATTAATTACAGAATGAAGAGTCTCCTGAATTCTAACCAGTGAAATCACATGATCACACATAATATATCTTATTTGTCAATTTGTGACAGAGCATGAAATAGTAATATTTTCCCTTGTAAACAAAGATTAAAAGAAATCTTTTCAATATGACATCTAAAATATCTCTATGGATCATGTGGAAATAGGAAATTTTGTCTGCTTTTAGATCATATCTCATTTGGGTCCTAAAGCAGAGTAAAATTAGTAAGGATGTTGTTCAGTTTAAGGTAATCTGATTAGATTTTAGGCCTTAGTCAGAAGTATCATCAATTCTAAACACAAAAAAGGAAGTCATTAAGGAGAAGCTAAAACCGTCATAGCAATAAAATACCTGACCTATCAAAGAACAGATTCCTATGGAATGAATGGCATAGTATTATTATTATTAGTGTTGTTATTAAATATAAACATGGACTTCTTATTTTGTTTTTTCCTTATTTATGTTAAATATAATATTGTAATAAATATTTATTCTTTTTTTTTAGGCAATTGGGGTTAAGTGACTTGCCCAGGGTCCTACAGTTAGTAAGTGTCAAGTGTTTGGTCAGAGGCTGGATTTGAACTCAGGTCCTCCTGACTTTAGAGCTGGTGCTCTATCCACTGCGCCCCCAGCTGCCCCATAATAATTCATTCTTAAAAGACCACAAACACAGTACCGTTGTAGCTTGGAAACAGAGATGCTTGATAGTTCTTCACGATTACAAATTACTTTACATATGTCATCATATTTGAGCTTTAAAAAGAGCCATCAACATAGGGAGTGTGAACATTCTAATCCTCAGTTTACCAACAAAGATAATGAGATTCATGAAGTTTGAATGACTTGTTCAGGTTAGAGAGTCTTACAGTAGTCAGGAGCCCCACTGTTTGCTGAGTGATTAAAAAAAACTTTAATGGGGATGTTAAAGAAAAAGACTAGATTACTTTCCCTTGAGACATTTTCTAGTCCCAAGATTATCTCACCTTTTATCAGTCCTTTTCTTCCTTATCCTCTCCCCACAAGCTCCTTAATCTGAACTCCCACAGTGAGCTATCTCCTGTAACAATGAACAATTAAGCAAAATCATTCAACATAGCAACAAAGGCTCTGAGCTTATAGATAGATCGTATTATAGCCCTCTATTTTGAATATATTTATTTCTATTTATTCATTAAATATTTCTCAATTACATGGAAAATTAACTTTTTAAAAAATTTTGAATTCCAAATTCTCTCCCTCCACCTCCTCTCTCACCTCTTGAGAAAGCGAGATATATGATATTAACCATATTTGTGAAGTAATGGAAAACATATTTCTATGCTAGCTATATTGCAAAAGGAAACACACAAAAACAAAAAAAAAAAGAAAGTTTTAAAAGTATGCTTCAATCTGCACTTAGAGTTCATCAGTTCTCTTCCTGGAAATGGAAAACATTTTTCATCATAGGTTCTTCGGAATTGTATTAGATCATTGTTTTGATTAGAGTAGCCAAGTCATTACACTTGATTTTCCTTACAATATTGTTACTATGTACAATGTTCTCCTGGTTCTGTTCACTTTGTGCCGCATGAATTTAAATGTCATACAATGCTTATTCTCAAACAATCCTCCTCATCATTTTTTATAGCACAAAAGCATTCTATCATATACCACAACTTGTGCAGCCATTAGTCAATTGATAGGTATCACTTCAATTTCCAATTTTTTTTGCCATCACAAAAAAACTGCTACTGTAAATATTTTTGTTCTAATAGGTACTTTTTATTTACTTGGGATACAGATCTAGTAGTGATATAGCTAAGTCACAGTTTTATTACCTTTAGGCATAGTTACAAATTGTTGGCCAGAAAGATTGGAACACTTCACAACTCCACCAACAGCGCAATAGTGAACCTACTCTTCTTCATCTCTTCCAGCATTTTTCTTTTTTTTCTGCCATACTAGCTAATCTTATAGATGTGAAATGGTACTTTATATTTGCTTCAATTTGCATTTCTCTAATAGTGAGTTTGACTAATAGTCAAATATGAAACTAATAGTTTCATATTTGACTATTAATAGCTTTGATTCTTCTACTAAAAACTGCCTGTTCATATCCTTTTATAATTTATCAGCTTGGGAATCCCTCGCTATTCTTAATCTTTTGCTCTTCCAGATGGGTTTTGTTATTACTTTTTTTAGATCTATAAAACAATTCCTTGGTAGTTTAATTGGTATGACATTGAATAAGTTAGTAAACTTAAGTAGAATTGTCATTTTATCATGTTGGTTCAGGTTAAACATGAGTGATTAGTATTTTTCCAATTGTTTATATATGCAGAGCATTTTGTAATGATTCCTGGGTTTACCTTGGTGTGTAGATTCCCAAGTATTTTATAGTGTCAGAATTTTAAATGGAATTTCTCTTTCTATATCTTCCTGGTTAGTTTGGTTGGTAATATATAGAAATGCTGATTATTTACTGGGTTTATTTTATAAGCTGGGCAGCTAAGTGGTGCAGTGGATAGAGCACCATACCCAGAGTCAGAAAGCCTCATCTTCCTGAGTTCAAATCCAGATTCAGACATTAGCTAGATGTGTGACCCTGTGCAAATCTCTTAACCCTATTTGCCTCAATATCTCATCTGTAAAAATGAGCTGGGGAAGAAAATGGCAGAACACTCCAGTATCATTGCCAAGAAAACCCCAAATAGGGTCACAAAGATTCAGACATGGATGAAAAACAACAAATACATTTTATATCCTTCAACTTTGCTAAGGTTGTTAATTGTTTCAAATAGGTTTTCAGTTGATTCTCGAGGGTTCTTAAAGTGTACCATCATATTATCTGTACAGTATGATAGTTCTATTTCCTCATTGCCTATTTTTATTCCTTCAATTTTTTTTCTTTATTGTCTTATTGCATAGCTAGTGCTTCTAAAAAAAATTAAATAACAGTGGTGATAATGGATTTACTTGCTTCACCCTTGATCTTTTTAAGAAGACTTCTAGCTTATCCCCATTACAAATAAACCTTGCTCTTGATGTTAAATACTATTCATCATTTTGATGATGGCTTTATTGATTTCCGTGTTTCTAATGTGTGTGTTTTTTTTCAATATTGATAGCTTTAAGTCTTCTACTGAAAACTGCCTGTTCATGTCCTTTGATGGTTTATCAATTTGGGTGTTGAATTTTGTGAAAAGTTTTTTTGTATCTAATGGTATAATCAAATCATTGTTATGGTTTTTGTTATTGATATGGTCAATGATGCTTATAGTTTTCCTATATTGGACTAGCCATGCATTGCTGGGAAGAATGCCTTCTGCACATAGTGCATGATCTTTGTAATACATTTCTATAATTTCCTTACTTTTATTTTAATGAAAATTTTTGTTTGAATCTGTGTTAGGGAAATTGATCTATATTTTTCTTTCTGTTTTCACTCTTCTTGTTTTATTTTTTTGAAACTATATCCATGTCATACAAAGCAATTTTGTAGTTCTCATATATACATATATACACACACATATACATATACATATATATGTGTGTATGTGTATATATGTATATGTGTATATGTATATATGTATGTATACATATATGCTTATGTGTATATATGTATGTGTGTATATATACACATAAGTATATATGTATACATACATATATACATATACACAGATACATATATACACATACACACATATATGTATACATACATATATACATATACACATACATATATACAATAAGCATATATGTATACATACATATATACATATACACATATACATATATACACATACACACATATATGTATACATACATATATACATATACACATATACATATATACACATACACACATATATATGTATATGTATATGTGTGTATATATATGTATATATGTATATATGTATATATGTATATATGTATATATGTATGTATACATATATGCTTATGTGTATATATGTATGTGTGTATATATACACATAAGTATATGCACACACACATATATATATATATACATACACACACACACACACACACACATATATATATATATATATAAAATTTCAAATAATGTATGTAGTATCAAAATTAATTATTCCTTAAAAGTTAGGGATAATTTACTTGTAAATTCATATGTCAAGGGGATTTTTTCTAAGAGTACTTATTTATGACTTGTTCAACTTAATATTCTAAGAAAAAGCTTATTTAAGTATTCTATTTTCTCTTCTATTAATCTAGGCAACTTAAATTTTTGTGAATATTCACCCATTTCACTTAGATTTTCCATTTTTCAAGCATATAATTGAGTAAAAGAACTAATAATTTCTTTTAATGTCATCTTGATTTGTGGTGCTTTCACCCTTTTAATTTTTGATACTAATAATTTGGGTTTTTCTTCTTTCTTTTTTGAAATCAAATTAACCAATTTTTTTATTTTATTGTTGTTTTGTTTCTTTTACAAAACCAGCTCTTAGATTTATTGATTAGTTCAGAGTTTTTTACTTTGAATTTTATTAATCTCTCCTGTGATTTTGCAAATTTTCATTTTGATGTTTAATTAGAGATTATTAATTTTCTTTTTTCTTTCTTTTTTTTGCCTGCTCAATTTATTGATATGTTATCTCATTGCCACCATTATTTTAATGAATTTATTTATTGTGTCTATGATTTGTTCTTTGACTCACTCATTCCTTCAAACCAGATTATTTACTTTCTAATTAATTATTAGTCTGTGCTTTCATGGCCATTAATTGAATGCAATTTTTATTTCATTATGGTCTGAAAAGGTTGCATTTATATTTCTGCTTTTTGGCAATTGTTTATGAGGTTCTTTTGCCATACTACATGGTAAATTTTTGTGAAGGTGTCACATACAGTTGAATAAGTGTTTATTCTTTTCTATTCTCAACAAATTTTCTTCTCAGTCTAGCATATCCAACATTTCTAACATTCTATTCAACTACTTAACTTCTTTCTTATTTATTTTATGGTCATATTTATCTCTGAAAGGGGATAGTTTAATTTCTCCACCAGTAGAGTTTAACTATATAATTCATCTTGTAACTCATTTAACTATTCCTTTAAGAATGTGGATGTTAAACCATTTGGTGCTTATATGTTTAGTATTGATATTACACAATTTCTTTGGTATCTTTTAGAAAGATGTAGTTTCCCTGATTATCTCTTTCAATTGGATATATTTTTACTTTTGCTTTGTTTGAGATCATCATTGCTACCCTCATCATTTTTACTTCAGCTGAAGCATGAGAGATTCTGCTCTGCCTCGACTTCTTTTTTAGACTCTATTTGTCTTTCTGTTTCAAGTGTGTGTCTTACAAACAACATATTGTCGGAATGTGGTTTCTAATTCATTCTATCTGCTACCACTTTATGAATGAGTTAATCTCATTCACAGTCTCATTCGTGATTACTACCTTTGCCTTTCCCTCCATCCTCTTTTCTTCTCTTTATCTATCTCTCTCATTACCATGAACATCTTTAAGTCTTTTTTGTTTCTAACTACTCCCTCCCTTAATTTTTCCTCCCTTTTAATCGCCCTCACCCATTTTCTCTTACATAAATGAGATTTCTATATAAATGAATGTGTATACATTTGTTTTATTTTATATATATATATATATACATGTATATATATATATATATCATATATAGTTATGTAATTAGTTTAATTATAATAATCTTATGTTGTAATAAATATACATCTGTCCATCTATATTTATATGTATATCAATGTATCTATATATCTATATTTATATCTATGTCTATCTATCTATCCATCCATCTATCTATCTATCTATCTATCTATCTATCTATCTATCTATCTATCTATCTGCTGGGTAGTCTGCTTTTTATTTGGGTAGCTATCTTGGTTTGAAGACCTTTCACTTAAGTGCTCAGGGCTATTGTTGATCTGTCTTAGTAGAGAGAGTTAATTCACCAGAATTCTCCTAACCTTTAGCAAAAGTGTAGGCCCAAATCTCACTTTTATCAATTGTCCTATCAAGTGTTAGTCCCCAAACCATTTCAGCAGGGCAAAAGATATGTATATTCCACCACCCTATTAACCACTACTAGAGAAAACGCTTTCACCTGTGGCTCCAAGAAGTTGTAGCATGTGTGGCAGGCATACCATGGTAAAACCATCTTAACAGATGGGTTAAACTTAATTGAGGAAACCAACAAATCTCAAACTCATTGGTGAGTTATTGGGATGTCTACCCAAAGCATGTGAAGACTTACTCAGGTGAAATGGGCAGATGAGAATATTTTTTCCCCAAAGGGCCATGAAGGCAGCAGACACATGTGCTGTGGAGAGCTTAGAGTTTGGTTAGACATCAAATGTACCAAGGTCATCCACTGCATTGCAGGCCATCACCAATCTTCTTGACTTTTTTCCTGCCACTGGACTTTGATGGCTCTAGAAGAGAGAGTGAGGCTGACAACTTTGTGCAACTCTATCTCACTTAAATTGAATGTGCATGCAAGTCAAGACATCATTTGTGATGTCATGGGTCCTATTGGAAAACAAAGGATAAACCACAAGAAGTAGGGAAAATGATAAGAAAATATAGAATAGCCATTATATTTTTGCTTTTCAAACTGTTATAATTGATTTCAAGATATTTAATTTTATAATCATGTGTTAAACAGCTGCTGCAAAGATATTTAAGCTATATTCCTATTCCTTGAGTAATAAAACATTTAATTTGTGAAACAATACCAGCATCTTGTCAAGATATAAGAAGCATTTAAAGCACATTTCTAGAGAGTATATAATCAAGACAGGAATAACCCCAGTAAAAAAAATGAAGTCAACAACATTTAATCATCAGGCATATTATGATTTCTTCTTTACCCTTTACTCTGACCCTGAAGCACTTGGTAAAATTTGGTTAAACAAGCCAGAAAATACCCCCACTTTGTTCCTTTATAAGATTGTACTTTCCTTCTTTTTCATAAATATTGTTAATGTATATATTGTTGTGCTTCGAAGAAAATCCTTGGACAGTACCATTTATATTCCAATATCATCCTCACAATGTCAAGGCATTAGATGATGGCCTCCTAACATGTAATGTGGGCCCCTCATAGAGGATTTATGAGAATGCATTGACAAGACTCATGCAGGATGGTAAAGTGTGAATGACTTATGATCCACACTAATGTAGAGAAAACTACAGTAATGAGAGTAAAGACCGTTCTAGTATGGTAACGGTACCATACCCCATGTATTCATTTGGACACTTGTTTTTGCTTGTTATCTGACTCTGGTAAGGGATTTTGTGGGCACAGATTTCCATGGAGGGTGGTGATAGTATTGGTAGCTGTTGCTGCTTCTCTTGCTGCTGTTAGATGTTACTTTATTAGCACTTGCTCAGAACTTGTGTGTAAAGCTGTTATCCCATTTTGACTTTCACTATTTTCTTTGCTGGCTTCTAATACTCATAGTCTGAGGAACTCTGCTTCTTCAATTCATGGTACTGAATGCTTGAATTTCCATGGATCTATAATTCAATTCTGACCTCGTAAAATGAAATTGCTGGGAAGCTGATCTCTCTCATAGCTTTGCTGTCAGCATTCTGAGTGTGGTCAAATCACTAGTCATTGCTGACTAGTGATGATTGAAGTTGCCATTTCATGTAAAGTAGAATCCATAGAAGCTATTCCTACCAATTACGAGGAGAATAATAATTTCAAATATAATAGTTTACATTTACATTGAAATTTGAAGAGTGAAAAGTATTTTTCATGAGCCTCTAAAGCTAGAAGCTCCCTGAGGCATTTGCAGCATGGAAGTCTGGCCTGTATTGTATATTTATAACAAAGTACCATATAATACATAATTTCTCATACTGGGCAAGTTCAAAGGTAATTCAGTTGTAGTGAAAAATAATTTACAGATGAATTTTAAAATGTTGATATGTAAGGCACATGATTGACCTGAGATCCCCTTGAGTGTTTACTAATAAGTTCCTATAAGTGTTTTAAGAAAACTTCAAATAATATTTCTGGAGAGTTTCTTCCTCTTTTCTCTCTTTTCTCTCCAAATGATAATGACTACTTTTAAAGTATGAGGAGAATATGAGAAACAAAATTTTGAAAAATCGAATAGTTTGTCATAAATAAAATACAACAGTTTAATTCAGAACAAATATTTACAATGTATAGCAAGAATAAAAGTAAACATTGATCTTTGAAGTTCTCATTATCAATCATGACATCAAGATTAATGCTGTGCTAAATTCATATTACAAAATTTTTACTTTATATATATATTTATATTTTATATTTATATTTATATATATTTATACATATATAAACTTAAGGCAAAATTTTTCCATTTTTAATATAAATTATATATGTATATATTTTATATAAATTGTAAAACAACTAAACAAACATTATAATTGTGTTAGCACCTTGATTTCCAGGCCCTCAGTAAATCCACGACCTAGCATCATGTTCTCCTTATGAATTTCTTAAATGCAATTTCTTAAAAAGAATTTGTGCAGAGTCATTTTTACAGAAATTTGGAGGGGTTTAGGAAAGAGCTCAAGGAAGTCACTGCTTTTACTCAACCATCTTGGTTTTGCCACCAGGAAAGCCAAATAACAAAGAGCTAAACTTTAAGTAATAAGCTGTGAAAATGAGCAAACAATGGGAAAAAAAAAGAAACCTCTGACTATAGAAAGTTATTATAGTGACAAGGAAGATCAAAACACATACTTAGAAAAAGACAGCAAAGTCAAAACTCCTACATCCAAAGTCTCCAAGAAAAGTGTGAATTGGTCTCAGTCCATGGAAGAGCTAAAAAAAGATTTTGAAAATTAAATAAGAAAGGTAGAGGAGAGATTGGGAAGAGAAATGAGAGTGATCCAAGAAAATCAGGAAAAATGGCTCAACAGCTATTGAGTAACACCTTAAAAAAACAAAGTAGCCCCAAACCTTTCCAAATACTTATAAAATGACTCTAAACAAATTCTAGAACAGCAGAACCCACAAAAAGAGAGAGTGAAACAAATTTCCAGCCCAATCAAATATGGATGGTTGATGGGAAAGGTCACTTTCACCAAGCTGGGAGGGAAGCACGGTTCAGTGTTGCACACACCAACAAAGACAGGGCCCCAGCAAACCTGGAGCAGGCCTCAAGGCACTGAATCACTGGCAGCTGTAGGAGTTTCCATATTTCTCAACCCATAAACACCAAAGACAACTGAGAAGGTCAGAAGAAAAATCTGTCAGATCTGGATGAGAGAGGAGTGTGGTCTAGCCCCAACCCTGGCACAGCCCTGAGGCTATGGTGATGGTGGTGGCTGCTTCCAGGACTCTTGGATCATAGATGGTGGGGGGGATGGAGCAGCTGATCAGAGGGGGATTGCAGGGATCACTTTGCTGGGACTGAAGCAGGATTTTCTTCCTTTGCCTGTGCTTTCATCTGGGTCGCAGTCCTAGGTGGCAGTCATGGGGTGAGGGGGAGCATTGGCATGGGTGGAGTTTGTGTCAATGTTAGAGAGGGAATCCTCCTCACAATTCCAAGGCAGAAAACGAAGGCCTGGAAAGGAATAAATACCTCTCCTTTGATCATACCACTTTGGAAGAACTGAAAATGTAAAGGTCCCTAGAAGTATCTCTGAAAACAGCTGCACAAAACCCCTGAACCTTAGGACAATATGCCCTCCACACTAGAAACAGTGTCCTACTTTAACGAAGAGTTTAAAAAGTCAAGTAATTGTCTGGGAACATGAACAAACAGAGGAAAAAATACTCAGACTATAAAATCTTACTTTGGTGACAAAGAAGATCAAAATATACCACCAGAAGACAACAAAGTCAAAGCTCCTACATCCAAAGCCTCCAAGAAAAATATGAATTTATTTCAAGTCATGGAAGAGCTGAAAATGGATTTTGAAAAGCAAGTAAGAGAAGTAGAGGAAAAATTGGGAAGAGAAATGAGAGTGATGTAAGAAAATCATGAAAAACAAGCCAACAACTTGCTCAAAGAGACCCAAAAAATACTGAAGAAAATAACACCTTAAAAATAGACTAACCCAAATGGCAAGAGGTCCAAAAAGCCAATAAGGAAAAGAATGTCTAAAATGCAGAATTGGTCAAATGGAAAAGGAGGTCCAAAATCTCACTGAAGAAAATAATCCCTTTAAAATAAAAATGGAGCAAATGGAAGGTAACGATTTTATGAGAAATCAATAAATTATAAACCAAAACCAAAAGAATGAAAAAATAGAAGACAATGTGAAATATCTCATTGGTAAAACAACTGAACTGGAAAACAGATCCAGGAGAGATAATTTAAAAATTATTGGACTACCTGAATACCACGATAAACAAGAGCCTAGACATCATGTTTCAAGACATTATCAAAGAAAACTGTCCTGATATTCTTGAACCAGAGGGTAATATAGAAGTTGAAAGAATCCACCAATCACCCCTGAAAGAGATTACCAAAGGAAAACTCCTAGGAATATTATAGGCAAATTCCAGAGTACCCAGGTAAAGAAGAAAATATTGCAAGCAGCCAGAAAAACAAAACAAAACAAAATAAAAACAATTCAAGTATTGTGGAAACAAAATCAGGATAACACAAGATTTAGCAGCTTCTACATTAAGGGACTGGAGGGCTTGGAATATAATATTCTGCCAGTCAAAGGATCACCTACCCAGCAAAACTGAGTATAATCCTTCAGGGGAAAATGGATATTCAGTGAAATAGAGGACTTTCAAACATTCTTGATGAAAAGACCAGAGCCAAAATAGAAAATCTGACTTTCTAATACAAGACTCAAGAGAAGCATGAAAAGTTAAATAGGAAAGAGAAATCATAAAGATCTTATTAAAGTTGAACTGCTCACATTCCTGCAGGGAAAGATGATATTTGTACTCATGAGACCCTTCTCAGTAGTAGGGTAGTTGGAGGGAATACATACATACATACATACATACATACTATATATATTATACACACACACACACACACACACACACACACACACACACACACACATAGGGCACAGGGTTAGTTGAATGTAAAGGGATGATATCTAAAAAATAAAATTAAGGGATAAGAGAGGATTATACTGAGAGAAGGAAAAAGGGAGAAGTAGAATGGGATAGATTACCTCACATAAAAGAGGCAAGAGAAAGTTTTTACATTGGGGGGAAGAGGAGGATGAATGAATCTTAGTGTCATTAGATTTGGCTTAAAGAGGCAATAACATACATGTTCAATTAGATTTGGAAATATATCTTACCCTACAGGAAAATATGAGGGGAGGGGATAAGAGAGGGGGAATTATAGAAAAGAGAGCAGATTGGGGGAGGGGTAATCAGAAGCAAACACTTTCGAGGAGGGACAGGGTCAAAAGAGAAAATAGAATAAACAGGGGGAAGAATAGGATGAAGGTAAATATAGGTAGTCTCATAGCATGACTATTATGGAAGATTTTTGCATGACTATACATGTGTAATCTATATTGAATTTCTTGCCTTCTCAATGAGGATGGATGAGAAGGGAGGAAGGGAGAGAATTTGAAACTCAAACTTTTAAAAATGAGTTTTAAAAATTGTTTTTACATGCAACTGGGAAATGAGATATACAGGCAATGGGGTGTAGAAATCTATCTTGCCCTACAGAAAAACAGAAGGGGAAGAGGATGGGGGGGGTGATAGAAGGGTAAGCAGACTGAGGGAAGGGGTATTCAGAATGCATGCCAGCATGGTGTGGGGGGAGGGGAGATGGGGAGAAAATTTGGAACTCAAAAATCTTGTGGAACTGAATGTTGAATACGAAAAATAAATTAATTAATGGGGGAAAAAAACATGAGCTTTCTTCCTGGATTGTGACCCAGGTCTAAGCATGGGCAAAGCAACAGAGTACTGCTTCAGTGCTACACAAAAGATTCCTCTGTTCTCCTTCTAACTAGTTGTTCAACCCCCTTGGGCTGAGAGCTCCAGAAATAGCCACTACCACTGCTGATTCAGTCACTCTCGAGGCCTACTCCTGGTTTGCTGTGCACAGAGCTATGCTGGGGCAGCCTGTGGTCCACTTTTACCAAGGTGAGACACATCTTTCCTGCTGACCTTCTAAGTTGTATTTGGTGTCTCTTTTCTGAGAGTTCTGGAAACTGCCACTTCTGCCAGTCATTCAGTCACGTTAATGCCTGCTCTGGGTCAGCTGCGTGTGGTCTGGGCTAGTGCGGCATGCACTGAACTGTACTCCTCTCTTACCTTGGTGCAACAGACCTTTCCTGCTTACCTTCCAAGTTGTCTTGGGCTGGAAATTTGTTTCATTCCTTCTTGTTGTGAGTCCTGCTGCTGTAGAATTTGTTTAGAGTCCTTTTAAAAGTTTTTGGAGGGTTTCGGAGAGAGCTCAGGTGAGTCCCTGCCCTTACTCACCATCTTGGCTCTGCCTTTGCATAATAATGTTCTGTAGTCAGATTCCTTTTTGTTTTTTAGTTCATGCTTTTTGGCTTTTTTTCTTTTTTAAATCTGAACTCTGCTCCCAGTGAAGGGGCACTGTCTCAGCCTTCTTTTCCAGGGGCTGCAGGCCCTGGCTATTTACCTGGTGCTCTACTGATCTTGCCCTGAGAAGCTGCACTGAGAGGCTATGGTGGAGGGTGACTGGCTCTTTTGGAGGCTATAGGGATCTGACAACTTTCCTGGTGCTCTCAGGGTCCTAGTGCTAGCAGCTGACAAGTTCTGAGGCTGATAGTGTGCTTCTGTGCTTCCCCTGGATACACTGAAGCACATGGTGATCTGGCCCTAGAGGTTGCCTATTTACCCAAGGCTATGCTGAGGCAAGTGGGGGATCCTGGTGTGGGTGTTTGAATGCTCTGTGGCACTGAGGCTCAGAGGTTTCCTGAGGTGGGGCTTGCTGTTATTGCCTTTTTGGTTTCCTGTTCTCCTTTTACCCCAGTGAGACAGACCTTTCTTGCTAATCTTCTAAGTTTCTTGGGCTAAAAGATTGTTTAGATCTATCTTTATGCTTGCTGTGCTTTTCAAGGATTTTTTTTGGGGGGATGCCATTTTGTCATTGTTTAGAGGTAAATATGGGAGAATTACAGTGGTTTACTGGTTTTCCTCCATATTGTCATCTTTTATTTCTGAGACAATTAACTGTAAACAAAGTTCTTCAAATGTCTGGAATCTATTACCCTTTACTTTAGTTCTCTGGATGATTCAGAGTATTATTGAATTATAGCTTCAGGAGGTCCATTATATAATTATGCTGAATCTTACTGTAGTTACTGTTTTCCTTTCAGGCTCTGTCTCAACAAATAGCCCCTTCTCCTCTTTTCTTCATTGTGTTTCATGCCTCTGAAACCAGAGCTTAAGTCATACAATGCACTGTTCCAGTACTCTCTGACTGTATTTCCAGAACTACTTGATATCTGTAAATTTCTCCATGCTTCAGTTTTTTCTGGTGATAATTCTGAGCTACCCACTCACTGCTCATCACAGCACTCCTAGAAAATGATTTAGTCATATGCTTTTTTATTACTTAATTTCTATAAATAAGAAAATTTATGAATGATATTTTCAAAATAATGCTGTACTCTCGAACTAGAGTTTAAGTATGTAAAGTATTTTCTTATATGTTATTTCATTTGATCCTCACCAGAGCCTTGTAAAGGTGACAGAACAGGTTTCATAATTCTCCTTTGACAAATGAGGAAAGGAAGATTCACATAGGTCAAGAGTTTTCCCCAATGTCACAGAACTAATTAGTAGTAAGGCAGCATTAAAATGCAGACTTTTAAATGTTAAATCTAGTGTGCTTGCCACTAGTCCAAGCTGATTCCTTAGTTTGACTACTACCATCTCCCAAGTCAGAATTAAGAATAAAAAGTCAAGTCATCTGCTGTTTCCATGTCTCTCTCTCCCTCTCTCTCTCTCTCTCTCTCTCTCTCTCTCTCTCTCTCTCTCTCTCTCTCTCTCTCATTATGGCATGCGTGTGTATATGTGCATGTGTGTATATGTATATATACACACATGCATGCGTATTTGTTAATCTGAATAATGGTAATAAACATATAAATATTTATGTTTAATACTTACAAAGTTAATTATCTTTAGAATTATTCATATTTGTTATTAGATTTCATTTTATAATGCAATTCAGGACTTACCCTGGAGTGGAACATCAGTTTTACATTACTGCATATTACTTGAGCTGTAGTCTTAATTACAACAAAGTACAAGTCCTGAAATGTTTATTTTAATTGGATTTTCCCCCTCTTTCCCTTTCTAGCATTCTACAGTAGACCAGCATTCACACTAGCCTACAAAAGTCCCGTAGGGGACACATAACTTATTTAAATGAGCCATTACTTTTGCTGAGGCAAATTGTTGATTAGAAGGAACTGCTTATTAATTATTTTAGCAGCTGAAATAAGGGAAAGGAGAAATGTAATTAGCTCAGTACCTTATTAACCATATGCCAATATTAACTGGGAATAAATAATAAACTACAATTCTTGGAAAGTATTCAATTTCCAGAAAAGTCACTCAGCTAACAGCCAATTAAACACCACATCATTCAACTACAATAATATGTGGTATTAAGCACTGAGAGCTGAAATGAAATCTAAATGTCAGGAGAAGATAACCGGTTATAAAGTTTTTCCTTTAAAAATTAAAGTGGTAAAAAATGAAGCCCTTAAAGCTGTTTGGCTTCTAAAGTTAAGATAGAAACTTGGAAATACTGTCCTTACAACATAGTGTAGTGTTTGTGTACTGATCTGAAACCCAAATATAAAGACACTCTTGATTGAGAGCCCATACAGCATAAAAATATATAGTAAAACATTTGTCTTCAGGGTATTTCTGCAGAAAAGAGGAGAATGCAAGATAGAAGCTGAACCTTTTGTGATGTGTTAAAAAAAATTTAGGTGAATTTTCAATGGATAAATTTAATCTCCTTCAGAAGAGGAGGCCTGCTAGGGTGGCTGATTCAAACTATGCTTGGGTGAATTTTGATCAAGTGGCTTTGAATGCATAGTGCTCCCACTTCTGAAATTGAAGATTTTAAACTGAAACCAGACTTTGGGAGCTTAGCTATCTTTCCCTCTGTGCTTCTGAGGTAAGTGGAAGTCCATCCTATTTCTCGGCTGAGAATCATTTTTTTCTCATTGTTTATATTTTCAAAGACACCGAATGAGAGGCATTTTATTGTTTCTTTTCTACTGTTGGTTTCCTTTGGTTCATTGAAAACTATATTGATAACAAACCAATTTTAAAGTCACCCTAAAGAAATATGGTGTATTCTAGAGGCTAGTTCTTTCCTTAGATGACATTCCTTTCTGGGAAATGGTCACACATTCAGTATTTTAAGTTCTAAGTTGGTTAAAGGTTATGGTTTACTTCCATAGTACATGCAAATTGCTCTGCTTGCCGTTGCTTAAAAGGGGGAAAAAAAAGAAAGGAAGAACTGGAGAAGAGCAAGAACATTAGTGAAGATAGCTCATTATCTTTCACAACAGGTCTCTGGTGGCTAAGTTTGATATGTGCTAAAGTCATACATATGACTTGTGTGTTAGCAGGTTGCTTCCTGGAGTGTTCATAGATACATATCAGTTCCTTCTGATATATATATATATGTACACACATATATATACATATATACACATATATATACATATATATACATACATACATATATATACATATATATGCATATATATATATATATGAATATTTAATCTGTCCCAGGTGGGATAATAAGAATAGTGGGAAAGGTTTGAAAGGTAGCCTAATAAAGGTAGATGCAGGGATTTTCTAGAGACCATGTTGTATACTTTCCTGAGAAGAGGAAGACCCCACTTGGATGTCTTCAATATTCACTCAAGTCTTAGAGCCCAAAATGTATCAAAATCAAAACTTATGGAACCAAACTTTACCTGGGATTGAGATTATTTAAAGAAATGAAACCCAGTTTGAGGGTAGATAACATTTCAGGCTTGCCTTTAACTCCCAGATCAAAATTTGGCAGAATGCAATTTAGCTGCAGAAATTCTCTCACCTTAAATTTAAGTAAGCTCTCTGCAGTACTTATCTTTTGTAGGGGCAGCTAGGTGGTGCAGTGGATAGAGCACTGGCCCTGAAGTCAGAAGGACCTGAGTTCAAATCTGGCCTCAGATCAAACACTTGACACTTACTAGCTGTGTGACCCTGGGCAAGTCACTTTACCCCAATTGCCTAAAAAACAAAACCAAAATTGTCTTTTGTGCAGCTATTGAAGCTACACATTGAATATTAAGGCTGAATATTGAATGTCTTTTTCTGTAGGAGAAACTAACACTGTCCCCATCACACAGAAATAATAATAATAATAATAATGATGATGTTGATGATGATGATGATGATGATAATTATAATAATGATAATGATAAAGATAAATGGCTAATAGTTTACACCCTTACTAGAGGAATAGAGTTACAATGTTTGGTAAGTTCTCTAATTTGAAAATGATGGATATGTACTAGAACGCTTGTATTTTTATCTTTGTTCTTCTTATCTTCTGTATTGTTGTTTTCTCATATTAGAAAAATGATATTATATTGTATTTTACTTTTGTTTCACCTCTGTAGCTTAGAAGGAGATCATAGAACACATCCATTTTTCTACCTTTCTTCTTCTTCTCTCTCTCTCTCTCTCCTCTCTCTCTCTCTCTCTCTCTCTCTCTCTCTCTCTCTCTCTTTTCCCTGAGGACTGAGAGGTGACACTTTACATTTTTTCTGCCTGATGACAAGCTCCAACGGGCCCATATAATCACAATCCAATTAGAACTTAGGAAAAATATTTACTTCTCTCTTATTTTCCTGAAAATACTTTCATTGCAAATCACAAAATTCATTTTAGATGACAATATTCTTTCTTTCTGTATATAGCTCTTCTCCTGTTTACGAGTCTTATTTCTATGCTTTGGACTTTTGTGTATATGCCGTCTCTGACTGACTGTGGGCAGATGTAATTTATTATAAGAAATTCATAAAGTTACGTTGTCAATGCAGTATAGTTCTCTGAGTTAATTCTAATTCCAGTGAATAATGATTTCCATGCTTGTCCATGACCTATTTTTTTTCCAATGTGTTCAATGAATATTTTAATTTGGTACATTTCACTCTGGTTTTCCAAAGAAGGACTGTGAAAATGTTCAGTGTTGTGTATAATCAATAACCTAAAAAGTAATGCTGCCAAAATGAAAAGATCCCAGATTCATGAAACTTATGTATATGTCAAAGGATCTTATTTTAATGGGAGAGTTCTTGCTAATAGCAGCATGGGACTGCTAACCTCGCAACTTCTTGAGTTTCTTAATTTCTGCAACTACAACATTTAGTGACCCTCTGATGTGATCTCACCTTATATCTCACCATGTTTCAAAATTTTTCTTCATCTAAGAAAATTCCCTTCAACCCAGATTCTGATATGGCATGGACTTAACACCCTTAACAGCATTTCTTGCCATCTTAGAGGTGTTTTCTAGTTGTTCAATCTCCTTCATAATATATGGTACTCAAAAAATGGAAAAAAAAAAAGAGGTAATCTAACACACCATGCCAGAATTCAATTCCATGATGGAATTGTGGTGATTCTTAATTGAAAATAAAATTTGATCCATTTTTTAGGCTTTTCCATCACATTGATCACTCATGCTAAGCTTAGACCAACTGTTATTAGACATGTCATTTCCATCCTTATTTCTGAAGATGATTTAGAAGTTTAAGAGCATACATTAATGTGAAATTGAATTATTTTAGACAACTCAATAACCTAGCTTGTCATTATCACTTGTAATCTTTATTCTTTCAAGTCTCTAAGATAATATGTTGAAGAACAATTCTTAATCTGTATTGGTAAAGATAATTTATTCATAGGGAACTCACAGGACCACATGGAGGCATAAAAAACACATACATATTACATACAGAATATACTAAACACAAAATTCTCTGTCATCCAATATTTATCTGTGCCTTTCAGTTTTTCACAACCTGGAAATGACATGAGCATGTCATTTATGTTGTTTTTGTTTCTGTTGTTTCTGTTGTTATCAAAATAATTTAAATATGTTAAAATGTACTGATTTGAGCAGAGATACTTGAATCAATTCTCCAAAGCCATGCATCTAAATTGAAATTGATACTCTTTGTGTCCAGTCATCAAACCAGTTCTTAGCCAAGCATGACAATTCATTCCTGTAATCCTTGCTAATAGAGTGGCTATGTTCTGAGATGCAGTGAGCTAAATCAAACAAATGCCCCGATAAGCCTGGCACCAATTTGGTGAGCCCTTGAGAACAGTTTCCCAGTCCTTTAAAGAGAAACAAACTGGCCAATGTCAGAAATGGATCAAAGATGTTGTACTGATGTGTATTGGGCACAAGAGGTTGCTGCATTTCCAGTCTAGGCAAAATAGGTTGACTCAGGCTCAAAAACAAACAAATTTAAATTCATCTTATTCTGTTATGGTCTATTGATCTGTTTAGTAGTCTCATCAATGAAGAAAATTAGATTATTCTTGTATAATCAATTCTTTTTATAAATTTAAAGTTTTTTTTTTTAACAATTATCTGTATTCTTTCATTCCCAATCCCTTCCCTCTGAAAAAAAGTCACAACCCCAGCAAAACTTATACATAATCAAATAGAATACATAACTACATATTGGCCATATCTGATAAATGTGTGCATCCCTCTGCATAGCCAGTCCATCACCTCTCAGTTAGGAGGTAGGCAACAATTTGAACCATACATACAGACAGAGACATGCTGACATTGCAGTTCTCATGGGTAAATTGTATTACCTTTATTCTCCATTAGAATGCAAATATTTTATCCTTATAAAGCCTTTTCTGTGTATTCACTTGCATTTAACTCTTTTATACTTTCCCTTCTTCCTATGAATGTATTTCAAAGTTTCTATTTAGCTCTGTTCTTTTCATTAGGATAAACTAAAAGTCCTCCTTTTTATTATAGACCCATTTTAACCTCCCACAGAATTAAAATCAGTTTTGCTGGATCAGTTATTTTTTGTTGTTAGCTTATTTCTTTTTGCTTTTCTGGATATTTATTCCATGCTATCTACTTTTTCATTATAGTGGTAGATGTCAAATTCTGTGTGGTTTCTTAGTATATGAATTCTTTCTTCTGGTTGCTAGCAGTATATTTTCTCTGAGCTGCAAGTGCTAGATTTTGGCTTTTATGCTCCTTGGAGTTTTTATTGGGTGATTCCTTTCAGGAAGTGATTGGTGGATTAATTCTATTTTCACTTTTCCCCTTGGTTTCTGAGAGATCTGGGCAATTTACTTTCATTATTTCTTGAAAGAAATATCTAGGTTCCCTGTAATTTTATCATTGTTTTCAGGCAATCAATGATACTTAAATTATCCTTCTTGATCAGTATTCCAGGTAAGGTTTTTTTTTTTCAGTTTTTCTTGGCATTTTTTGTTTGATACATCACTATGGCATCCCATGTACACTTTTCCCTCCCCTACCCTGAGAGCCATCCCATATGACAAATAGTATTTTTTAAGTGAGATGAAAAGAGAAGCTTGATAAAACTGGTAGAGATATCAAGAAAGTATAAAAATGTGCAATGTGTAATGCCTATGGACTTCCTATGTTGACATAGGATAGATAAGAGATATGTTCTCGTATCTCTTCCTTTAAATTCCATTTGACTTTTATAATCCTCACATATTTTAAATTTGCTGATGTTACTGTTCTTTCCACTTAAAATGTAATAGATATTATGTATATTGTTTTCTTGGCCCTGTTTACTTCACTTTGCATCAATTCATATAAATCTTTCCATACTTCTCTGTATTCATTACATATCATATTTTATACCACACTAGTATTCCATTACATTTATATGTAACTATTTAGCCACAAGTGTTTTAGCCATTCACCAATTTATGGGCATCAGATTTGTTCTAATTCTTAGCTATTACAAAAATAGCTGAAATACATATATATATATATGTATATATATGTATATACATATATACATATATACGTATATACATATGCATATATATGTATATACATATATACATATATACATATATACATATGCATATATATGTATATATGTGTGTGTGTGTGTGTGTATATATATATATATATATATATATATATATATATATATGTTTTAATATATAGGGACTTTCCCCCCTTATCAATATCTTCCTTGGTGTATAAGCCCAGTAACTAAGTCTCTGCTTCTGAGTATAGACACTTTATTCACATTATCTGCATAATTCCAAATTGCTTTCCAAAGTGGGGGTCACCTTTGATAGCTCCACCAACAATACATTATCATTCTAATCTTCCCACACCCCTTTCAACATTGACTATTGCAATTTTTTTTTGTAATTTTTTATCAATTTTCAGGGTGTGAGGTAAAACTTCAGGATTGCTTTGATTTGCATTTCTCTTATTATTACTGATTTGGAACATTTTAAAAATGTGGTTGTGAATACTTTGTAATTTTCCCTTTACGAACTGTGTGTTTATATCCTTTCACTATTTGTCTATTTGGGAATAGCTATTAGTGATGACAGATAGGTAGATAGATAGATAGATAGATAGATAGATAGATAGATAGATAGATAGATTATATATCTTAGATACCAAATCCTTATCAGAGAACTTTTTCTACTATTTGGACATTTCCCTTCTTATCCTGGATATATTAAGATTGTCTGTGCAGAAGCTTTTTGGTATCAAGTAATCAAAGTTATATAATTTATTCTTTGAAATTGGCCCTATCTGTTGCTCTATCGTTAAGAAAGAATACCTCTCTTACCTGTACTGTGAGAGGTACATGATCTGTTTCTCTTCTAATTTTTTTATATGATCTTTTATATTAAGGTCACATATATACTTAGAATGCTTTGTGGAGTATGATGTGATGTGTTGGCCCAAGCCTAATTTCTAACAGACTGCTTTCAAGTGCTCCCAGCAGTATTTATTAAATTGGGATTTTCCCCCCTAGGTAACATATTTTTTTCCCTTTATCAGATATTTGAATATTTAGTTCTATTGTATCTGAATCTTCCTTGTCTAGTTTATTACATTAAACTACCTCTGAATTCTTTAACCATACCAGATGCTTTTGATGACTACTGTATGAAAATTGTTTTATTAAATATGATATACATTACATTTTCACTTGAAAGTAGTTTGATGTTTTGGCTTATTTTAATATTAATCATTGTCACTAAAGTCCCCTCTTTTTATTGATGTTAGCTTTCATTATTACCTTCATCTCACCCAATGATGCAACAGATATTTGTTAGGCAATTAGTATGTGCCAGGTCCTGTACTGTATAGGTCTTGGGAATAGGAAGGCAAAAATGGAAGAGTCCCTGCCCTCCAACTAAAATAAATGCAAGATAGTTTAGGGAGAGAAGAATCTAGTAACCACAGGATCATGAAAAAAAAATGCTGAAGCTTGGGACAGTGCCTCCCGACCCTTAAATGAGAAAAGCCAAAGTTTGACATAAAGTTGAAAACCATGAAATAGTCTAGAAGAATCAGCAAACCACAACCACAATAACAAAAAACTTCACCATAAAAACTACTATGGTGGCAGGGAAGACCAAGACATAAACTAAGAAGATAGTGTAAAACAGATGTAAATAAAGCCTCAAAGAAAATGATAACGGGACCTAAGTCTAATGAAATTCCTAATAAAGAAAGAGACTAAGAGTGCTAGAGGAAAAATCTGGAAAAAAGAAGAGAGTGAAAGGCAGAGTCAAAATGTCAAATTATAGAATCACTCAGCTGAGCTCACCTAAATTTGTCTTCAAACAACTTTAAAATAACACCTAAAATCAAATTCTGGAGTGTTAGAACCAATAACAATTTGGTAAAATGATTTTCTAGCCTAAGACAACTTAGGAGGATAACAGAAAATTTCTGTCTCACCAAGATAATGGTTGGGCGTGGAGAGCAGGGCCACACCAAGGGCTCAGCATCAGGTCTTGGAAGCTGCATGGGTAGAGGCAACTTCAGGAGCTCTCAGCCCATAGACAGTGGGAGGTGGGAGTGTCAGATAACTGGTCAGGAAGAGATGTCAGGAGAACTTTTGCTGGTGCTGGATTCAGGACCCAGTTGCATTATCCAAGTGCAGTTCTGGGTCATAGGTGTTCTGGGCCAAAAGGAGAGGTAAGACTTGCAGTCACAAAGGAGTAGAAGCACAAGTTGTTGTTGAAGGATGGAGAGGATTGCTAGTGGTCATTCATGAGGGAGAAGAGACCCTGGTCTCAATTCCAAGGCAGAGGAGTGCCCCAGCAATTATAATTGCTGAAGAGTGTGGGATATGGTTACAGTCTCAGGGCCAGGAAAAGTGCTGGCACTGATGGCCACGGGGAACAAGGTTTTTACCCTTTTTACCCTTCATGGGAAAAAGCAAGAGCATAGGCCAGGAGAGTAGTGACCACAACTCTCCTTAGATCATATCATCTTGGAAGCACCAAACATATATAAACTGCCAATGCTAGCTCTAAAAACAGCAGAAAGAAAGGCCTTAAGCTTGGGAAATGCTCCCTCTACCCCAAGAGCAGGGACCAAATTTAACATAAACTTAAAATCAAGAAACAGGCTAGAAGATGAGATAACAATAACAGAAACAACAACAACAACAACAACAAAAGAAACTGACAACAGGAATTTACTAAAGTGACAGGGAAGAACAAGGCACAAGCTCAAAAGCAGACAATGATGTCAAACAGCTATATGCAAAGGATAAAGGAAAAATGTAATTTGGTCAAAGTCCCAAAAAGAATGTCTGGAAGAGGAAGCTAGATGGCACAGTGGATAGAGCACCGGCCTTGGAATCAGGAGGACCTGAGTTCAAATCCAGCCTCAGACAAAACACTTGACACTTACTAGCTGTGTGACCCTGGGCAAGTCACTTAACTCCAATTGCCTAAGAAAAAATATGTTGAACTATGGGGCAGCTAGGTGGTGAAATGGATAGAGCACTGGCCCTGGATTCAGGACCACCTGAGTTCAAATCCAGCCTCACACACATAACACTTACTAGCTGTGTGACCTTGGGTAAGTCACTTAACCCCATTGCCTAAAACAACAACAACAACAACAACAACAAAGAATGTCTGGAAGAGTACAAAAAATAATTTTAAAACTCAAATAAAAGAGGTAGAAAAAAGTTGGGAAAAAGTAACTGTGAGGCAATAGAATCATGAAAAAGAAATCAACAGCTTGAAAAAAGAGCTACAAAAATATTAAAGAAAATAATAGCTTAAAAAAATCCTAACTGGCCAATTATTAAAAGAGGCACAAAAATCCAATGTAGAAAAGAATGCTTCAAAAAGCAAAATTGGCTAAACCGAAAAAGAGGTACAAAAATTCACTGAAGGAAAGAACTCCTTAAGAAGTAGAAATGAACAAATGGAAAATTACTTTAAAAAGCTCATAGAAGAAAATAATTCCTTAAAAATTAGAATTGTGAAGGTTGGGTCAAAATGGCAGAGCAAGGAAGCAACTCAACCGAACTCTGTCAATCCATCTCCAAACAGTTATATAATAATGCCTCAAAATGAATTCTGGAATAATGGAACCAGAAAAAGGATGGGGTGAAACAAATATCCCCCCAGACAACTTAGTTGGCAGAAAAGGTCCATCTCACTTGGGTAAAAAGGGAGCAGAGTCCAGTTCAGGTGGCATCTAGGCAAGCCAGCAGCAGGCTGCACTCCAGCAAGTCAGCTGAGAGGCACCAAGACCCAGAGAAGGTAAGCAACAAGGCCCCGCAGCACTGGCACAGCAGGCCAGTAGCTAAGTACTGCTCCCCAAATGAAGCAGGCAAGTGGAGAAGCCACACACACACACACACACTGCCACAACAGGCAAGTGCCAAGGCCCCAAGATCTCAGCATAGCAGGCCTGCAAATAGTCTTATGGCCCTAGAGCAGCAAAATTGAGGTGAGGACCACATCCCTGGGAAAAGAAGCTTGGGACACTGCACCATATGTCTCAGAAACAGTGCCCAACTTTAAAAGTCCCAAAATATGGTGAAAAATGGTTAAAATAAAAAAGCACCTGATAGAAATTTACTATGATGACAGTGAAGGACAAAAGAAAGTCAGAAGAGGACAAGCATGTTAAAATGCCTAAATATGGAGCCTCAAAGAAAAAAGGTGAATCAATGTCAGGTGCAAAAATGACTCCTGTAAGAACTCAAAAACAGTTATAAGAAATAAATAAAAGATGTAGAAGAAAAATTGAGGAAAGGAGATGAGCATGATGCAAGAGAATCATGAAAAATAGTCAACAGCCTGGAAAAAGAAAACTTAAAAATTGCAATAGGCCAAATGGAAAAGGAGGCACAAAAGCTCACTGAAGAAAATAACCTCTTAAAAATTAAAATGAGAAAAGTGGCAGCTAATGACTCCATGAGAAATCAAGAAACAATAAAGCAAAATCAAAAGAATGAGAAAATAAAAGAAATGTGAAATACGTCATAGGAAAAACAAAAGATCTAGACAGTATATGCAGGAGATATAAGAATTATTTAACTACCTGAAAGCCACGATTAGAAAAAGCACCTGGACATCATATGTGAAGACATTATTAAGGAAAAGACTCCTGATATCCTAAAACTGGAAGGTAAATTAGAAATTGAAAGAATCCACCTATTAACTCCTCAAAGAGATTCCAAAATGAAAACTTTCAGAAATATTATAACCAGATTTTAGAAATCCCAGGTCAATGAAAAAAATACTGCAAGCAGCCAGAAAGAAACAATTAAGACATAGTCAGGATTACACAGGTTTTAACAGTTACTACATCAAATGATCGGAACACTTGGATGATAATATTCTGGAAGGCAAAGGAGCTAGGATTACAACCAAAACATCACCCACATAAGGAAAGTGAGCATAATTCATCAGAAGGAAAATGGATTTTCAATGAAATAGAGAATTTATAAGCATTCCTGAAGACCAGTACTGAACAGAAAATTTGAGTTTCAAATATAAGAAGTAAGAGAAGCATAAGAAGATAAACAGGGAAGAGAAAACATAATGGATGAAATAAGGTTGAACTGTTTATATTTCTATACAGGAAAATGATACATGTAACTTAAGAATTGTATCACTATTAGGGCAGTTCAAAGGTATAAACATAGATAGAGGGTGCAGGTATAAGCTAACTTTGATAGGATGATATCCAATAAAAAAATAAATAAATGAAATATATGAATGAATGAATAAGATGTGAGAAAGGATTGCACTGGGAGAAGAGGGAAGGGGAGATTAGAATGGGGTCAATTGGCCAAGATGGCAGAGTAAAAACATAGTTGCTCTCACCCTCCCCTATCAACCTCTGAAAACCCAGAAAATATCACCCTAGAAAACAAACAAACAAACAAACAAACCCTGAAACAGCTGAACTAGAAGAAAGACAGGGAACAGCAGTGCAGCAGCCCAGCAAATGGGTCTCCCAGTGCCTCAGCAAAAATAAGGAAAGCAGGACTAAAAAGGGCCCCAGGTGGATAAGCACCCTGCAGCATTCATCTGAAAGGAGCTGAAGAAAACAACCTAGAGTCTTCCTAAAGTCCCAGACTTGCTGACTCCAACCCTACAGACTCCAATTGTCAACCAGGAGAAGATCCTGAAGCCCAGGTGATAGAGCAGGCAAACACCAACACCTGGACTCCAATGCCTCAGTGAGGGCAGGGGAAGTGGTGGAAACCAGCTCAGAAAACCACCAGGTGCCTCGGCACTCTACCACAAAGAAATCTCCCAGTGCATTAGCAGAAACAAGGGAGGCAGCATTGCAAGGGGCCACAGGCAGATAAATACCTGCAGCACCCATCTAAAAGGAGCTGAAGAAAGCTAAAGGAAAGGAAAAGCAGGCAACCTAGAACTGCCTGAAAGTTCCAGCCTTGCTGATTCCAGCCCAACACCAGCTAAGCTGCCAAAACTTTACAGCTTCCAATTGCCAATATAAGAAACCCCAGCACACAACGCCAGTGACCAAGACCTAGGCTCCCAACACAAGAAGCTTGGGTCAGTGCCCTCTGTTGCCCAGCAGGAGAGCTCAATCTCTTTAAAGGCCAGGGAATAAAGAAACCATGAGTAAAAAGAAATGTACCATAGATTCATATTATGAGAAGAGTGGAGATCAAGACAAATTCTGAAGAGGACAGCACTGTCAACAAACCCACATCTGCAACATCAAAAAGGAATATGAACTGGTCTGAAGCCCAAAAAGCCTTCTTAGAAGAGCTCAAGAAGGAATTTAAAAATCTAATGAGAGAGGTAGAAGAGTCCTTAAAAAATACAATTGCCAATTGGAAAAAAAGTACACTGAAGAAAACAAGTCCCTAAAAAACACAATTGGCCAATTGAAGAATGAAATTCAAAAACTAAGAGAAGAAAACAATCTGTTAAAAAATACAATTGAACAAATGGAAGCTAATGACTATATGAGAAAGCAAGAATAAGTCAAACAGAAACAAAAAAATGAAAAAATGGATGAAAACTTAAAATACCACATTGGTAAAACAACCGACCTGGAAAATAAATTCAGGAGAGAGAATTTAAAAATCATTGGATTACCTGAAAATTATGATGAGAAAATGAGCCTGGACAGTATCTTTTAGGACATCATAAAGGAATACTGCCCGGAAGTCCTAGAACCAGAAGGTAAAATAACCATAGAAAGAATACACCGCTCACCACCTGAAAGAGATCCCAAATTGACAATGCCAAGAATATAATAGAAAAATTCCAAAACTACCAGATGAAAGAGAAGATACTGCAATCAGCCAAAAAAAAAAGCAATTTAAATATCATGTCACCACAGTCAGGATTACACAGGAACTTGCAGCTTCTACATTAAAAGACCAAAGGGAGTAGAACATGATATTCGATAAGGCAAAGGAGCTTGCATTTCAGCCAAGGATCATCTACCCTGCAAAAATGAGCATGATTTTTGAAGGGAGGAAATGGATATTCAGTGAAATAGGGGACTTCCAAACCTTCCAGATAAAAAGATCAGAGCTCAACAAAAAATTTGATCTTCAAATACAAGATTCAAGAAAGACATAAAGATACAAAATGCCATTAATAAGGGCGGACTGTTTACATCCCTACAAGGGAAGATGACACTTGCAACTCTTGAGAACTGTATTGTTATTACACCAAGTTAAAGGAGTATACATAAAGGAGGTGGATATTAGTTGACTTTGATGTACTGATAAAAAAAATCTGATCAAGTAGGTTAAATGGATCCAAGTAAGAGGATTAATCTGATCTTAGAAAATGTACTGAGAAAGGAGGAGAAAGACAAGGGTAAATTACATTACAGGAAAAGACAGACAATCCTATTACAGCAGAGGGAAAGAAGGGGGGGTGAGCATTGTTTGAACCTTGCTCTCATCAGATTTGGCTGAAGAAGGGAATAACATAATCAGTTAGGTATGGAAATCTAACCTGCCCTATGGGCAGTAGGAGGGAAAAGGGGGAAAAAAGAGAGGGGTGATGGAAGGGAGGGAAGAAGAGGTGAGGGCATAATAGAAGGGAGGAGAGACTGAAGCAGGAGGTGGTGAAAAGCAAAGTACTGGTGGGGGGGAAGGAGAGAGGAGAAAGAAAAGCATAAATGGGGGGGAAAAGGATGGAGAAAAAGACACAGATACTAATCATAAATGTGAAAATTTAATCAGTATCTTTTTTTTTCTCTTCTGTTGAGTTCTGTTTCCTCTTTCTCATGGTTCCTCCCATTGGTTTTAATTTTTACTTACAACTTCACTAATGTGAAAACATGTTTAATAGAAATGTAAGTGTATGGCCTATATGAGATTGTGCACCGTCTTTGGGAGGGTGATGGGGAGAAAGGGGGAGAAAAATTTTAAACCTAAAGGCATATGGAAGTGATTTTTGATAAATCAGAATAAATTAATAAAATTTAAAAATAAAGAATGTGGTAAATTATCTCACATGAAGAGATGCAAAAGACCTATTTCAGTGGAGAGAAAGACAGGAGTGGGTATTGACTGAACTTTATTCTCACTGGAACAGGCTCAAAGTAAGAATAACACACACTCAGATAGATATAAAGATCTATCTTATCCTATAGGGAAGTAGTAGAGGACAGGAATATAAAAGGAGAGGAGGGATTTGATAGAAGGCAGGGCAGATGATGGGGAAAGCAGTGGTCAGAAAGAAAACACTAGTGAGGAAGGGCAGGGTAGGGGTGAGAGACAGAGACAGAGACATGGACAGAGACAGAGAGACCAAGAGATATAAAGAATTCTAAACAGTAGCAAAATCATACGGAGAGAAATACACAGTTAATGATCATAACTGTGAATGTGAATGGTATGAACTTCCTATAAAACAGAAGCTGATAACAGAATGTATTAAAAACTAGAATCCTGCAATATGCTGTTTAGAAGAAACAAATTTGATATAGAGATACATATGTAGAATAAAAGGAAGTTGCTAGACAAGAATCTTTTATACTTCAGCTGAATTTTTTAGAAAAAGCATATGTAGCAAACTTGATTTAAGACAAAGCAGCAATAGATCTAATTTAAAAAGATAAAAGAAGGAAATTACACCTTGTAAAAAGATACCATAAGACAATGAAGTAGTATCAATACTAAATATATATGTAGCAAATGGTATAGCATCCATATCTCTCTAGGTGAAGTTTAAGTAGTTATGGGAATAAATAGACAATGAAACTATCCTCATGGTGGGCACTCAATATTCCCCTCTTAGAACTAGATAAATCTAGCCTAAAAAAAAATAAACAAGAAAGAAGTTAAGGAGGTGAATAGAATTTTAGAAAAGTTAGATATGATAGACCTCTGGAGAGAACTGAAGTGGATAGAAAGAAATATATCTTTACCTCAGCAGTATATGTCACTTAAACAAAGATTGACAATGTATTAAGTCATAAAAACCACACACCCTAATGCAGAAAGGCAAAAAAATTTAAGTAATCCTTTTTCAGATCATAATGCAATAAAATGACATTTGATAAAAGGCCATGGAGAGAGTAAAAATTAATTGCAAACTAAATAATCTAATTCCAAAAAATGAATGAGTCTGTGAGCAAATAGAAATAACATAAAAATTTCATTAAAAAGAATGACAACAATGAGACAACATACCAAAATTTATGGGATGCAGCCAAAGCAGTACTTTAGGAGAAAATTTATATCTCTAAATGCTTACATAAATAAAATAGAGAAAAAGCAGATAAATCAATTGGGCATGCAACTAAAAGAATAATTTAAAAAAAACACCTAGAAAATGAACAAATTAAAAATCCTCAGTGGGAAATGGCTAAACAAGCTGTGGTATATGATTGTAATGGAATACCATTGTGCTTTAAGAAATGACAAGAAGCTTGATTTCAGTAAAAAACCTATAAAGACTTCCATGAACTGATGCAAAGTGAGAACCAAGAGAAAATTGTACACAATAACAGCAATATTGTGTGATGAAGAACTGTGAATGACTTAGCTATTCTCAGCAATACAATCAATGCAAGACAATCCCAAAGGACTAATGATGAAGCACACTATCCACCTCTAGAGAAAGAACTGGTATTATTTGAATATAGACTAAAACACACTATTTTTCACTTCTTCCCTTTTATCCTTTGTTCAAATCTTACATAAAATTACTAACATGGAAATATTTTATATAATTGCATATGGCTTACCTATATCTGATTGCTTACCATCTCATGGAGGGGGGAGGGGAGAAAAAGAAGAAAAGAGGGATAGAATTTGGAACTCAAAACTTTAAATAAAAATGTTTACAAAAAAGAAAAAGGAAAAAAAAATAATCCCCAAAGGAAACACCAAATTGGAAATCCTGAAAATCAAAGAAAGATTAATAAAATTGAAAGTAAGAAAATCATTGAACTGATAAAAGTAGGAGCTGGTTTTGTAAAAAAAAAAACAGATAAATCATTGGTTAGTTTGATTTAAAAGAGGAAAATCAAATTACCATTATCAAAAATAAAAAAGTGTGTCTTTAACATCAATGAAAATGAAATTAAAGCAATTATTAGGAGCCATTTTGTCCAATTATATGAAAATAAATCTGCGAATCTGAGTGAAATGGGTGAATATTTACAAAAATATAAATTACCCAGATTAACAGAAGAAGAAACAGAACACTTAAATAACCCCATCTAAGAAAGAAAGAAAAAAGAAAGAAAGAAGAAAGAAAGAAAGAAAGAAAGAAGAAAGAAAGAAAGAAAGAAAAAGAAAGAAAGGAGCTGAACAAGCCATCAATGAACTCCCTCAGAAAAATTCCCCAGGGTCATATGGATTCGCAAGTGATTTCTATCAAACATTTAAAGAACAATTAATTCAAATACTATGTAAAGTCTTTGAGAAAATAGGTGAAGTCCTACTAAATTCCTTTTATGATGCAAATATGATGCAAAAATTAAAATACTAGCTAGCAAAAATACTAGCAATTAAATAGCTAGAAAAATACTATGTAAAGTGCATAGCAGACATACACAGTATATATAACAAAGATCTTTATTATTCCCAACTTATGGCTGAGGGTTTCATAGCTAGTAGATATCTGAAGTGAGATTCAACCACTTCTCTAAACATGGAGCTTGATCTGCTGCTCCAAACTGCCTTAAGTGGAGGAAGGGGATAAATCTTTCATTAAAAGCTGACAAATTCCATAGGGAGTTAAAAAAATTTGCCTAGAAATGCATAGTTTCTTATACATATTTCTGTTATGTAGGAAAAGTAAGATAAAAACATCCTTTGCAAAGAGATCTCAGACTTACAGAATCTTAGAATTAACATAAACTTTAGAGGTCATTTAGTCCAACCTTTTACCAGATAGACTTTGGTAACCATTATCATATCAGATGTCCTTGTATTTTCTTCTGCTTTCCCCCTCCATGTTCATTAGAATTCTGTGCACGGTTTGGATGTTGTTAAATCCAATGGAACTATTATAACAAGAGTGTTTATTAGAATTACAAATAGCATCATAAGTGACATTATTTTCAGAGGAAGGATATTTTTGAAGTTCTCTCAGGGTAAAACAAATCCTTCCAAGGCTGCACTTGGATAAAATCCTTTAATAGATTCTTGCATAATATAGCACATTTTGGAGTATTTACAGCTACAATCTCACAATTATTAATTGGATAGAGAAAAAACCCAAAGGTATTCTTAGGTATTTTAGAGGTGGCATCTGAAAGATAATTGCTGTTTTAATAGCAAGCTCATTCTTCTCCTCCCCACTGCTCATCATTTTAAAAAAATTAGGTAAGATTATAGCATGAGACAGCACAATTGACTGAATGAAATTCTGGTCCTGATCGTTTATCATTTAGATGGCTTTGGAGAGATAAAAATGAATGTTGCTAATCTCATCATGACAATATTTATCCAATATTTTTGGGTATGAGGCAATAATAATTAAAATATGGGAATGTTAAGAAAATATTACCTGTTTTAAATGAAAAATAATTCCATCAAAATGTTACTTCTCCAATTTTTCAGATGAATATTTTGTCCCTGAAATTCATATCATCTTCTGATCTGAATGACTAATTATGAGGTCCTAAACACCACATAAGAGTATGATATAAATTACTCTTAATTTACGTTAGGGTTTGTTCCCCAATTTATAATAAAAATAAAATTAGTTGATAAGATTATTTTCATTAATTATGTAAAAGAGAATGCTTTGACATAGAATTCTCTATGTTAAAGAATGATACAAAATGATAAAGAAAATGTTATACAGAATGGCCATGGAACAGGGTACTCTGGTTAATTTAATATCTTGCTAAATTGAATTACTATAAATCATAGCAAACATGCTTTCAGGACTTTTTTTCCAACAGTGTAGAGGACACATTATGGAGGTGAAACACTGTTGCAATATTCAAGGCTAGACATGATGACGGTCTAATTTAAGTTGATATATGAGTGGAAAGGAGGGGGCACATGAAACATATTGTGGATATAGAATCAATCTTCACAACGTGGAAGTGGGGCTTGTAGGAGAGGCAATAGTCTAAGATCTTTTGTAACTCAGGTAAGATGGCAGAAGAAATAGGGTTTTTTGAAGGAAAAACAGTTTTACATGAGAAGAAAATGAGTTCTTATTTTTCTCATGTAAGATAATGTATATGAATGTATTTTAAAGGTAAAAGTAAGTGTTCTACCTGATCATTTTTATGACTATATTACTTCAAAGCATCATTAAGCTTTCGAAGAATTAAAATACAATAAAGTGCATTTAACCCTAAAATTCTATTGAACAAAATTTAATCTTTAGTGATGCACAAGACATTTCAGAGTTTTGCAACGTTTTAAAATCATGAGCATCAATTAGCATTATAAGTTATTATAGATGAAGATTTAGAAACGAAGCAGATAGAACTGAATATATATGGACTAGAAAACAAACCTGATGATGTTGATGATTACAACAATAGCATTAAGATAGCTTATTTGTTGCTCTAAATCACTGTTGATCAGAGAAATGCAAATTAAAACAACTCTGAGGTAATGTAACACTTCACACCTATCAGAATGGTTAATACGACAGAACAGGAAAATGTTGCATGTTGGAGGGGGTGTGGGAAAACTAAGACATTAATGCAGTGAAGTTGCAAAGGTAGAGCTGTGAATTGATCCAACCATTCTGGAGACTGATTTGGAACTATGCCCAAAGGGCTATAATGCTGTGCTTACTCTTTGATCCAACAATACCGTTGCTAGAGCTGTATCCCAATGACACACAAAAAGGGAAAATAACCTATTTGTATGAAAATATTTATACTAACACTTTTTGTGGTGTCTAAGAATTGGAAATCAAAAGGGATGCTAATCAATTGGGGAATGGCTAAAGAAGCTGTGGTATATGATTGTAATGGAATATTATTGTGCTGTAAGCAATGATAAGCAACATGATTTCAGAAAAACCTGGAAAGATTTCCATGAAGTGATGCAAAGTGAAGTGAGCAGAACCAGGAAAATGTTGTGTACATTAACAGCAATATTGTTAGATGAAGAATTATGAATGACTTAGCTATTCTTAGCAATACAATGATACAAGACAATCCTAATGGACTAATGATGAAAGTGCAAATATTGATTGAATATAGACTGAAGCATGCAATTTTTCACTTTTTTAAAATTTTTACTCTCGTACGAAATGACTAATATGGAAATGTTTTATCAAGTTCCTCATAAAGTACTAAGCAGACATTATGACTATACTGTTTTATGTTCAAAAGTCAATATGATCCTCCTGCAGTTATCAGGAATAAATGAAAAGAGTTAAACAGATTCTTAAAGATACACACACACAAACAAATGAGGGTGGGGTGCCCTGGATTATTCTAACCATGTAAACGTATTTACCTTTTCTTAATAGAATCAATCAGGACTGAATATGAAGTGAGCTTATATCCATTTTTTTAAGATTATGCCAGTTTATTTTTTTTAAAAAGTACACATTTTGTTTGGTATTAACTTGAAGACATTTGATTGTGCTCTAAGTGACATCTTTCTTTTAAATTTCAATGTTTTATATCAGGCAGTGAAAAAAAGTAGAAGTCAATTTTTTTTTGATTGTATGTGCTACATAATGGAGTTCATCCAGCATGTGATCTTGTCTGGCTTCTAATCCAAATATCTGTCCTCCTCATTTGAGTGTTAGCCCCAACTGAAGGGGCTTCAGTGAAACAGCATAAGGTGGCCCACCAAATTCTGGGTTCCATTCTGTCCTCTACATGGTAGTCAGGATCTTTCAACCATGAGAAACTGTCCAGAGGCTAGTGCTGTCCCTTGCTGATGCTCACCAAGGCTGTGGGGAGCTGCTGCTGTTGCTGCTGCTGCTGTGAAGGGTGGCACATCAGTGTTTTTGTTCCAGCCATTACTACTTCCCTGATTTCTTCTCCTGGAAGGTAAAGCTTGTTCTCCTGCTCAGTTTCCTTTGTTTCTGAGCAAAGTAATCAGCCCAGACATTGCTTGCTTGGGATTTCAGAATATAGTTCACCTCCAGCACAGTCTCATTGACAATAACAGCATCTGACTCAAACTAGTGATGTTTGTGGTCGTGATTGCTTAGATAGGTAAGTTTAAATATCATGTGACTTGGGCTTTTTTCTTCAGCAAGGGCCCAGGCACATAGCAGGTCAGAATCAATTGAAATGGGCTTCTGTTTAAGCCAGAGTTTTGTGCTGGCCTCTTGGTTAGTGAAGAAGTCTATCTCCACTTTGTCTCCAGAGATACCTACCTGCACAGCTATAGTGAATCTGAGTTGGTGAATAGTGTTAACTTTGAAAGATTTGTAATGGTGATGGACAGCATGTCTTGGACTGTGGCTATGTCAGTCTGAGGATACTCCTCTGAAATCCCTTCTCCCCTGGCACTGTTCTGTCACACAAGGCAGAACTCCAAAGTACTCTGGCTCTCCAGGGTGCATTCTAAGTCCATGGGGACATTGGACTCATTCTGTTTCTCCAGGCAATACCAAGGACCTGCTCCCTTCTGAGAGCCCTTCCTCCACTTCGTTGCCTTCTGTAAGATGTCCTTTATGGTGATCTTCTTACTGTCCACCTAAGTAAGGGAGAATCCATGAGCAGCATTTATTTGAACAAAGAGCAACTATTTGGAAGAGATGAATATTTCTCAACCAAAGCCAAAGTACTGAAGCCAAATTTATGAATGGGCTCATTG
The DNA here is from genome assembly GCF_003287225.1 of Phascolarctos cinereus. Classification (NCBI taxonomy): domain Eukaryota; kingdom Metazoa; phylum Chordata; class Mammalia; order Diprotodontia; family Phascolarctidae; genus Phascolarctos; species Phascolarctos cinereus. The sequence continues at coordinate 446,179,146 of NW_027555847.1, read as the reverse complement.
GAATGCAGGGGAGGGAAGTCTATGTCAACCTCACCATCATCCTCAGCAATATGGAGACAATAAGCTCTGACATTGTCATTGAACTTGTGTTGTCATCCTTCACTTGTATACTGCCAGCAGATTAGACCAATTAGGTCAGCACATATGCCATGGCCAAAACTGCCATGCCTTGTATGCAATGAGAGGTAGATATCAATTTTTTTTTTTGTTGCAGTGGTCCCTACATGACGTTTACCATCAGATTTTGAATACTTCTTAAAAAAGATTATTCAGCTAAAATGGTCACTGCTCTAGGCACAAGGAGAAGAGCAACTGTTTCCCCACACTTGAAGACTTGACTTCAAAGTTCTTTTTTTTTTCAAACAATGAGCTGAGGTCCTCTGCTAAATGAGAAGCATTTCTTTCCATGAGGAATTTTTGCATTTTCTCTTGTTTGTCTCTCTTTTTGAAGTCAGTCTAATCTTGGAGCTGTGTTTGAGCATCTTCTGATGCCAAAGTCGCAATTTGAAGTAATGTCAACAGATTGAGTATAGACATAGCCCTGAGTTTCAACACTACTCCCTGGCATTTTTGATCCATTCCAGATCTGCATCATGATCAATCATGACCAATCCTGACCATCTCACACATTCCCATGTCATTGCTTGTCATATAAGTTTGCCAGGTATGAGCCAGGATGATCATTGGGTTATCCAAGAAGGCCATTCTTTATGGAGGCCAATTTCCTTAAAAGTCTGCTTTCTCCTCTTCATATCGTTTAAAGGGACCACTGAAATCCTCAAGGCATGGGAGTGGGAGGAGGGTCACTATTTGGGTTAGGACCCTACTCCCAGGACTGATTCTGCTGCACTTACTGGAGCTCTCCCCTTGTCTCAAGTCAGGTTCAGACAGCCCCGCAGCCAGAGCTCTGGCTCAGAAGCTCAGGCACAGCACTGTGCCCCACCTGTACCCATTCTTGAATAAATCAAAACCATGATTTAAGGGAAGTGTAATACTCAGAATTAATTAATTAATAACTAGAATTACTTGTCTGAAAGGTGGAACTATCTCAGAAACAGAATTATTCTGGAGGTGTAAAAACAGAGGAAGGAGTAGGAGTATGCAAAATTGAAAAGAACCATTAGCCCAGGGTCAAACAGGGAAAGAGGCAAGAGAAGGCAGAAGTGAGCTGTGGCAGAGATGGTAGATATCTGAAGTTATTATCTTTATAAATATCTTGATGCAGAAAGTTGTTGCTGTTGCCACCAATTTTAACCACCTATCCATGGAATAAAGAATACCAATAAAAAGCTTCCTTTCCCCCTGCCTAACCACAGACATCTTAATATAATCTGCTGCTTCATTAGAATAATTCATTCAGAATTAAAAGATTAGAGCTCTACAACTGAAGAAAATCTCAAAGGCCAACTAGTGCAAACTTCTCTTTTCATAGATAAGGAAACAGCAGCTCAAGAAGGATAATAATTTCCCTTCAAAAACATTGCAATTCTGCCAGTGGCATAACTTGACTTTCCTGACTTTTGTGGAGACAAATGAAATGTATTATTAAACAGGCATTTATTGATCTGAGACTATGTGCTGAACATTTTTCCTAAGAGTTGGGGAATTAAAATGAATAAAAAAATAATATCTCACCTCAAGGAGCTTATGTTCAAATTGGGAAGACAACATGCCGGTACATATATGATACATATGGAGTAAATTAAAAGTAAAGTATTAATGATGATGATGATGATGATGACAACATTAATAATAGCGATAACATCATTTAACACTTATATGGTTTGTAAACTTAGGGAGTGGATGTAGGTTATTTTATTATCTCCATTTTCCAGATGAAGAAACTGCAGACAACAGAGGTTAAGTGACTTGTCCAAGTCACACAGCTACTATGTATGTTGCCAGATATGAACTCAGGTCTTCCTGATGCCTTGCCCATATTTCACTACATGAACTAACTAGGTTAAATGAGAAGGAAAAACCCTATCAGCTTGGGCAACTTTGAAAACAAAACAAAACAAACAAACCAAAAAAAACTTTTTGCAGTAAGTGGGAATTGAGATGAGACTTAAAAAGAGTCAGAGAATCCAGAAAGGCAGAGTAATATATGAATGGGTAACAGGTGGGACAAAGAGAAAGAGATGGGGGGCTAAGGTAAATGTTTGAATGACTACATGTAGGTATCTGAAGCCTAATCATAGAGTAAGTGGAAAAAAGTAAAGTATAAGAGAACTAGAAAGGGTAGGAAGTGGCCAGGTTATGAAGGAAGGACTTTAAATTAAAAAAAAAGGTCTTTTTTTAAATTAAATTTTTATTTTCAGTTCCAAATTCTCTCCATCCCTTCACCCTCTTCCCTGCTTAATGTGAAGGCAAGAAATATGATACTGATTATACATACAAAGTAATGCAAAGCAGATTTTCACATCAACCATGTTGCAAAAATAAGAGCAAGAAAAATAAAGTGAAAAAATATGCTTCAATCTTCACTTTGATTTAATCAGTTCTTTCTCTAGAGGTGGATAACATTTTTCATCATGAGTCCTTTGGAATTGTACTGAATCATTGTACTGATCAGAATAGATATCTTCCACAACTGATTTTCATTACGATATTGCTGTTATATACAATGTTCTCCTGGTTTAGGTTGTTTCACTTTGAATCAGTTTGCATCAGTCTTCCCAGATATTTCTGAAACCATCTTGATCACCATTTCTTATATGGCAATAATATTCCATCACAATAGGCATCCCCTTAATTTCCAATTCTTTCTACCACAAATGAACTGCAGTAAATATTTTTATGCACCTAAGTCTCTTTCATTTTCCCTTTATTTCTTTGAGATACAGACAGTAGTGCTATTTCTGGGTCAAAGAATATTCATAGTTACAGCCCTTTGGTCATAATTTCAAATTGTTCTCCAGAATGGTTGAACCACTTCATAACTCTACCAACAATATATTAATGTGCCTTTCCCCCACATCTCCTCTAGCACATGTCATTTTCCTTTTCTGTCATTTTAACCAATCTAATGGGCATGGGGGTTATAGTAAGTTATTTTAATTTGCATTTCTCTAAATTTCAGTGATTTAGAGCATTTTATATGGTTATTGATAGCTTTGAGTTTTCTTCTGAGAACTCCCTGTTCTTATCCTTTGACAATTTATCAAATAGATCAATGGCTTTTATTTTTTCATAAATTTACCTCAGTTTCCTATACATTTGAGAAATGAGACCTTTATCAGAGAAACTTGCTGTAAATCCTCCAGTTTCTTCTTTCCTTTTCATTTCAGCAGCATGGGTTTGTTTTTACAAAACCTTTTTAATTTCATATAATCAAAATTATCTGTGCTACCTTCCATGATCCTCTCTATCTTTTCTTTGGTCATAAACTTTTTCCTTATCTGTAGGTCTGATAAATAATTTTTTTCATGATCTCCTAATTTGATTATGATATTATACTTTATGGCTTAATCACATATTCATTTTGACCTTATATTGTTGTATATTGAGGGGTTGGTCCATGTATAGTTTTAGCCAAATTACTTTCCAGTTTTTGTAGCAGGTTTTGTCAAATATTTAATTCTTGCACCAACAGCTAGTATCTTTGGGTTTATCAAGTGGTGGATTACTGTGGCCATTTGCCTTCTGAGCGCTTTTTGATCTATTAGCCACAGTTGGACACATTTACCTTAACTCCAACATAGTGATGTCATTTTGGTCCTCTTCGAGAATGAAGTTTGACAACAATGAATTGCGTACCTAATATATTCCCTTGAACAGTCACTCTATTTATTAATCAGTTCAAGATTCTCTAGTATGTTATTTAATTTTTTTGCAACAATATTCATTAGATAGTTTTTTCAATAGTTTTCTTTCTCTGTTTTTATTCTCCCTGGTTTAGGTATTAAAATCATAATTATGTCACAAAGGAATTTGGTAGGAATCCTTCTTTGCTTATTTGTTTTTCAAACAGCTTATATAGTATTATCATTAATAGTTTTTTTTTTCTAATTTTTGGTAGAATTTGTTTATTAATCCATATGGTCATAGTAATATTTTCCTAAGGAACTGATTTATGGTTTCTTGAATTTCTTTTTTTTTTTAATGAAGCTTATTTAGGTATTTTATTTCCTCTTCTATTAATCTGGCCAATTGATATTTTTGAAAACTTTCTTCCATTTCATTTAGATTGTCAGTTTTATTGGCATATTAATTGGTAATAAAGCTCCTAATAATTACTTTAATCTTCACCAGCATGCATTCATTCATTTAATTTTTTGATGATGGTAGTTTGATTTTCTACTTTCTTTTTTAAAAAAAGAAATTTGCCAATGTTTATATATTTTATTTTTTTTTATAAATCAGTTCCTGGTTTTATTTATTATTATTACTATTATTATTTTATTTTTTGCTAGGCAATGGGGTTAAGTGACTTGCCCAGGGTTACACAGCTAGTTAAGTCTCAAGTGTCTGAGTCCAAATTTGAACTCAGGTCCTCCTGACTCCAGGGCTGGTGCTCTATCCCCTGCACCACCTAGCTGCCACCACCCCAGTTTTATTTATTATTATTCTTTTTTTTACTTTCAGTTCTGTAAATCTCCCCTTTAATTTTCAAGATTTCTGTGTTGGTGTTAAATTGGGGATTTTTAATTTGTTCTTTTTCTAGTTGTTTTTTTCTTTAGTTCCATGACTAATTCATCTATCTCATCTTTCTTTTATTGAAGTAAGCATTTAGAGATATAAACTTAATTTATAATTTGGGACATACTTCTTTGACTGTATCCCAGAAATTTTGTTATGCTGTCTCATTGTTGTCATTTTCTTTAATGAAATTACTGCTGTGATTTGATTTCTTTGATGCAATCATTCTTTAGAATTAGCTTTATGCTTTAGTTTCCAATTAATTTTAATATCTTCTTCCAACTTCTTTTAATGAATGCATTTTTTTTGCATTTTGATCTGAAAAGGGTGCATTTAATATTTCTGCTTTCTCACTTGTGTTTGTGAAGTTTTATGACCTGACACACACATAGTCAATTTTTGTGAAAGTGTCATGTGTTGTTTTGAAAAAAAAAGTGTACAAGATTAGGAGAAAGGGTATTCAGAATGCATACCATCTTGAGGTGGGGGGAGGGACCAGATGGGGAGAAATTTAGAACTCAAAATCTTATGGAAATGAATGTTGAAAACTAAAAATAAATAAATTAATTTAAAAAAAAGATCAACACCATAAAAAAAGAAGAAAAAATATACCCCTTTCTATTCCCATTCAATGTTCTCCAGAAGTCTATCATATATAACTTTTTAAAAATCTTATTTCCCTAAACTCAGCCCACCATTTACCAGTCTTTTCACAGTCCTTCCTAATCTTAGCACCTTTCCTCTGAGACTATATACAACTCAGGCTGTATATATTTTGTGTATGCATGGTTGTCTACATGTAGTCTTCTGTATTACACCATGAGTTCTTTGAGAACAAGAACTCTCATTTTACCTTTCTTTGTAACCCTAGCACTTAGTGCAGTTTTAGGAATATAGTAGGCTCTTAGTCAATTCTCGTTGACTAATTACCACTTCCATGTCTTTCTGTAAGTTGTCTCTTATGACTAACTTTTAGAATCCTCAACTTTTTAGAATCCTTAAACCTTCTTAATAGAATGTACATTCCTTAATGGCAGAAACTTTCTATTTGTTTTCTTTTTATGGGTCCAATGTCTAGCAAAATGCCTTGCACAAAACAGGCAATTAATAAATGCTTAATGGATTGGATTTGGCATTGAATTTAAAAAATTCCTTTATGACATACCTGACAAGTGGTCATTCAGCCTTTGCTTGTAGTTAAAAGTGGGGGTAAATAGTCTACCTTCTTGGGGAGTCCATTACACATTCAGATAGCTACACTTCTTATGGAGTTTTGTCTAATAACAAGTTTTGTCTAATATCAGATTTTCTTCTACATCTTACACTTATTGCTCCTAGTTCTATCTCTTAAGAACTCTTTCATCAGCAGCTGCAATAGGATTTTAGTAACTTCATATTTTACAGTAGTAAATGCTACTACACAGAAGAATATGGAAGGAGACCAGAGAGAAGCCATTTAACCTAGACTATGTTTTGAAGGGGGTCGCATGTGACTGAAAGCCTGAAAGGTGAAAAGATTACTCTTTATAGGCATATAGTAAAACTGTTAGATCGGAGGAACATAGTATTCCTTCTATTTATTATAGGTAATTTGTTAAAATAAAGAAACTTCTTGAGTCATTTAATATTGTACATGCCAACATTCTTTCTCTATTGTGTAAGTCGGCTTTTACTTTAAAAATTGAACAAAAACAGAAAACTTTAATTTCAAGTTAATCATTTTAAATTATTGATGAAAAACAACTATAAACTTATCCTACTAACTACCTCATTTCCTCTTGGGGGAAAAAAGCAAACAAACAACTAAGGCACTGAGTTAAGAGTTTTAAAATTCCAAATGCTTCATTTACAACATATTTACTGAGTAACATGAGATGGATAAAACGGAAAGAGAAATTGATTTGGAGTCAAAATTATTTGGTTCTCAATTTTTTGGAGCCTCAGAAGACTTGGGTTTGACTCTCAGCTCAGCTGTTTCCTATTTATGACATTAGGTAAATCACTTAACTTTTCTAGATTTTACTTTCCTCAATGTAAGATAAAAGTTAGGATTAGATGACCTGTTAGGTTTTTTATGGCTCTCAATCTATGAGCTATATCAATAAAGGTATTTTAAATGCTGACTATTAGAACTCCAATGGTTTAGATAAATAATAGCAATTATTATATTATATTGTTTATGTTAACATAAATGAGAAATCTTAAGGAACTTAATAAGGCTAAAATGTTTACATTCCACTAAAATGTTTGCATTCCCAAAAAGGAAGATGATCAATGTAAATCCTAAAAAAAAAATTATCGTAATTAGTTCATTTGGAAAGAGTCTATTAAGATAAAGGGTATGGGGGTGAGTCTGTTAAGTTGAGTTATCTCAAAATGGAAGGGCTAAGCAGAATGTACTTGGGAGAGGGAGAAGGGAGATAAAGAATGGGGGAAATTATTTCATATAAGAGAGACACAAGAAATAATTTTTACAATGGAAGGGAAGATGGAGGGTACAGGCAATGCTTGAACTACAATCTCATCTTAACTGCTTCAAAGAGGGAAAAATCTAAATAGATCTAACTATGTCTCCATATATTTTTTTTTCACACACATACATATGTGTGTATGACATAATCAGACCTGCATTTTCAGACAATACCTTTAGTTGCTGAATGGCAAATGTATTAGAGTAGGGAAAATGAGGCAGGCAGACCCATCAGTAGGCTATAGCAATAATCAACACATGAGGTAATGAGGACCTGCATCAGAGTTGTAGCAGTGCCAGAGGAGAGAAGTGAGTGTATTAATGAGATGTTGAAAAGATGAAACTGGCAAGCCTTGGCAACAACTTGGATGGGGTGTGGAAGAGAGGGGAGTGATAGTGAGAAATCCAGGAAAACTTCTAGGTTATGACCCTAAGAACTGAGAGGGTGGTGTTGTTCTTTATAGTAACAAGTGAGGTAGTAGAGTTTAGGAGGAAAGATAATGAGTTCTGTTTAGAATAATTTGACTTTAAGATATTTATTGCACATAGAGTTCAACATATATGAAAGGCAGTTGGAGATATGAGATTAGAGGTCAACAGAGAGTTTGGGGAAGGAAAGGTAGATTTGAGACTCATCAGCATAGAGGTGGTAATTAAATCCTTGGGAGCTGATGAGATCACCAATGAAATAGTATAGAAGGACAAAAAAAGAGGATCCAGGACAGAACACTGAGGGACAACTATTGTTAGAGGACATGATCTGGATGAGGACCCAGCAAAGGAGAATAAAAAGGAGTTGTCAAACAGGTAGGAGGAAAACCAGGAGACCATAGTGTCTCAAAAACCTAGAGAGAAGGAAGTATCAGGAAAGACAGAGTGACCAAGAGTGTCAAAGGCCACAGAACGAGGAAAATGAGCACTGAGAAAAGGCCATCGAATTCTCAGCCATCTTGCTATTCACCTTTCTGCATGTCCCTATTCTTCCTTCCCTTTCCATACTTGGCTCTGAGCATATGATATCAATTAACCAAAGTGTAGATCAATTCACCATCAAACTGTGATTACTAAGATCTGGCTACCACATCCACAAATATACTTCATTTCCCAATTAATATGTAAACTCCTTGAGAGTAGGAAATATCTCATTTTTATATTTGTATTGCTATTGTTTAGCACAATTTCTGGTACATGTTAAGTACTTAATACTTCCTTCCTTCCTCCTTCCTTCCTTCCTTCCTTCCACCCTCCTCCACTTTCCCCCTCTCCTTACTTTCTTCCTTCAGTCCTTCCCTGCAGTCAATGCATCTAAGTGCTTTGTTACTACCAGGCACTATAGAAATGTAAGTGATAATTGTACGGCTTTATGTCTGTATGTCAGGAGAGTTAGACACACTCTGTATGTTTTTCAGCAAAGAAAATAGATTCTCCTCCCTCACCTATTTCCTACAAAGTGTGAAATTTTCTTCACAGTTCTATGGAACTGAGACAAAAGGTTCAATCTTTGCTTTTTGACATGTTGAAAATGATGCACTACCTCAAGCCTCATGCTATAAATATGGAATTGTATATGAAAATAGAAATAGTAAGCAATTCTAGAACTGGGGACTTCATCAAGAAGTTAGAAGTATTTGATTCTGCATCATAATTGTAAAATAGTATATAAAATACATGGCCTAAAAGGGGTATAATATTAGTGATAGCTGATTAATTATTTGCAATAGCACTGGGAATTTTTGTTGACCTCAAACTGGTAGTGTAGTTTGGATTAATCATGCATGTGAAAAAGAAAAAGGTTTTTCATATTTTCAGACTGCAGACTTTGAGGTTTTAAAGAAAACATTTTAGAGGCTAATCTCAGATAAGAACTCACAAGATCGAAATATTTAATGTCCAGTGCCATCCCACATAAATATTATACTTTCAAAAAATGAGAGTAGGGATTTCTAGAAAATTAACCCTTGGCTGGTGTTTCATGAGGGTGACCTGATTGCTTTATTGCTAAAGGGAGAAAAATGTGCCTGAAAACTAAAAGGTGAAGTTTTGATTTATGTTAGGCAAATTTTAAAGAAAATGGTGGTTTATTTTACTATTGCAACCTCCTTAGCATGAAGAAAGCTTGGTGATTTTCTGAGAAGTAACATTCTTGCAAGGCTACTGCATTAACTTCTTTATTCTCTCAGAAAAAAAAAAACTAGCACAGAAAGATACTGGGCAATGAACTGAGTAATTGCTGATGGTGACATTTAAGTTGTTCCAGTAAATCTGCTTAGGCCACATCTCCAGGGGCTAGCTAGATTAAATATATCTTTTCTATTAGTATATGCTGTGTTTCTTAAAAGAGAGTCCCTAGGAGTTGAGGTGGAAAATACCGCTTTGTAGTGAAAAGGGTCATAACGATGTACTTCTGGCATTTCTCCTAAGGGCTCAAAGAAAGCAAAGGAATTAAGCCAAAGGAACTTTAGACTTTCTTACCAAAGACCAGTCCTGCTCTCCACCAAATCTAATAAGGAGCAGGCAGATGTTGGAGGTGAAAAGAGTTTGACACTAGACAGTAAAGCAATGAGACAGGGAATGTTTAGAGGTTTTATGATGGTCCTGCAGTTGGTACACTTTAATCTAGCTTAGAATACCCAGTGCTTTGAAACCAATGCACTGGGATAGCTTCAGAACTGACTTGATTTCATAGATACCAATTTTATGAGAGCTAGGAAGGACCGTCCAATGAATATTTAGAGACAAAATGGTTCAGTGATAGAACATGTCTTTTGTGAATGTGTGGAGGAAGCAGATAGAAAGAGAAATTTGCAGAATTTTCATTCTATAGACATGCATTACTGATTTTTGGTTTAGAAGAACCTTAGAAGTCACATATTTCATCTTCCCAAGCCTTTTTGCAAATAAGGCATCTGAGTTCCAATAAGGATGTGATTTACTCAGAGTCACAGAAGTGGTAGTACTTGGAAAAACTAGGATTGGAAATGAAGTTTCCTCATTCCAGCACCAACATTCTTTCCAGTGTACCATGCTTACCTACTAAATCCCAGAATTCATAGCAGTTCCTAGAGAGACAGAGACAGATTTATCTCTGCATAAAAGAAACTTAAATTATGTCATGGGATAACAGCATGTACACAGAAATTTAAACTTACATGAAGTAATTACTGGGGGAGAACAATAGAAATGGTTGTGAAATAATGGATAGATTTTCTTTTTTTTTCTGTGAGGCAATTGGGGTTAAGTGACTTGCCCAGGGTCACGCAGCTAGTAAGTGTCAAGTATCTGGTCTGAGACTGGATTTAAACTTAGGTCCTCCTGTCTCCAGGGTTGATGCTCTATCCACTGTGCCACCTAGCTGCCCCAGATTTTCAAATCAAGAGTCAGGAAGAAATGAGTTAAAATCCTGCCCCAGACACTAGTTATGTGAACCTGAGCAAGTCATTTACTCTCCTGGTAGAAGAGGAAAAGATCACCAGTTACATCCCAGGGCTGTTATTATGATAACATGAGATATTTGTAAAATACCTCACAAACCTTAAAACACTATTTAAATACTTGTGATTATTGCAGGAGGAAGGGAATCAAAATAGGCTTCCTGTAGGAGGTGGCAATTAAATTTGACTTTGAAGGATGGCAGGATTTTAGAAGCAGATGTCACAAGGCAGTAGATTTAACAACCTCTTCAAGGGCATGGAGTTGTGATATATAATGTTGTGTAGAAAGGAAAACAAGTAGGTTTGGCTGAGTTATAAAGTACTTCAAGGAGTGAAATGTGTAGTAACCCTAAAAAAAATAGGCTAGAAGCAGGCTGCCAAGTTTGTTTAAAACCTTGTTTTAATTTTATCCTAGCGGCAAGAGGATTCATTGGAGTTTCTTGAGGAAATAGTTCTTTCTGACACACTTACAATGTGTGAAGGTAAATTATAGGCAACCTCTCTGAACTTATTCAAATAATCAATTAATAATGAATTATGAAGTAACTACTATATGCCAGGGACTATGAATAAATGAAAAAGAAAAATGAAACAGTTCCTTCCCTCATACAAAAAAGGAAAGGTAGATGGAAACCAGGAAGCCACTAAAGATCTTTGTATATGAAGCAAGAAAGTCTTTAGTGAGTATACAAGCAACTAAGGGTATATTTAAGATATGTCTTTCCTTTGTGTTATATTGTAGTCTACCTTGCTTCAGATTTTTCCAAGGATTAAGGGGTCACTTGGAAGCCATTAATAAATAACAGATAACATCTTATTTGATCTAATCTTCTGACCCCATTTATATTTGTGAGCACTGGCATCAAAATGGTTATATAATAACCAAAGTTATTAACTAAAATACCTTTTTTGTCCTATAATCCTCATCTATGTGAAATGCATTGGGAAAGCAGCATATGTATTTTCCAAAGGCCTTATATTATTTTCTCACCAGTCAATATCAGTCTTGGGAATGACATTTTTTTTTGTTTGTTATCAAATGTTGGCTCATTTGCCATATTTTGAAGATTCAAAGATTCAACTTTTACACACTAATCCAGTGAGAAAGCCAGAGGAAGTAAAAAATGGAAACTTGTCATATGAGGTTATAATTTGCCCAGAGTAATGAATCTGATTCACTGTCTTGGTTACTCTCCTTTGGGAAGAATAACCACAGAGTATAAAATTCTTGATCTAATATGTATTTTGTGTCATCTTGTACAAAATTTTATATGATTAAATATTGTTGGAAAATATTTCATTATCCCATTGTTTAATATTTATTGAAAGCCCAGAATATGATTACCTCAAAAGTTGTTATTGCCATAGAACATGAATCATATAAACATCACCCACCTATTGCTCACCTTTATGTTTTTGCTTTTGCTTTAGAATTCTTTTTAAATTTTTTTCCTTTCCTTCCATTTTTAGAATCCTCTCAAGAATATGTTGGAGTTTAAAATTAGACTCTTCCTTCTGCACAGAAAAGAAAAAAAAATAAATTCAATGTTTTTCTTTTGATCCTAATTCATATAACATACTCATGAATACACTGGTTAAATATAGAATCAGAGGGAAACTTAAGAAATATCCTTATTTTATCAATGAGGAAAATGAGACTCAGAGCAGTGACATTTTTAAAGTTATACAACAGTTGTGATATATCTGGGACCAGAATTCAAGTCTCCTAGTTCAATGTTCATTCCACAAAATTAGTATGAATTTGGAAGTCTCTGAGATTTTCTAGGAAAGCTGAATTTTATGAAAATTAATTTTAAAAGGCATACTATATTAAGAGTTTTCAACACAAAAAGCACTTTGTCACTGTATTACTTTTAGTGTAACAATTATGCTCTCTCTCTCTCATATATATAGATTACAAGCCTGTCTGGTGATAGAAATATTTTCATGTATAATTGTTTTTCAAAATAAGTTACCTTGGCTTCTGGTAGTCAAAATGGCATAGTAAGCAGTAAATCATTATCATTCTCTCATATTGACCTGTGGGAGGGAAAACCAAACCAAACAAAAAACAAAAAACCAGAAAATAGTGCCCCACGAAAAATTTGGGTACAACAGAGGCAGCTGGAAGACTGGGTAGAGCAGTCTTTAAGCCAGGAAAACTTGGAGGATCAGCAAGAAAAGTCATTCTCACTCAGACAAGATTCCAGGATAGGAAGCTGGGTGGGCAGGTATCCTTCAACAGCCAGACACCCACATATTTTCCATGTAGCCCTGGGGAAATGCAGAAAAATCCTATGTGGCCACAGCACATGCCAGACACCACCACTAAGACCCCAGCTCAGTACCAGGTAAGATGCCAAAACCCTACGGCCTCCAGCTGACAGCACCTGTGGTCCCAGCACACAATGCCAGTGACCAGATTCCTGGACCCCAGCACAAGAAGTTTGGAACAGTGCCCCCTGTGCCCCAGAAGCAGAGATAAACTTTAAAAGGTAGGAAATAGGCAAGCAATATGAGCAAAAAGCAAAAAATGAACACTGATCATAGTCATTAAGGAGACAGAGAAGATCAAAACAAAACTCAGAAGAGGGCATTGTCAACATACCTACATTTGAAACCTCAAAAGGGAATATGAGTTGGTCTCAAACCCAAAAAGCATTATTTCAAGAGCCAAAGAAGGATTTTAGAAGTTAAATAAGACAGGTAGAAGAAAAAGTTGCAAAAATGAATGAGAGGTACCCAAGAGAGAGTCAATAGCTTGGAAAATGAAGGACAAAAATTGACTGGAGAAAACAATACCTTAAAAAATACAGTTGCCCAAATGGAAAAAAAAGTATACTAAGAAAACAACTCATTAAAACATAGAATTGGCCAAATGAAAAAGGAGGTACAAAAGCTAACTGAAGAAAACAATTTCTTAAAAATTAGAATTGGACAAGTCGAAGCTAATGACTCTATGAGGCATCAAGAATCAGTGAAATAAAATCACAAGAATAAAATATAGAAGAAAACATAAAATACCTCATTTGAAAAACAATTTATCTAGACAATAGATCTAGGAGATAATTTAAGAATTATTGATTTGCCTGAAAGCCATGCTAAAAATAAATAAATAAATAAATGAAAAGAGCCTGGACAGCATGTTTCAAGAAATTATCAAGGAAAACTGTCCTAAAGTCTTATAACCAGCTGGTATCCCAAAGATATCATTAAAAAATGGAAAAGGAACGACATGCACAAAAATGTTTCTTGCAGATCTTTTTGTGGTGGCCAAGAATTAGAAATTGAGGGGATGTCCACCACTTGGGGAATGTCTGAGCAAGTTGTGGTGGTGAATCATTGAAAGAATCTGCCAATCACTTCCTGAAAGAAATCCCAAAATGAAAACTCCAAGGACTATTGTAGCCAAATTCCAGAATTATCAGGGCAAGGAGAAAATACTGCAAGCAGCCAGAAACAAACAATGTAAATATCACGGAACTAGAGTCAGGATTATGCAGGACCTAGCAGCTTCTACATTAAAGTTTCAGAGTGATGGAATATGATATTACAGAAGGCAAAGGATGTATAAGAGAAGGAAATGAAATTGAAGGAATTAGAATAGGCGATGAAGAAATAAAGCTATCACTCTTTGCAGATAATATGATGATATACTTAGAGAATCCTAGAGAATCAACTAAAAAACTACTTGAAATAATTAACAACTTTAGCAAAGTAGCAGTATGTAAAATAAACCCACATAAATCATTGGCATTTCTATTACCAACAAAGCTCAGAAGCAACAGATAGAAAGTGAAACTCCATTTAAAATAACTATAGACAATATGAAATATTTGGGAGTCTACCTGCCAAGACAAATGAACTATATGAACACAATTACAAAAAGCTTTTAACACAAAAAGGTCAGATCTAAATAATTGGAAAAATATCAGATGCTCATGGGTAGGCCAAACTAATATAAAAAAATGATAATTCTACTTAAGTTAATTTACTTATTCAGTGTCATATCAATCAAACTACTAAAATCATTTTAAAGAGTTAGAAAAAAATAATAAAAATCATCTGGAAGAACAAAAGGTCCAGAATATCATGGGAATTAATGAAAAGAAATGCAAAGGAAGGTGACCTTGTCATATCAGATCTAAAACTGTATTATAAAGCAGCAATCATCAAAACCACTTGGTACTGGCTAAGAAATAGAATGGTGTATCAGTGGAATACATTAGGTACACAAGACAAAATAGTCAATGACTATGATAATTGATTGTTTGAGTAAACCCAAAGACTAGCTTCTGGGATAAGAACTCAGTATTTGCCAAAAACTTCTGGGAAAACTGGAAAATAGTATGGCAGAAACAAGGCATAGACCAACATCTTACACCACATATCAAAATAAGTTTAAAATGGTTACACAATTTAGACATAAAGGGTGAAACTACACAGAAATTAGGAGAGCAAGGAATAGGTTACCTGTCACATCTATGGAGAAAGGAAGAATCCATGACCAAACAAGAGACTGAGAAAATTATTACATGCAAATTGGATAATTTTGACTATATTAAATTGAAAGTTTTTTGCACAATTCCAATGCAAGCAAAATTGGTAGAGAAGAAGAAAGCTAGGAAACAATTTTTACAGCCAATGTCTCTGAAAAAGGCCACAGTTCTAAAATACATAGAGAACTGAGTCAAATTTATAAGAATACAAGTCATTCCCAATTGATAAATGGTAAAAGGATGTGAACAGGCAGTTTTCCGATGAAGACATTAAAGCTATCTATGGCCATATGATAAAATGCTCTAAATCACTATTGATTAGAGAAATGCAAATCAAAACAACTCTGAGGTATCACATCATACCTATCAGATTGGCTAACATGACAAAACAGGGAAATGATAAATGTTGGAGAAAATGTGGGAAAATTGGAACACTAATGCATTGTTGATGGAGTTGTGAAATGATTCAACCATTTTGGAGAGCAATTTGGAACTATAGCCAAAGGGCTATAAAAATGTTTATACCCTTTGACCCAGAAATAGCATTTCTAGGTTTGTGGCCCAAACAGATCATACAAATGGTAAAAAGGACCCACATGTACAAAAATATTTATAGCAGCTTTTTTTGTGATGGCAAAGAATTGGAAATTGAGGGGATGCCCACCAGTTGGGAAATGGCTGAAAAGCTGTGGTATATGAATGTAATGGAATACTATTGTTCCATAAGAAATGATGAGCAGGTTGACTTTGAAAAAATCCTGGAAAGACTTATATGAACTGATGCTGAGTAAAGTGAGTAGAACTAGGGGAGCATTGTACACAGTAATAGCAACATTGTGCAATGACCATCTTTGATAGACTTAACTCTTCTCAGCAATGCAATGATCTAAGACAATTCCAAAAGACTCGTGATAGGAAATGCTATCACATTCAGAGAAAAAACTAAGGAGGCTGAATCCAGATAGAAGCACACTATTTTCTCTTTTTATTTTGTTTTTTATTTCTCTTGGTTTTTCCATTTTGTTCTGATTCTTCTTATACAACGTGATTAAAATTTGGAAATATGTTTAATATGATTTTATATGTATAGCATATATCAGATTGCATGCTGTCTTGGGGAGATAGGAGGGGAAAGGGGGGACAAAATTTTATACTCCAAATCTTTCAAAAGTGAATGTTGAAAACTAAAATAAATAAATAATATTAAAAAATAAGTTACCTTTTTAAAGAAATCATACTAGACCTAAATAAGAAAAATAAATGAAATAAGTAATACTTTTTATATGGATGGTATGTCCAGAAATACAGAATGTCACAGCTAATTAAGATAGTAGTATGCTTCTTGATTTGAGATCAAAACAAATTACCACTAATCTATTGATGAACCTCTGAATTTAGTGAGGCTTGTCCTTGCATATCAGATGTATTCAGTTTCTCACTACTCAGTTAATAAATACTTATATATATATATATATATATGTATATATATATATATATATATATATGTATATATATATATATATATGTATATATATACTATATATCACACATTATACAAAAGCTAGGACTATAAATAGGAAAAAAAGACAAATACTGCTCTCAAAAAATTGATAATCTAATGTGAGAAGACAACACAGAAAAAGAAACTGAAAAGGGGGAAAGAAAGGAAGGATGCCTTATGCATACTGGGTGGGAAATTAAGCCAATGTAAGGCACAAAGGGAAACAAACACTTTAACATTAAATGTTAAATATGTTAGGCTTATAATTAGTAAACTAAGTAGTAGAATTCCTTGGTTTATTTTGGTAGCTGAGTAGAAAAGTAAAGAGATGTTTGTACTTGGAAGGAGAGAGAGGTGAGTTCAAATCTTGTCTTGGAAACTAATCATAACCCTGGACAAGTCACTTATCTTTTTTCAACATCAGTTTCCTTACCTTTAATATGGGCATAATAGTAGCCTCTCTCGCACAGAGTTATTATGGGGGTCAGATAAAAAAAATAACTAAAGATTTTTGTAAAACTTAAAGTACTATTTTAATATTCATGTTTGTTTTCCCTACATCTTCTTGAATATACTCTCTTTCTGTGTATTTATAAAATAGACCAACATTATACATTCTTTAAGTTTATCTTATGAAAATATGCTTTCATTATTTTGAATATGAAAATGAATTTTATTTTATTTTGCTGTCACACAAATAAATAATTTAATTAAGCATCAATATCAAACCTTCTTCTTCTACCCTCAAGGAGCCTTAAAAACAAAAGAATCAAAGAATGAATGAATGAATGAATAAAATTCTACAAGAAGAGATGCATTGTGACATACTGAGGAAAGAGCTAGTCCCAGAGTTAGGAAGACTTGGATTTATTTTCTGTCTCTGATATATATTGAGTCCACAACATAGAGCAAGTCACCTGGACTCTTCGTGCCCCAGGTAACTCTGTAGAACTACACTATAAGTTATAGAAAAGGTTCATATCTGAACTGATAGACACTCTATTCACACCAGGAACTACATATAGACTTGGTCTAAACATAAAATAAAATAAGTCTACCAAAAAGAGAGTAGAAAATTATCATGTCACCTTAAAAAAAATTTCTAGGGATAAATACATCATTTTTAAAAATCTGCATTGTTTGGATAACAAGATTCAATAATCCCACTGGAAAAGTAGCTGCATATAATTACAATTATAAGAACTATCACTTATTCATAAATGAATGGATTCAACATATAGTACAGATTCATCATATAGCCATCACAGTCCAGCCTAACCCACTCTCTATCATATAACCTTGTAGCACTCATGTCACTGCCACTTATAGCTAATTAATTATCTGCTGCCTGTGCTTCATTCTTCTCCCACCTCTTAGCCCCTCTATCAAGAATAACCTTTGAGAGAAAGGGTATGGTCCAACCTTGAAAATTCCATGGGAATTCAAGTCAAAGGGTTCCCAGGATACAGAGGCCTGGAGGGCTGCTCAAAAACAAGAAATGGTTATCTGAGAAGCAATCCAAAGCTGGCTGGATGGGAGTGAAGCTCAGATCAGCCAATGTAGAAATGTTATGGATGGAGAAATATTAGGTAAGTGAAAGTTTATAATTATCCCTGTTGAATTCCATCTTATTAGATTCAATCCACACCTCTAATCTATGAAGAACTTCTTGGATGCTTGCCCTATCAATCAAATGTTACATATTCTTCCATTTTTGCATTGTTATAATGTGTAAAGATTTAGTCATGATAGTACTGACCTCTATGTGTGTTTATGCTTTGTCCTCTAACTATATGATAGGCTACTTGAAGGTAGAGCTTCTCTAAGTTTCTTCTTTATAGTCTTCAGAACACCTAGTCTTACTCAAAGTAGGAACTCAAAAAGTGCTGATATAGTATCTGTCAGTAAGTAAAATGTTTCAATGTATTTGCATTGGAGCTTTGGCAGTACTTCCTGGAGAAATAAGAAATGAGATGGAAATCATTAATACATTTTGAAAACAACAGCTGTTAATGTTTATATACACTACCAACAGCATGATTAGGAACATACGTAGTAGTTATATAAACTCAATTTCAATCTGTTAAACATTCAGTAATACTACAGTGCCCCTCAATATCCATATAAGGAGATAAAGCAAATACCTTCTGGTTCAAATGTTGTCATATCTATACAGAACAATTAGGTAATAATGATAATAGGTAATCACATAGATTTACAAAGTGCTTTATATCTCTCTTTTTATCCTAATGACTCTGGGAGGTAGGTAATATTATTCTTTTCATTTTTCAGATGAGGAAATTAATACAGACAAAGCATATGTTACATTCTCAGTGTCACACATCTAGCAAGTATCTGAGACTGGGTTTGAACTCAGATCTTCCTCATTAAAAGTCTAGCCATGCTATCCACTATCCTACCTAACTTCCTAGCTAAGATTTTTCACATAAAAGATTTATCTCTGAGTTACCACATTGCCTTTAGCATTGTTTCGTTTTGTTTTGTTTTGTTTTACAAAACCAAGATAATCAAAATCTCTCAAGTCAATATTATAAACAAAAGTAAGTTTGGCTACTCTTAAAAATAGCTAAGAGTTTTTCACTAAATTTTATGTGTTTCTTATACTCAAGTGATGATACACTTTTTTTTTTTTCCTACCTTTTTGGTGAGGCAATCGGGGGTAAGTGACTTGCCCAGGACCATGCAACTAGTAACTGTTATGAGTCTGAGGCCAGATTTGAACTCAGGTCCTCTTGACTCCAAGGCCAGAGCTCATCCACTGCACCACATAGCTGCCCTTACACTTTCAATTCAATGTGTGATTGTAGAGAAAAATAGGCCCTCTGGGGAGAGAACTCTAGAGGAAAATGGAAAGTGAAAAAAAAATCCAATTTTCCTTGAGTTGATGTATGGAGTTTAATTTGCATATTTTGGAGCTTGGATGTACCTCTGATGTCATCCATGTGGACAACCCTTCCAGTGGTTCAAATCATAACACATCCATGTGTTCTCTTTCTCTGGGATTCTTATCAATGTCCTTCATTAGAAAGTAGGTAGTTGAAACTTCATATTGCCAAAATAATAATGATAATGATTATGATAATGATAATGATGATGATGATGATCTACCAATCATTCACTTCCTTGATAATGTTTTTAATCTCGACTTTCCTAATGACTCATTTCTCTGAACCTACAAACTGAGACGGGGTGATCAATGGAGGAAAATATGCACAGGGCTTGAACCAGCTTCAAGAGTTGAAATGCCTGCCCACATCATCAAAAAAGCATAGTGAGGAAGGCAAAGCCATGATATTAGTAATAGATTGGGAACACAGGAAGAGACCAGTAATAGTTGAAATTAATATGTTTTAATGTTTGTAGAACATCTTACATATATTATCTCATTTAGTCCTCCAACTCCCCTGAAAGGTAAGTGATTATTTTTATCATCATTTTACATATGGAGAGGTTAAATTTGTTCAAGTTCACATAGCAAGTTATTGGCTAAAGCAAGAGTTAAACTCAGGTCAAGTATGAGTGGACTTCTCATGTTATGAAAGCAAAGGTAAAGGAAGAGAAAGGAAATCATAGAGGTGGAGGGGTAAGAAATTACAGTCATTAATCAGAATTTAATAGCTCAAAATCTCAACATGAGATTGGATGAAGGAAAATATTTAGAATTTTTTTTTAAAGGAAAGAGTGGACTCTATAAAATATAGGTCAAGAAGTTTGACCTAAATTCCTGGAAATATTCTAGAATGACTTTTTTAAAAGGTGGTTAAGAAACATTTAGAACTATCCAGCATGTTTTCATCAAAGAACAGGTCATTCATTAACTAACATAATTTCTTTTTTAAAAGCATTACTAAATTAATAGATGAGAGAGATACCACATATATAGTTTATTTTACTAGGAAAATTTTTAGTAAAGTATTACATGCTATTTCTGTAGAAAAGATGGAGAAAAATGGATATATTAGACAATAATATAAAAAGGTGAATATCAAGTTGATTGAACAGCCAGTAGTGTTTAAGGATTTAGTGTCAGTGGGGGCAAGTCATGTTTGGTGTGTCCAAAGAATCTATCCATCTATCTATCTATCTATCTATCTATCTATCTATCTATCTATCTATCCATCTATCTACATACATATGCAAATATATACATTACATATGCATACACAAATACTGATATGCATACATACATATGTATATATACAAACAACTTAAAATATTTTATCAAATTTAGGATAAAATCAGAGGTTTAATGCTCATCAAATTTTCAGGGGCACAAAGTTACCCAGAGGATTGTTAAGTCAAGATACAATAGAATCGTGACAGACGAGATCATTGGGTGGTATATAATAAGACAATATTCAATGAGGATAAATGTCAATTCTTAAAATTACATACAAAAAAACCCCTTCACTTAATTAGCAGAAGATATCAGAGGCAGAATAGTCTTTAAAAAATATAAGCATTTGAATTGACTGTAAGTTTCATATGGCTTAGCAATATGATTTGGTAGCACAATAATATTAATGTGATCTTGGGCTACATTAAGAAGGCATAGATTCCTTCTGTAATTAAAGGGCAGTGATAGTCATACTGTGTTCCATCATTAGGCCACAGGTGGTGAATTTGTTCAGTTGATGGCACCAAAGCTTAAGGACATTGATAAACTAGACAATGTCCAGTGGAGAGCAACAGCAATGGTCAAAAGTCTTGAGTCTTTGTCATATAAGGATCAAGTGATAAAAATGCAATGTTGGATTAGACAGCTTGATATTTTTTTTGGATGGTGGTAGAGATATCTTTGTCCAAATATTTGAAGGGTTATCATGTGGAGAAGAGACATTTTCCCCCTTTGGCCCTAGAGAGTACAACCAGAAAAAGGGCTAATAATCATAATTGCAAAGTGGCAAGTTTAGATTCCATGTCAAGGAGGAAAAAACCTTCCTAATAATTAGAAGTGTCCAAAAGTGGAATAGGCTACCTCAAAGCAATTGGGTTCTCTCTCCTTGGAGATCTTCAAACAATAGCAGGATGATGACTTGCCAGGGATGTCACAGTGGAGGCTCCTTTAGTGTATTAATTGGATTAGGTGGCTGCTAAGTCTACAATGGGCTCTCAAAGTCTGTCAATCTAGTAAATATAGTCAAGTATTCACAAATACAGCCCACTGATCTCTTTATAAGATGTATTAAATAGATCACCTGAGAATGGCCATTTATCTCATGCTTCTTTATGAACACAAATTCAAAAATAACCATGTCTATTCTCCAACCATCTCTTCAGTAAACTAAAAGGCAAATACATGTGCTCTACAGACACAAACTATATTGTTATCATTTCCTCATCCCCATCTTATACTAGCAAAGCTTTCAGATTTTTCATTAAGCAATTATCATTGTAGTTAGGACTATTCTATGCATGAATCTCAATCTCTCCAATATTCTCTACTTATTTCAGAGATATTGAATCACAACATTAACATACCTTACATTGCTAATAGTTCTATGATATCATCTTTTTATAACTTCAATGCCAAAATTTCAAGGTCACAAACATATATCTAGACTACTTAGGGAATTTTATGTTGTTAACATTATGTGCCTAAAGAGAAGAACTAGATCAACTGGGAACACTTCAAATGTAATAATATCTTGCATATGGTTACCAGATACAATATTTAACCATACTGTTAATGTGTTAAATAAATCATGAAAATTTTCCTTTTCTCTTTTATTTTATTTCAAATATTTGTCAACTGGACTACACACTATTGATTTTTGTCACTGTTAAGCAAGTTAGCCAAGGTCATTCAGTCAGAGGTCATGCCACAGAGGCACGGCACAATTTAGAATGTTAGTGTCTAAGAGTTAAAAAAAGAACTTCAGACGTCCTTTAGGCAAAAAAAAAAAATGTGTCTCTTCAACAAAGAACAACAAAGAAGCCAGTGTCAGTGGATCCCAGAGTGCATGGAGGTAAATAAGGTACAAGGAGACTGGAAAGATGGGATGAGGAGCAATAAAGAGCTATGAATTATGAAGGGATATGAGCACCAAAAGACAGCACTTTTTTATTTCATCGTGGAAGTTGTAGGTATCTATTGGAATTTTTTAATAGGAATATGTCACTATCAAACTTCATCTTAAGAAGTTCATTCTCAAAGCAGAGTAGATGAATGAATTCAGTGCAGTAAGACATGAGGCAAGGAGAATAACCAACCAGCAGGCTGTTGCGATATATTCCAGGCTTGAGAGAATGAGAACCATTGCCAAAAAGGTGACTGTGGCAGGAGAGAGGGATATGCTTGTATACGGATATATTTGTGTATATGTGTGCGTGATGTTTGTTTGTGTGTATATGTATCTGTATATATATATATATATATATATATATATATATAATACACACACACACACACACATACATATACATACACATATATGTATAAATATATGTGTCTTTATACATATGAATATACATATGTATATACATGCACACACACATATATGTATATAGTTGGCACAAAGATAAAGGCTGGCGAAGATTGAAGATGTGATTTTTAAAACCATGGGAACTGGTGAGATCACCAACTGGAATAATGTAGAGAGAGAAGAGAAGAGGGAGTCAGGGAAGAGAGATATTGTAAGATATTCACAATTAGTAGTGTAATGGAGATAAAGATCCATGAATGGAGATTGAAAAGGAGCATCAGAAAAGAGAACTAGGAGACAGTAGTGTAATGAAAACAGAGAAATAGGAGAGTAGTATCAAGGAGAAGAAGGTCGTTAATCGTGTCAAAGGCAGCAGTTAGGTTAAAAAAAAAGGATGAGGATTGAGAAAAGACCATCACTGGTACCTTTTGAGAGAGTAGTGTTGGTTGAATGATGAGATCAGAAGGCTGTAGAAAGCTAAGAAAAAAAAATGACAGGAAAGGAAAAAGAGGTGCCAATTGTAGATGTCTGCCTCTCTGAATTTAGTCACAAAAAGAGAGAAAAGTAAATTATAATATATAGCAGGAATGGATTGAGCAAGTGAGGATTTTTTTTTTTAGTTTTTGGGTCTTTTTTGAGGATGGAGGAGACGCTCAGAATGTTTGGAGTCTGTAGGGAAGCAATCAAGAGAGGGAGAGATTAAAGATAACTAAGAAATGTAAGACTCTTCTCCATGTCCTCACGTAAGTCTATCATGTAGAATCTACCCAATATTATATACAACTACCTGGTTTTCTTCTGACGTTGTGAAGGTATTAGACAATATTCTTTTCTGCCTGTCATTCTTCACACTTGCCATGTGACCAGCCTATCTTCTATTCCTATCATGCATTTCCTGTTTATTACTGTTTTAACCCCCTGGTTATATATTATATTCTGTCCATACATAGCATGCACTTCTCCTTTGGCAACTTCCTTGTGAAATTCTATCAAAGAAAAATACATCTTAACTCTCTTTGAAAGTGGCATCCGTATTGACCATCTGAGAAGACAAACTAGACATGAAAATATTACACTTGGCTTTTCCCCTTGCATATATTCCTTCAAGCCAGAATAAGATATACTAGTAGGAAAGGTATTGCTCTAGCCACAGCTGTGTTTGTTCTATACATAATTAGTTTTCCATCTGGCATTTGGGGAAAGTGTTGCACTTGCTTTAGGGGGAAAACAGAATAAACTGACCACAATTGTATAACCAAGAAAATACTTTTGGTGTACCAGTGAAATATTAGACTAACTATATAGCATCCTAGCTATTAAAGAGATAGATAGATACACTAGCTCAAATTACATGTGCATAAATATGGGCAGGAAATCTTACTAAACAACTACTACTGTAGTCAGCAGACTAGTTCAGTGTGTATTAGTTTAACATGCTTATCAGTTGGGTGATTCCTGAAGCCAATTTGAAAAAAGAGCTTAGCATACATAAATTTATAAAGAATGTGCAAAAGAAGATGAGATTGCTAACCTACTTAGGGGGCAGAAAGACCTTGGGGGAACTGAGAAGTAAAAATTCTAATCACATTCTTAAAATACAGAAAGGTAGGTCTGACATGGAAACTCATTAAGCCTCACATATGTAACTATACCAACAAAGTGTCTGTAGCATGATTGGGGTGCTCATGTCCCTCTTTCTAAAAATAAAGCTGTTAATAATTATTTACAAAAAACCCATCTAAGGGAAAATAGTAATAATATTATCAAAATATTGAGAAACCCTTATGTGAGAAGAAAGCATTGATAACAAAGACTGTCAGGGTTGGCAGACAGAACTTCATTATATGCAGCAATAGGTTTATATTTCCTGCCTGTTTCATCATGTGGCATTTCAATAACTCTCTAGCAGGAGGAAACATTGCTGTGCATCCTTTCAGGCAGACATGTTCCTAATACCCAGTGCAGTAAGTATGCAGCCTAGTGAATCAAACCTTTTCCAGCTGATATTTCCAAACAAGAGTTATTAGACATCCCTAGATGGGGGCAAACAACAAAAGGCAATATTTCTATACCCATCTTTTCTGCTCATCTGATCACGGCACATTGTATAGCTGTTAGGTAGGAAAATTTAAAAAAAAAATGTGCTTTCAAACAGAGCTTTGCTATTGAGGTTACTCAGTTAAAAGGATTCAGTTCCCAATGGCACAGCCAAAAAGACTCCATGGGTTTTCAATGCAAGTACCAAAAACTGGAGTCAAAGAAGAGGAAATCATAATGCAAAATGATTTTAAAATTCCAGAATACAACACTGTATTAATTTAGCCATACCTCATTCTATAGGTGAGTTAATAATTCTGTTGATTTTAGCTTGAAATAAAATTGAAGTATTCACTGTAAATTTATTTATGTATATTCTTTTTTAAATATCAGTTTCAAATGTCACCCAGCACCCTATGAGAATGATTCTTAAAATGTATAATAACTTCAACAAGAGGTTGTAGCCAAAAACATGTAACAGGTTTACAATACTGGCAGGATTTGTTTTTCTTTTTTTATATAACAGATAAACTGTCAACATTATAATACAAAATTCTGGACCCTATGTTTCAACAGTTTCAAAGAATCAAAAGCAACAAATATGAGTAACATAGTAAAATACAGTTGGGCTTTCACTGTAAGAAAAGTAAAATAACCTTTAGAATTTTTTTTCTTTGCATTTATTTATATTTTTCACATTTGAGATTTTCCATCAAATAATTTCTATTTCATTATTTTGCTTTAGTTTCTCTATTATTCATGCCCTTTCTCATGATTAGTGAGCTTTCACATTCAAAAAATGGTATATGTCCAAAGTAACTTTTCCAATGCTGTCAATTATTTCATTAAGCATATGTTTTTACAAGACTATGTACAAGTGCGAAATGATACTGATTTAGTAGGTGCTGTAATAACAACAACAACAATGATAATAGTAGCTAGTATTTAATATCAACTCATTTTATCCTTGTAATAATTCCAGGAGGTAGATAGTATTAATAGCCTCATCTCACAGATGAGAAGACTGGGACTGAGAGATGTCCGTTGACTTGCCCAGAGTCTTTCAGATAGTCAGTATCTGAAGCCACACTTGAACTCCAGACCTCTGACTCCATGTCCAGGGCTCTATGCTACCTTTAATATTTGGATACAGTTAATAATTACTGTATGTCTGTAATTTGTATACTTGGTTATTTTGTTTATGGGCAAGGTATTAATTACTTGTAGTCTGCTCTCTCTCCGCTGTTGTATATAAAATTCCTTGACTAATATTTACTTAGGTACAGCTAAATGGCCCAGTGGACAGAATGCTAGTACCGAATTAGTGCTGGAATCAGGAAGATGAAGTTCAAATGTGGCCTCAGACATCAACTAGCCATGTGACCCAGAACAATAAAATGAATTTCTCCTAAATACATTTGTAATTTTTTTTATTTTTTACCATTTTTAAGTTCATTAATTTATTTATTTTTAATTTTCAACATTCACTTCCACAAGATTTTGAGTTTGAAATTTTCTCCCCATCATGTCCCTCCACCAACCCCAAGACAGTGTGCATTCTGAATACCCTTTCCCTTAATCTGCCCTCCTTTCTATTCCCTTCTTTTCTTATCCCATTCCTATCCTATTTTCCTATAGGGCAGGATAGATTTCTATACCACGTTGCCTGTATATTTTATTTCCCAGTTGCAAGTGAGAACAATTTTTTTTAACATTTGTTTTGAAAACTCTGGGTTCTAAATTTTCTCTCTTCCTCCCTCCCCACCCACCCTCATTTAGAAGGCAAGCAACTTGATACAGGTTATACATGTGTAGTCATGCAAAACACTTCCATAGTAGTCATGCTGTGGAAAACTAAGTATATTTCCCTTCATCCTATCCCACCCCCATTTATTCTATTTTCTCTTTTGACCCTGTCCCTCCTCAGAAGTGTTTGCTTCTGATTACCTACTCCCCCATCTGTCCTCCCTTCTTTCATCCCCCCTACTCCCTTACTCCCTTCCCCTTTATTTTCCTGTAGGTTAAGATAGATTTCCATATCCAATTGAGTGTGTATGTTATTCTTTCCTTAAGCCAAATCCTATGAGAATAAGACTCACTCATTCCCTTTCACCTTCTTCCTTCCCCTCCACTGTAAAAGCCTTTTCTTGTGTTTTAGATGAGATAATTTACCCCATTCAACCCCTCCCTTTATCCTTCTCCCAGTATAATCCTCTCTCACCCCTTAATTTTATTCTCCATATATCACCCCTTCATCTTCAACTCACCCTGTGCCCTCTATCTGTCAATCTATGTATACATATAAGTTGATTTTGTTTTTTTGTTTTTTTCCCCTCCAACTACCCCAATACTGACATAGGTCTCATGAGTTACAAATATCATCTTTCCATGTAGGAATATAAACAGTTCAACCTTAATAAGTATCTTGTGACTTTTCTTTCCTGTTTACTTGTACATGCTTCTCTTGAGTCTTGTATTTGAAAGTCGAATTTTCTATTCAGCTCTGGTCTTTTCATCAAGAATGCTTGAAAGTCTCCTCTATTTCACGGAATATCCTGAAGGGTTATACTCAGTTTTGCTGGGTAGGTCATTCGTGGCTGTAATACTATCTTCTCTGCAGAGGATAGAAGCTGCTAAATCTTGTGCTATTCTGATTGTGTTTCCACAATACTTGAATTGTTTCTTTCTGACTGCTTGCAATACTTTCTCCTTGACCTAGGAACTCTGGAATTTGTTTACAATACTCCTAGGAGTTTTCCTTGGGATCTCTTTCAGGAGGTGACAAATAGATTCTTTCCCCACTTCTATTTTACCCACTAGTTCTAGCATATCAGGGCAGTTTTCCTTGATAATTTCTTGAAAGGTGATGTCTAGGCTTTTGTTTATCATGGTATTAAGGTAGTTGAATAATTTTAAAATTATCTCTCCCGGATCTATTTGGCAGGTCAGGTCTTTTTCCAATGAGATATTTCACATTGTCTTCTATTTTTTCATTGTTTTGATTGTGTTTTACAGTGTCTTGATTTCTCATAAAGTCACTAGCTTCCAATTTCTCTATTCTTTTTTTTAAGGAAGTATTTTAAACTTGAGTGAGCTTTTGGACTTCCTTCTCCATTTGGCCAATTCTCCTTTAGAAGGCATTATTCTCATTGGCTTTTTGGACCTCTTTTGCCATTTAGATTAGACTATTTTTAAGATGTTATTTTCTTCAGTATTTTTTTGGGTCTCCTTTAGCAAGCTGTTGACTAGTTTTTCATAATTTTCTTGCATCACTCTCATTTCTCTTCCCAGTTTTCCTCTACTTCTCTTACTTGTTTCTCAAAATCCTTTTTGAGCTCTTCCAAGGCCTGGAACAGATTCATATTTTTCTTAGAAGCTTTGGATGTAGGAGCTTTGAATTTATTGTCTTCTTCTGGTTGCATGTTTTGATCTTCTTTGTCACCAAATAAAGATGCTATGGTCTGACATTTTTTGTGCAGTTTGCTCATGATCCCAGCCAAATTACTTGGCTTTTAAATTCTTTGTTAAGGTAGGGCTGTACTTCCAGTGTGAAGGGTGTACTGTCTCAAGCTTCAGGGGTTTTGTGCAGCTGTTTTCAGAGATACTTCTAGGGACCTGTAAACTTTCAGTTCTTCCAAGGTGGTATGATCAAGGGTGAGGTGTTTACTCCTTTCCTAGCCTTTGCTCTGGTCTATGAGTGACCACAAGCAGTCTTTTCTGTCTTGGAATTGTGAGAAGGATTTTCTTTTCACTGACACTACAAGCTGTATCACGCCAGCACTTCTCCTTACCCCAGGACTTCCCCTCAGAACTGTGACCCAGATCCAAGCACAGGCAAAGAAATAGAATCCTACCTCAGCACCAGCAAAGAGATCCCTGCAATCTCCCTCCAATCAGCCACTTGATTCCCCCTCAGTCTGTGGGTCAGAAGCTCCAGAAGCAGCCACCACCCAGGGGCTACACCAGGACTGAAGCTGGGACCAAGTTTCTCTTTTATCACCATCACAGACTTTTCCTACTGACCGTCTAAGTTGTCTTTGCCATTTGTGAGTTGAGAAGTCTAGAAACTGCCACAGCTGCCTGTGATTCAGTCCCCTGAAACCTGCTCCAGGTTCGCTGAGCCTGGTGTTTCCCTGCACACCTATGCTGAAATGCATTTCTCTCCCAGCCTGGTGCAATAGACCTTTCTAATCAACCATTCAGGTTGTCTTAGGCTGGAAATTTGTTTCATCCTATCTTTTTGTGGGTTCTGCTGCTCTAGAATTTGTGTAGAGCCATTTTACAGGTATTTGGAATGGTTTGGGGGAGAGCTCAAGTAAGTCACTGCTTTTACTCTACCACCTTAGCTTGGCCCCTAACATATTTGATATTTGCTCCTCAAAAACTGTATTACTGGACTCTGAGACTTCCAGGAGCCAAGATGGTGGAATAAGAAATAATTTGTTCTCTCTCTCCCTTATTGACCTCTAAAAACCCAGAAAATATCGGTCAGGAAAAACACTGGAACAGCTGAGTCAGCAGAAAGTAGAGGTACGGCAGTTTTTTAACCCAGGAAGCTTGGGGGAATAACAGAAAAGATCCCTCTCACTCTGGTGGAAGGGGAGCAGTACAGAATAGGAGGCATCCCAGCAAGCCAGTGGCAAGCCCAACATAGGCAAATGAGCAGGAGATCCTGAGCCCCAGATGGTGGAGCAGGCAAGCACCAACACTAGGACCCCCACAGTGTGTTGGCACAGGCAAGGGAACTGGTAGACACTACTAGCCAAAACTGCCTGTGCTTCAGCACAACTCCAAACAAACAAGTGTCCTCCAGCAGCCACACCTTCTGGTGCTTCAGAACAGCTATCCTGCAAGATTCAGAACCCCTCTTCCCCAAAAAGATTCAGTGTTACTGACCCCTGCTCAGCACCAAGTAAGCTGCCAGACTCCTACAGTGTCCAGATGCCAGTACCTGAAGCCCTAGAACACAAAGACAATGACCAGGTCCCTAGCCCTCAGCAAGAGAATTTTGGGTCAGTGGCCTCTGTGCTCCAGCAGGAGAGCTCGACTTTAAAAGCCAGGAGATAGGCAAACATCATGAGCAAAAAGGACAAAGACAATTAGCACAATTTCTTACTCTGGGGACAGAAAAGATCAAAACACAAATTCAGAAGAAAACAACATTGTCAATATACCCACATCTAAAACCTCAAAGAGGAATATGAACTGGTCTCAAACCCAAAAAGCCTTCTTGGAAGAGCTCTAAAAGAATTTTAAAAGTCAGATAAGATAGGCAGAAGAAAACATGGGGAAAGAAATGAGAGGTATGCAAGAGAGAGTCAATAGTTTGGAAAAGGAAGTACAAATATTGACTGTAGAAAACAACGCCTTAAAAATACAGTTAGCCAAATGAAGAAAAAAGTACATTGAAGAAAACAACTCCTTAAAAAGTAGAATTGGGCAAATGGAAAAAGAAGCACAAAAACTCACTGAAGAGATGAACTCACTAAAAAGTAAAATTGGGTAAATGAAAAGGAAGTTCAAAACCTAATTGAAGAAAACAATTCATTAAAAATTGGAAATAGGCAAGTGGAAACTAATGACTCTAGGAGACAACAACACTCTCTCAAACAAAACTAAAAGAATGAAAAAAAGAAGAAAACATAAAATACCTCATTGGAAAAAAAACTGAAGAAGAAATAATGGAAAAGGTAAAGAAAAGGGAGGGGCTGATCAAAGAGAGGGCAGATTGAGGGAGGCAGTGGGGAAAAGCAAAATTCTAGGAAGGAGGGAAAGGAAGAAAGAGAGACAAAAGCATAAAGGTGGGGGGCATAGAATGAAGAGAAAGACACAGATAATAATCATAACTGTGAATGTGAATGGGATGAACTCTCCCATAAAACAGAAGCAGATAGTAGAGTGGATTAAAAACCATAATCTTTTAATACATCATTTACAAGAAACACATTTGAAGCAGAGGGATACACACAGAGTAAAATTAATAGGTTGGAGTACAATATATTATGCTTCAGGTGAAGTAGAAGAAAGAAAGAAAGAAAGAAAGAAAGAAAGAAAGAAAGAAAGAAAGAAAGAAAGAAAGAAAGAAAGAAAGAAAGGAAGGAAGGAAGGAAGGAAGGAAGTCAAAGCAAAATCAAAAATAGATCTAATTGAAAGAGATAAGAATGAAACTATATCCTGCTGAAAGGTACCATAGACAATGAAGTAATATTACACTTAAACATATATGCACCAAGTGTTATAACACTCAAACTTTTAGAGGAAAAGTTAAGGGAGTCACAGGAAGAAATAACAAAACTATACTAGTGGGAAATTTCAACCTACCCCTTTCAGAATTAGGTAAATCTAACCACAAAATAAACAAGAAAGTTAAAGAGGTAAAAAGAATTTTAGAAAAGTTAGATATGAAGGGTAGAGCCAAGATGGCAGAGTAAAAGCAGTGACTTGCTTAAGCTCTCCCCCAAAACTCTCCAAATACCTGTAAAAATGGTTCTAAACAAATTCTTGAGAAACAGAACCTACAAAAAGACAGTGAAATAAATTTCCAGCCCAAGAAAACCTGGAAGGGCAGCAGGAAAAGTCTGTTGCCCCAGGCAGGGAGAGGAGTTCCCAGTTCAATATGGGCCCTGCAGGCAAAGACCAGTCTCATTGAATCTGGAGCAGGCCTCAGGGGACTGAATCACTGGAATCTGTGGCAGTTTCCAGACTTCTCAATCCACAAATGCCAAAGACAACTTAGAAGGTCAGTAGGAAAGGTCTGTTGCACCATGGTGAGAGAGGACTTCAGTCTAGCCCCAGGCCAGGCACAACGCTGGGACAGCGACTGCTTCCAGAGCTCTTTTTCTATAGATGGAGAGGGGATTCAGTGGCTGATCAGAGTGGGATTGCAGGGATCTCTTTGCTTGCACTGAGGCAGGATTCTCTTGCTTTGCCCATACTTGGATCTGGGGCGCAATTCTAGGTTGAGCTCTGGAGAAAACTGAATGGAGATAGAAAAGAATATATCTTTTTTCTCAGCAGTACATGGCACCTGCACAAAAACTGATCGTATGCTAGGGCATAAAAACCTCATAATCCAATGCAGAAAGGCAGAAATATTAAATGTACCCTTTCAGATCATAATGCAATAAAAATTACATGTAATAAAAGGCCATGGAAAGATAGACTAAAAATGAATTGGAAACTAAATGATCTAATCCTAAAGGATGAATGGGCCAAACAATAAATCATAAAAACAGTCAATAACTTCATCCATGAGAATAACAATAGTGAGACAATATACAACTTATGGGATGCAGCAAAAGTGGCTCTTAGAGGAAGTTTTATATCTCTCAATGCTTACATGAATAAAATACAGAAAGAGGAGATCAATGAATTAGGCATGCAACTAAAAAAAAAACTAGAAAGAGAGCAAATTAAAAATCTCTAATTAAATGCCAAATTAGAAATACTGAAAATCAAAGGAGAGATTAATATAATTGAAATTAAGAAAACTATTGAAATAATGAATAAAATGAGGAGCTCATTTTATGAAAAAAAACAATAAAATAAATAAACCTTTTGTTAATTTGATTAAAAAAATAAAGAAGAAAATCAAATTACCAGTGTCAAAAAATGGAAAGTGTGAAATGACTACCAATGAAGAAGAAATTAAAACAATAATTAGGAGCTATTTTGCCCAACTGTATGCCAATAACTTTGACAATCTTAGTGAAATGGGTAAATATTTACAAAAATATAAATTCCCCAGATTAAAAGAAGAGGAAATAAAATACTTAACTCCATTTCAGAAAAATAAATTGAACAAGCTATCAGTGAAGTCCCTAAGAAAAAAAATCTCTGCAGCCACATGGATTTATAAGTGAATTCTACCAAACATTTAAAGAATAATAAATTCCAGCACTATATAAAGTATTTGGGAAAATAAGCGGAGTCCTATCAAATTATTTTTATGACATAAATATTGTGCTTCTACCTAAAGCAGGAAGAGATAGAACGGCGAAGGATAATTATAGACCAATTTCCCTAATGAATATAGATGCAAACAATTTAAATAAAATCTTAGCAAAGAGATTACAGCAACTAATCTCAATGGTAATACACTATGACCATGTAGGATTTGTATCAGGAGTGCAGGGCTGTTTTAACGTTAGAAAAACTATCAACATAAACAACAAAACTAACAGAAATCAGATGACTATCTCAATAGATGCAGAAAATGCTTTTGACAAAATAGAAAACCCATTGCTTTAAAACACTAGAGAGCATAAGAATCAATGGATTCTTCCTTAAAATAATAAGTAACATCTATTGACAATCATTGGCAAGTATTATATGAAATGGGGATAAGCTAGAAACATTTCAAATAAGATCAGAGGTGAAACAAGGATGTCCATTATCATCACTGTTATTCTATATTGTACTAGAAATTTTGACTTTAGCAATAAGAAAAGAAATAAAAATGAAAGAATTAGAACAGGCAATTAAGAAACAGCTACCACTCTTTGCAGATGA
Source organism: Phascolarctos cinereus (assembly GCF_003287225.1). Classification (NCBI taxonomy): domain Eukaryota; kingdom Metazoa; phylum Chordata; class Mammalia; order Diprotodontia; family Phascolarctidae; genus Phascolarctos; species Phascolarctos cinereus. Next base: position 446,145,610 of record NW_027555847.1, on the reverse strand, counting down.
TATGATGGTATACTTAGAGAATCCTAGAGAATCAAGTAAAAGACTACTTGAAATGCTAAACAACTTCTTTTTGTTCTTGTTCTTGTTCTTGTTCTTCTTGTTCTTCTTTGTTCCTGTTCTTGTTCTTGTTCTTCTTGTTCTTGTTCTTGCCTTGTTGTTGTTGTTCCTCTTCTTTTCTTCTTCTCTTCTTCTTCTTCTTCTTCTTCTTCTTCTTCTTCTTCTTCTTCTTCTTCTTCTTCTTCTTCTTCTTCTTCTCCTCCTCCTCCTCCTCCTCCTCCTCCTCCTCCTCCTCCTCTTTCTTCTTCTCCTCCTCCTTCTTCTTCTCCTCCTTAGTTTCAGCATTGGATCACTCCTGCCATTCACTGCCTTGTTCCCATATATATGCTGCTAATGGGAAAAATCACACAACCATTCTCCCTGGTTCCACTACAAATTTGTGTTACGTAATATCAACTGGGCTCTCACTGTTGCTAGGCAATCTCTTTATATCTCCCTATGAACTCACTATCACACTCTCCAAGTATTTTGCCCAAAACTTATAATCTCTCCTCAAAGGCTTCCAGGCTCCCCATTCCACTTCTCTCAGATGAGAATATTTCATCAGTTTTTTTTTTTTAACAATTGAAACCACTCATTGTGAGCTCCATCTTCACTTTTACTTGTATCTTCTGCCACTATTTCTTCTTTTACCATTATCTCACATGATAAAATGGCTTTATTTCTTGCCAAGGCTAACCCTTCTATTGATTCAAGCAATTCCATTCTATCCCATATCATCAAAATATTACCCACTCTGTGATATCTACTTTATTACATATTTACCATCTCTATCTATGGCTCATTCCCTTCTGTCTATAAAAATGCAAATTTCCCTTATATCCTGAAGACAAAACAAAACAACAATAAAAAACAAACAAAAACAAACAAACAAACAAAAAACAAAAACAGGTACAACAGGCCTCTCTTGGTCTTTCCATCTCTGCTAACTTTTACCCTAAATCTCATCTGCCCTTTTTAGCCAAACTCCTTGAAAAATCTATCTACAGTAGGTGTCTTCACTTTCTCTCCCTACTCTTTTTACTCCCTTACAATCTGACTTCTGACCTTATCACTCCACCAAATCTTCTCCTTCTTACTAATAATTTCTTACTTCTCAAATACAATGGTCTTTTCTCAATTCTTATTCTCGTTGATCTTTCTACAGATTTTGACACTGTTAATCACTCTTTCCTCCTTAATATTCTCTTGTCTTTAGGTTTTGGGGACATATTCTCTCCTGATTTCTCATCCTACTAATCTGGCTGCTCTTCCTATATCTTCTTTTATCAATTGGGGAACAACTTGAAATTCTTATAAATCCTAATCCAGATTATGCCCCCTAATCATAGGCATCCCACAGAGTTCTGCCCTGAGCCCTCTTCTCTCTTCCCTCTAGATTAGTCCTTGATGATCTCATCAGCTCTTTAAGATTTAATTACCATCTCCATGCTAAAGATTCTCAAATCTACCTTCCCTATCTCAAATTCTCTGCTGACCTGCAATCTCATATCTCAAAACTACCATTTCAGGTAAGTGTTGTAATTATCTCCATTTTACAGATGAGAAACTGAGATTGATAAAAAAAATTAAATAATCTCCCTATGGTCACACAGCTAGCAAATGTCTGAGGTAGAATTTGAACTCACATCTTTCTGATTCCAAGTCTAGCACTCTGCCTACTGTGTAATGGAGTTGCTTCTCAATGTTCTCAAATGACTTTGTAGAAAATCTCTAACTGCCTTTCAGACAACTTGAACTGAGTGTCCAGTAGAAATCCTAAACTCAACATATCCAAAATTGAACACATTTTCTTTCCCCTTTACCCCCCCCTTCATATAATTGTAGAGAGTAAAACTAACCTCTTAGTCCAACAGGCTTGCAAATTATGAGGTATCCATAATGCCTTACTATCTTTCAACCCTACCAATATCCAATCTATTTCCAAGGCTTGTTGATTTCACCTTTGCAACATCTCTCAAATATGCCCCTTCTCTTCTCTGACACTGCTACCACTTTTGTATATGCCCTCATCATCTCACACCTAGATCACTATTAATAGCACACTGGTGGATTTTAATACTCAAGTCTCTTCAATCATACACTAAAGAAATTTTCTGAAAGTGTAGGTTGAGTGAACCTCTCTCCACTCCAGCACACACCATAAATGCTACTGGGCTCCCTATTGCTTCCAGGATAAAATACAAAATACTGTTTGGCCTTGAAAGCCCTTCATAACCTAACTCTCTCCTATATTTCCAATCTTTTTATACCTTAATCCCCACCATGAATTCTTTAATACAGCAACACTGACTTCCTGGCTTTTTTATGAACAAGACACTCTATCTCTTAGTTCTGGGCATTTTCATATTGAGTGGGAGGTAAATGTAGCAACAGAGACTATATTGTTTAATGGAATTGAAACCAGGCAGAGCTGCAGATAGAAAGTGGAGCAAAATGGAAGTCCAAGTTTTACCCTCTATAAAGGACAGCTTTGGGAGGGAGTTTAATATTCTTCCTCAAGCCCTCTAATCAGAGCTCAGAAGGGGAAAGGAGGCTGTGGAAGGTGGTATCCAAAGCTTGATTTAGGAGCATGGTGATGAGATTAACAGTGATCAGCATATTTTGTGATAGGCATCTATAGATGCCTACAGAGTAGTAGAAACTAGGCAGAGCTGCTAATGGAAAATGTATGTGTGTGTGTGTGTGTGTGTGTGTGTGTCTATGTGTGTGTGTAAAGATACAGATCTAGATAGACATAGATATAAATACAGATCTTCCTAACTACCATTTCAAGTAGGTGTTATAATTATCTCCATTTTATAGATGAGGAAACTGAGATTGAGAGAGATTAAATAATTTCCCTACAGTCACACAGCCAGCAAATATGAGGCAGATTTTGAACTCAGGTGTTTCTGACTCCAAGACTAGCATTCTACCCACTGTGTGATGTGTTTGCTTCTCAAAGTTCTCAAATGCTCTTCTATGCCAGATTATCAATGTCCTTCATGATAGTATCAAATATCAACTATAACTTAAAAAGGAAAACAGCCATTTAGCTTTCAATCACTTTGCATTCAGACTATTGCCAGGGAGATATTTTCACAAATTTCCACAATGGTGAAACATAATTACCATAATTCTAGTCACCCTAGTTTTCAACCTTGGTGTCATACTTACTCTCCATTCTCTCTCACTCACTTTGAATTGTGCAATTAGTTCACAAATCTTGTTGACTTTACCTGTCCACATTCATACCCTAGTTCATTCCCTGAATTCCTAGGCTTCTTACCTATCCTACTGCAATAGCTTCCTAATTGGTCTCCTTGATTCATATCTTTCCACACTCTAATCCATCTTCCACATATCTACCACAGAGATTTTTCTTAATGTGCAAGTTTGACTGTGTCACATCTCTCTCTCTCTCTCTCTCTCTCTCTCTCTCTCTCTCTCTCTCTCTCTTCTCTCTCTCTCTCTCCCTGTCTGTCTCTCACAAACACACACACATACATATACACACAATTCTAGTGGCTCTCTTTATATCTATGATGAAATATAAAATCTGTTTGTCATGTAAAGCTCTTCGAAATATGCCTTCATCTTACCTTTTTACTCATTACTACTTTTCTTCTACTCTATAAGTCAACCCAACCTCACCTCCCTGCTGTTCCTTATACCTGACACCTACCTCATGGCCCTTTGAATTTTGACTCTCCATACTCCATTCTGATAATATTCTCCTTCCTCTTCATATCCTCTTAAAATTCTTACTTTCTTTCAAGACTCAGATGAAATGATGCTTCTGCATGTAGTTTGTCATGATTCATTTAGTTTCTCATATTTTCCCACCATCGTCACAAGGTTTTCTTGTTTGTTTTTTTCGTTTCTTTTGTTTTGCTTTTAAGCACATATGTTTGTGCATGATATTTCTTCCCCTCATGCTTAGAGTATAAGTTCCCTGAAAGCAAGGACTGTTTTAATTTGCTTTCTCTCTCACAAATAATTGTTGACATGTATTAGGTAGGCATTTGATAAATGTATATTGGTAGGTACATTTATGTTTATGTTGAAGTACGATGGAAATTAGATATTTTAGCATTATCAGTTTCGTATTTTCTTTACACAAAATAGTAATAAATTCTGAGATATTCAATATGTTCATAAATAGATTAACCTTTGTTTATAAACTGGAAGCATTTAAAATATGATTTCTGTTATCTCACAATAACCACTTTATATCTCTGTGAGGTTGTTAGACAGTTTAGGCATTACTTTTGGTATATTCTCTGACCTAGAAATAGCAACTCTCAAATAGTTTAGATAAAAGTCTTTACTTAGGTCTTAAATGCAATCAAAGTTGTATATATTATTAACAACACATTTGTATAGCACTTTAAATTTTGCATAGTACTCTCTTTAATTTTTAGTGGGAGAAGAACGACATAAAACTAAATGATTTGGACAAGTTCCCACTAATTGAGGAATAGAAGAAAAATAGATAGGAATAGGGCTAGATCAATGATTTAATTCATATACTTTACTCTTGTAGAAAGAAACACTCTCTTCCAAAGCAAGTCAGCACTTTCTCTGCAACTTATAATATTAGAAAGCTGCCTGGATCACTGAGAGAATGACTTAGGCAGATTCATAAAGCCAGTGGGTGTCAGAAGCAATATGGGAACTTTATTCTTCCTGAATTCTTGCATGACTCTATTTCTTATTCCAAAGGACCCCAGATTTAGTAAAATTGAGACATGTATAAGCACTGAATAATTTATTAATTTACATCTTATATCTATTACATATAAAGGTACTTGGAGTAGAGATAGGCTCTTCTCAGAGATGGAAAGAGTCAAAACTATTACCAAAATTATGTTCTTTCTTACCAGTGGTATGCTGCAGCATCTGTGTTTCAGTGGGACAGGTATTTCCCAGAAAAACTGTTCCTATATGCTACATATATTGACAGTTTTGTTAGCATTTTTCCCCCTTTGGTTATCAAAGGGAAAAAGTCTAAATTTCTCTTTCTCTCTAATTTTATCATTTCACTCGGTTACTACTAGAATTCTCCCCCCCCCTTTTTAAAGTATTATCCCACTTCAAAAGTATCATCTAGAAACTTTTAGGCAATCAAAATTAGGAAACACTTTTTTTTTTAGATTCAAGAAATCTTGTAGTGATGAGATTACTGAACTAATTGAATGATACCTCCAAAATGGGAAGTTTAGTTCTAAGTACTATGGCTTATGAAGTCATCACTCAGCTGGGCAGTATCCAATGGAGAAAAAAACAGTTTGGTTAAGGAGTTTGGGTCCATGATATACAAGACATCAGTTGAAGGAACTAAGAGCATAGGGCCTGGAAGAGATAAAACTCAAGACACTGAGGTTCTGTTCAGGTATATGAAGGGCTATCTTATGCAAGAGGGATTAAACTTAACCTGGCAGCTAGTGGTGTGGTGAATAGTGTCAAGTTTAGAGTCAGGAGGACCTATGTTCAGTCTAGCTATAGACACTTACTAGCAGTGTGATTTTAGACAAATTATAACCTCAGTTTCCTTATCTTTAAAATGGAGATGATAAGAGCATTTATCTCTGAGGGTTGTTTTGAGGTTCACATGAGATGATAATTTTAAAGTCCTTAGCATAGTGCCTGGCAAACATTAAGTTCTATGTACATGTTAGATACTGTTATTGTTGTTGTTACTTTTATGTCAATCAGGAGCAACGAGTGGATATTGCAAAGAGATACATTCATATTTGATATAGGGCAGGTGGATTATAAAAATCTTAGAATTTTAGTCTAGAGGGAATTTAGAAATTGTTATCTAGACTCTCCTACTATTCTCAAAGGAAAAGCATAAAATTAATTTCAGAAAAATTACATGGTTAATGGTACTATGTAGACTGGTACTTGAAAATAACCATAAGAGGGGGTGGAGCCAAGATGGTGGAGTGAAAGCAGTGACTTGCTCGAGCTCTCCCCCAAACCCCTCCAAATACTCATAAAAAATGGCTCTAAACAAATTCTGAAGCAGCAGAACCCACAAAAAGACAGAGTGAAACAAATTTCCAGCCCAAGACAACCTGGATGATTGATCAGAAAGGTGTATGGCGCCGGGCTGGGTGCGCAGCGTGGCATGGGTGCGCAGGCCGCAGCAAACCTGCAGCAGGCCTCAGAGGACTGAATCGAGGGCAGCTGTGGAGGTTTCCAGACTCCTCAATCCACGAATGTGAAAGACAACTTAGAAGGTCATTGGGAAAAGTCTGTTTCTGTCGGTGGTCAGAGAGGAAGGTGGGGTCTCAGCTCCATTCCCCAAGAGCCTGGCCTTGGTGGGGCAGCTGCTTCCCGAGCTTCCGGCCCACAGACTGAGGGGGAATCCAGTGGCTGATCAGAGAGGGACTGCAGGGATGTGTTTGCCAGTGCTGAGGCAGGAATCTCTTGCTTTGCCCCTGTGTGGATCTGGGTCACAGTTCTGGGCGGCAGTGCTGGGGTGAGGAGGAGCGCTGGCGTGGTGGAGCTTGTAGTGGATGTGGAGAGAAACCCCTCCTCACAGTTACGGGGACAGAAAGGAATACTTGTGGTCACAGGCCAGGAAAAGAGTAAACACCTCGCCCCTTATCATACCACCTTGGAAGAACTGAAAATTTACAGGTCCCTACAAGTATGTCTGAAAACAGCTACAAAAACCCCTGAAGCTTAGGACAGTACACTCTCCACATTGGAAGCAGACTCTTACCTTAACAAAGAGTTTAAAACTCAAGTAATTGGCTGGGATCATGAGCAAATCTGGCAAAAAGAGTCAGACTATATTGTCTTCCTTTGGTGACAAAGAAGATCAAAATATACAACCAGAAGAAGACAACAAAATCAAAGCTCCTACATCCAAAGCCTCCAAGAAAAATATGAATCAGTTCCAGGCCTTGGAAGAGCTCAAAAGGGATTTTGATATTAGCCATATTACAACATTTTTATATTAGCCATATTAAAAAAAAGAAAGTGTAAGAAAATTATTTCAATTTGCACTCAGTTCTCTCTCTGGAAGTGGATAGGATTTTTCATAATGAGTCCTTTGGATAAGAAATTTTGAGGGAGATGTTTCAGAAAAATATGGGAGAACAAATAAACTGATACACAGTGCAATGAGCAAATCCAGGAGATCATTGTATACAATAAGAACAATATTGTATTAATGATCAACTATGAAAGATTTAGCTACCCTGACTAATACAATGATTCAAGATAATTCCAAAAGGAATTATCCAAAGGACTCATAATGAAAAATCCTATCCACTTCCAGAGAGAGAACTGAGTACAAATTGATATAGGCCCTTTTCTTTTTGATCATGTCTTTCAGATATTTATTTAATGATCTCTTCTCAATCTATTTTCCAGCTCAGTGTTTTTCCAATGAGATACTTCACATTTTCTTCTATTTTTAAATTTTTTTTTAATATGGCTAATATCAAAATATTTTGAATGAGTTTACAGTTAAAATTGATATAATATTGCTTGCCTTTTCTATGAGTATTACTGGGCAGGGCTAGGAGGGAGAGAGAAAATTTGGAATTCAAATTTTTTAATAAGAATGTTAAAATATAAAAATAAGTTTTGTAGCTTGATCCATACAGTTGCATATTCCAAATATAAAATCAAACTTTAGGCTGAACCATATATGAAATTATGTTTTTAAAAATTAAACTTAATGAAAGGAAGAAATCCCTAACACACATGTAGAGCTGCCCCAAGAGTCATTAGATTGAGAGGTATCGGGGGAAAATTAAAGAATTTAGAGAAGATCTAGGTTCAAATCCCCATTCTGCTACTTGTTACTCATGCGACCTTAAAAAAAGACACCAAATCTCTGGGTCTCAGTTTCCTAATCTGTAAAATAAACACTAGATGACCTTTAGGATCCTTTGTTTCCTGTCTCTATAATGTTATGAATTGATATGATCACAAGGTTTTCATGAAATAACCCCCAAAATCAGACTGAGAAATAAATATTGAAAAGTGGAAATAGAGTTGACTAGTCTAGAAGTTAGATGACTTTGGTCCCAATACTGGCTCTATCACATTCAATCTCTGTGGCTTGGAACAAATCAATTACCCTCTTTAAGTCTCAATTTCTTCATCTGAAAAAGGAAGCAGTTGGAAGGCCTTTGAAAGTCCCTTTTAGTTCTGAAATCCTAGGTTCAAATCTTGGCTTAAAAACCAGCTATGTGATCCTAGGTATATCATTTAACATTTTAGTCTCAGTTTTTCAAGTGCCAAGTAAGGATAATTATATTATGTACCTATTCCTGCCTAAGCTTGCAATAAAGATGAAATTAAATAACAACACTTAGTAAAACTTTAAAGCATTATATACATATGAGTTATAGTTATTGTTAGATATATTAAAAAAGTACAACTGCCATAACTAAATGACTACACTAGCTCCCTCTGAATTTGTATATTCATCACCACAGGAAGTAAAATTAATTATCAAGAGGATGTATCAATTAGCTTGAAATAAAAAACATCATAAAAGAAAGTTTTAAAGGATGCTTCATTCCGATAATGTTAAAACTTGAAGGATAATAACTATTTAAATAACAAGATCAGTTATCTATATTTAAACACTTTTCCCAGTGGGAAGAGTTTTGATTGATGCTGAATAATTATTTTGTCTACAACTTTATTTTTCTGTTTTATTTCACCTGTGCAAGGGAAGTGCTTATGTCATTATCAATGACTTCTGTTAACTTGTGATTAAATTAGATGCTTATGCTAATTTAGATTCCAATTCTTCTTCACTCTTTGGTCTACTGACTTTTCTCCCAATTTCCATTGCCTATTTTGAATGTTTTGGAACAAAAGCAAGAAACTGGAATACAGGCAATCTGTTAGCAGCATTATTCCTCTATCTTGGAGAGATGTGAAGATTCAAAGACAGTCACATACATATTAACATATTGGCAAACCTTAAAGCACTGTATAAATATAAGTCATCATTATTGCTAGATCTGTGAGCAAAATGGCAGCTGCCATGATGGGATGTTAGTGCTGGCTACCCTTGAATTTGCAGCAGCTGCTCCATGGCAAATCAAAGTCTGATAATGACAAACATGAAAGGCAAAAAACACTTGAGAATCACATTAAGGCATAATTCAATAAAACATTACATACCTAAAGCCTGCTTGGAAATTGTAAGAGAAAGTAGATGAAGCCACAACATTGCTATAATAAATTGGGAGGAGGGGGGAGGTGCAAACTTTTTTTTGTCAAATAACACATCTTAGAAGGAAAGTCACTAGAAACAAGATCTATAATAAAAATTGTACATACATATTGTAATTTTTCAATATGAATTATGTGGGTTAGACAATTAGTTACACATCACTCAATTTAGCCATACTTGCATATTGATGGAACCAGACCTGGTCATATAATTTTGTTTTGACCTGTGATTGAATTACTACAAGAAATTCTCAGTGAGAAAACCAACTAATATCAGCAACCTCTCTGCAACTTATATTCTTAGAGAGTTGCCTGTGTCACTAAAAAGTTAAGTGAATTGAAGAATCACAGAGCTAACATATACCAAGAGGAAACATTGAACCTTGCTCTTCCTGACTCCAGGCTTGGTCTCCTCTATTCACTATGCCACATTGGCTTCCTTACTTTCCTATCAGTGGTATAAAGATATTTTACGAATACACACACACACACACACACACACACACACACACATATATATATATATATACATATATACATATATATACACACATACATATATATGCACAAATATATGCACGTACACATATACACATTTTATACATGTCATGTTTTATAATATATTTAAAATAAAACTATGTCATTTATACATACATATTTCAAAATTCCATTGAACTTCTCTAATATGGTGTATTTTGGAGGATCTCTTTTGTTGATAGGCTTGACTACACAACTAGCGAGGTCCCTTGCTCTCCAAAATATTTTTTCTGCAGATACATCTTTATAAGATTTACTAAAGTAAAATTATTTCCTAGAAGTTCCTAATCCTTCCATGTTGTTTGCAATTGTGTCCTTAAATGAATTATTTTACCTACTCTGATTAAGACTGTCACTACTCCATTTACATAAAGCATTTTCTCTAGTCTTCTGGAGTTGTTATAAATATTGACTCTACCAGCATTTTCCTATTTGATAAAAGCTGCTGGGAAAACTAGGCAGCAGTATGACTAAAATTAGGCTAAGACCAACAGTTTACACTATATCCCCAAATACATTCTAAACTGATGTATATTTAATACTAAAGTTTACAGTATAAAAATGATAAAAACAGATTATATACTTCTCACAGCTGTGAATAGATACAGTTTTTAAACCAGGCTTAGGGTAACCAACAGGTCTCAGATTAGTTGGTGAGCTAGGGGATTTCTACTCTAAGGATGTGAAGACACCCCCCAGCAAAATGTGTTGATGTTTTGTTCCAATTTGTTCCAATGGCTGAAGCAGGTGCTGTGGGGCATTTAGAGCTTTGTCAGACATTGAAGACATCAATGTCAGCCACTGAATCCCAAGCCATTGCCAGTCATCTTGACTTTTGCCTTGCCACTGGACTTAGATGATTCTGGAAGAAAGTGAAGTTGATGGCTTTGTGCAACTGTGCTTCACTTAAATCCAATTCATGCAGGAATTAAGACATCACACCGTGATGTGATTAGTCCTCTTCAAAAATAAAGGATGAACAAGAGATGTAGTCAAACAAAATAAGGAATAGATGTAAGTTTTTAAAATATGAAATAGATATGTTTGATTTCAAGAAACTGTAAAGCAAGCACAAACAAAATTAACATACCAATAAAAAGAAAAAATGGTCATATATAAAAAACTATAACTTTATGTATCTATATACCTAACAATAAACAGCATTCCTCAGTAGGTAAGTGGTCAAAGTATATGAACAAATAAATTTCAAAAGAATTGAAAACTATCAACCACTACATGAAAGAATGCTCCAAATCACAATTGACAACAAAAATGCAAATCAATGAGGTTTCATCTTGTTCCCTGAAAATTGGCAAAGATTATAAGGAGGGAAATAGGCCCATTAGTGCATTGTTGGTGGAGCAGTGAATTGATAAAATTATTTTGAAAGGCATTTGGAATTGTATAAGTAAAGTAAATAAAATGTCCATATCTTTTGACCCGGAAATGAAGTTGCTAAGCTTATACCTCAAGGATTCCACTGAAAAGAAGAATGTATCTATACACATAAAAATAACTACGGTAGCACTTTTCATGATAACAAATAATTAGAAACAAAGTAGATTCTCATTGGTTGGCACATGAATATAATGGAATATTGTCATGCTAGAAGAAATGTTGAAAGTGATAAAGACAGGTATGGAAATATTTATATTAACTAATGCAAAATAAAGTAGGCAGAGACAAGAAAAAATATATGATTGTATGTGTATTTGTGTGTGTGTACACAATCACTACAACACTGAAAATGGAGAGAATAACCACACACACAAGTCAAAAGTTAATGTTACAAAATATAAAGAATAAGCAAGGTTCAGAAGAAAAGACATGAAAGGGCATTTCCTATCCAATCCTTTACAGAGGTGGGAGCTCCACAGATGTTATACATTCTATATTTTTCTGTATTTTTTTCAATTTGCTAAACAGTTGCACTGATTTTACTTCTCTTCCTTTTCCTCCTTTTCCTTTTTGATTTTTCTGCTTCCTCTTCCTCCTTCTTCTTCTTAAAAAAAATACTAGTAACATTGGATGGGTCTCTGGGAGGAAGAGCGAAAAGAGCACTGGAAGAAGCCATGGCAATTTAAAAAACAAATACATCAATGCAAATGTGTTAAAATAAAAAAAAATTGCATCAATCTTCATTAAGCATATTGGTCTATAGTAATATTTCTCTGAATTGTCTCTTCCTTGTTTATGTATCAAAAACATTTGTACAAAATAGATTGGAAAGGTGCCTTTTATTATTATAAACAGTTATAATGAAACTGATCATTTAATATTTGATAACATCAATGAAAATCCCTATTTAAAAAATAGGTACTGACTCTACCACTCTTACCACCTGTGTGAAAATAGGAAATTCAATTAACTTCTCTGGACCTTAGTTTTTTCATCCATGAAATGAAGGAGTTGGACTAGAGGGCCTCTGACTCCTCTTCATCCATAGTATTACAGTCGAAATATTCTATGAACCCTTTCAACAGATTTGTTATTTGGTTATTTGTACAAGTATTGATTTGTACAACCCCCTCTATTTCCCCAAAGATTAATCATGACCACATGTATGTAGGGAAACATTAACCTTCTGTCCCCCTAAACTAATGTTCCCTGAGGGAAAGAGTAATAAATGTCAAAAAAGAGAGAATGGCACATGTGGTATATTAATAGCCTTATTTGAGGTTCCATTTTTATCCTTTTCTTATTCATACCCTACTGGAATCTGTCAGCTTTTGACACCACACAACTAATAGGGATGATTGTACCAGGCAGGCCTGTTACCTCAAGCCATGTGCCATCATGTTTCCATTTCAGTAAAGCTTTACAAATATCCCTTCCAAATGTACTCTGTCTCCTAAACTCTTAAAGGTCATCTCTGCTGTGGGGAATTTTGACATGAAAATTCATTTATGAGAGTTTAGATCATTAAGTAGCTGAATATTCAATTTTGGTGAAGTATATACTTAGTATAAATTAGAATTAAACTTAGGCATCCACATTGTTACTATTTATATCTCTTGGTATTGTAATCTCCTTAAGGGAAATGCTTTTAAATAACATTTTGGGCTTATAGGTTGTCACTATTTAAAGGTGAACTGCTATAGGTACCGATGGAGTTAAAAAATGGTTTAGGAGATGTTTCTCACTCTCACTTGGAGGCTTTCAAAAGTCATCAACTTATGTTTAGGTGGCAGTGCTGTGTCTTTCTTTTAGCTCAATGTACATGACCTATAATAATTTATTCAATAATTAAATCTTACTTCAGTCAAATCAACAGGGAATGTGATTGAAATATCAACATGCATCTGTTTACTACCTTCCTTCTTCCCACTACCTTGTTTTTTAAAATGAGCACACAGTTATATTTTTATGTGATCACATCTGCTTAGCACCAGTACCTAATTTCACATTTAATTTTTCTCTACATAAATGTTAATTTAAAAATGATCCTAGTCACCATTTGCATAATGTAACTAAAGCAGAATTATGGAGGGAAAAAGAAAATAAGAGCAGAAACAGGTGAAGTGCTTAGAACTTGAAATGTCTTCAGAATGAAAATGCTGCCTTCCATTTGAGAAATAGATTAAACCATGGGTCACATGGTACAGCATCTGGGTGATGTGCTCATCCCTGGCTCCTCCGTCTGTATTCTTAAGTAAACATGAAAGCCATCTGCTTAGCAAAAGTCACATAAAATGACACTTCATTTGCAATAGTGAATGACAGGTGATCAAGTATAATAAAGAAATTCAGTGTTCAGATGAAGGAGACGAAACACAAGTAAAAAAGAAAGAAAGAAGGAAGAAGAAAGCATAATCTATGAAAATTATGCAAATACTTTGTTGACTCAGAGGAAATCAAATCCCTCTGTGCCTCATTCCTGGAATACACCCAGACAAATGACAAACTGTTCAAGATTTGAATAGCACACACATGAGAGGCTTCACCCAATCTTATCTAAACTCTGAGAACTATTGTGAGTCCATTGAATGAGTTATAAAACTTTCTAGTTGTCACTGAAAAGATTGATCAAACAAAGCCTCTGCTATCCAGAAGCTTTAGGAACTGAAATATTTAGGAAAGTTCATTTTTTCAGATAATTGAGTATATTAGCCCTTCAGCACTTAAATAAAGTTTCACTTTTTCAAATATTTATTTTTCTACTATATACAAAACATTAATAAGTGTAATAACAGGTGGTTTGGTGGATAGAGTGCTGGATTTAGAATCAAGAATAGCTTAATTCGAATCCAGCCACATACTTTGACTAGCTAAATGACCCTTGGCAAGTCACTTAAACTCCATCTGCTTCAGTTTCCATATATGTAACATAGAGATGAATGATAATTATGTCTAACTCCAGGTACTGTGTTAAGTTCTTAACAAATATTATCTCTTTTGATCCTTACAACATCCCTGAGAGGTAGATGCTCATTATTATTCCAATTTTATACCTGAAGAAACTTCAGTAGATAAAAGAAAGGCTAGTCTCCCAGATTTACACAGCTAGTAAATACCTGATGCTAGAAGTTTACTCAGGTCTTTCTGACTGTAGGCCTAGAATTCTAGCTGCTGGGGCAGCTAGGTGGTGCAATGGATAGAGCCCTGGCCCTGGAGTCGAGGACCTACGCTCAAATCTAGCCTCAGACACTTGATGCTTACTAGCTGTATGACCCTGGGCAAGTCACTTAACCCCAATGACTAGCCCCCTCAAAAAAAAGAGAAAGAATTCTAGCTCTCCTGTTTGGCTTTTTGATGTGGTGGAGAGATGAATAAAGAATAGTCTTTGCCCACAAGGACTTCATGATCTAGTACAGGATAAGACATAGAAACAATATAGTACAGGGAAGATTTTGATATCTAGTAAGAAGATGAAGAGGTGGTAGGACCTGAACCCCAAAAAGCCCTAAGATCATATCTCTGGAAGGTTCCTAAAGTCTTAGTAGGTCCCTACTCCATGAAAAAAAAATTGTATTGTTGCAGAACACATTCTCTTATCAGAACAGACACAGGGGTGTCTGGCCCAAAGATTTTTGTCTCTGTCTGGCCCAAGAACTCTCCCTAGAGCCAGATCCCCAAGGTCCATGCCTTTGGCAGCTAAAAACAAAAACAAAAATAAAACTCTTTTGTCCCTTAATGTCTAGTATCAACAAAATTATCTCTACAAAACTCCCTACATTTTCCCATCCATAGATCACTGATGCCTGTTCCCAAGACACCTGGACCCCTTCATTACCTAATTAGCATCTTAACATTCCTTTCCCTGCCCCTCTTCTATATAAGCTTTAGATTCATCCCCATTAAGTTACAAGTTTTCCAAAAGAAATTCATCCTCTATTATTGGTGTTACAATAAACTGCCACTTGATTGAAAGACAGCTTGAGTGTATGAATTCATTCCAGTTAACACTGTCTTGGCATTCTCGGAGTCCCAGCATTCCTAAACCATGTTAGCCCCACCAAACTTCTTCAAAGAGATGCTTTAAAAGTTTTATAGGTTTTCAGAAGTAGATATCTTTTGGCTATGGAAATTAAGGAAGGATTTAGGAGTTAACTTTTGAGTTGGGGTGGGCATTGAAGCATATGCAAAATATTTAACAGGATAAAATGTGTCAAGGCTCTTTTATAAAAGAGAAAATGGCTTGAGGAAAAGCTTGGAAGAGAGTGTGAAATATGTTAATGACATTAGATGCATTGTTTGAAACAAACTATATTAGTGAAATTTAAGATTACCAAGATGTTGGGGCAAAACCATGGAGGGCTGTGACTACTAGAGCTAAGAGTTTAGAGTTTATGGTACAGGTGATGTGGAAACACTAAACACTTTCAATTAAGGTACTAACATGAACAGATTTGTATGTTAGCAAGCCCAAAGTGGCAGCATTCACATAGAATGAATTAGAAGAAGAGGCTTTAGATGTTGTGTGGCCAGACACTGGTAAAAAGCTATTGCCATCACCACAAGATTTAAGATAAATTATGAAGGTGAACTAGTAAGGAGTTGTTGATTGAGGGAAATAGGATTACAAGATTTTGATCGGAGTAATAAGAATGATGGTGGTTCTAATACATAATGATAATAGAAAAGTTTAAATGACAAGTTTTTTTCCCCTTTTTCTTTTTCTATAGGAAGAGATTTAGGGTTTAACCAGAGGAGGTGAGGGAATATAGGGGGAAAGGAGAGGAGAAGGGGCGGGGGAGGGGACAAGAGGAGGGAGACAAGGCAGAGTGGGGAAGAAGAGTGAGAGGAAGGGGAAAAGAGAATGGAGAAGGCAGAAGGTGGAGGAGAGGGATGAGGAAGAGGAAGGGGAGGAGAGAGAGGAGGGGGAGGGGAAAGAGGAGGGGAAAGAGATGGGGGGAGGGGGAGGGGGATGAGCAGAGGGACAAGGACAAGGGCCAGCCGGGGGCCCCCTTCCGGAGCCTCGCGCATTTATGGCACTTTGAGAACAGGCCTTTGCGGGGCGGGGCTGAGGAAGCCCACCTAGTGACCCCCGTCCGTCCTGGCTTCTTTCCCGAGCGGGGCGGGCCCCGAAGGCTGGGGACTCAGTGTGATTCCTGGCCTTGGGGCGCCCACCGAGCTCAGGAGCGCCGCTGCTGTGCCCCTCTTCGGAAACCGCTGTCCGAAGAGGTGACTAGGGCCTGGCCCCCTCCCTGGCGGGCTCCTACCGCATACCCCGCACCCCCTGGTAGGATCCCTGCCCCGCCTTCCCCACTCCTGGCCACCTGTTGTTGTGTTTGTTTTTTTCCCCTTGGCAGGTTCTCCAGGGTGCCAGGGGCTCTCCAAGGGGGGACCACCAGCCTCCTGACCCAGCTCTGAGACTTGTTCCCAGCTTTGGGGCCCCGGTATCCCAGCTTAGCTGGCAGGATGGGTGAGGAGATGGGAAGGCTTAGGGCTTTCACAAGCATCCCACCATGGGTATCTGGAGCTAGTCTAGTTGCATTTTTAACTGACAGTAAAAGATGTCAGGTTTTTCTTTTAAAATAATAATAATAATAAAACGTCCTACATTAATACAGTAAATAAGACTGAAGAACTTTGGAGGTGGAGATGGTTGTCATATTGTTGGGAAATATGGGTCTGGAATTTAGAACGGAAGCCAGTAACTGGAGACATAATTTGGGTAGCCTTCTATATTGAGGTGATGCTGTGGGTGAACACGTGGGATATTGGGAATGATTAAGGGGGAGAAGGGGAAGAGTGTGAAGTTGAGGACAGGATGTTGGAGAATTCCTACATATAGATCATTGAGAAGCAATTACAGCTACCAAAGAAAACAGAAAATGAATCAACTCTGAGACAACGAATAGATAAAAGAATGAGAAAGAGGAAGAAAGAAAGAAACATGGGATCCATAGAACTTCTCCAGACCAGGTGCATTTTTAGATTCTAAGGAGGCTTTTTACCTGTGTCAATACAGGGGAAGAGGTCTGTTTTCCTCTTCTAAGCAGTAGATAGTAGTGAGAGCTCTGAGGTCATTTCCCAGAATCAAACATTGGTCTCTCCTGAGGTGTACTCATAGATATGAGCTCTTTTATGAGTTCTAAGTTAAGTTCAACTCAGCTAACTTTATGCTGCCTGCTTTGTTTCTTTCTTTTAAATGATAACAAAAAACTCAAATTGGAATTATGTATTCTGTAACTAGACAATACATATTTCTTTTCTCTTAGCTTTATTTTTAGGGGCAAGAGTTACTTAGATGGTATCCTCAAAGGGACCTTCAAAGTTAGTTAAGTACTTAGTCCCAGACACTGTGTTAAACCCTGAGTTAATAAAGGAAAACAAAATAACAAAATAAAGACCCTACTCTCATGTAGTTGTCACTTTAATGGAGATTCCCATTGATGGTTGTATGCAAATTAGATCTCTAAAAATGAGATTCTTGGACCATCTTTCTCATTTGCATCCAGAGTATTTTTTCCTCTGAGCATTAAGTTCTTCTATTGCTTTTTTTTTTCATTTCTCTAGCTTACATACATTCCTTTATTAAAAGTGTCAACATATAAAATTAGATTCCCTCTATGCAAGGATGGTAAGTGAGCCCATTGGGAAGTAGATTGATACACCTCTTCCATGTGGAGTGGCAGATTTCATTTTATTATGGTTCTAGGACAGGTGGTCAGAACGTTAACATAGAATACCTTAGCATGTCACTAATATAAATGCAAATAACATTTGTCACGGACATGTGGGGAGAACAAGCTCTTTGAAAAGTCATTAGCTTAATCAAACTAGAGACATCAAGAACATCCAAAAGGTAAATTGATAGAACTAGTGGGGAAAAAAATCTAGTAGCTAAATTAACCAAGACTCTTTTCCATAATTTACTACTCCAGATTGCTGACAGGAATGGAATTGTGAGGTGAGAACACTTAGCAGCTTGATCCAATTTTTGGCTGGTGGGGACACAAGAAGGAATTATATCAATAAAAGTAGAATTCAGGGAAGCTTAATGGGTTAGTTGGATAGTGCTTGTGTTCAGTATTGTGATGGCTGAAGAAGGCATGGTAGTAAACAGTACAGATTACTTCACGGAGATCAAAGAAGATAAGGACTCTGAAAATGTTTTTGGATTTGCTAACCAGGAAATGATTTATAGTGTTCAAGAGAATAACTATTGTAGAGCAAGGGACAGAGAGAGACAAATTGCAAAAGATCATCAGCCATCAAAGCAAATAACCAGATGGCCTCAAGCCCCAGATATCATATGTCCATGGGTATAAATTTAATAAGAATTGAGGAACCAGGCAAATCTTTACAATATCCTTCAAAAATGAAAGGAAAAAAGAAATGTTAATCAAGGCATTCAACTATGAACAAAAATAAGAGTTACTTTTCCCCTTAATGCAAATCAAATGTAATTAAGCAAAATTAATTTAAACAATTCAAGCAAGATCTGTAAAGCTGCTTGGGAACAAATGCTTTTAAAATTGATTTATATTTCTCTTGTTATAGTGATTTTGAGCACTCTTTAATATAATTGTTAATAATCTACAGTTCTTTTCATATCTGTTGACCAATCATCTCTTGAACGATCTTCTGGTCTTATATATTTGTTAGTTTTTTGTATATCTTAAGTACTCAACCTTTATCTGAGAAATCTGATACTTCCCCCTCCCACTCTCCCTATTAAACTGTTTTCCTTTTTATCCTAGATGCTTTAATTCTGTTTGCACAGAAGCCATTTAGGTTCATGAAATAATATATTTTATCTTTTTTGATTGTCTCTATCCTTCATCTTAGAATGTATCTCCTACTCATAGCAGTGAAATGTTTATGATCTACTTTTCTTCTATTTTTATGGCACAATCTTTAGTATTAAGAGCAAACACCCATTTTGAATTTATTATGGAATATGTTATAAGATGTTGGTCTAAACCTGATTTCTGCCAGATTTTTTTTCCAGTTTTCTCAGAAGTTCTTGTCAATTTTTTTTTCTTCCTACGTGATATATATTTGGGGTTTCATCGAATAAAGGTATACCTTGGTGATATCGAGGGTTTGTTTCTGGATCACTGCAATAAAGTGAATATCACAATATAGCAAGTCACATGATTTTTGTGGTTTCCCAGTACACATAAAATTTATATTTACATTATACTCTAGTCTGTTAAGTGTGCCATAGTATTATGTATAAAAAATTTTATGCCATAATTTAAAATACTTTATAGATAAAAAATGCTAAACTTCAGTGAGTCAAAATCTTTTTGCTAGTGGAGGGTCTTGGCTCAGTGTTGATGTCTGCTGACCAATCAGAGTGTTGGTTGCTGAAGGTTGAGATGGCTGTAGAAATTTCTTAAAATAGGAAAATGAAGTTTGCAGCATTCATGGACTCATCCTTTCATTTGATCACTTGGAGTTCACTGTAGTGTTATTAATTGCCCTCATTTCATTATTATTATTGCTTAGCGAGTAGAGAGACCTACAGAGAGGGAGAGAGATGGGGAACGGATGGTGCGTGGAGCAGTCAGAGCACGATATTATAAGTTAAGTTTATTGTTTTATATAGACATGGTTTATGGCACCCCCAAACAATTACAGTAGAAACATCAAAGATCAATGATCACAGATCACCATAGCAGATATAATAGTAATGATATATTTTCAAATATTGCAAGAATTACCAAAATATGACATAGAGACATGATGTGAGCACATACCGTTGGAAAAATGGTACCAACAGATTTGCTTAACACAGGGTTGCCAAAACCTTCAATTTGTAAGAAATGCAATTATCAGTGAAGCACAATAATATAAAGTACAGTTAAATAAGGTATGCCTGTACTGGTTTGTTGAATTCTATTACTACTGATTCTTAGTTGTCTACTCTGTTCAATTGATCTACTTCTCTATTTTTAACCAATACTAATTTTTTAAAAATTCAGTCAATAAATAAAATCATTAATTATTTACTATGGGCCAAGCACTATGTTAAGCTCTAGGGATACAAAGCAAGTTGAAAGTCCATGTTCTCAAGGAGCCAGTCTGCTTAGGGGAAACAACATACAAATGACAAGATGATCAACAGAGGGAAGATACAGTTGAGAGGGATAAGGAGAGGAATCCTTTAGAAGGTAGGATATTTGATGCTTTATAATATGGTTTAACCTCTGTGCCATTCTCCTTTTATTCCTGCCTTAAAAATTTCCTTTGATCTTCTACCTTTATTATTTCTTTGAGTGAATTTTATAATTATGAAGTTCCATAAGTCATCCATTTGATGATATGAATATGCCACTAAAACCAAATATGCAAACTGGTGTCAGAAAAAAAATAATAGAACAAGCCATAAACAAACTGCTTGTAAAAATAGAAAAAGAGAACTTACCAAATTACTTCTGTGATACTAATATGTTGGTATTCCTACTTAAATAAGGGAGACTCAAAAAGAGAATTATTGACTAATTTCTTTATTGAATATTGATGCAAAACTTTTAAATAAAATATTAGTACAAATATAATGTGGCTTATCTTTTTGACTTATACTGTGGCCAGGTTAGATTGAAAGCAAGAATGTAGGTTTGGTTCAATATTATGGAAGCTACCAATATTCTTAATAAGATAACAAGAACAAAAATGTGTATACAATTATGTCAACAGATGTGGTGGGGAAAGCTTTTCAGTAAAATGTGACTCCCATTTCTGTTAAAATAACATTAGGAAAATATGAATGAATCCTTACATACATAATATTATAAAACCAACATTACATATAATGAGGATAAATTAGAGACATTTTAATAAGAATACAGATAAAGAATCAGGGTACTCTTTGTCACCACTAGTGTTTCAGATAGTTCCAGAATAGCTGTAGGAATAAGAAAAAAAAATAATTGAGGGAATAAGGGGGGAAAATAGCATCTTTTGTAGATAATATGAAGGTATACCCAGAAAATTCAAGAGATTTAACTAAAATTAATAGAAACAGAATGTGGGTGCTTAAAAAGTTAAGATGGTAAAGGCAGGGATTCACCTGAGCTCTCTCAAATTTCCCTCCAAACAATGTTAATACAATTGCTTAAAATGAATTCTGGACTGACAGAAACACCAAATGATGGGGTAGAAAAATTTTCTAGCACAAGGCAACTTACAAGGTTGGCGGGAAGTGTATGACTGGGCAGGAGGGGAGAGTGGAGCACAGTCCAGTGAAGGCATCACCACTGAAGTCTTTGCCCAGCAAACCAGCAGCAGGCATCAGGGTAACTGAATCATCATCATCAGCTGCTTCCAGAGCTCTCATTCCACAGAAGGTACAGGGGTCAGACAACTGTTCAGAAGGTGAATACAGGGACCCTATGCTGACACTGGAATCAGGACTCAGTTGTCATATGTGGTTCCAGGATGCATTTCCAAAGAGAAGAGGAGTATTAGGAGGAGCAGGGTGCCTGATCACAATTCCAATGAGAAAAAGAATGCTTATGACGGCTCCCAGGCCAGAAGACAGGACAGGAGGGCAGTGACCACACATTTCCTAAGATCATACCACCTTGGAAGAAGTGAGAGCTTGCCAACCTTGGAAAAAATGAGAGCTTGCACCCCCCAAAGCTACCTCTGAAAATAAATGCATGAAATCCTGAAGCATGGAACATTGCCACCTCCAACCCAAGAATAACATCCAACTTTAACATAAAGATAAAGTCGAGCAATAAGTTGGAAAAATGAATGAGAAAAAAGGAAATAACTATAGAAAGCTATTATGATAACATGGAAAATAAAAGCACAATCTCAGAAGAAGACAAACAACTCAAAACAACTACATAAAAAGCCTCACCAAAAAATGTGAATTGGACTCACGCTTTTGAAGAGCTCAAAAAGAAATTTAAAATTCAAATAAGTGAGATAGAGGAAAAACTGGGAAAAGAAAGAAGAATGATGCAAGAAAATCATTAAAATAGTCAATAGTTTGGTAAAGGAAACACAAAAAAATGCTGAAGAAGAAAACACTTTATGAACAGAATAGAGCAAATGGCAAAAGAGGCACAAAAATCCACTGAAGAGAATTTCTTTAAAAGAATTGGCCAAATGGAAAAGGAGTTACAAGAGCTCACTAAAAATAATTCCCAAAAAATGAGAATTAGGGAAGTCGAAGCTAATTACTCCATGAGACATTAAGAATCTTTAAAATTAAATGAAAAGAATAAAAAAAAATGAAGAAACTGTGAAATACCTCATTGGAAAAAAAACTGACTTTGAAAATAGAATGAGGGGAGGTAATTTAAGAATTTTAGACTACCTGAAAGCCATAACAATTTTTAAAAAAAGCCTAGACATCATATTTCAAGAAATTATCAAGTTAAATTGCCCTGTTATTCTAGAACCAGAGGGGAAAATGGAAATTAAAAGAACCCACCAATTACGTTCTAAAAGAGATCCTAAAATGAAAACCCCCAGGAATATTATAGCCAAATTCTGGAGATCCCTGTTCAAGGAGAAAATACTACAAGCAGCCAGAAAAAAAAAAAAGCAATTCAAATATTATGGCACCACAGTCAAGTTAACACAAGATATTTTAAAAATTCATTTATTTTTAGTTTTCAACATTCACGTCCATTGATATATTGAGTTCTAAATTTTCTCCTCCTCCCTCTCCTTCCCCCTCCCCAAGACAACATGCAATCTGATATAGGCTTTATGTATATTTTAATATTAAACATATTTTCACATTAATCTTGTTGTAAAGAATTAGAACCAATAGGAGGAACCACAGGAAAGGAGAAACAAACAAATGAACAAAAGAGCAAATAGTATGCTTTGAGCTGCATTCAGAGTCCATAGTTTTTTGGGTTTTTTTTCTGGATGTGGATAGCATTTTGCAACATGAGTCTTTTGGAGTTATCTTAGATCCTTGTGTTGCTGAGAAGAACTAAGTATATCAAAGTTAGTCATTGTTCAATGTGGCTGTTACTGTGTACAATGTTCTTCTGGTTCTGCTCACTTCACTCAGCATCAGTTCATATAAGGTTTTTTCAGGTTTTGCTGAAGTCTGCCTGCTTATCGTTTCTTATGGAACAATAGCATTTCATTACATTCATATACCACAGTTTGTTCAGCCATTTTCTAATTGATTAGCATCCCCTCAATTTCTAATTCTTGGATACCATGAAAAGATCTGTTATAAGTATTTTTGTATATGTGAGTCCTTTTCCCATTTTTATGTTCTTTTTAGGATACAGACCTAGATGTGATATTGATGGTTCAAAGGGTATACATAGTTTTATAGCCCTTTGGACATAGTTTGAAATTGCCCTCCATAATAGTTGCATCAGTTCACAACTCCACTAACAATCCATTAGTGTTCCAATTTTCTCACATCTTATCCAACATTTATCATATTCCTGTTTGTCATATTAGCCAATTTGAGTGGTATGTCATAGTTGTTTTATTTTGCATTTCTGTAGTTAATAGTGATTTAGAGCTTTTTTCCCCCATATGACTATAAATGGTTTTAATTTCTTCATCTGAAAACTGCCTGTTCATATCATTTGATCATTTATCAATTGGGGAATGACTTCTATTCTTTTAAATTTGACTCAGTTTTCTATATATTTTAGAAATGAGACCTTTATCTGAGACACCGGTTATAAAAATTGTGGTGATACAAGATTTATCAACTTTTATATTAAAGGATCATTAGTCATGGAATATGATACTATGAAGGCCAAAGGGCCTAGGATTACAATTGGGAATCACTTATCCAGCAAAACTGAGTATAATCCTTCAGGAGAAAAATGGATATTCAATAAAATTGAGGATACATAAGTATTTCTGATGAAAAGACCAGTATAGAAATTTTGATTTTCAAATACAAGACTCAAGAGAAACATAAAAAAGTAAACATGAAAGAGAAATTATAAGGAACTTGATATGGGTAAACTATTTACATTCCTATATGGGAAGATGATACTTATAAATCTTAAGAACTTTACCATTCTTAGGGGAGTTAGAAGGCAAAAGTATGAGTTGATTATGATGGGATGCGATCCCAAAATAAATAAAATTAAGATGTTAGAAAAAGGGATGCACTTCCAGGAGGAAGAAAGAGGTAGAAACAGGTAAATTACTTCAAAGAAAAGAGGAATGAAAGAGCTTTTATAGTTGAGGGGAAAAGTGGTGGACAGTGTTTCTAAATACAAATCAAGTATACTTTTTTTTTACTTTATTTTTCTTTTTTCTTTTTTGTCTTTGTTCTCTTTTACAACATAACTAAAATGGAAATGTTTTGCATGACTGCACATGTGTAACATCAAATTGCTTTTCATTTCATGTAGGGGAGAGGGGAGGAAGGGAAGGAAAGAATTTCAAACAAAAATTTTAAAAAGGAGCGTTTAAACATGTTTACATATTATTGTAAAACATTTTTAATTTAAAAAAAATAATGTCAGCAAAGTTGTAGGATGTAAAATAAATCCTACAAAAAAATCAGCTTTTCTGTATTTTGCCAACTAAATCCCATTAAAAATTGTTGGTGAAATTCCAGTTAAGATAAGCACCGAATATATAAATGTAGAGGAGTCTTCCAACCAAAATATTCAGAGAAATGATATAAATATTGGTACAAAATATTATTTAAGGAAATAAAATCTAAATACTTAGAGGACCATTTATTGTTAATTCATGGGCTGAGCCAATATGATAAAACCAATCATACTGCCTATAGTAATTTACTCATTCAACATTCTACCAATAAAACCACCAAAGGACTACTTTGTAAAGCTAGAAAAGGTTCTGGGTTAAATTCTTCTGGAAGAAAAACAATCAAAAATTTCAAAAGAAATAAGGGGGGGAAATGGTCAGGAAGGGAATTTAGCAATACCAACTGTCAATACTACAAAATAGCAATCATAGAAAGGTAAGTGTTAAAAAAAAATAGGTCAATCAGTAGAACAAATTAGGCATATAGCAGACTGAAGCAAATAAACCTAGTAACCTTATGCTCAAGAAATGTCATATATCTAACAAAGAGTTGGCATCCTTGTTTACTCCTATATTTATTGAGAAGGGTTCTGTTGTATTCCCAATGTATATGATACATACATACATACATATATATGTATGTATATCTACACATGTACATGCATAGACATATACATGATATTAAAATGATATCTCTGTGCATATACTTTGTAAGTTAATGAGTGTTATACTTTGTCAAATTTTTTTCTTCGTTTATTAATATAGTCATGATTTTGAAGGTTTTGTTTTTAATGTGATTATGCTGATTGTTTTCCTAATGTATAATTATATATATACATATGTATATATACACATATACTTTTATGTTTATGTATATATTATATATATATATAATTACATGTAAATACAATTGTAATAAATGATTTCTAGAGTGACTGGCTTTATTTTAATAAGATTTTGTTAATAATTTTGGAATCACTAGTCATTAATTCCATTGATTTTAGAACTCATTTTCTTTGCGTCCATGCTCGGACCTACATTTTAGAAAAATAAAATTGACAGCTGAATGAATGACGAATTGTATTAGGGAGAGATTAAGCAGGGAGATGAATTAGAAAGATTTTTGAAGTATTAGTGATGCTCTAACAATAGAAAAGTTTTGGGTGAAAGATAATGTTCCATTTTGGATATGTTAAGATACTTATGTTACAGCTAATTTAAAATGTCCAATATGATGAGAGATTGGAGATCAGCAAAGAGAGATTTGTACTGGGTGTATAAATCTTGGAATATTTTTCATAGGGATAATAATTGAGTAAATAATTGAACTGATCATGGAGCGAGTTTATAGAGAAAAAAGTGAAGTCCCAGGACAAATCCTTAAGGAAAATCCATGAAAAGTAAGTGTGACATAGCTGAAGAACCAGCAACAGAGAATGAATAAGAGTGGTAAAATAGATAGGAAGAAAACCAGAAACAAAGAGTACCATAAAAATGCAAAAAGAGGGAATATCCAATAGAAGATATTATAAAATATTATAAAGAAATTATGAAGATTGAGGGTTTTAAAAAAGACCATTAGATTAGATTATTTGAAGTCATTTGTAACTATAGAGGAAGGAGTTTCAGCTGAATAAAAAGGTCAGAAACTTGATTTTAATGCGTTTAAAAGAAGGGGTAGGAGGGGTTATGAAGATTGTACTCCAATGGAGACAACTTTCTGAAGAGCATAATATGGAAAGGGAGAAGAGAAAAAGGGCAACCAGTGGGGATGGTTGGATCAAGGTTATTTTTTTTTCCTTTTTATTTGGTTCTGTTTTTCTTTAGAATGGGAAGATATAGATATGCTTATGGGCAACAGGAAAGGATTGGTAAATAGATAGAGTTTGAATATACGTGAATTTGTGGAAGACAGTCGGGTATTTTGCTAAAGAAGCTGAAGAGGGGTGGAGAGAATGTTAGGGAATTGGCTTTGACAAGGAATAAGGCTACTTCTTCATCTGAGTCATGAATGGAGTAGATGGTGGGCCACATCTGAGTAATGTGAGAAGTAAAAGAAGGGAAAAGAAAATGGCATAACTTTTTTTTTTTTGCCAATTAATATGGAGTAAGGGCTTCAGCTGAGGGAGTAGGGGAAAGAGGTGCTAAAAGAAGCTTGAGGAGATATGAGAATGTTTGGGGAAACAGCAGTGGAGCTTCTTTCCCCCATTTTTTGTTGCTACTAGGGGTTTATAAACTAGGTTGTTAGAACTGTGAGGAATAAGCTCTTGAAGAGATTTTCTATGAGTAAAGTAAATGAGCATCAGGGCAGGCATCCACTTTGTGAATGTTGTTATAATTGCTAGAAGCTTTTTTTAAAATTTACTGATTCTAAGCTATGTTCTGGACAGGTGAAATTGTTGAATAGCTGAAGCCTTTATAGGTGAAATATTGCTTTAATTTCAAGATAACATTAGATATTACATATATATTTTTAGAAAAAAAATTGTCACCAATTAAAAAAAAATAGTTCCAAGATTTTCAGATATGAATTCTGTGCTAATCTATTACCTTATGTATAGATTTGACTCTGTCATATTGTCCATTTATATTAATTTCTACAGCCTCACTGTATGATCAAGAGTGCTCTCTGTGTCCTCCAGGCGATACCAAAAATACTAAAGAGTAATCAGACATCAGAGGTGGAGGAAGAGGGGAAATGGTAAAAGAAGAGATTGGTTCAGAAGTGATTTGGAATCAGGAAGAACAGTCTACTTATGCAATAGAGGAAGGTTAAATTCAGGGCAAACTAAGCAAGACAGAATGCAAATTTCTTTGGGAATCAGGCCAGCAGACTTGGATTGAAAATAGGCTAGAATTAGAGAGGGAAAAAAGGATACATGAACTGGGTAAAGGAAAAAAAACATTTTCCCCTTAATTGAACTCTGTACATGCTGCCATACACATTGTGTTGAACTTATCTAGAACTTATTGCCATGGTCAGCCACATTCACTATTGTAGGGGTCCTTATGGGATGAGAAATGTGGATGTTTACAGATTATGTGCTACCTCAAATTTGACTACTTTTAATTAAAAAGTTAAAATTACGTTGGATAAGCAAAGGTGTCTGTTTAATCCAAACTTTTATTTAGATGGCAGATATTTGATTTTTCCCTTAATTCGTCTGTACAACTCCATAAATTTGATTTCTTAGGTTTTCTTTCTGTTTTTGTTTTTGTGTTTTTGGAGGAGGTCCAGGGATTAGGGAAAGGAGGAAAGTACTAAAACAAAGTTTTTCCGTATTTCAGTTGGTTATATGCAAGAAAAATAAGCTAGTGTTTAGAAGCTCTGCTGTCATGTAGTTGGGTCATTGAACCTAATCCTCATAGCCAACTCTGAATGGATTATGCAAAAGAATAGCAGTGGGTAGTATTTAAAAATAATTATAATCAACTTTAGCTCATTTTTCTTTACTTACATTTAATCTCTAGTTCTAATATTTCTAGACATACAATATTTCAGCCTTACTCTTTTCCTCAAATACTAAATTTACCCACACATAAAAAAAAATCTTCACAGGAAAAGCAAATACAGAAAAAAAAAATGAGAAGTTGATCTGCCCTCTAATAAAAACAAAACAAAACAAAACAAACAAAAACATTATTGTCTTTCTTTTCAATTTGTACCTAGCATCACTTCAACAGTCGCATATGTGTCTTAGATCTCTTTAAAAGATGTTAATGTATGTGGTACTGATGAAGAGAGTGGGGCATCTAAGGGAGAGCTGGCTTCCTATTTTAAAATTGTTGTTTTAGAGTTGAATAATATTATTGATATTTAATTTATACCATAATGTAATCTGAAAGAAGCCAGATACATTAATGAGAGATAGGCCATCACAAGAATACCTGAATGAACAGGAAAAAAAAAATATTAAGTACTTCCCATATGCCAGCCACTGAGCTAAGTGATGGGGTTACAAATGTAAGCAAAGAAGGCAGTCCCTTACCTAGAGGAATTTACATTATAAAATGGGGAAGATAATATATGAAAGGGAACCAGAATGAGAAGGATGATACACATACATATTAGGTGCATGAGCAGTTTTCATTGTTGAATGCTGATCTTAAGAAGTTATGTCTTCCCATAGAGTATTCCGAGCCATCTCACACTCAATTTGCATATTCTTAAGTTTGTAACACACAGCAACTTGTGGTGCTATCTAAATTTATTTCTCTTTTCAATAACTTGTCAATAGGATTATCTATTTGTCAGTAATAAGGAACAATGGACCTCATGAGATACTTAAGGATATTACTAAGGAACCCCATAGCCCTGTTGCAAACAGATTTTCTAGAACTGTGTGTTTTTTTTTCTAAATGGAATTTCAGTATGATACCATCTGGTGAACCAAATTTGGAGTAACTTGAGCTCCAATAGAGAGAAAGAAGAACTGAGAATAGCATACAAGGTGAGAAAGAGATTCAATATGTCTCTTTTCAAAACATGTTTCAAACTGTGAAAGCCTATGTCCCTAAAGTCCCTGTTGTGTTGCAAAAATTCAGAAATAGTATTAAAACCCATGTTTTCTAGTGTCTTCCCCTCTGAACTGCAGACTAAATGGAAATAGAGTGTTCTTAATCTCCTAGAGAAGTGGTTGACCAGACCAAAGGAAGGAATGACCTTAGTTTTTGGAGAAGTCAGATCTTCCCCAGGGGTATGTCTACATTAGTGTTGTTCCCTTTGGCCAAGAACTAAAATCTGTAATGGAAAACTGTGTACTTTTGTCCTTTCACTCCTGCAGTATTTCTCCATCTTTTGTTTTACAATTCCTATAAATGTGAGTTGGAAATTTCTTTAGGCAGAGAATTTTCTGATTAGCAGGGGGAACACTGTTGACAAGAATCTCTCCAGGCAAATTGCTTATAAAATAATAAATGTGCTTCTGACGGCCTTTAGCAAAATGTAGAGTGTCAGTGGTTTTCTTCCACATTACAAAGATCACAGGATCTCAGAGTTGGGAGTGACTTCAGAGGCCAGCCAGTTCAAATCCCATAAATAAATACATACAAGCAAGTGAATAAATAAGTAAATGAGTGAATAAATAAGTAAATAAATAAATGTAGTAATGACTAAATTAATGAATGAATGGATAAAGTCTTTTCTCAAACATATCTTGAAAAATGGTAACATCCAACTTGTTCTTGAAGCTGACCAGTTAAGGATATTCCATTATTTCCCAAAGCAATGTAATTCTACTTCTATATATTTGTTTGATTAAAATGCATATTTTTTGCATATTTCACATAATTATATTATGAGATAATCCATAAATGTGATTTCTGTATAGTTTATTGGATTAAAATGCATAATTTGAAAGATATCTGCACAAATATATGCAAATACAGTTAAAATACATATATACACATTGAGGATTAGAAGTTTAAGGGTGCTGGGACTCCAAAATCACAGGGTCCTGCCCAAATGAATTTGACCCAAGCATTCTTTCAGCCAAAGACTAGGTTTATTAAAGATCCTCCATATGGGACAGACTCTTAAGGAATTTAAACATTTGTGAGCTATTGGCTAGATTATAAAAATATGAGCCCTTGGCTAGACTCTTAAGGAATCTGAACACCATAATGGAGACAAGATGGACCTTATATACCTTATATAAAGAATGTGGGAGGGGTCTTGGAGTGGCCAAGTAGTTTGGGGTGACTGGAGGAGTCTGGGAGAAAGGGTATTTTGATGGGAGTGGCCAATAAACTGGCAGGTTGAATGGGATCTAGATAGGATCAAGGATGGGAAATGGTGGTGGTGGGGGGAATCTGCTAATAGACAATGGAGGGATAGGCTCAATTAGAGCACAAAGAATTAGGAGATTGGGCATAGGTTATAAAGAAAGGCCAGTTGATGGGATTATAGCCTCAAGTGAAACCCGGTGATTTGACCAGGAAAGTCCAGGGTTTTTCCTTTCTGGGGTCCAGATCCCAAAGTCATGGTAATTTACTTTTACGGGTTCAGATCCCATCCCCATCATTCATATAAATAAACAACAGTTTTGTAAATAAACATAGAATTAAAACATGTATCCAGAGATATCTGCAAATTATACCCTATTTTAAAGAGCAACCCTCAAAGATCTCTCACACAATTTTTTTAAATGGATTTTCAGTAACTTGTAAATCTATTAAATGCAAACATCAAATTTGTGTAAGGGCATACATGGTTTCTACTAGAAATCAGAAGGCATTTGATAATTTAACTTGTTATTAACTTAAGGCCAGATGAAACACCCATTTTGTCTAATTTTTCCTTTGAGTTAGAAGATATAATTACCCAATTTATCACAAACATCAAGAGGCTGATCGTCTTATTAAAAAAAAAAGAAAGCTGACTCTGTCTGTTTTCTGACAGAAGAGGAAAGATACCCATTTTCAGAGCTTCATAGAATTTCTATTGATAGATAGAAGCTTCATTTTGTTTTTAGAATCACCTTTTTGCTTTATGAAACTGGTATAATTAATTTTAGTCATTTCACCTGGGAACAGAAGTTAATTTCTAGCTTTCTCATTCTGCATGTATGTGAAGTAAATCATCAAGCTAGCAGAATAGCTAACCAGTGCAAAATAGTAATGTTATTCTATTTATTGGATTAGGGAGAAAGCATCATAAATTTAATTAAATAACTGTATATTTCAGCAGCTATTAATTATAGTGATAATTAAAATAATATCATTATCACTACATTCCATATTTGTATACTGATTTTTTTTTATGAGACCATCAAAGCTTTCCTTGGACTGGGTCAACCCAAATTATCAGCCTGAAAGCATGACTTGGCAAAGCTGGCTATAACGGAGACAAATAGCAAAAAGTCTGATGTATGAATCTGTGGTCCAATACCCATTTTAATATATTATTGCCAGTTTTCAAGTCATTCACTCTATCTAACAAATTAATCCAAGAATTGTGGCTCATTCGCCACTTTTCAGTCTTTGAAGAATAACTGGCCTCATGAAAATCATACTGTTTAGAGCAGTGAACTTGTAAGTAATTAGCACCTAAATACTCAGAATATTTAATTGGACATAAAGTTTTTTACACTCCATTTGAAGAAGAAAGGTAAATTTCAAAACACTGTCTTATCAAGGATTCAAACATACACATGCATATATGTGGGCTCACACTTATCTGGTTCCATGACACATTCCAGAATCCATGTAGATTTAACTCGGTTTCTCCTATCTTTCATGTCTAAGAAAATATATTATAACCTCTGTATAAAACAACTGAATTCAGAAGCATTGGGATATCTTTGCATCCACATCCAGGGAAGTGACTTTTCTTGTCCTAGAAATCACCTTGAGAAGACCTTCAAGAAAATGTTCTTCTCCTTACCTGGTATACCAAGAACCCTAAATGGCCAGATTGTTCCTAGAGAGAGCTCAGTTCATCCTAGTGAGGCTCATATTTACAAAATACATTTGAACAAGTTGTAAGTACCATTCTTTGATTTCTTGGAATGGATCCACAATACATGGCATCTGTTGACTCCAACCATCATAGTTAGTCAAAATCATGGAAGCAGGAACAGAATTCCAAGCTCCCAGAGACAGTAGATTAGGCTCCCAAAAATGGGACACAGAAGAAAAAACAAGCAAATCCTGTGGCTATCCAGCCTGCCAAAAACACTAACCATTAAGAAACCACCACTGATGAATAAAGTAAGGCCAAGGGCACTGGGAATGTCTTTTTCCACAAGCCTCTGTCTAAGACATTGCATTTATCATCCAGGAGAACAAAGCTTTCTAGAGATGTCACCTGGATATATCACACTTCATAAGGGCTAAAGCCCCTACCTCCTCATTAACCACTACTATGAAGACATATAAAAGAATGTTTGGTCTACCAAGTCCTTGTCGCCATAGACTATGTCAATATCAGGATCAGATACAGTTTTATCATTGGAAATATGCATTACAATGTGTTTTCTAAGAAACATGGGATATTTCCATCAGAATTTCACATGAAAACTCCCATGTGTGCTGTCTTCCCCCAGGTAGCCTGTAAGCCGCTAGAAAACAGTAACTGTCTAGATTTTCTGTTTGTACCCCACCACATTTTACAATGCTTGGCATATAGCAATCACTTGATAAATGCTTTTTTATTCATTAAAAAATAATAACTGAGCAAAAAATCTCACAAAAGAAAGTAAATTACGTTCACTCTTTTTACTAAGGCAGAGAACTACATTCAACAAGACTTGCAACAAAAAAATAATTTTTAGTTGCTTCATTAAAAAGAAAAGTTATTTATTTAATTTTTTAAAATCCCCCAGGTAGTAATTGAAATTTATTTTACATATTTTCTATTATTAGGCTCATAGAGGACAATAGCTATTAATCACAACCGAATATGTTACTATCATGTCTGTCACTGTTTGTGATAATAGTATTTAATAGTAATTTGTAGAACAGTACAAGATAGTACAGTTGGTAGACCACTGGAGCCAGATGGATCCAAATTCAAACTCTGCCTCACTCATATACTAACTGTGTGACCTTGGGCAAGTCACTTATTTCCTTTTTGCCTTGGTTTCTTTATCTTTAAAATGGGGATAATAATATTCTTGTTGCTTAGTCATTTTTAGTTGTATCTGACTCTTTGTGATGCCATTCAGAGTTTTCTTCCAGAGGTACTGGAGTAGTTTGCCATTTCCTTCTCCAGCTCATTTTGCAAATGAGGAAACTGAGGCAAACAGGGTTAAGTGCCTTGCCCAGAGTCATACAGGTAGTTAAGTGTCTGAGGCTAGATTTTTAAACTCAGAAAGATGAGTCTTCCTGACCTCTAGACCTGGCACTCTATGCACTGTATCACCTAGCTGCCACATAATAATAATAATAGTACCTACCTTATGGGTTTGTCTTGAAAATGAAATATTTGTAAAGTGCTTTTCAAATCTTAAAGTGTTATATAAACACTAGCTGTTGCTAGTAAATTAGGCTTTATTGTTATTACAAAAGTTCTAGTTGAATATCTAGTTGAGAGGCAGCTTGCTTTGTATAGGGATTTAAAATGTAATACTCTGAGTCAGGAAGCCTAGGTTTCAAATCCATCCTCAGAAACTATCTGCGTAACCTAAGGCCAAGTTACCTAATCTACCTGGGCCTCACTTTCCTCGTCTGTGAAATGAGGAGATTGAACTAAATGACCTCTCTGATAACTTCCTGCTTTAGCTCTAAAGCACCCTAATAACCTAATCATCTAGATAATTAAAAAAAAAACTAGAAAAAAAAGACTTATGAAAGTAGAAGTATAGATTAAAATGTATTTCTTTGGTTGGTTGGTTGGCTGGTTTTAATTTAATTGAAAGCAAAGAGTTAGGAAGACCTGGGCTCAAATTCCACTTTGGCACATACAGGTTCTGTGATTCACTGGTTCCTTACTTCCTGCAAGGAAAACCCCTGTGTTTGGCCTTTAAAATTTTTCATAACTTCTTACCTTTCCACTGTCTTTTCCTCTACTTCCCTGTATGAACTCCACAATCCAGCTACATTGTAGTTTCTCTGAACATAAAACTCCGTCTTTTACTTCTGTGCCTTTACACTGGTTGTCAGTACCCTGTGCCTGGGGTTTTCTGGACTCTGATATCCAGCTATTAATTTACTGACTCTTTAGTAATGACTGGGGCCAGGGGATGTGTTTTTCTGCTCCATCAGGACTCTCATCTCCCACTTTATGGCCACTTCCACCTGCTGCATCTGTGTGATCTGCAGCCTTAGGTCTGAAGAGGAAATGTAAGGCATGACCTTCCATCTGACCACTGTGCCTTCCATCTCTTACTTTTTGTGTGTCCCCTAAGGGAAGAGGATGTGCAAAGTCAGCAGGCAGTTGGGGTTCTATCTCTTGCTACCCTTCAACTTCCCATCCTTTAGCCTATGGAAAGAATAGGAGAGGAGCAATGGTGGGGTGCCTTCTATCTGACCATGTACCTTCCATTTCATGTTGTGCATGTTTCCTGCCTGATCGCCAGTCTCCTTTTAGAAAAGATGTGCCTGACATTTAATGATTATCATACTTACACCTGGCCGTACCCGGCATGTCTTAGGGATTCTGAAATCCTTTAGTGTACAGCCAAACCTCATTCTACGTTCCCTAACATTTAATTTCTTATTCCCATTTCCCTCAACATCCAACCCCAAAGTCCCAACCAAATGCTATCCCTCCTTCTCCACTGTGCCATTGAGAATGACTATTCTTAGGCAACAACCTCGAATTCATCTTAAGCATTTTCTCTCCCACTCTTTCCATCTAACAGTCATTAAGACCTGACTCCCTCATGTCATCATAACCTCCTTGCCACCTTTTTCAGTACTGGCTATGTTTTAACTCATCCCCCTCTACTCAGTGGTTTAGGTGGTAGATTTGGACTATTTCTTACTTTTTATTGCCACTTCCAGGTTCTCTATCATTCAGTAACCTCTCCTCCTCTGAAATCCATACAATTCACATCTACCCAATCAAAGTTCTGGTAGTGGTTGTTAACAGACCTTTAGGACACTCCCTTCCTTCCTCAAAAATTTCACTCTTCCCCTCCCCTCACCAACTCATATCCTCACATTAGAGAACTTTTACATACATACTGATATTCCCTCAAACACTTAGTCATTTAGCTTACCTCCATCACATACAAAGCAGATCATACCCTTGATATTTCCATCACCCTCAAATGTATCACTTCCATGTTCAACGACTCTGACAACCGTTTTATCTGACAATAATCTATTGATTTTCCTCCTTTCCTTCTGCCTTCCCATGCCAAACCCTACTCTTTGTTCCCACCATGACCTCCAATCTCTTAACTCTTCACTTCTCTTCAAGACCATCACCTGTGAAATACCCACTCTCTGCTCTTTCCTCATCTTGACATCATGGTGAACCAATTCAGATTAACACTGCGCTTTTCATTGAGTGTCAGCCTCCCTTATCATAATACCAGTTGCTCCCTGCCACACCTCAACCTTACATCATTCACACTGTACAAAACTTTCCTTTACTCCTACATAGAGACTACTGAACAAAAGTGGAGAAAATCACAATCATTATGAATGGATCAACTCACTAAAAATTTTATGTTACACAAACATCCTGTGAGATTGCATTAGTTTTGGTGCTCACCCCTCATTGGTATCCTCAGTATTCTCTGACCAACTGATTGGACTGTTAGAGGGCAAAGAACTCCTCCCAAATCCTGTTTAAATAGGAATCTCATACCAGCCAACTCTTCTTTTTCTACCAGATGAGCTCCTTGGACTGTACCCACGATCATTCTCTGGGGAAACCTTATCATCTAGAAACTCATCATCTTGCCAGATTTTATCAGCTTTGGTAACACTACTCATTAATATCCTCAGAACTCTTGGGCTGGCAGGTTGGAGGACTAGAGGGTACAGAAGATAATTTTTCCTGAAACCTCTAATTGAAAAAGAATCTCAGATCAACCAACTCTTCATTCCCAACCAGCTATATACTTTTTAAAATAATTGTTTTAATGTTTTATTTTTTCCAATTACATGAAATATCTTTTCACATTTTTTTTTAATTTGGAGGTCCAAATTCTCTAATAGTCTTTCTCCATTACTTCTGTCCTCATTGAGAGGCAAGCAATTTGATATTGGTTCACTCCCTGTGCAGGTTCTGGAGATAAAAGTGTAAAACAAAACAATCTACTCACAGTGTGCTTACATTCTACTGGGAAATACAAATATATATATATATATATATATATATATATATATAATATATATATATATATATGTGTATATATATATATATATATATATATATATAAATATATATGTATATATGTGTATATATACATATGTGTGAGTGTGTATGTATGTATACATATATAATATGTATAGCATAAAATGAAGCTAATATATATGAATATATGCAAACTAGTTAAATACAATGTAATGTGTGATGGAGAATACTAACAATTGGGAGAATCAGGAAGTTTTCATGTAGAAGATGGTACATGAGTTGCATTTTAGAGACAGGTACTCTGTGAGGCAGAAGTTGTGTGAGAGTACATTCTAAGCACTGAAGCACTGGAGGACAGCCAGTACAAAGGCAGAGAGAGAGGAGGTTGAGCATCATTTATGAGGAAAAGAGAAAAGGCTAGTTTGGTGAGATCACAGTGTGGAGAAGGTATAGGTATCTATTGAGACTGGAAAGGTAGATTGGGGTCAGATTGCATAGGGTTTTAGAAGCCAAACAGAAGCATTTGTATTTTATCTTAGAAGCAATAGGAAGTTCCTAGAATTGAATGAAGCAGGGATATGCATAGTGAGGCCTGCACTTAGGGAAAACTGTTTTAGCATAAACAGATTTATATGTTAGTAATGTTTTGAAATAAAACACAAACAAAACAAAAAGATAAAAAAGTCAAAAAATATATTCCTACCTTTATTCACAATCTATCAGTTCTTTCAAATGGGGTAGATAGCAGTTTTCATTATGAGTCCTTTGGAACTGCATTAGATCAACGAATTGCTAAGAATCACTAAGTCATTCACATTTGATCATTGTAGACTATTGCTGTTACTGTGTACAATCTTCTGTTTCTGCATTCTTCACTTTACATCAGTTCATGTAAGACTTTCCACGATTTTCTGAAAGCATGTTCATCTCATATAGCAAAACAGTATTCTATCACAATTATAGGCCACAACTTGTTCAGCCATTTGTGTGTGTGTGTGTGTATCCTTTTCCATTTTTAAAAATTTTAATCCCTTTGGGATAGAAACCTAGTAGTGTTATTGCTAGGTAAAAGGATATATACAGTTTAATAACTTCGTGGGCACAGTTCTAAATTGTTTTCCAGAATGGTTGAGTTTATAATTCCACATCAGTACATTAGTATCCCAGTTTTTCCATATAATTTTCAACATCTGTCATTTTCCTTTTCTGTTACATTAGCCTTTTTGATAGGTGTGAGGTAGTAAATCAAAGTTGTTTTAACTTGCATTACTCTTATCAATAGTTATTTAGAGCATTTTTGTGTGACTGTATATAGCTTTGGTTCTTTGTTGGAAATCTACCGGTTTAGATCATTTAACCATTTGTTAATTGGACAATGACTAGTATGCTCATATTGACTCAGTTACCTATATGTTTGAGAAATGCAAACTTTTTCAGAGAAACTTGCTGTAAAAGATATTTCCCTAGTTTTCTGCTTTCCTTCTGTTTTTTGCCTAACTGGCTTTGTTTGTGTAAAACCTTTTTAATTTAATGTAAGAAAGATTCTCCATTTTTCATCCTGTAACGGTCCCTATCTCTTGTTTGGTCACAAATTCATCCCTTATCCATAGATATGACAGTTAAACTATCCTATGCTCCCCTAATTTGCTTATGCTCTCATTTTTTATATGTAAGTCATGTACCCCTTTTGACCTTATCCTGGTGTATGGTGTAAGATGTTGGTCTATTTTCTGCCAAATTTCTTTGTAGTTTTCTCAATAGTTTTTGTTAAATAGTTAGATTTTCATCTGCAAAACTTGGATCTTTGGGTTTATGAAACACTAGATTACTATGGTAATTTGCTACTGTCTCTTGTGTGTCTAATTTATTCCACTGATTCATAAGTTCATTAGTATCAGATTGTTTTTAATGTGGCCACTTTGTAATACAGTTGAAATCAGGAATAGGTAAGCCACCTTCTTTCACATGTTTGTTTGTGTTTTAATTAATTCCCTTTGTATTCTTAGCCTTTTTTTTCTTCCAGATGAATTTTGTTATTTTTTTCCAGCTCTATAAAATAATTTTTGATACTTTGTTTAGTATGGCACTGAATGAACAAATTAATTTAGGTAGTACTTTCATTTTTATTATGTTGGCTTGTCCTATGCATGAGAAATTATTATTTTTCCAATCGTATATTTGTGTGAAAAATGTTTTGCAATTGTGTTCATATAGTTCCTCAGTTTGTCTTGTGAGGTAGACCCTCAAATATTTTATATTGTCTACAATTATTTTTGGGAGACTTTTCTTTCTATCCCTTGCTGCTGGACTTTCTTGGTAATATTAAAGAATGCTGATGTCTTATGTGGGTTTATTTTCTATCCTACAACTTTGTTAATTATTTCAACTGGGTTTTTAGTTGATTCTCTAGGATTCTCCAACAATGCCATCATATCATCTGTAAAAAGTGATGCTTTGGTTTCCTCATTGACTATTTTAATTTCTTCAATTTCTTTTCTTATTGCTATAGCTGTCATTTCTAGTACAATAGTGAATAATAGTGGTGATAATGGATATCCTGGCTTCACCTCTTATCTTATTGGAACTACTTCAAATTTATCCTTAATTTACAATTTACTTACAAATTTAACCTCAATTTGCAATTTATTGTAACAGATAATGCTTGCTTTTGGTTTTCATAGATATTACTCATTATTTTAAGGAGAGCTCTTTATTCTTACTCTTTCCAGTGTTTTTAATAGGAATGACTGTTGAAGTATGTCAAAAGCTTTTTCTGCATCATTTGAGATAATTATAGTATTTTTTTTGTTTATTTTGTTATTGATATCATCAATTGTACTTATATTTTCCTAATTTTGAAGCTATTAGTGTAATTGATCATATTAACATTGCATTTCTGGTATAAATTGCACCTGGTCCTAATGTATAATCTTTGTGATATATTGTAATCTCCTTGCTAGCATTTTAATTTTTGCATTAATATTCATTGGGAAATTGGTCTATAATTTTCTTTGACTGCTTTTGATTTTCCTGGTTTGGGTATCAGTGTCATGCTTGTATCACAAAAGGAATTTTGTTTATTTTTTTCAAGTAGTTTACATAGTATTGAAATTGATTTTTTTTTAAATATTTGGTAAAATTCACTTATGAATCTATCATGTCCTGGGAGTACTTTCTTAGGGAACTCATTGATGACTTGGTCATTTTTTAAAAGAGGTTATTTAAGTATTTTATTTCCTTATCTGTTAATGTGTGCAATTTATATTTTTGTAAACATTCATCTGCTTCACTTAGTTTGTTAATTTTAAGGGCATATAATTGTATAAAATGTCTCTTTATAATTGATTTAATTTAATCTTTATTGGTGGTCAATTCACAGTTTTCATTTTTCATACTGGTGATTCATTTTTCTTCTTTAATTTTTTAATCAAGTGAACTAATGGTTTGTCTATTTTATTACTTTTTATAAAATCAGTGCCTTGTTTTATTTATTCATTCAATGATTTTCTTATTTTTAATTTTATTAATTTCTCCTTTGATATTCAGGATTTATAATTTGATATTTATTTGGATATTTTTATTTGTTCTTTTTCTAGTTTTTTTTTTAGTTGCATTACCAAGTCATTGATTTTCTCTTTCTCTACTTTATTGATGTTTTTAGAGAGAAAAATTTCCCTTTAAGTACAGTTTTGGCTATATCCCATAAATTTTGTATCTTGTCTCATTGTTATCACTCTTTAATTAAATTATGAATTATTTCTATTTATTCTTTGACCCATTCTTTTTTAGGATTAAATTATTTAATTTCAAATTAATTTTTATGCTGTTTCCATGCCCCTTTAGTGAATGGCATTTTAGTGCTTTATGATCTGAAAAAGGGTGCACTTAATATTTCTGCTTTTCAGGATTTGGTTGTAAGGTTTTTATACCGTAGGACATGGTCAGTTTTTGTGTAGGTGCCATTTGCAGCTCAGAATAAGGTATATTTTTTATCATATCTAACTTTTCAAAATTATCTCCATCTTCTTAACTTCTGTCTTGTTTATTTTTTTATTAGATTTACCTAGTTTTGAGAGGAGAAAGTGGAGGTACCCCACTATTATAGTTTTACTATTTCTTCCTATAACTCATTCAGGTATTCCTTTAAGAATATGAATGCTTTACCATTTGGTGCATACATGTCAGGTATTGAAATTGCTTCCTTATCTATGGTGACTTCTAGCAAAACCTAGTTTCCCTGCTTATCTTTTTTACTTAGATCAATTTTTATTTTTGCTTTGTCTGAGATCATGATAGCTACTCCTATTTTCTTTTTTTATTTCAGTTGAAGCATAATAGATTTGCTTCCAGTCATATTATTTATTTATTTTATATGCCTCTGTGCTTCAATTGTGTTTCTTGTAAATATTTTGTAGGACTCTGCTTTTTAATCAACTCTGCTATATGCTTCTATTTTATGGATGAGTTCATCCCATTCACGTTCATAGTTATGGTTACTAACGATGTATTTCCCTCCATCCTGCTTTCCCCCCATTTATCCTTCTCTCTCTCTCTTTTTACTCTATCCTGTCTCAAAAATTTTTTGCTTTTGATGACAGTGTTCCCAAATCTGCTCCTCCTCTTAGGACTTCTTCATCCCTGCTTCTCTTACTCACCACCTTCCAGTTCTCTATAGGGTAAGATAGATTTCTATCCCAGTGGATTTTTGTGCTTCCTTTACCATATGGCCTGTTCTATTTTTTTAAACTGTTATTTTTTTGAGTGATTTTTTTCACCTCCTTTACCAAGATGCTGACTCTTTTTTTCCCTTGATTTCTTACATCACTTTGATTATTTTCCCAACTTTTCCTCTACCTCTATTATTTGAATTTTAAAATCTTTTTTTGATTTTTCTGATGCCTGTGACTAATTCACATTTTTTTTTTGAGGCTTTACATGTAGCTGCTTTGATTTCATTGTCTTCTTCTAAGTTTTTATTTTGATCTTCCCTGTCACCATAATATCTTTTTTATGATCAGGTTTCTTTTTTTTTCCTGCTCATTTTTCCAACCTACTTCTCAACTTTTAACTTTATGTTTCAGTTGGACTCTG
Source organism: Phascolarctos cinereus (assembly GCF_003287225.1). Taxonomy (NCBI): domain Eukaryota; kingdom Metazoa; phylum Chordata; class Mammalia; order Diprotodontia; family Phascolarctidae; genus Phascolarctos; species Phascolarctos cinereus. The sequence goes on along the minus strand of NW_027555847.1, from coordinate 446,104,065 downwards.
CTCCTAGGATGAGGGGAACTATTTGAAGCTTCAGGATTTTCTTTCTGCTGTTTTCAGAGCTGGTTAAGGGAGTATGTTAAGTGTTCAGCCCTTCCATGGTGGTATAATCCAAGGAGAGCTGTGTTCACTGCTCTTCTGCCCTGTATTCTAGTCTATGAGTATCCACAAGCACTCTTTTCTGTCCTGGAACTATGACTAGGGTCTTTGCTCCTTATTGTTCTCCTCCTTATGCTGGTACTGAGACTTAGAACCACATGTGGAAAATGCAATAGAATCCTGCTCCCAGTGCAAACAATGGGTCCCTTGTAATCTCTTTCTGATCAGTTGCCTAACCTCCTCACTAGCTTTGGAGAAATCTGGAAGCTATTGCTGCTGCTGATTCAGTTGCCCATAATACCTGCCACTGGTTTGCTGGCTGTGATCTATGCTGTACTATGTCTCACTCTCATCCCAGTGAGACAGACCTTTCTTACTAACTGACTAACTTTTTGTGAGCTGGAGAGTTGTTTTACTTTGTCCTTTAGTTGTTTCTGCTGCTCTAGAATCTAATTTGAGGCATTATTTTAATGTTGTTGAGAATGTAATTTGGAAGAGCTTAGGGGAGTCCCTGCCTTTACTCTGCCATTTTGGCTCTGTCCTCTGAAGCCAAGCGATACACTTTGGACAGGACTTTACCATGTCCCTGTTCCAGCTACTTCCCTCCTCCTTCTTCTCCTACTTTTCAGTTTCTTCTTATATGTACTCCTTTAGGACAGGGAGTGTGCCTGGGGCATAATAGATATTTAATAAATATGTGTTGACTACTAAAAAAAACTTTTCCGTTATAACGTCTTATGCAGATCAATCCATCTAGTCCTGGATGTCGTATAGGGCTCTCTCTTGGACCTTTTCTTCTCTTTCTACACTGCTTAAACAGCAACACTAACTTCTCTGTCCTCCTGATTTGCAACCTAGGTGTCATACTTGACTCCTGACTATCTCTCATCCTTAATATCTAATTTGTTGCCAAGGCCTGTCAATTTTACCTCTTCTGTCTTCTGATATTGAGACCACCATGATGTAAGCTGTCATTACCTCATGCCTAGACCATTCCAGTATCCTGTTGGTTGGTATGCTGGCCTAAAGTCTTTCCCCTCTCTAGTCCTTCCTTTATTTACCTGCCAAAATAAGTTTCCTAAATTACAATTACAACTGTGTCACCTCTACTTTTAGACTCCAATGGCTCCCTGTCACATTCAGGATCAAATATAAAATCATCCCTCTAGTATCCAAAGCTCTTCATAACTTACCTTGTCCCACCTTTTCAATATTTATACTTGATTGAAGTATAAATCAAGTATATAATTTATATACTTTATATACAAAGTGTACACACACACACACACACACACACACACACACACACTTTATACCTGCCACATACTCTTTGATCCAGTGACATTGGCTTCCTTGTTGTTCATTAACATGATGTTCCATCTCTCAGCTCTGGGCATTTTCTCTCACTTTCCCGAAACCCTAGAATATTTCCTTCCTTATCTTAGCCTCCTGGCTTCCCTGGCTTCCTACAAGTCCCAAGTAAAATCCTATCTTCTAAAGGAAGCCTTTCCCAATCCCATCTAATTTTAGTGCCTTCCTTCCCTTATTATTTCTTATTCATCCTATATGTAGTTTGTTTCTACATGTTTGTTACTTGGTTTCCATCATTAGATTATGAGCTCTTTGAGGGCTGGGACTGCTTTTTGCCTTTCTTTATGTCCCTAGCACTTTACACAGTGGCCGGCACACAGTAGGTACCTAATAAATGCTTTAAAACTGACTGACTGGCTCAGCTCAAATCATAATCTCTGCAGGGACACTATCCAGGATGGTCTCCTCCAGGAAATTGCCTTCTATCTATTCTATAGGTATCTTTTATATAGCCAGTAACTTAACAGGTTTTCTTCCCACTTTGAACATATGCTTCATGAGGCCAGGGACAGTTTTTGCCCTTCTATGTATCTTCAGCTCTTAGCATTGTACCAGGCATATAGACAGTACTACTTAAAGTGTTTCTTGGATACATGATTCTGTCAGGCAACTTTTTAAAACTGCAAGTTACAGAGCTGGCACCAATCTGCATTTAGCAGGAGAGCTTTACTAGCCCCTAGTATGTGAAATACTAAGTCCAATTAATGAATAAAAAAAGAATAAACTAAAAGTACAAGTTGAACTTAAATAATTAAAAGAAATTTCCCTTTAATGTTTACATCCAAGGCAGTAGCATCTGGAATATACATGTAGTGCCCTCAAAATATTTAAGCTCTTAATGTATGAGGATCACAGTGTTAGGCAGTGAAATAATACATAGTTTAGATAAGACATGGGCCCCTGCCCTCAAGAAGCTTAAAATGAATAATGCAATCAGGCACCAAGACAGATAATTACAATTCAGAGTATTATATAAGTGCACTAGAAAATGATTTTAGAAAGTTGAAACTTCTCCAGCACTTATATCAGGGTTCTGCAGCTAGCAAGAACTTAATAAAGGATTGAGGAAATCGACATTTGAATGAAGGGAGCGAGTTACCTCTTTCAAACAACCTGGGACTCCAAAGAGTTAACACAGTACTTAAAATATTCTGTTTTTAAAGCGCAGAGTTGAAACATAGCAACTCAGTTGGATAACTGTGACAAGATGAGATGAAGTAGAGGTTGTAACCTGGAAGAAGAGCCTCTAGCACCCATGTAGCCAAGCTATGCATTTTGGAAACTTTCTGATAAGTATAATCACAGACTCCTCAGGGGCAAATGAAAATGACTTTACAATTTGATGCAAGCTCTCAACTCCCTGTTGTTGCTCTTCAAGCTCAAGAAATTCTATTTTACAATGGGAAACAGAACTCCTGAGGCAATAGAGGCCTTGGTATCTGATCTGTATTTATATGCTTAGATCATTCCTTGAATACAGGTAGCATGACAATATAGGCAAGTACAAAACATGCAAAACAAAATCTGTCCTCTCTCTCTGTTAGGGACATAAGTAGAATTTACTGTAACTTTTCCAAAGTAACAAGACTTTCAAGGAAATCATTACTGAGCTTTGGAGACTTTAGACTGATAAAAGTGAAGGGTCAGGGTATAAGTTTAGAGCAGAAGTGTATCTATTTCCCATGTACTCTGTGAATATCCATATCAAAAGATTTAGGGGAAAGTGCCTAGTTTAAATGTAATTAAATAACTATATTTATCAACAACTATTAATTACAGGGATAATAAATAATAATATGGAATTCTGTGTTTATATGTTAATTTAATTATTGATTGGCCATCATTATTTTTATAGGACTGTCATCAATTCTATAACAGCGACAACCTGTAACAGTCCTGATATGCGAGTCTCTGGTCCCATAGCCATTTAATCTATGATCAATTTAGCCTCAATGACTTGGACAGTCTCTAGAATAAAGCAATAAATAAACAAGCATTTATTAAGTGCTTTTGCCAGGCACTGTGCTAAACACTGAGAGACAGAAAGGGAAAAACAAACAAACAAAAAAAAAGAAAAATATGAAAACAGTCTCTATCATAAATTTAAGAGTTTGGGCTCATAAGGCACTTTTCAGAAATGAATTGAATAAAGCTTGCTATATAGAAATCATATAGGTGCACCTATGGAGAATTTCTGGAAAGATACAGTATGAAGAAGTATGAATGGTTTAGAACCCATATTGAAAGAGACAGTACCAATGATGATAGAATCACAGAGCCATAAAAAATGTTTTCTCTAGAACCTATCACAATATCTTATGCATAATGCATACTTAATAAATGCTTGCTGAACTGGATACACCATTGCTACTACTAGAGCAACTATGCATCTTCGATATTCCCCTAAGAAAGTTCCTTTCTACCGTTGGATTCCAAGTATACCCTGGGTGGTGCTAAAGACACAGCCTGGGTGCTAGCTAATATTATCCATTGCTTGTATTAGCCTCTAAGAATGTAGGTTCCGTAGAATATCCTCTTCGGGAGCATGGGTCTCCCAAGAAAGTCACTATGCTAAGTCAGTCTATTTAGAGGAAAATAGTTGCAGACTATAGGTTTACACTGGTAATGATGATGGAGGGAATAGTGTGATGGGGCCCTCAACATTTTCCTTGACTCACATAGTAACAAGTAGTGCTTCTATATTAACATTTACCACAATTCTTAGATGTTAAAATAGGAAAATTATACTAATATAAACTGTTCAGCTTCAACTTGGACCTCAACTTCACTCAACAGTTCTCTCACTTGTCTGTTGTAAACTATGAGATTCCCTTTGTAGAGTGGCCATTTCATACCACTTCAGTTAGTAATCGTTTATTAAGTGTCTACTATGTTCCAATCCTTGTGCTAAGCCCTGCAATGTCTGGTACATAGAATGTTTCAGACCTACGTGATGCAGTGAAAAGAGAGTTGGATCAGGAGTCAGAAGACCTGGATTTAGAGCAAAACTACTACTTACCACTTGTGTGACGTGGACAGTACACTGAACCCCATTAGTAAAAATGAGGGAATTGGGGTCTTTGATCTCTAATGCCTTTTCCAGCCTTTGCCTGGATTCCTTCAAAACTCAGCTCAAATCCCATCTTCTGAAGGAGGCCTTTTGCCTATCCCCCAGTTGCTAGTATTCTCTCTCAAATGATCTCCTATCTACTCTACATATACATTATATGTACCTACTTATTTTCATGTCTTCCCCTTCAAATGTAGGCTCCTTGTGGGCAGGGACAATGTTTATTTGTTCTTTTCCTTTCTTTATATCTACAATGCTTAGCACAATTCCTGGCACATAGTATATGCCAGTGCAAGGTAAGTACTTAATCAATAATTGTTTCCTGAGCAGGGCTAATAATACTATTACCACTAATAATATTAATAATACTAACACAAAATATGTGAAAGGTTAAAAAGCATTTTTCTTATAATACTCTTGTGAGCTAAGCAGCACACGCATTGTACTCATTTTATAGGTAAATAAATACACTCTGGCTATTTAGTGATTTGACTGAAGTGTAGGACTTGAAATGGCAAATGGCGAACCATTCCAGTGTCTTTGCTGAGAAAACCCCAAATGGGGTGACAGAGAGTTGGACACAACTGAAATGACTCAAAAACAATAACAACAATGGGACTTGAATATAGGTCTTCTGACTCCACCTTGAAAGGTATAAAAGCCACAACTCTCTTTTTCATTTTTTAAAAACATTCTTTAAAAAAAAGTTTTTTGAGTTCCAAATTCATTGTCTTCCTCTCATCCCTTCCACACCTGTTGAGAACACAAGCAACATATCAATTACACATGTAACATAATGAAAAACAAATTTCCACATTAGCCATGTTGCAAAAAAGAAAAAAAGTGAAAATATGATAATTCAGTTTGTACTCCGACTTTGTTAGTTCACTCTCTGGAGGTATTTTTCATCTTGAATCTTTTGGAATTATCTAATCATTCTCTTGTTTAGAGTAGCTAAGTCTTTCACAGTTAATCATCATTACAATATTGCTTTTATTTTATACAAGATCTCCTGGTTGTATCTCACGTCACTTTGCATCAATTCATGTAGGATTTCCCAGGTTTTTCTGAAACTGTCTGCTCACCATTTCTGCTAACAAAATAATATTCCATCACAATCATGTACCATAAATTGTTTAGCCATTCTGCAGTTGGTGATCTTCTCCTCAATTTCCAATTCTTTGCCATCACAAAAAGCAAGCATTTTTGTACATATAAATCCTTTTCTTTTTTTTTTCAATCTCTGAGATACAGAACTAGTAGTGGTATTGCTGGGTCAAATAGCATACACAGTTTTCAAGGCCTTTGTGCAAAATTGGAAATTGTTAGCCAGAAGGATTAAGCCAGTTCACAACTTCGCTAACAATGCATTAGTGTCTCAATTTTTCTACATTCCCTCCAACATTTACCATTTTCCACTTCTTTCATGTTGATCAATCTGATAGTATGAGGTGTACTTCAGAGTTGTTTTAATTTGTATTTCTATAATCAGTAATGATTTAGAGCATTTTTATTTTCATAACTATAGATAGCTTAGATTTCCTCTTCTGAACACTGCCTGTTAATATCCCTTGACCATTTTTTAATTGGGAAATGGCTCTTTTTTTATACAATTGACTCAATTCCTTATATGTTTAAGTAATGAGACCTTTATCATTGAAACTTGCTGTAAAATTTATTTCCTATTTTTCTGCTTTATTTTTGGCTGAATTGTTTAGTTTGTGCAAAATATTTTTTAATTTTATGTAATCATAATTCTCTACTTTACTTCCCATTTTCCTCACACTTTTTTTTGGTCATAAACTCTTACCCTATCCAGAAATCTGGCAGGTAAAATTTTCCCTGCACTCCTAATTTACTTACCATATCACATTTCATGTCTAAATCATATATTCATTTTGATCTTATCTTGGTATACAGTATGAGGTGTTAATCTATGGCTAGCTTCTGCTAAATGTCTTTCTAATTTTCTAAGCAATTTTTTTTTGTCAAATACTGAATTCTTGCCCCAAAAGCTGGGACTTTTGGGCTTATCAAACACTACATTACTAGAGCTAAATAGGATCCTGAAGGAAAAAGAGAACCTGGTGGCATGACTTCATAGGATGAATGTCAAGCCTTAGTTTGCTCAAAAAAATGAACAGACCCCTTTAGCAATGTGGTGAAACCTACGGATTTCTTAGAATGATGTTTTTAAAAGCTTAAAATAAAATACATATGATCAAAACAGAGGATAAAGGTTTGTGAAAATGAAGATGTGACCTTTTCCCCAAACTAAATTAATAGATTTTTTTGAAATCTATCATATGTATTTATACACATGTGCATACATAAATATATATACACAAATATACATATATATATATATATATACATAATGTATATCTACCACATGCATGTCTGTGATTACATACAATAATATACTCATATATGTGTATATATATATATATATATATACATAATGAAGAAACTTTCTTCTATCAATGCAGATTAGTGATTATTTTACAATCTATGATCTTAGAAAGATGCTTTGTGGACACTGAGAAGTCAGAGATATGTTCGTAGATCCAGAGTCACACAGTTATCATGGACTTCCTGATTGTTGAGGTCACAAAAAGAAAGCAAAAATCTGTACCTATATATGTGACTTGTACACAATAGCTATTTAACTTTCTCTTGTTTGTTTCTTTTCTTTGTTTATATAATTTATATTTTTATATGTCAAACTCATCCAATATTTCCCTTTTTAAAGATCTATTTTACCCTAGACTACCAAGGACAGAAAATATGCTCACATCTCATGGTTAAAACTGTTAGAAAGTTATTAAATACCTACTTTAACATGTGTTCTTAAAATCTAATATTAAAACACCTTGAAGTAAATGGTGTGAGTATTTTGACAGTAATTACTATATTCATATGGAAAATAAACACTTCATCATGTTTCAAAGACAAGACAATCACTAAATAATTCATTCCACACATAATCAGAACTGGGACATAAGGTCAGGTGAAGAACAAAAGGAGATAAATCTGTCAAGTTCTCAGGTTCATTTCAGTTTCAGTTAGATCAGAGGCAATAAGAAAAAAAAAAACCTCTGCATCTCAACACCAACTAAATAAGGAAAGCTCAGTCAGAATATTAAGCTGCCAATTATTTGGGGAAGAAGAGACAAGATTCCAGAGAGGCTTAAATGAGACTAAGCACTGGAAGAATGAAGATTGATTTCAAGAAGTGGGTACAGTTCTTCCTAAATTCATATTAAGTATTTATAGACACTTTCTCAATCTTATATTGAGCCCAGATTTAGTGTTTCCATCATTGATACTGATGGGAACATATTACTATAGAAATACTTGAATCTGTTCTGTGTTATATCTTTTTGTTGTAGTACTTCTGTTGAAAGAGGATGAATAGGTTAAACAAAAATTATATGAACAATATGACAAGCTTCTCCCATCAAAGTCAGCATACATCTTGATGTCCCTTGACTTTAACGCTAATGTGATCCCAGGGGAACAGGGCAGCACATATTTACGAAAATATGGATTAATATAGTAAGTGAAAGAAATCAAAGTCTTACTTAAAAAACTAGCATTTGTACATCATTTTTGTAGGATTCATAAAGAGAATTGGAGTACACCAGATATGATGAACACCTAATAGATTTTCAAATTGTGTATGTTATCAGACATAAAACAACAAATTATGATTACCAGTTATGGAGGTTTGATGAAGACAGTGACAGTGATAGTCATGATGAAACTGATCATAAGCATGACAATGATTGATGATGATGATAAAAGGACATAGATTTTACAGCTCTTTGCAAAGCATGTTCCTCACAATAACCTGGTTAGAGGATTATTGCAACATTAATATCCAGACTTTACAGAAGAGGAATTGGTAACTTATGGAATCATCGGTTATAAGCTGGAAGTTACTTTAGAGGGTATCAAGTTAAATTCATTTTATAGATAAGTAAGACTGAAAGAGATTAAGTGACTTTTCCACAGTAATACAACTAGAAATTGTCAGTCAGGTTCTAACCTCAGGTCTTTATAACTTCAAACCTTGTATCCTAACTGTTGTGCTCCTTGTGATTTGATAAAGTCACATAACAAACGTGGTCTTTATTTAGTAGGACCAAACATCAGTGAGATCAATGATCCAACTGAGAGTATTAGCATGTGGTAGGGAACTTTATAAGGAAGATTTTTTTGGGTATAGTTTGAAAGATAAATTTGTACTACCTATAAAGAAAGTAGAGGCAATGAAAACTTTCAGAAAGCTACATTAATAGTGGATAAAAATGCAAAGGCAGTCCAGAGACAGATGTTAAAGATGTTACAGGACTTTAAAAAATTTGATAATGATATATGATAATTAAAATAGAAAAAATGAAAGGTTTTGAATGTGGGTTACTGTTGTGGTCAATAACACTCTTAGATATGTAGCTGTATGATATGAAAAAAAAAACAAAAATAGATTAAAATGTGGAAGGGAAGGAAAAGTATTTAGAAAGCATTTCCTGAAATAGTGTATTCTAGCTCTCTGCCTTAAAATAGGCATGAATCAAAGAACTAGAGTATATATATATTTTTAAAATTCATTTTATGTCTCTTCAGAAGAGTAATTTTTGCCCTCTCAAATCTGATCAGCACAGCTGCAGGCATCTAGTAATGGAAATGTAACAATGGATTGATTCTGTCAAGTAACAATTGCATCATTAAATCTGTGTAATACACATGTAAAACTGAGTGTTTATATCTGAAATGTACTGGTCAACTGATTTGGTAGTTGTTTTTTTTTTCTTCTAAATATATCTATATCAGTATATATATATATATAAATGTATCTAGATACATATAATAAAGGTAAGGAAGATAGTTCTGGGGAAAAAAAGAGGAGATAATCTCTTTAATACAGACCCATTGGAGAAATTGTGGGCAAACTATTCTTAAAGATTTAATTATTCAAATTAAATGGCTTCAAAAAAGAAGCTAGAACTAACCAAAGGAAAAATGCTATTTATTAGCATCTTTGCCAAACTAATTTCCTATCCGTATTATCATTATTAATAATTTTTCATCTAACTCCTCTCTTCTTTTTCAAAGAGTAATGATAGAAATCACCTTAGAACAAATCACTATACTGTCATTATTATTTTATATTAAATATTTGGGAACTATTGTATAGGTGGATAAAATAACCACATTTTGTAATTGAATTAAAGCATTAGGATACGAGCTAATCTTCTGTGGCTTCAAATAAAGCTTCCTTGTATAATTCAAGTAATGAATATGACAGCAAGAATAATATATAACTCATCTTCTTCCTATATGGTTTTGGTTTCTTCCACTTAGTCTCTGAATTTGGAAGTTTTAATTTCAAGTATCTTGCATATCAGGAGTATTTGGTAGGGAAATATCTATTAAAATATTGTTCCTAAATGTTTATATTGTCTCATTATCATTACCTTTAATAACATTATTATTGATTTTGTCTATGATTTGTTCTTTCATCTACCCATTCATTTGAATTAAATTATTTAGTTTCTAATTGATTTTAATCTATGCTTCAAAAGCTCTTTGTTGAGTGTAATGTTTATTGAATTATTATCAGATAAATATGCATTTAATATTATTGTTTTTGCGTTTTTAGCATTTGCATTTGTTTGTGTTTTTGCATTTTGTTTTGTGCCTTAAATCATAATCAATTTATTGAAGGTGTCATAACACCTGAATAATATGCACACTTCTTTGTAGTCCCATTCAATATTCTCCAGAGGCCTACATATGTAACCTTTTAAAATAGCTACTCAGCTTCTTCTCTCCTTTCAGGTTTATTTAATGATTGGACTGAGATCTGAAGAATAATTTGAAGTTCCCCACTATTATAATTCTGATATATATATATATCAGATATAAATCTGATTCCTTCTGTAACTCATTTAACTTTTCCTTTAAGAATTTGCCCTATCTCCTTCTCAACTGCGCATTTTATGTCTGACTACTGTTTCCCTCAATATACCCTCCCTTTCATCTCTTACCTCTCCCCTTTTTCTTAAGCCTTCTCTCTTCTAATTTTCTGTTGGGTAAGATAAGTTTCTTTACCGAACTGTGTGTGTATGTTTATTCTTTCCTCCTTGAACCAATTCAGATGAGAATGAGGTTCATGTATTAGCCACTCCTCTTATGGGATTACACCATTTTGGAAGCACTGAAAACTTTCTGCAAAAGAAGTAGAAAGACATAAAGGACAGAAGCTCAGGCCAGCCATCTTTCTCTCATAATCTTCACCCTTGAAATGACCAAAGACCAATACTAACATAGCTTACTGATTGAATTTTCCAGGATATTTTGGGGTCTTTGTTTGTAGTATGAGGATTTTTTTTTTTGCCTCTAATACTGTAAACCATACACTGGAACAGTTAACTCTTCACCCCTGCTCCTCCCCTACCACCTCTAACTTATACCTTGGATCACTCCATTATTATGATTAACATTTACATTAAAATGCCTTCCACATAAAAGTCATGTCACAACCATTCTTATTTTACTCTCTCCTTCCTGCCATCATACACACCCCCTATTTCTGGCTACCACTACTTTGCTCAGCTCCTTTCCACTTCTGAATCTATGATCAAATCATTGTAGAATTCCTCCTGAAAAGTGTATGCCACTCTACACTCTCATGTCTCCACTTACGATACAACTGTTTGAAACAGAGATCTTTCCCTGGCAAATCATCCCAAATGTATTCACTCTCCTGTTAGATGGAAATTCCTTCAGAGAAGAGATGGCTTTTCCTTTTGAATTTGTATCCCTAAGGTTTAGAACTGATCTTGTCAGATAATAGATGCTTAATAAATATTTTATTTATTGATTTTTTAATATAGTTATAGTTAGAAGGTTATCTTGTTAGGTTGTCAGTAGGGATTAATTGAATTTATTAATTAATTTATTATTATTTTTGTAATAGCCTGCAATGCTATATTATACTTTTTCTGTCTTGCACAAACTCAGTTGGTCACTACATTTATAGTACTTAAGGATAACCCTTTCAGAAGTTTTGCTAGCAAAACTTAATTTTTAATTGACATAATAAATTCTGTTTACAATTTTTATGATTCATCCATTTTTTTGATATTTCTTAGTACTTTTTTTGGTTGATTTCATGAAGATGTTACCCACTTTGATTCCACTGCTGCATAAGTCATTTTGTATGCTTCTTTTGGTTTTATTAGACAAATTCAATGTTGCATACCTAACACCATTTTATTACTGTTATGATATTACTACTACTGCCACTGTCACCACAACTACTACTACTATTGATAATAATAATCTTAGCTTTTCACTTCAGGAAAAATGTGAAAATTATTTTTGGGCACAGTCACAAATGGGCCGCAGAATACTGGTTTACAGTGCTGCCTTTATGGTGCTACCTTGGTAGTTTTTAGATTGATGAATGTGAAAATTGTTTGGATTCTGTAGGGCTGCTTTGGTGATCTTTGTGGGTTTGATACAAAGTGTGCAATGTTATAACATTTTAAAAACACTTCTCATGGCACAAACAAATAGGCTATGCAATTTGCCATTATTTTTGTTTATTGTAATATTGACTGGTTTCCATAAGCTCTAACTCATAATAACATTTGGAAGATAATCATACTGAAAACATTACTAATGAAGCAATGTGACAAAATATCTCAGGAAACACTGTATATATGTATATATACACACACACACAGATATATATGCATGCATACACACATATATACAGATATATACATACACACACACACATACACACACACACACACACACACATATGGATAATAGCTTACTGGCAGGGTACTTTTTCAAGAATGAAGATTCGCTGTGCATCATGAGCAAATTTGATATTGTTAAATGTTACCAGCATGTTCGCTTGTTCATTTGACTTTATAAATAGGAGAAAGATGTATTGTAGTGTAGTGTAGTACATATTTCAGCCATATCCTTCTTTTCCTTTGACCTTTAAAAGAGTTTAGTTCTTAGCTCGGCTTCTGAAATCCTTTATTAAAGTATTTCTTTGCACTTTCTTTTTTTTGGAAATCAAAGGACAAGAGTCTTTCCTGTTGGGTAGAACATCTTAAAAAAAGGCATGCTTTGCACAGTGAGTACAGTAATTAATTTTTCAGATGCATGTCAGAGACAAAGCTAGGCTCATCTCTTATTAAGCAACTTCCCAGAAAGACTAGACTTACTGAAGGAGAAGAAAAGTTGTTATTACATCATTTGATCACACACCTATCACTCTTTCTGACCCAGTCATTTCCATTTGCCAGAAATGATTTCCAGCCTAAGGTATATAATAGAACACTTGAGTTGTATTACTATGCCGATCTGAGGAAACAAGCTAATACTATGGAGAGATAAATGTTGGAACAAAAGAGGCAGATTTAGTAATACAAGACTTCTTTTTTTTCTTTATGAGTTTTGCTACATAAAAGTCTTGTCAGTTTGACATTTGTCACTTACGCTTTATGATTTCATCTGATTTCTCCCTATTCCCATTCTTTCATTATCATCTATCCAAATGTTCTTTCTGCTAAATAACAAGTTCAGAAGAGGGAAGCATTATGTTATACTGCTTTTCAGCTCCTTTCTGGACACCAGCAACATTGTCAAAGCCCTAGCATCTTTATTATATACCACATTTAAGAAACCTTACATAGTCCTTTTCATTTTATTTCACAGTCTGATTGTGACTTCAACATGTATTTTTACCTCCCTGGTCAAATAACTGAAGCATTTTATGACTTTTATGTAACACATCAGCAGAAGAAACTTTGATTGTTTTAACTACTAAAAATGATATGTTGTCATTGTAGCTCACAAAGAAGCTAGATAACATTTATAATTTCTCCTTTATTTCATTGAATTTGTTAGCAAGAATGTCTTCTAAATTAATAAAAAACCCAACTAATCAAAGTTGCTTATGCAAAAAGAGATAGTTAAAGAGATTCTGAAGAAGTACGCTACAAATCTTTTGTAAATAATGAAACAAAAAACAGATTATTTTTTCCTAATTTAAGACATAAAATTAGAAAAGATCATGTCAGTCTTCATATATAGTTATAGTTATGGTATGTATTATGCATGCATGCATTTGTGTATGGAGAATGCCATATATAACACCTATGTTGTCATATATAATTTATTAAATTTTATCAATATTTATATTGTATAAACTGTATATTAGCATATATGTATTTAGATATGTGCTGTAACTATGTAAATATAGATTTTAAAAATCTATGATATTCTATTGTTTTTCCATAAACCTATCAAAATTGAAACTGCAATTAGTTTCCATAAATTAAATAACTATTGAAAAATCTCTCTCTTTATTTCTGTTTCATTCACTATTTCATATACACACACATATGCTTATTCTAATCTAATCATATGTCTTTTCCTTTTTGTTTTTTCTTTCCTTCAGGCTAAAGATACTATAGAGATAGATAGATAGATAGATAGATAGATAGATAGATAGGAAGGAAGGAAGAAAACATAGATTCATGGCATCTGGCTCATAATAGAGATATATGTTAGCATGGAAAAACCCAAGGACTACTGAAAAAAGGAATACTTTTAAGTTAGTTTCCAAGATTTTCAAAATGTTAGACCAGGTGCTTCAAAAAACTCAAAAACATAACTACTTAATAAAAAGATCTTTTAGACATTTTTTTTTTTTGGCCAAGGGCATCATGAAAAAATTAATGAGACACTTAATGGAACTTTGAACTGAGAAAATTTGGAAAGGCATTTCTAATGGTATTTGATAGGTTGCCATCCTTAGCTAGGTTATGTTCAAAATTTTATTGATGACTTGGATGGAAGTTTGACTTGTTGAATTTTCTAATGCCACAGATATAGAAACTATAGAAACATATCATTGGATAGGCCTATCATAAAGGCATCTGTATGTACTTGTTTGTGTGTATTTGTATGTGTGTGTTCATGTGTGTGTGTTCATTTCAGGGTGTACTGAGCATGGCCAGCATTTCACTACTTAGAGCAGTGATTCTCAAAATTTTTGTTCTCAGGATCCCTTTACACTCTTAAAAATTATTGACCTCCCCCAGCTTATGTTTATATGGGTTGTATCTATCAATATTTACTGTATTAGAAAATAAAATATTATTAGTATTATTATGAAAATAGTTTTGATGGTGTTCATGGCTCTCTAGAAAGAATCTTGAGGATTTCCAGGAGTCCCTGGACCACATTTTGAGAACTACTGAGTCATAGATATTTGTAAAAGTATGTCATACTCCATTTTATAACTCACTGAGTAGAGACATATACATTTTTTTTCCCCTAGGGCAGTAGTGAGAGAAGAAAAAAATAATTGGGAGTCATTGAAGAATTTATAGTGAAAGAGTGACTTGATAGACCTGGTTAATACAACTATGACCAAACATAAGAGATTTCAGAGCTAGAAAGTCTAGTTAGAAGTTTATCATAAAAGCCCAGGAAAAATGTGATGAATGCCTGCTCTGTAGCTATGGTTATGGAAGGAAGAAGACAGATGACAGAGGCATTAAAATAAAACAAACTTGATGACTGATTGGAGATGGAGAAGGAAGAAGAAAAGAGAATCACTGGCACGACTGGCAAAATGCTGGCTCCATGAAAGGAAATGCAGAGAAGTTAGTTTGTGTGGGAGAGAGCAGAAAAAGATCAGTTTTGTTTTGTTGAGATTAACGCGACATCAAACATCCAATTGGAGGTAATCAGATCTAGAGCTTAAAAAAGATTATTTATTGAAACTTAAGGTGCATGGTGGTGGTGGTGGTGGTGGTTGTGGGGACTGTGGGAGCCAGTGTTAACTGACTAGCTGTCCATTGTTAAGTTTTCAGTGTATTTATACCTAGAAATTTGGCAAAAACTATAAATAAGGACTTGAGTTATTGTTTTGTGGATTATCTAGACTCAAGAAAGAGTTAATAATGAAGATTAAATGTAAAAGTATGTGCTCTCCCTTCCCCATCCCACTAAATATTTGCCAGCACATCTTTGTATTATTCTATAAACACTTATTGAGCTCAGTAGAAAAGCAAGAGAAGGCTAGAGAATTGAGGCATCAACAGACTGAAGGCCTAATAATTATGATGATGATGACGATGAAGATGATGATGATGATGATGATGATGATGATGATGATAGAAATAATGATGATGATAATAGAAATAACTATCATATACATATTTATGGAGCACTGGAAAGTTTGCAATATGCTTTACATCTGTTATCACAATTGAGCCTCACAATATCCTTGATTCCAGTCATTTACAGATGAAGAAATTAAGACTTAAAGAAATTTAGTGACAAATTAGGAAAGATAGGGTTTGAACTGTGATCCTGTAACCACATTTCCTCCCTCAGCCTAGTAATAAACAAGAACAATGAAACTGGTGCTTAGAACAAGAGGATAAGCTGAATATATAGTTTTAGGAGATATCATCAATACATTGCCATCTCTTTGCAACAGAGTTCCTCAATTGAAATACTGGCATAGTTCTTGACTACCTGTTTTACCTTGAGAATATCTTTACTATCTCTTTACCTCCATTATCTCCCTGTAAAATGAAAGACCTGGTTTATCAACTCTGAAGGCCATTAGAACTCTGAATCTATGATGTTAATGAAAGTGATGGTGGAAGTTGTCAATGTCAGGAGAGGAAAGGACAGAATATGGAGGAGCACCCATTTGCAGTGCTGGGGAGGATGGGACCAAGAAGAGTTAAGAAAAAAGGGAAGCAAAGCCATCTAAAGTAATATGAAAAAATGCTCTAAACCAGTATTGATTAGAGAAATGCAAACCAAAACAATGCAAACCAAGACAATTCTAAGGTACCACTTCACACCTATCAGATTGGCCAATATGACAAAACAAGAAAATGATAAATGTTGGAGAAGATGTGGGAAAAATGGAACGCTAATGCGTTGTTGGTGGAGTTGTGAAATGATCCAACAATTTTGGAAAACAATTTGCAACTATGCCCAAAGGGCAATAAAATGTGCATACCCTTTGACCCAGCAATACCACTTCTAGGGCTGTATCCCAAAGAGATCATACAAATGGGAAAAGGACCCACATGTACAAAAATATTTAAAGCAGCTCTTTTTGTGATGGCAAAGAATTGGAAATTGAGAGGATGCTCATCAACTGGGGAATGGCTGAACAAGTTGTGGTATATAAATGTAATGGAATACTATTGTGCTGTAAGAAATGATGAGCAGGCAGACTTCAGAAAAACCTGGAAAGGCTTGTATGGTCTGATGCAGAGTGAAGTGAGCAGAACCAAGAGGACTTTGTACACAATAACACGTTATGTGATGATTAATATTGTTAAAGTGAACCCTTCTCAGCATAATCAGTTATGTAGAGAAATCTAATCTGCCCTATAGGCAGCAGGAAGGAAAATATGAAAGAAAAGGGAAGAGGGATAGAAAGGAGGGAAGAAGCAGTAAGGGTAAAGGGGAAGAAAAGGAAAAAGGGCAGTAGAAGGCAGGAGGGACAGAAGGAGGTAGTCGTCAAAAGAAAAGCATTAGTGAGGAGGGAAAGGGAGAAAGGAGAAAGAAAAGCATAAACAGGGGGGGAAAAGGATGGAGAAAAAGACACAGATAGTAATCATAACTGTGAATGTGAATGGGATGAACTCTCCCATAAAACAGAATGGATGCAGAATGGATTAAAAACATAATCCTCTACAATATTTTACAGGAAACACATTTGAAAAAGAGTGACACATACAGGGTAAAGGTAAAAGGCTGGAGCAGAATATATTATGCTTCAGCTGAATAAAAAGCAGGGGTAGCAATCCTGATCTCAGACAAAGCAAAAATAGATCTAATCAAAAGAGATAAGGAAGGAAACTACATCCTGCTAAAAGGCACCATAGACAATGAAGTAATATCATTACTAAACATATATGCACCAAATGCTATAGCATCCAAATTCTTAGAGGAGAAGTTCAGGGAGTTACAGGAAGAAATAGACAGCAAAACTATACTAGGGGACCTGAACCTCCCCCTCTGTGAACTAGAAAATCTAACCACAAAATAAACAAGAAAGAAGTTAAGGAGGTGAATAGAACATTAGAAAAGTTAGGTATGATAGACCTCTGGAGAAAACTGAATGGGGATAGAAAGGAATATACTTTTTTCTCGGCAGTACATGGCACATACACAAAAATTGACCATGTACTAGGGCATAAAAACCTCACAATCCAATGCAGAAAGGCAGAAATATTAAATGCATCCTTTTCAGATAATGATGCAATAAAAATTATATGTAATAAAGGGCCATGGAAAGATAGACTAAAAAATAATTGGAAACTAAATAATCTAATCCTAAAAAATGATTGGGTCTCAAATATCAATAATTTCATTCAAGAGAATGACAATAATGAGACAACATACCAAAACTTATGGGATGCAGCAAAAGCAGTTCTTAGGGGAAGTTTTATATCTCTAAATGCTTACATAAATAAATAGAAAAAGAGAAGATCAATGAATTGGGCATACAACTAAAAAAGCTACAAAAAGAACAACTTAAAAATCCTCAACTAAACACAAATTAGAAATATTGAAAACCAAAGGAAAAATTAAGAAAATTGAAATTAAGAAAACTATTGAACTAATAAATAAAACTAAGAGCTGGTTTTATGAAAAAAACAATAAAATAGATAAACCTTTGGTTAATTTAATTAAAAAAAAGAAAGAAGAAAACCAAATTACTAGTATCAAGAATGAAAAGGGTGAAGCTACCACCAAGGAAGAGGAAATTAAAACAATAATTAGGAATTATTTTGCCCAACTATATGCCAACAAATTTGACAATCTTAGTGAAATGGATACATATTTACAAAAATATAAATTGCCCAGATTAACAGAAGAGGAAGTAAAATACTTAAATAACCCCATCTCAGAAAAAGAAATTGAACAAGCCATTGATGAACTCCCTAGGAAAAAATCTCCAGGGCCAGATGGATTTACATGCAAATTCTATCAAACATTTAAAGAACAATTAATTCCAATACTATATAGACTATTTGGGAAAATAGGTGAAGAAGGAGTCTTACCAAATTCTTTTTATGATACAAATATGGTGCTGATACCTAAACCAGGAAGAGTCAAAACAGAGAAAGAAAATTATAGACCAATTTCTCTAATGAATATAGACAAAAAAATTAAAAAAATTAGCAAAGATTACAGCAACTTATCACAAGAATAATACACTATGACCAGGTAGGATTTATACCAGGAATGCAGGGTTGGTTCAATATTAGGAAAACTATCAGCATAATTGAGCATATCAACACCAAAACCAACAGAAACCACATGATCATCTCAATAGATGCAGAAAAAGCTTTTGACAAAATACAAACCCATTCTTATTAGAAACACTAGAAAGCATAGCTGTAAATGGAGTCTTCCTTAAAATAATAAATAGCATCTATCTAAAACCTTCAGCAAGCATATATGTAATGGGGACACTAGAAGCATTTCCAATAAGATCGGGGTGAAACAAGGATGTCCATTATCACCACTGTTATTCAATATGTACTGGAAACCTTAGCTTTAGCAATAGAAGAAGAAAAAGAAATTGAAGGTATTAGAATAGGCAAAGAAGAAACAAAGCTATCACTCTTTGCAGATGACATGATGATATACTTAGAGAATCCTAGAGAATCAAGTAAAAAACTACTTGAAATAATAAACAACTTTAGCAAAGTTGCAGGCTATAAAATAAACCCACATAAATCATCAGCATTTCTATATATTACCAACAAAGCCCAACAGCAAGAGATAGAAAGAGAAATCCATTTAAACTTACTGTAGACATTATAAAATATTTAGGAGTCTACCTCCAAAACAAACCCAGGAACTCTATGAACACAATTACAAAACACTTTTCACACAAATAAAATCAGATCTAAATAATTGGAAAAACATCAGTTGCTCATGGGTAGGCCAAGCTAATATAATAAAATGACAATCCTACCTAAGCTAATTTACTTATTCAGTGCCACACCAACCAAACTACCAAAAAAAATTATTTCATAGAGTGAGAAAAAATAATAACAAGATTCATTTGGAAAAACAAAAGGTCCAGAATATCAAAGGAACTAATGAAAAGAAATGCAGGGAAGGTGGCCTAGCAATTCCAGATCTTAAATTGTATTATAAAGCAGCAATCATCAAAACTGCTTGGTACTGGCTAAGAAATAGAGTGTGATCAGTGGAATAGGTTAAATATGCAAGACACAGTAGTCAATGACTATGTAATCTATTATTTGATAAACCCAAAGACCCCAGCTTCTGGGATAAGAACCCACTTTGAAAAAAACTGCTGGGAAAACTGGAAAAGAGTATGGCAGAAACTAGGCATAGACCAAATTTCACACCATATACCAAAATAAAGTCAAAATGGGTTCATGACTTAGATATAAAGGCTGATACTATAAGCAAACTGGGAGAACAAGGAATAGTTTACCTATCAGATCTATGGAGAACAGAAGAATTCATGACCAAACAGGAGATAGAGAACATTACAAAAGCAAAATGGATAATTTTGATTACATTAAATTGAAAAGTTTTTGCACAAAGCCAATGCAACTAAGATTAGAAGGAAGGTAGAAAATTGGGAAAGAATTTTTACCACCAGTCTCTCTGATAAGAGCCTCATTTCTAAAATATATAGAGAATTAAGACAAATTTATAAGAACAAGCCATTCCCCAATTGATAAATGGTCAAAATATGAACAGACAGTTCTCAGATGAAGAAATTAAAGCCATCTATAGTCATATGAAAAAATGCTCTAAATCATTGATTAGAGAAATGCAAATCAAAACAACTCTGAGGTACCACATCACACCTATCAGATTGGCCAACATGACAAAACAGGAAAATGATAAATGTTGGAGAAGATGTGGGAAAATTGGAACACTAATGCATTGTTGGTGGAGTTGTGAAATGATCCAACCATTTTGGAGAGCAATTTGGAACTATGCCCAAAGGGCTATAAAAATGTGCATACCCTTTGACCCAGCAATAGCACGTCTAGGGCTATATACTAAAAAGATCTAAAAATGGAAAAAACCCACATGAACAAAAAAATATTTATAGCAGCTCTTTTTGTGGTGGCTAAGAATTAGAAAATGGGAGGATGTCCATCAATTTGAGAATGGCTAAACGAGTTGTGGTATATGAATGCAATAGAATACTATTGTGCTATAAGAAATGATGAGCAGGCAGACTTCAGAAAAACCTGGAAAGACTTATATGGACTGATGCTGAGTGAAGTGAGCAGAACCAGGAGAACGTTGTACATAGTAATAGATACATTGTGTGATGACTAACATTGATAACTTAGCCCTTCTCAGCAATGCAAGGATCTAAGACAGTTCCAAAAGTCTCATGATGGAAAATGCTATCCACATCCAAAGAAAGAACTAAGGAGTTTGAATGCAGATTAAAGCATACTATTTGCTATTTTTTTTTCTTCTGTTGTATTTGTTTCTTCTTTCTTGTGGTTCCTCCTATTGGTTCTAATTCTTCCTTACAACATCATAATGCGAAAATATGTTTAATGTATGTATATGTATAGCCTGTATCACACTGCATGTCATCTTGGGGAAGGAGGTAGGGAGTGAGGGGAAAAAAATTTTAAAACTGAAAAGCTTATGGAAGTGATTGTTGCTAAATCAAAATAAATTAATAAAGTTTTAAAAAATGAAAAAAAAAGAAAAAGGGAAGAACAAAATCTTAAGAACCAATTGTCCAATTAATAATTAGAAATGCTTAAGAGGAGAAAGAACCAAAACTGACGCAAGATTTTTCACTAGAAATTAGGTACCATATAAAGTGTAATTTTGATAAGTCTCTAATAATACCCCCTCTGACTCTCTTTTATATGGATTCTTAAAAGTGTTTATTTTCTATAGGAGAGACTGAAATAATGCATTAGTCTTAAATATTTAAGGATCCATATTACCTTTGAAATATGAAGGTAGGAATTATTCTCAGTTCCAGCTCTGTTTCTAAGCAATGCCAAGAAGTCACCTGCAGATTATTCATACATTCAAAGAAAGGCACTGTCATTTCTTCGGAGTTCCACAAAGACGGACTTGGGAAAGATGATATATATTTTATATTTGGCAAAACATTTCCATTTTGGATGATAATACAGAAAAGCAACTTCTCACAGCTGTTAGTAACATTGATGCAGTGTAGTTTGACCCTCCTGATGGCCAGACCAACTGCAATAATATAAAATGTAAGTGGAAGAAATTATGAGAGGCTGTCAACCAAAAAGTCTTCAGTATAGCATGAAAATAAAACATTGTCATGAGTACCAGCCTGAAGAAACTGAGTTGGATATTTCCCAGTAATTCTCTCCTAAGCATAAGCTATAATATCAACATCTTATACTGATGATTTTCAAATATTTTTGCAAAGACCATTTCATTTCATGAAATCTCTTTTAAAATGACATCCAGAATATGGTTACTTTTAAAATTAATAAAATAAAAATTAATTTTGTTGCATTTATCTTTTTAAGGAATTGTATCATGTACCTCCAGGCTTTTGAGATACTCAGAAACAACTGAGTTCACAGGGTAGAGATTATTTCCAGTTGAATCCTCTGATCCTATTCTATACTTAAATCAATATAGATACAAAATCACTGTCAAAAAAAAGTATTAAAACAAAAAAGAAAATATGATTTCAAGTCAGAATATTTGGATTGAAAGCTTGGCATTAGCTCAGTGAATATGTCACATGATCATAGGACCCACTGAGGACAGAATTGCAGAAACACGATTATTAATGTTGAAGCAACCGTTAATGGTGATTCAAACCAACTCACATCAGAAGAGTACTCATTACAACATAACCCATAAAAGCTTATCCAGGCTTTGCATGCAGATTCTAGAAGTGAGAGAACACTCCTCATCCTGAAGCTATCTATTTCAAAATTGGTCTATATAGTGCTAATCATTGGGAAGCTTGCCCTCATATCAAGAACTAATGGATCTTTTTGCAATTTCTGCTTGTTGTTCCTAGTTTTGCCCCTGTGCCCAAATAAAATAAATTTAACAATTCTTCTACATGGCAACCCTTCCAATACCTGTGTAATTGAGAGGCTGGCCAATGAAGGCCCAGAATGTAAAACATGCATGGATGTTCTCAGTTTTGTTTAAATCCCAACCATTCCCAAGCCAATCTCCCATCTCAAGTTTTTTTTTTCCTTTAGGAATTTAAATATAATCTAGTTCATTCAGTCAAATCTTATGTCACATAAATTTAAGGCTCTTCACTATTCTTGTTGCCATCTCCCACCACACCCCTCCTTTTTTGTTCTCCACATTTTCTACTTATCAATAGCTTTCTTTGTATGTGACATCAAGAACTTAATGTAAGAAAAACATGACTTAATTATCTAAAAAAAGAGAATGATTTAGAGGTAGGGATGATATGTTCAGGAATCCTCTCTGATTTACCCCCACCTATATATACATATGTTTGTGAGTATGCTTATATAAAGTGTGTATATGTGTGTACATGTGTATATATGCATGTATGCATGTATAAATACATATAGACACCTTTATACATATATAGTATACATATGCATGAGTTTACAAGGTGATAATAGTGCTGGGGAACTGACAAAACATAGGCGATGGTCAATATGTGGCACTAAACTATTATCAGTAAGTTTTCATTTGCTTGCTTGTTTGTTTTGTTTTGTTTTGTTTGGTTTGGTTTGGTTTTTGTTCCTGCAAGTTCTCTCAACCATGTTGGCATTTCTGAGAAATGGGGCCTAGTTCATAGACATTGAAACTCACATGATGTTGAGAAAGGAGTCCTGCATCTGCATTTCCTAGGATTTAAGAAGTCAACAACAAAAGGGAAAATTGAAAAACAACAAAAACAAACAAACAAACAAAACCGATTCTTCAAGGAGTCACATTGTCCATTAAGTTCTAGGAAGAAGTCTACAATGTAAAATGTTTTTGAAGGCCTTAAAGGTCTTTTGATAATCTGAAGGCATTCTTGCTTTAGCTCTACAAGTCAATCTGAAAGAAATACTTCTCGATTTGTCCCTGATGCGTTTCTTGGATCAGACAAAACTGAACCATGCATAGTTAAGAAATCATCTATATTCAGATAACTACCAAATATTGCATATTTTTACCTAAGTTTCATCCCTATATCAACAACTACCTGATGGAACATCTCTACTTGATATTCTACATGCATTTCAAACTCAACATATACAAAACAGAACAGGCCTAGATTCTGCACATTTACAAAATATTGAGTGATGAATCTATCACCAATTTTGGATATTCATCAAATTCTTTTCTTTAGTAATTTTTTGGTTAAATGTTGCCATCTCTTTTTTTGATACTCATAGGCACCTAGGATAGTGAGATTATAATAATTATCATTTTGTTGTTGCATAACAATTATAATTTTATGTATTTAACAAGGAAATCTATTGATGTATCAATTATTACATATGTAAATTAATATTGACTTGAATACATTGTAACTAAATTATTCTGCCCATATGTGAAACATTAAGTGTTCCCCTAAATACTTTTAAATTTCCTTCCTTTCAATCAAGAATCATAAACAAATATTGAAAAACATTTATCTTTTATTAACCACTTACCATATGACTATGTGCCACCCACAGTTCTGAGCCTGTGTTGTGTGTCTATAACATGCATATATATATATATATATATATACACACACACACACACACACACACACACACACACACACACACACACACATACATACACACATAGTGAATATGTTTATCAACATGTATTTCTGGGAGACAATATACAAATAAGCAATGAATTGGAACCAGAATTGAATATGAAGAAGAGAGGAAGAAGAATTGCTTTGAGAAATTTTAGTGCTCTTTTAATGACCCCGGGCTTCCTCTGGAAGCCTCTAGGATGTTACTTTAATACCAAGATTTTACTAGTTTTGCTCTATGGCTTCAAGTCACAGAATTAAAAAAAATTAATATCACACAAAGGTCAATAGCAGGCTTATGTTATTGTGGGTTAGAACAGGTAAGTAACATAACAACTGATAAACTTCAAAGAAAAACAAGAATAGAAGATGTTAATAACAACATGCATGACAGAGAAGATAGGTTGGCAAACTGGCAAGGGCAAAGAATGATATATGGATAGCCACAGTATTTCACTTGTATCTTTATAATATTGGGGAAAAGAAAGAAGGTTTCCAGCACATTGAATGGATGATCTCCCATGGTGAATTTATGGAACATTACAAGAGAAACACAGAATAAGTACCATGCATGAACTATAATCTATATCATTAGAGGGAAGGAATTTTCAAGTTGTCAGTCAGTTAGTTAATAAATATTAAGTGCCTACAATGTTCCAGCTATAAGATCAGTACTAAGGATACAAAGAAAGGCAAAAAAGTTTCTGCCATCAAGAATCTCACCATTTTATGGGAAACATTTAAGCAACTATGTGTGATCAAGTTATATACAGGATAAATTTGAAAAAAAAATTAACAGAGGAAGAGCACTAGAATTAAGGGGAATCTGGAAAGCCTTCTTGACAAAGGTGGGATTTAAGTTGTGATGTAAAGGAAAACAGAGAAGCCAGCAGAAAAATGTGAGCAAAAAGAACATTCCACAGATGGAGAAATGCCAGTGAAAATGGCCAGTGTCAGGTCATGGAGTGTCTTATTTGAGGAACCTGGAAAAAGACCAGTGTCATTGAGTCACAGAATGAATGGTGAGATGAGGTTTAAGAAAACTTGAAAGTGGAGAGGGGGAAGTTTATGAAGAACTTTCAGTCCATTACAGGATTTTATATTTGATTGTGCAAGTGATAGAAATGGACTGAAGGGATTTTGTCACACCTGTTCTTTGGGAAGATCATTTGGGCAGCTAAATGAGGATGGAGTGAAGTGGGGACAGACTTGTGTTGTGTCATGGAGACCAACCAGCAGGCTATCAAAATACATCAGGTTTCATGTGATGAGGGTTTGCACCAGGGTGGTGGCAGTGTCTGAGAAAGAAGGGTGAAAAGGATCAGCATTTATATAGTACTTATTGTAGGTCAGGCATGGTACTAAACCATTTTTCTTTTACAAATATTATCTCATTTAATCCTCACAACAACCATTCTAGGTAGGTGCTATTATTATTCCCCATTTTAAAATTTAGGAAAATGAAGCAGAAGTGAAGTGCCTTGCCCAATATCTCACAGCTAGTAAGTGTCTGAGGTCATATTTGAACACTAGTCTTCCTGACTCTAGGAGCAATCCATTCACTGTGACACCAATTGCTTGGGAGGAGTTGAGTAGGACTGAAGAGATCACAGGTTCATGTGTGTATTTGTAAGGAAAAGTGATCTATAGTTTTGTTTTAATGCTGTATTTACCAGGTTTTTAAATTAGCATTGTAAAATCCTTTAAAACATTTAGTCATAACTCATCAGTTTGTATACTTATGAATTATATATATATATATATATATATATATATATATTTATGTGTCATAAAATATAAAGGCTATTTGTACTTGAAAGTTTTAAAAATAATTCCCTTATGACTCTCTATGGGCAAGCTATTTTTAGTATTGTTAATGTTTTATTGGAGGCTAATTCAGTGATGAGTTAGTTTATCTTTTCCTCAAAGATCTTTTTAAATTTAAGTTGTTAACTTTGTGTCACAGCAATTTGGATTATTTGTATCTTTGTAGGTAATCATTTATTTTCTGTGGGCTTTATATTTGATAAGACAGTAGTTTGAACTATTTGCTAACAAAATTCTTAGTTTCTTTTGTTTGTTTTGTTTTTATTCCAGTCTCTCTTTTCTTTCATTTGTAATTGTGGGAATTTTCATTTATTCTAATTTTTAAATAAACTTGCTAATAGTTTGTCAATTTTATTCATCTTTATAAATAGTTCCTGGTTATTTTTTAGCAATTCAATTTTCTTCCATTCTCTGTTATATCCACTTCTATTCTTAACTTTATAATCTCACCCCCTAAGTCTTTCTTTGGACTATTCTTTTATCCTTTTCTAATGCCTTTATATTTAAATGTAATTTATTTCTATCTGTTAATGCATTAAGTGTTCTGTGGTGTACATTTTTTAGGAATTAATTTTGTTATTTTTATATTTTATTTTATTTAGATTGGATCTGTGATTTATTGGTGTAGGGATTATGTGGTTCCTTCAATCAATACCTCACACTGACATTTTCTCTTTGACATAGTAGGAGAAAATTCCCAGGGAGCACTAAGGAGTTACATATGTTGGCCAAAGTCACACAATCATTATTTATGAGACTAAGGATTTGATCTCAGATCCTCTGCACCACATGAGTGGCCTTTCCTATCATATGGCACTGCGCCTGTTAGATTCTGTTATATTATTTTGTTTTGTTTTATTTTTTGTCTTTAAGTACTCTATTATAATTCATTTTTCTCTGATACAGTGATTATGTAATATAACATTTTTGGGAGTATATGTAACTACACCTTTGGTACATATTTTAGTTGCTTAATTCAAATGATATTGCTTAATTGTTGGTAAAAAAAAGTAGTTTATATTATTTCTGTTTTCATTCCTTTAGGTAGCATTTTCCTTTGATCTAGGATGGGAATCAGTGTGATACTGAATTTTGAGTCAAAGGACATGGGTTTAAATCTTAATGTTGACATGTATTACCTAAATGATCTTGGATATCACTTAACTCTTCTAAGTATTGTTTTTGGTATTTGTAAAATGATATGATTGAAATTTATGATCCCTAACTTGTGTTCCCTTTCTAACTCTGTGACTCTGTATGATCAACTTCTGTGAGTGACCCATGTGTACATGAAATTAATATGTATCCCCTGCATTTCTCATTAGTGATCTCTTTGGACTTTTAATTCTAATGTCATATCTATTTTTGTTGTTGTTCCACTTTTAATTTTATTCATATGCTTAAAATGGACTACTAAAGCACCCTATTACCTTATACATTTCAATCTTTTTAAAAAGTGTATTGGGTGCATTTGGGGAATTTGAATTAAGAACAATTACATATTTATTATTTTTATTTTATTGTTATTGTTATTTGTTTTATTTTATTTTATTTGTATTTATTTATATTATTTTATTTTATTTGTTAATGCCCATATCTGTGTTTTTCATTTTTTTATTGTGAATTCTGCTTTATCAGATATCATTAGTGACACTCCTACTTGTTTTATTACTTGTGACAATCCTATGACGTATTTTAGATTAGCCTCTTAATTTTGAGTTAATTAGATATGTTTGCTTTCCTTCCAGCAAAATTGGGTGAACTCCTAGTGAAGAATTTATAGGAGAACTGGGGCAAGAATTGAATGAAAGGAGATGGTATGGATGGGTTGCAAGCATCATCATTAAAGAAAATACTCATATTCATTGCATTTAGCTCTATGAAAACAAGAATGTATTTTTGTTCTAAATGTGATTCATATACATAGAGCTTTAAAAGAAGTAATAGTTTTAAAAACGAAATAATTCTGAAGGATTATTACTTTATAATTACTATTGTTATTGTTACTCCTACTGTTATTTTTTAAACCACTATCATACAGGCAAGCATTGGGTGAGATAACAGTTCACATTTGCATATCACTTTGAGCACTTTAAGGACATCATTTCATTTAGCTTAACAAGTTATGAGGAATATACTATAGTTTAGGTATTATCATCCTCATTTTACAGATTAGGAAACTGAATCATTGAGAAGGTAAGTGAATTACTCATGGTCACACAACAATTAAGTATCAGTAGTGAAATTTAAACCCCATTCTTCCTTACCCCAAGCTAACTATTTTCATCTTTAATGCTAAAGCAGTCTCTCGTTTACAATATACAAAATTTCATTAAGATATGGTCTTCTTAGGGGCAGCTAGGTGGCACGGTGGATAGAGCACTGGCCCTGAAGTCAGGAGGACCTGAGTTCAAATCTGACCTCAGACCAAACACTTGACACTTACTAGCTGTGTGACCCTGGACAAGTCACTTAACCCCAATTGCCTAAAAGAAAAAAAAGCAAAAAAAAAAAAAAAGATATGGTCTTCTCATCAAGCTCAATAATTTCTCCTTTAAAATATCTGAATTATTACCATTTGGAATAGAAATTATTTTCTTCTACAAAATTTCAGAATATACAAGATGCAATGGGATGAAATTAAAGCAAAGTATATATTGGCTTAAGATAAAGAACTCCTCCTCCTCCTCCTCCTCTTTCTTCTTCTTGTTTTTCCTTCAGTATTTTTATGCCTCTTTTACCAAGTTGTTAATTCTCTTCTCATAATTTTCTTGCATCACTCAGTTATTTTCTAATGATTTTGTCTGTTATTCTTATTTCTTTCTTTAACTCTTCCAGGTAGTCTTCTTGGCCTTGTGTTCCATTTGCTTTTATTTTATTTTTTTTGAATTGAATTGAATTTTTTTTTTACTTTGAGACTTTATTTGTAGCTCTTTTCATATTGTTGTCTTCTTCTGTGCTAGTACTTGTGTTGGTCCTGGAACTGTGACCAGTCCCCTGCTCTCCTGCATCTGCAAATTCTAGTGCTTCTTTCTGACTTGGAGCTAAAACCAAGGCTCCTACTCTTTTGTGAGCAATCACAATCACTCTTCCACACAGTGGAACTATGACCAGGGCCCCTACTCTCCTGCAGCCACAAATCCTAGTGCTCCTCTTGCCCCTGGAAATGTTTCTAGACCCCTTAATCCCCTGTGGCTGCAGGTACTAGTGCTCCTTTTCACCCTGAGACAGCAGCCTGGAACTGTGTATAGACAATGTAACATGATCCTGCACCCAGTGCCAGCAAAGAGTCCCCTGTGGTCTCTTTCTGAGCAGTTTTCCTGAGTGCTTCTGAATCTGCTGCTGCCACTTGTTGCAGCCACTTTTAAAGCCTGCTGCTGTTATTGCTCAGTCTTGGGTTTACTCTGAGGTAGCCCCCCATCCCACTATCACAGACCTCTCTTTCCAAGCTCTTAAGTTGTTTAGGCAGGAAAAATGTCTCACTCTGACCTTTTGTTGGCTTTGCCAGTCCAAAATTTGATTTGATATGTTATTTTAACATAGTTTGGGGGGGAATGTTGGGAGAATTCAACTGAGCTGGTACGTGTAGTCTGCCATTTTGGCTCCACGTCCTCCTCAAAAATTGAATTTTGAAAACATTTTCAACCTAGACTTTATGCTTTGTTATTGGATTATATGTGGTTTTTTATGTACAAGAAATATAAATCAAGTGAGCAATCATTTATTAAGTAGTTACTATGTGCTGGACACTGGGCTAACCTCTGGTTATACAAAGAAAAGTAACAATAGTCCCTACCTCCAGGGACCTCACATTCTAACGGGGAAGATTATAGGCAGACAACTCCATAAAAATAAGGTAAACAAAGTGAGTGAATTTGAGGTAATCTCATGGGGAAAGCACCAGCATAAGAGGACTCAGAAAAGATTTGCTATAGAAAATAGGTTTTGGGCTGAGTCTCGAAGAGATTCCAATGAATATACAAAGTGGAGGTAAGAAGTGAAAATACCCCATGGCTAGCAACAGTCATTAAAAGTAAAATATATAATAAGAAGATGGAATTGTTTTGTGGGAGGGATAGCAACTAGTGTCATTGGGATCCTAAAACACAAAAGGGTAGTAAAATATAAGAAGACTGGAAAGGTAGGAAGGGCTAGGCCATGAAGGACTATAAAAGTCAAACAGGTTTTATTTTATTTTATTTTTTTTATTTAGGATGATTAGAGAGGCATTGGAATTTGTTGAACAAGGCTTGTGAACACTTTTTTTTTTAGCTTAATGGAGGATGGGCTAGAGTGGAGAGAGATGTGAAGCAAAGAGATTACCCAACTATATTGCACTAGTCTAAGAATGATGTGATTACTTTGCAGCAGAGTAGTGGAAGTGTCAGGGGAGAGAAGGAACCATGTAGGAGAGATGCTGTGAATGTAGAATCAACATTACTTGCAAGAGTTGGTCATAAGAGACCAATGAGATACAATGAGTAATCTAGGATGATTGCATTAATTTTTTTTTAAATTATACTAAAAAAACCCAATCAGTCAAAATTAAAATAAAAACAGAAAATGGGGAAAAAATACAAGATTCTCTGATAAAGACTTAATTATTAGAGACCTAATAATTTCTCAAATATATATAGAGAACTGAGTCAAATTTATAAGAATATGAGTCATTCCCCAGTTAATAAATGGTCAAAGGATATGAATAGACAATTTTCAAAAGAAGAAATCAAAGTTATCTACAGTTGTAAAAAAATGCTCCAAATCACTATTGATTAGAGAATTGCAAATCAAAACAGTTCTGATGTACAGCCTCACACCTGTGATATTGCCAAATATGACAGAAAATTAGAATGACAAATATTGGAGAGGATGTGGAAAAATTGGAGCCCTTATTCATTGTTGGTGGAGTTGTAAACTGTTCCAGCTATTCTCGACAGCAATTTAGAACTATGCTCAAAGGGCTAAAAAATCATACATATCCGTTGATCTAGAATACCAAGTCTGTGTCCCAAAGAGATTAAAAAAAAAAGTAAGAGGACCTATATGTAGAAAAATATTTGTAGTCCATCTTTTTCTTTTTTTGGTGGCAAAGATTTGGAAATTGAGCGGATACTTTTCAGTTGGGCAATGGCTGAAGAAGTCATGGTGTATAATTATGATTTAATACTATTGTGCTCTAAGAAATGGTGAGCAGGATAGGTTCAGATAAACCTGGGAAATTTTACATGAATTGGTGTAAGGCAAAGTGAATAGAATCAAGAGAACACTGTACACAGTTATAGTAATGTTATATAATAATTAACTGTGAATAACTTAGTTATTCTCAGCAATACATTAAGACAGCTCTAAACCACTTATGATGAAAAATACTATCCATCCCCAGAGAAAGAACTGATGGAGTCTGAATGCAGATTGAAGCATACTTTTTTTTAACTTTATCATTTTTTTTGGTCTGTTTACTTTTGCAACATGGCTAATATTGAAATGTGTTTTGTTTGACTGCACATGTGTCATGTATATCAAATGGCTTGCTTTCTCAAGGACTGGGGAAGGGGTATAAAGGAGCAAGAGAATTAAGGACTCAAAAATTTAAGAAATTAATTTTTAAAATTATTTTTGCATGTAACTAAAATATATTAAAATCTTTAAAAATTAAAAAATCAAGTTTAGAAAGTTTTTCTAAAGATTAATGTTATCATTAATACATATCTTACTGGCATTCAGTTTTTGTTTCTATTGTTTTAGAAGCAACACTTCAAGGAAGATTTATTTTTCATATAAATACATAGAAATTTTGTTATTTACCATGTATAATTATAGAAAAATACCATGGCTTGGTCTGAGATCTGTTACAGTAGTTCAAGTCGGTTGCAATGTTCTCTGACAAAATGAATGTGATGGAGGACAACACATCACTGCAACATTTCATAAAACTGGAATATTTATGAAAATGTCCATGGTTCAATTTTCTTAAATACCAAAAATCATAAGGAAATTAAAACTCTTTGCAATAGCTTTCTTTCTGTCTCTGTCTTTCTATATGGCATATATGTATACATACATACATATATTCTTGGAAAAAGAATATTTACACATATTCAAATAATAAAGACCATACTTATTCATAATGTGCAGTTAGGTAATTATGAATATGTGTTCAATTCATAAACACATTTATATGTAATATATGCATAGAGTTGTGGCAGTGACGATGATTTAGACAGAGCATAAAAACATCCTTTAATTTTTCTTGTTATTTTAGCTTTCTAAAAAATGTCTTTAATTTGCTTACTTCTTTATAAGCTGACATAATTCCTCTTTTGTGCTATACTTTTCAAATATATAACCATTTTGTCTCCCCGGAGGCCAGAAACAAAACTCAAATCCATTCTAGGTAATTTTCTTGGGTCTTTCCATTACTACTGTGACTAGGGCCAAATTCTTGCACCACGAGACTCAGAAGAGTTCTAACACAGCCAGGGAAATAGTGGAAGAAAGGATTGTGGTAGAAACCTTTTTAAATAGCTTTACTATCCTTGAAATAGGAAATGTGTTGCAATGAGTTCTGTAAAAGCCAAGATAACTTTTCTATTTTAAAAGGACCACTATCTCAGGGGTAACTTTATCCAGCCTGTGCTATAGCTTCACGTTGATGATTTGAACAAGGAGCTTCTGCTGATTTCAGAAAGAGTTGTTCTCAGCGATAGGCTGTGAAAAGATCGAGAGCAGTATAAGAAAGCTAAATGAATCCAATAAAATGCTTATGAGTCCACCAGGGTAAGCTTACCCAAAATGGAATTCGATTGTGAGTGCCACTAAAGAATGGGAATTTTACATTTCTGGAAACAAGCCTGGATTAACTGAAGCTGATAATCTCCTGCTAAAGCATCATGACAATAACGTGCAATTTTCTTAAAAACATAATGGGGGGACTACTGGGGATTCAGTTGTCATTTTGTCGTCTTCCTAACTCTATATGAGATGGCAGCCAAGTCAACATATACAAATTATAGCCAGCCTTCATTTAGACAGTTTATACAAATGCCATTACATTTACAATGCTGCATCAGGTTGCTAGAATGAAATAAAATTTTAACACGCACATATGTAAATATTAATTAATACCAATTCTTTCTTCTATTTAACATCATATAGTTAGATCTCAAATAGACCTTAGAGATCATTTAGTTCAATTTATATCTAAGAGCTCTTAAACTGAGAAAGGAGACTTGCCTAGTTGCAAACAGGTAACATGTGCTAGACACAAAGTTTATACTTACGTCCCAATTCCTTTGATTATAGATGCAATACTTTCTCTACTGGTCATCCCTCTGAAATAGCTCATTACAATTCTTCCACTTAGTAGGAGCAAGGGGAATAAATATTTATATGGCATCTTCTCTGTGCCAGGCACTATGCTAAGTGACTTTTTCCAAATATCTCCTTTTATCCCCACAACAACTTCAGGAGAGAAGTGTTTGTTATTATCTCCATTTTGCATTTGGGGAAATTGAGGCAAAGAAGTTAAATCATTTGACCAGGTTCACAAAGCTAAGAAATACCTGAAGGTGGATTTATACATAGGCCTTACTGACTCCAGGTGCAACACTCTACTCAATGCACTACCAGTTCCCTTAGTACAGTGTCTTTTGAAATCACTGGGCAAAAAATTTCATCACCTGGCCAGGTGGCAAGCTTGTCTTTCTGCATCTGTGTGTGTGTGTGTGTGTGTATTTCCTTCTGACTTGAAACTCAGTGTTCACTTATATCCTCAAAATTTGTACATGCTGCATATATACAGTGTCTCAAAAATCTTAGTGCAGTTTTCAGCTTTAAATTATTTGGGACACTGCATATTTTATACACTTTAATATAAAGGCTGAATCGTAAAGTGTTAATTGCAAGTTCATTCAGGGGTAGACATTTAATAGAGGGTCACCTTTTTAAAAAAATTGTATTTACTTTTTCTCTGTCATCATTGTACTATTTGAAATCTAAGGAGAATTTTGTAACAAGCATTTAGTTAATGCAATTGCCATAGGTCTTCCTTCTCTAACTTTTCTTTTATTAGAAGACTTTTTGCTGAAATATAGTGTGACCATGAGGTGATGTCCTGAAGAATCCTAGCTGTTCATTAAGCTACCTACAGAACCAGACTGGAAATAGAATGAAAAGGTCATTAGGGCAGACCTTT
This sequence comes from Phascolarctos cinereus, assembly GCF_003287225.1. Taxonomy (NCBI): domain Eukaryota; kingdom Metazoa; phylum Chordata; class Mammalia; order Diprotodontia; family Phascolarctidae; genus Phascolarctos; species Phascolarctos cinereus. Next base: position 446,069,658 of record NW_027555847.1, on the reverse strand, counting down.
TATGAGTGACTATTCCTACTTCTTTTCCTAAAAATGTGGTATCTTAGGTAATTCTATTTAGTTAGGTAGTTAATTCTTGTTAGCTATTTGGTTTTGAGCTGAGCTTCATCAGAAATGGATGAATGAATCACTGAATAAATCAGTGAAAAAGCAGTTTACTAACAATGACTGGCATATAGTACTTAATGAATCAATAAGGAGGGAGGGCCAACCAGAGCTCTAACATCCTTTCAGGTCTAGTAACCTTATCAGACCATCAAATAGCAATTCAGATTAAGAGATATGTGCTAAGTATGTATTGTGTGCAAAAAACTTTGATAGGCAATTGGGAAGATAAAACATAAGAAAAAATTAACAAAACAGCATATACCTTAATAAATATCTATTGGTTGATTTTCTAGAAATGCAATTAAAATATAATGATAAAAAAGTTAACAAAGAGGGTAAAGTGAAATCTTAGCTTTCATTTTATTCTTTCCTGCTCTTTTTCTTGTAAGTAGTTGAGAGGCATCAAAACACAAACATAATTAGGGATACTACAACCAGTAGAGAGATTGTCAAACTAATTGTTGTGACTTAGCTACTTTTCTTCCACCTCAGCTCTTTAGTTAAAGTACTTAGGAGAGATAGGAAACACTTCCTCTTTTTTTTTTTCTGCTTCCCACCCCAATATCACACAATTGAGGGGAATAAGCATTTTGTATGAACTAATTGCTGAGAGGAGCTTGTAATCTCTCTTAACCTACAAGACAGATTTTTTTCTTTTTTTAAAAAATTCTTTATTTTTAGTTTTCAACATTTATTGCACAAGATTTTGAGTTCCAAGTTTTCACCCCATCTTGCCCCTCCAGTCACCCCAAGATGGCATGTGTTCTGAATATCCTTTTCCCTAGTCTGCCCTCCCTTCTATCTCCCTGCCCCCTCTCTTATCCCCTTCCCCCTCTACTTTCCTGTAGGGCAGGATGGATTTCTGTACCCCATTTCCTGTATTTCTTATTTCCCAGTTGCATGTGAAAACATTTTTTTTAAACACGTGTTTTGAAAACTTTGGGTTCCAAATTTTCTCCCTTCCTCCCTCCCCATCCACTCTCATTGAAAAGGCAAGCAACTCAATATAGGTTATGTGCAATTATGTAAAACACTTCCATAGTAGTCATGTTGTCAAAAACTAACTCTATTTCCCTTAATCCTATCCTTCCTCCCCCATTTATTCTGTTCTTTCTTTTGACCCTGTCCCTCCTCACAAGTCTTTCCTTCTGATTACCCCCTTTCCCAATCAGCCCTCCTTTCTATCATTCCTCTGCTCTTTTGTCCTCTTCTCCCCCTATTTTCCTGTAGGATAAAACATATTTCCATGCCCAGTTAAGTGTGTATGTTGTTCCCTCCTTAAGCCAAATCCTATGAGAGTAAGATTCACTCATAATCTCTTACCTTCCCCTCTTTCCCCTCCACTGTAATAGCCTTTTCTTCCTTTTTTTTGTGAGATAATTTACCCCTTTCTACCTCTCCCTTTCTCCTTCTCCCAGTGTAATCCTCTCAACCCTTAATTTTATTCTACAGATATGACCCCTTAATCTTCAACTCACCCTGTGCCCTCTATCTATCTATCTATCTATCTATCTATCTATCTATCTATCTATCTATCTATCTGTCTGTCTGTCTGTCTGTCTGTCTGTCTGTCTGTCTGTCTATCTATCATCTATCTATCTATCTATCTATCTATCTATCTATCTATCTATCTATCTATACACACATATAATTGTTTTCCCTCCAACTACCCTAATACTGACAAAGGTCTCATGAGTTATAAATATCATCTTTTCATGCAGGAATATAAACAGTTCAACTTTAATAAGTATCTTATGATTTCTTTTTCCTGTTTACCTCTTCATGTTCCACTTAAGTCTTGTGTTTGAAAGTCAAATTTTCTATTCAGCTTTGGTCTTTTCATCAAGAATGCTTGAAAGTCCTCTATTTCACTGAATTACCAATTTTTCCCCTGAAAGATTACACTCAGTTTTGTTGGGTAGGTGATTCTTGGTTGTAATCCTATCTCCTTTGACCTCAGGAATATTATATTCCATGCCCTGCAGTCCTTTAATGTAGAAACTGCTAAATCTTGTGTTATTCTGATTGTGTTTCCACAATAATTGAAGTGTTTCTTTCTGGCAGCTTGTATTATTTTCTCCTTGACCTGGGAACTCTGGAATTTGGCTACAATATTCCTAGGAGTTTTCCTTTGGGGATCTCTTTCAGGAGGAGATCGTGGATTCTTTCAATTTCTATTTTGCCCTCTGGTTCTAATACATCAGGGCAGTTTTCCTTGATAATTTCTTGAAAGATGATGTCTAGGCTCTTTTTTTGATCATGGCTTTCAGATAGTCCAATAATTTTTAAATTCTCTCTCCTGGATGTATTTTCTAGGTCAGTTGTTTTTCCAATGAGATATTTCACATTGTCTTCTAATTTTTCATTCTTTTGGGTTTGTTTTACAGTGTCTTGATTTCTCATAAAGTCACTAACTTCCAATTGCTGTATTCTAATTTTTAAGGAAATATTTTCTTCAGTAAGCTTTTGGACTTCCATTTGGCCAATTTTTTTTTTTTAGGGCATTCTTCTCTTCATTGGCTTTTTGGACCTTTTTTGCCATTTGAGTAAGGCTATTTTTTAAGGTGCTATTTTCTTCAGTATTTTTATGGGTCTCATTTAGCAAGCTGTTGACTTGTTTTTCATGATTTTCTTGCATCACTCTCATTTCTTTTCCCCGTTTTTCTTCTACTTCTCTTCTCAAAATCCTTTTTGAGCTCTTCCAAGGCCTAGAACTGATTCATATTTTTCTTGGAGGCTTTGGATGTAGGAGCTTTGACTTTGTAATCTTCCTCTGGTTGCATGTTTTGATCTTCTTTGTTACCAAAAAAAGATTCTGTGGTCTGACACTTCTTTCGAGGTTTGCTCATGATCCCAGCCAATTACTTGAGTTGCAAACTCTTTATTAAGGTAGAGGTCTGCTTCCAATGTGTAGAATATATGTACTTTCCCAAGCTTTGGGGATTTGTCCAGTTGTTTTCAGAAATACTTCTAGGGCTCCATAAATTTTCAGTTCTTCCAAGGTGGTATGATAAGGGGTGAGGTGTTAACTCCTTTCCTGGCCTGTGCTGTGGTCTATGAGTGACCACAAGCAGTCTTTTCTGTCTTGGAACTGGGAGAAGGATTTTCTCTGTACCACCACTACAAGCTGCACCATGGCAGCGTTCCTCCTCACCCCAGGACTGCCCCTCAGAACTGTGACTCAGATCCAAGCACTGGCAAAGCAAGAGATTCCTGCCTCAGCACCAGCAAAGAGATCCCTGTAATCCCATCTGATCAGCCACTGGATTTCCCCTCAATCTGTGGGCCAGAAGCTCATGGGGCAGCCACCACCCCAGGGCCATGCTTAGGATAGGGCTGAGACTTAGCTTGTCTCTCATGGCAGAAACAGACTTCCCACTGACCTTCTAAGTTGTTTTTGGCATTTGTGGGTTGAGAATTCTGGAAACCGCCACAGCTGCCTGTGATTCAATCCTCTAAAGCCTGCTCCAGGTTTGCTGTGGCCTGCACGCCCATGCCATACTGTGCTCTCCTACCAGCCTGTCGCAATATACTTTTCTGATCAACCATCCAGTTTGTCTTGGTCTGGAAATTTGTTTTCACTCTGTTTTCATTCTGTGGGTTCTTCAGCTTTAGAATTTGTTTAGAGCTATTTTTTAGAGGTATTTGGAGGAGTTTAGGGGAGAGCTCAAGCAAGTCACTGCTTTCACTCTGCCATCTTGGCTCTGCCCTTCTACAAGACAGAATTTAGAAGTAGTGCAACTAAGAAAAGTGCAGTGACTTTCATTCCATTCTCTCTTTTTCTCCTTTGACTATGAGGTGTGTTAAGAAAGCACTCTATTGGCTGTACCTTGTGAACTTTTCAGTTTTCCAAGTAAAAATACACTGACTTCTCCAAGAAAAAAAAAGTGAAATAGGTGTTGAAAAAAAGTTGCAAATCCACAAGACTTTTTAGAATATGTAAAGTGAACTATGCTGATTAGCCATTTTACTTCTAGATAGTGAGAAAGACGCAAAGAAAAAGCCTGTGTGTCCCACGGATTGACAATAAAGTTGCGTGGTAAGATAGAATAAATGGCTACCATTTGATGTTTCTCAGATATTAATTTATCAGGACTGATATCTAAACTCCATCTGCCCACAGTCCTGCTGATTATACTGTGTTTGTATTCTTCTTAAAGATCTTTTGTTGTCATGGAATTTTTGAGTTGTTGAATGTCTAGTATTGATAAACTGTTGCTGGATTTTCAGAGGCTGAGTTGTGGTGCTACTTGATGTTCTTTATGCATCCATACAAGTTGGATTACATTCAGTCCTGGGGAAGTCTGACTTCTAATGAGAAAGAATTGGTAGATTCATACTCCACTTCATTGAACTCCTACCCTAACCTCCTAGGAATGTTTTACTTATGGTTTAGATTATGTTTGATAGCTGGAGTTTCCACAAAATAGGAGTAATTAAAAATGTACTCTATGCAAAAGGTGAATCAAGTGTGTGTGTGTGTGTGTGTGTGTGTGTGTGTGTGTGTGTGTGTGTGGTGGGGGTGCGGGGAGGGGCAGAGGGAAGGAGTTATGTATTCCTATATACAAATGGAAAGCAAAACACAGAATACTCAATAGAATGTATTTTGACCAAAACAAACAAAACCAGATTAACTACTTTCACAACTGGTGGGTGGTGGATACTTAAACCATAAGTAAAGTAGTACGAGATTGCTAATAAAACATTTCGCATTTCACTTTAGCTATATACTGTCCAAACAGCTCCTGGTATATGCCAGTCAGGAAAGTGGTCTTGGGCTAATCTTTGTGTTGCAGGTTATCTTTTTTTTAAGAATACTGGAAAAAAAATACTGGAATAGTTGTAGATGACTTCTCTCCTGACACTATTCATCTCTGACCTATGGGTCTCAGGGCCTTCAGAATTCTCCTACTCCTAAGTTCACCTCTAAGTCTGGACACATCTATTTTGGGAGAGAGAACTCATTCTTCCAATATAAGGAAAGAACAAACACACAAAGGTAGCCAAAATGCAGGCCCAGGCTTGCCTTAAGCAGTACATTAACTTTGGATTTTAAGTGCTCACAGTCACATGGAAATAAGGAAGAAGATAGAAGTATGCTGTGCCTCCCTCCATCTCCCTTAGGAAAACAACTCAAAACCATCCTGATAGAATTCCTGGGGGAAAAAAAGAAAGAAAGAAAGAAAGAAAGAAAGAAAGAGGAAAAGACTGAGGAGATAATTATTTCTCTATACACCCCTCAACTTTATAGACCTTTGGACACAGCAGCCAATAAGAAGAGTATTGTCTCAAAATTCAATCCCTTTAGCCCAGAGTCAGAAAGAGCTGAAAGAATGTCCTAAAGTTTCCACGTAGTCATTTAGATTGGCAACTCTGAGTGCACTCCATAGGATGGTTCCCAGAAGATATTTTAATCTAATCAGGGCAAGCTGTAGCTGCATTAGCAACTCCTATGTTACCTCATTTAATTTTCACAGCAAACCTAATAGGTGTTCATATCCTTATTTTATAGTGGAGAAAATTGAGGCTGAGACAGACTAAGTGCCCAGAGTCATGCAGTTGAGTGTCTAAGTTAGGATTCGAACTGAGGTCATGTCTGAATCCATATTTGGCACTCTATCCTCTTTGCCTCCACCTATCATCACTACCTCAATTACAATCCTGCCAGGGCTACATTTCTCTGGATCATTGCAAAGCAGCTCTGGAGCTAGAAGGGACTGCAATGACCATTTTTCCTTATTTTACAGAAAATAAACTGATCCCTAGAGTGATTCAGTGCCAGGCTCACACAGGTAGTGTCAGAGGTAGTATCTGAACCTACTTCCTCTGACATCTGAGCCACTGTTCTTTCTATTGTGCCACACTAGTCAGTAATCTCATTTGTAAAACTGAACTAGATGAATTCCAACTACCTTCATGGCTTTAAAAACACTGATAATATTTTAACTGTTTCCTGAAAGCACTGGTGAGGTATGTCATTATTGCCTTCCCATAGGCAAGGGTGACAGAATATATTTAATTTACTGATGTTATAGGTAGGCATGTGAGTTCACTCATCATCTTTCAGATTTCCAGTGCATAATGTTAGACATATGGACGATGTCATAGTCTGAGATTTATCTTCTACCTCTCTCTCTCTCTCTTTCTTTCTCTTTCTTTCTTTCTTTCTTTCTTTCTTTCTTTCTTTCTTTCTTTCTTTCTCGCATTTATTAGTATTATCGATTATATCAACAAAATTTTCTTTAATTTCAAAAGGCAATGGCATACCTTTCTATTTTGATGAAAAAATGTATTTCTAATAATGACAGCCTCTAATGAGATATTTAAGCTGTGATGGCAAGGTTTACATTAAAAAATGCCAGCTGCTGCTAACACATTCATAAATGGTTTGCCACAGCTTCTGTATCCAATCAATAAAACATTTTCGTGATGTATGTTTGTTGTGCCAAAGTGCCAGCATCAACCGTACAGGGAGATATGATGCAATTTGTTGCATGACAAGTCAAAAATGCAGGGTTCCAGACACAGAAATGAATTTCACAAATACTGAATAATTGAAAGGGAGGCAGTAATCTCTTCTTCAGGAAGCATTGTATACAAAACCTATCGTGCATACTCCGGACCCTCTCATGCCTTTTGGGAGCTGGCTATTATAAATGGTATGTCATGTTTCCAAGTATCATTTAATCAACAAATTTGTTTCTGTCTCAGTCATTTCCATGCTCACCTGGCACTCCAATCCTACACGGTTTGCTTTTTAGCTCTCCTATGCGGTAGTAAAGAGTATGTAAACTTAAATTATTGCATTCATTCATACTTATACTCCCGAGAAATTGTCATAATAGTATGTTTGAAACCATAAATGTCTTTCTCTCAATAGGATGAGGTTGCTGTTTCTGGGTCATAAATTACTACCGTGGGACATAACAGTGCCTTATTTAGCAGAGTCATGAAGACCAAAGTCCCAACAAATTATACACTGCTACCTTCCTTCAAACAATAGTGCACTTGGCAAGATGAATGCTGTTTACTTGAGTTTAGAATTTCTAATAAATGTTATTTATAGGGTATTAAGGTGACATAACCAGGTAAAATGCTTGTGTCAGGTAGAATATATGCAGGTGCAGTAGAGCTTGGAAACTATTGAGAGTCTACATTTCTTCTATGCTTATACTCATTTATTTATTTATCTGTTTATTGGTTTATTTTTATTTCTCTCTCTCACTTACTAATCTTTCATGGGCTCAAGTAATAGGGAATAACAGACTTGGGTACATGACACGCAAATTTGGACAGGTGACTAAGTAGAAAGTGATTTCAAATTTGGCAAAATTCTGAAAGACAGTGTTTATTTTTATGATTAAAAAGTTCCTTTCTGAAGTGTTCTCAGGGACCTGGTCCTTTCTTGAAATAGCTTTATTAAGATATTGGTGGGCACATTTGATTTGTGCCTACATAACCAGTTTATGGACATGCCTTCAAAACAAAAACCAAGGTACCAGGATAAATGGTTGGAGCAACCTGAGGCAACAGGGAATGGAAAAGTATACAATTTCTATGAGGAACTTAATTGTAAAGCAACATGTACATAATTGTAAAGCAACATGTACATGTAATGTAAAAGAAATTTAGAGCTGCTTCTAAGCCAAGGGCTATACATTTTCCCAAATTGCTTGCCCATAATTACAGACTCATTACTTTGCTCAACACAATATGTGCAACTGTTAAAAAATAAATGAATAAATAGTCTTCTTTTTTCATTGTGTTCAGCTATTTTCTTCTCTACTCAAAAATGTTTTATTTTTTTCTAGAATATTTTTATTAATTTATTTTGATTTATCAACAATCACTTCCATAAGCTTTTGAGTTTTAAATTTTTCTCCCCTCCCTCTCTGCCTCCCTCACCAAGACAATGTGCAATCTGATATAGGCTATACATATACATTCCTATTAAACATATTTTCACATTAGTGATGTTGTAAGGAAGAATTAGAACCAAAAGGAGGAACCACAAGAAAGAGAAAACAAAACAAAACAGAAGAAAAAAATGACAAATGGCATGCTTCAATCTACATTCAAACTCCATAGTTCTTTCTTTGGATACAGATAGCATTTTGCATCATGATACCTTTGGAGATGTCTTAGATCCTTGCATTGCTGAGAAGGGCTAAATCTATTAGCATTATTCATTGCACAACATGGCTGTTTCTGTGTACAGTGTTCTCCTTGTTCTGCTCACTTCACTCAACATTAATCCATACAAGTCTTTCTAGGTTTTTCAGAAGTCTGCCTGCCCATCATTTCTTATAGCACAATAGCATTCCATTACATTCATATACCACAACTTGTTTAGCCATTCCCCAATTGATGAGCATCCTCTCAATTTCCAATTCTTTGCCACCACAAAAAGAACTGTTATATTTTTGTACATGTGGGTCCTTTTCCCATTTGCATGATCTCTTTGAAATACATCCCTAGAAGTGTATTGCTAGGTCAAAAGGTGTGCACATTTTTATAGTTATTTGGGCATCATTCCAAATTGCATCATTTTACAACTCCACCAACAATGCATTAGTGTTCCAATTTTCCCACATCTTCTCCAACATTTATTATTTTCCTGTTTTGTCATGTTGGCCAGTCTGATAGGTGTGATGTGGTACCTCAGAATTGTTTTGATTTGCATTTCTCTAATCAAGTGATTTAGGGCATTAAAAAAAAGGTTTAAAAGATCAATATGTGTTCTTAGCATTTAAGGAGAAATTCTAAATATCAGCTTTAAAAGAAATAATAATAAAAGTATAATAAAAATTAAAAAAATTTACAAAAAAGTACATAGTTAAATTTAAGTGGCAGGGTAGAGTACTAGTCTTATAGGAGTAGGAAGTTTGATTTTTAATGAAAATGTAAGTTAATCTTTCATAGTTCTTGCTACTTACTGAATTATAACAACATTTGTTATTACCAGAGGGAGACCCTCATTCACTTCCAAATTTCCTGGCATTTCTTTCTATGTGTCTTCCATGGCTCGCTTCTGAACCTTTCCTTTGCTTAGTGACCTTTTCAATTACCATGGGTTCAGATATTAACTTTAAATAGATGGTTCTCCTATCTTTCTAGTCTCTGTCATGAATTCCAGTCTTGTTTCCTTAACTTCCTACTGGCTACTTTCATTTTAGGTTTCCTATAATCCATCATTTCCTATTACCTGACATTTGCCAACTTATTTCCCTGGCTGTATTTCAAAATATAGCTCGTTTTGTTTCCCTTCTTCTGAACTTGCCTATTTCTGTCTAGCTCACACATGTCTTTTCAGTCACTCTGGTTTCCAACTCTAGAACAATACTGAACTCCTCATTTCCTTTCAACTCATACTTCTATTTAATACAGGATTAAAGCTCAGCAGAGAACTGTAGGTTTGAGGGGGTCATCTGAATAGAGAGAGCAGTTAAACTGATGGCAGCTAAAAATATAATTGACAACATGTATAGTTGATATCAATAAAAGTTTTTTTAAATTAATATTTAGATTGAAGTAGGTACATTTCTAGAAGGACCTAGAAGTATGAATTGTTAAAGAGAAAAAAATTATTTGCAGATCAGACAGCCTGTATTTTCAAGTTCTTAATCACCAACTCATTTGATAATTCAATTCTATGAGCATTTATTAAATGAAGGAATGTGTTCTGGATACTATGATTAGAGATCTGGATGCAAAGACAGAAATGAAAGTCTTGTATTTCAAAGAATTTTTAATAAGGAAGAAGGAGGTGTAGGGAGAATACCATATAAACAGTGAGAATATGTATATATGTGTATATATATGTGCATATATATATGCATAATAAAAATTATAAGAACACTAACAACTCAAAGAAAGAGGAGAAATTTCATGTTAGATGAAACATTTGAACTAGTAGTTGATAACAGCTACAGGTTCTAAAGATTAGAAATGAGGGGGGAGAGCATCCCAGGGTTGAAGGACAGCTGGATCAAAACTGCATAAATGACCTGAAATGTTATCTATGTAGAAGACCAAGTGAACCAGCTTAGCTCAAAAGTAGAGTATAGAGGAATCATGGATAAGTAGCCTATAAAAGTAGGTTGATTATGAAAGAATTTCAATGACCAACACATTTGTTTGTATTTTACCAGATTGTTAATAAAGAACCCACTTTTGAGCAGAGGATCAACATGGATAGATGTGTGCTTTAGGAAATTGTATTTATGTGGAAGGTGGATTGAATATGAGAGAGACTGAATGAAGCAGCAGTCCAATAGGAAGCTATTACAACAATCTTAGGTATGATAGCCTAAATCAGGGTTACTGTAGTGTCATGGAGACAAGAGGTTGGATTCAAGAGATGACGTGGGGGTAAAAATCAATAACATTGGCAATTTATGGGATATAGCAGTTGAAAAAGACTGAAAAAGCAAGGACAACTAGTTTATGGATGTGAGGGACTAGAAGGATGGTGGGGTGCCCTTGACAAAAAGAAAAAAAAGGTTTAAAGGAGGGGAAAATGTGTACAGGAAGATAATGTTATTTTCTGAAGATCTCTGCAGGACAGCCAGATAGAGATGTATAATAAGCAGTTGGAAATACAGGATCAAAGCTCGGCAAAGAACTGAGGGCTGCATATGTAGGTTTGAGGGGGATCATCTGAATAGAGGTAGTGGTAACACTGATGGGATCTAAAAATATAATTGACAACATGTATAGACAGAACTGAAGAGAAACGAGGATATTGATATTAATGGAATGAATACCATATTTGAACTCAGAGGACCTGAGCTATCCTCTTCAACTCTTAATCTATAATCCTATAATTGTATTTCAGGAGTCTGGAGTAGCCCCTTATGGTGTAGGGCAGATTATGATTATGCAAATTTAAAAAAAAAGACTGAGAAAGTTTGTTCAAAGAGTTGGGAAGTGAATCATGAAAGATCAAAACCCTGAAATCTGTAGAGAATATTATCTCTAAGGTAGTGTTCAACTCCCTGTAGTACCAAACTCTGAAGAATGAGGAATAAAATGAAAGAAAACAAAAAAAAACTCTTTAGATTTACCAATAAATAAATCATTAGTGATATTAGAGAAAACAAGTTTCTTCCACTGATGGGATGGAAGCCAGATTTCAAAAAGGTGTGAGAGAAGAGTAAAAGCTGAAATAAAAAGAGCAAGCCTACTACCGTTATGAGTTTCACTGTGAAATAAAAGGGAGATTTAGGATGATAGTTTCATGTGATGATAATAGGGTTATATGAAGGGATTTTTAAGTGCTTTTTTTTGATGTTGGAGATTTGTACACATAGCATGGAATTTTGCATCCTCTTCTTAGTGATATTAAAGGAAGTTCCTCACCATTATTCTCCTCTTGGCCAAAGTAGGTAGAATCCTCAGACTTAATTTAGTCTTATTTTTTTGTCAGTTTAATAACAAGTGGGAGAAATATGTGTTGCTTTGATTTTGAAAGAGCTCTGTCTGAGACCTTTAAAAGCCCAAGTATGCTTTTGGAAGTTCAAAGCATATTAGCTAAAGAACCAGTTCAAGCTCACAGATGTCTCCAGAGAACTCTCTGTAGTCAAGGGAACTCCTAAATCCAAAGATTTCTAACCGTATTTTAAAAATATATCTGGCAATGTGTGACAGTCTCATTCTTTCATGTAACTTTGAAAATGAATAGCTCAGCATCAAGGGAACCACCTAACAGCTACAGTGCAGGGATAATTAATGGACAATGGTTGAAGTGGGACTTGCACATTAGTGGCTACAAATCAGATCTGTTGGGTAGTGTTTGGAAAGTGGTCTGAGATCCTAGGATGAAGAACAATTGTGTGCCTGTATATTGATTCCAGGGAAAATATATACAGGTTAGCAAATGTTTTAAAAATTCTGTGGATTTAGAAAAAAATATATCTATTTATATTCCATTCACAAATGTATGGTTCAAGAAAACATATTTTTTCTTTTATTTGATGATGTACTTTATGAAAAGCAAAAATGATATCCACATTAATAAGTAAAAAAAATAGCAAACTGTTTCTAATGATACTGATTAGAATGTGTGTAATAGAAATGAAGCAGATAGTGATTCTAGTCAGTTACATTTTAGAGATCCCAATATTGACATTTAGGAAGGGAAGCATTTTTTTTTCTTTCTTGTACGTTCCCGTTGTAAATTTAAATGTTAAATTAACAAAAATCTTTTAAGGTATGTACAAAATACTAAGAATGACAATAATTGCCCTTTCAAGTTTCAAAGTGCTTTCCTTACATACATTATCTCATTTGAGGCTGAGAACAACTGTATAATGGAGGTGTTAGACACATTATTATTCCATTTCATAGTTGAAGAAATTGAGGCTCAGAGAAGGTGGTTGACTTTCCATGACTATAGAATAGTAAGTGTCAGGATTTGATTCCAGCACAACTTTACTCCATGACCCACATTCTACCTAGTTCATATCTCAAATAAAAAAGGAACACAGGAAAAAAAAACAAAAAACAAAATAGAGCATAGGCTCTTTACTGCAGAGCATATTCCAGGAAAATGTGCCATAAAGCAAAATCATTGTGAATAATCATATTTTGTAACTGCAGTACATGACAATACGGTGTGATGTTCCTGACCAAAGAATTGGCATCAGATAAATCATGATTAGGAATAACAGCATAAAAGTAAATACGTGACAACTACAAACCTTTATAATCATTTTAAATACTATAATTATGCTGGAAATCACAAAATATTAGAATTAGGATGGTAAGTGACTTTACTAATGTTACACATCTACTGGATATCCAAACTGATACAAGAAATCTTTTGAGAGTTCACTATACCTTCCTCCCAGGAATAATCTAAGTTTAGAACCCAGTTGTCTTCACTTCCATTCATCTATTCATTCCATTATACAATCATGACTCATTTATTAAATTTCTTCACAAATTAAATACCTGAATGAGTTGTGGTTTTATCTGATGGAAAATTCTCTCCATTATACCAGATCTTACCTGTGTATAGGAGAGTTTTTTGTGGTTTCTGGAGCTCAAATTACTATTTCATTTTAGGGCCATATAGTGTTTGAACAGGAGTTTTCTTTCTGTCGTTTGTTTTTTGCTTTTTTTTTTTTTGGTGAGGCAATTGGGGTTGACTTGCCCAGGGTGACACAGCTAGTGTCAATTTCTGAGGTCACATTTCAATTCAGGTCCTCCTGACTCTAAGGCTGGAGCTCTATCCACTGCACCACCTAGTTGCGCCCTGAACAGGAGTTTCCTTGATTTCAAGCTTGGCACTCTCTCTAACCAAAATGTCATTATTCCTCTGTAAAGTATTATAGAATGAATATGAACATTCTAAGATAATAGATTAACAAAATTATTCCAAAGGCCCATAAAGTACAATTTGGGTAAAAGGGTGAAAGGAGCCTCATCATAAAACCTTGCCAAATGCATTTATGAGCTGATTGCATTTATATCATTTTCAGTATTCTTTAATGTCCTTGGCCTGCCAGTCATTAGTTGTGTGACAAGGTAAGCTATATATTTCAGGCCCTTTTTTCCTAAAGAAGAAAATTAATGAAATGAGGAAGAAATAACTTGTAACAGGTCATATTATTCAAGGATCTTTCATTCTCAAACATTCCACAATTTGTAATTTGTAGTCTAATACTAAGTGCTAAATTGTATTTTTCTTTTTACTCCTGCGAGATCGTGTTGCACAGATTTACCAGTGAGTAGTTTAAGAGTTGAAGATAGGTAGGGAGAAAAAACAAGTTTAAAATAAAGAATAAATAAATGCATACATGACTGAATAAATAAACAGCATAGTCTTACCTACAGAGAAACCAAAAACTGCCACCCCCACTAACTTACCAAAGTAAATAAAAGTAAATTGCAGATTCTTAAAGGAAAAGTATAGCTCTAAATAGTTGATTTTCTTTCAGTAATTAATAGGCCTTGAAAGAGAGGCCACATGGAAAGTTTGGAGTACAGGCCTCCAAGCTAGGAAGACCGTGGTTGTAGTCCTGCCTCTGACATACTGAGCAAAACAAATATTTCACTTCAGTTTTCCAAGCAAATCTAAGTTGGAGCAGGTCTTGTGATAGCTTTGAAATCTCACTGCACCTGGAGCCCATTATTCTGATCAGATGTCTTCATTCCCCAGACTTTGGCTATTTTGCAAAACACCTTAACTCCTCCCAGTTGCTGCCTCTCCTTAGCATGCTTCCTAATTGAAGTGTATTTAAACCCTACACTTTCTGTCTGTTTCACTCCAGCAGTTGCAGTTCCTGTGCCTCCATTAAAGACCTTTATTTAATTGCCACTTTGGTCTACCTTTTTCATTTCCCATTGACACTACTAAACAAGTACGTATACATTTAAATATGGATTCTCCTAAAGATAGAAGAAGCTATTCATTTAACTATTTTAATTTATTTAACCACTTTATCCTTGTGTATAGCAGGATTTGAATTACAAACATGGGATAAAAAATACAATGCTCACTTGTGATAATTGGGGTTTTTATTCTAGGAGAAACAATAGAACAAAAAATGTTTTCAAGTACTATCCTTTTATATATAAAATTTTGGTGTAGAAAGGAAGAAGAAAAAGTCTAGGTAGCAGACTTTGTCTCTGCCTCTGCCTAAAGAAAAAAAAAAAGACAGATAAATGTTTTGATGCTTGGAAAAAGTAGGAAAAGATCTTTGTTTTAATTAAAAAAAATAAATATGTGAATAACATCGGGTGGGATTTGAGTAGTTTGAGATAGAAAATAAGCAGTGGAATAAAAGAAAGAATCAAATGACCTAAAAGATGCAGGGGTGGGGAACCTGCAGCCTCAAGTCTCCATGTGGCCTTCTTGGTTCTGGGGTTTGGCCTTAGACTGAGTCCAAGTTTTACAGAACAAATCCTTTTATTAAGGGGATTTGTTCTGTGAAGTTTGGATTCAGTTAAAGTGCCACACTTGGGGAACTAGAGGGTTACACGTAGCCTCTAGTCCAAAGACTCCCCAGCCCTGAGTAGGGCAATGCCTTATTTGTATTTTTAATAAATTAAGGGGCTTGAGAAAAGCCTCATATATATTTTAAAATTATATAGCAGCTATATCATTTTATATATGTGTATATCAGCTACATTATACCTAATTGGAGATAGAGGTTTGATTAAATAATAATTGTTCATTTCAGAGGAGGAATTTGGTGAGCTGTTAACTACATACGTGAATGGTGAGTCATTGGGTGCCAAGAGGCTCTGATTTGAGCCCTGTGTGATACAGGAGTAAGATGGGAAGGGTAGAAAAGGTTGAAGAATAAGCAGAAGAAAACAGTTGAGGGTCAAAAGGCAACTTTGTTAGAGCCATTGAAAAAACCACAGGCAGAGCAGTCAATTGATGAGGAAGTTTTAGCTGCTAATTCCTAATTAGTTAAGAGTTGAGTTCTAACTATTGCTGTGAACAGCCACCTAAAGCTGAAGAAATATAAAGCCTCTCTGAGAAGTACCTGTTGCTCTTCTGATTGCTTCTATTTTGATACAGAAAAGAAATCAAGAAAATGAATATGCAGTTGCTTGTTGTATTGAAAGAGACACCGAGAATACTGGTAAGTGAAGAACTAGTTAGGCTTATTTCTTTTGCTCAGAGAATGAACTTGAGCTCTTCTCTCTGTTTTTTTGTCTCTGTCTCTCTGTGCCTCCGTCTCCCTGTTTCTCTTTGTCTCTCCCTGTCTTTCTCTCTTTCTTTGTATCTCTGTTTCATTCTTATTTGTTTCTCACTGTGGCTGTCTGTCTCCATCTCTATTTATGTCTGACTTTGTGTTTCTGTCTCTCTGTCTCTTTCTTTAAGCTCTATTTGGTTGGAAGAGACAGCATCCTAATAAATGAACTAGCTAGTCTAGTATATTGTGTCCAAGGATAACCAACCTGATGAGGTTTGTTTGTTTACTTCTCTGGCTTAAAGAGAACTACTATCCCCCAAAATGACTTAAAATTACCATAAATTGAAAAAGACTGTAAATTCTGTGTTAGGGAATAGAAGACAATCTGTCCAACTAGAAAGTGAGGACCAATAAAGAAGTAGTTAACAGAAGTGATTTCACCTGGTCTGAATGTTTCTGAATGAACAAATGGTAACAAAGCCTGTATTTCAGAGATTTGAGTTACCTGAGCAGGTGGGTGTTCCTTATGTTTTTCTGCCTGAGTTATCTATTTATTTGTTTTTTCATTTATTTGTTTATTTAGTTAAAATGTGGTCAAACTCCCAAGCAGATACTGAGTGCCTTTGTAGGACAGGGTGACCCAATTTATGTGATTAT
This sequence comes from Phascolarctos cinereus, assembly GCF_003287225.1. NCBI lineage: Eukaryota > Metazoa > Chordata > Mammalia > Diprotodontia > Phascolarctidae > Phascolarctos > Phascolarctos cinereus. The sequence continues at coordinate 446,053,240 of NW_027555847.1, read as the reverse complement.
AATAAAATTATTATTCTGGCACTCATTTTGATATGAGTGCCAGTGAAGTTTAGCATTTATTTTGCCTTATGGGTATATAAATAGTTGTTTAAGATCTAAAAGTGTCACTACTGTGAGTACCTGGGTTGTATAAATGTAAGTACACTGACAAAAAGCTCAAGAACTAAAGTGAACAGTAGAATATATTTCCTCACAAGAGACCCTCAGAGAATAGGAGTATAAGTGCATGGTGATGATCCTTTTGTGTTAATTTAGAAACCTGCCAGTGTGAGAACAGGCTGAAGTGAGTAGACTCATCCTAAGAGTAGATATGTGCATGCCAAGTAAAGGGTATGAGGCATTTCAGTCAGTGTAGCAAGTATCACATATGTAGTAACAGACTACTCCACTGCTCTCTTTCAGTTTCTGGGTAATGCCATATCTGTTCAGTTATGAAGCATCTCACAGCTACTTATCTGTTATGCTAGTGCAGTTAGAGACCTCAAGGAATAGAAATGCAGGCACAGCTACATCTAATCTGTCCAGATTATCTATTTAACAACATAGAGTTTACTAATAACCACTCGAGAAACATTGATTCACAATGACACAAAAATACATGTATTTATTACTCTTTACTGCCTCAGGATCTAACTTCTGTTTTGATTTTAGAAAATTAAACTTTATAAGTCACTACAGTCCAAGAAATCACTCCTATCCAGAATTGAAGGCTGAACAGGATGGACCAAAGCATATTGGATATTTACATATTTTTCAGCTTTTTTTATAAACATACTATTCTAGGAAGAATAGAGCCCAAACACCTTTCAATACGCCAATCAAAAGTAGGCTAACTAAAGATAAATTTAGATTTTAATCACTATTTCAATCCCTACTTTCCCTCCCCCTTAACACTCTCCACTGACGTATATCCCTACAGGAAGGCACAAGTCTGTGCACTCTTTAGAACCTGGTCAAAAATGAACTATGGACCCTTTTCTACTGGCACATTTGAGAATAGGATAACCTCTCTCTCCCTGCCTGCTGGCTTTCAGATTAGTTGTGGTTTCAGTAATGTATTTTGAAAAGAGCTACCACAGTGTCAACAGCTTACCAGACCAGGCCTGGAAAACATCATTTCTTTTTATATTTCTCTCAGTCAGACTCCTTACACTATGGCATGTCCTAGTAAGTTAAAGCGTTACCACCTTCAGCTAAGATTGATATAGATACCCATGTTGCATTAGTAAAATGGACAATTCTATTTATAACAATAGCTTTGTTTTTGGTGACCTTGGGTAATCTGAAACCACAATGTAAGGAAATGTATTTGTAATGTAAGGAATACGATGATATATCTAGTTAGATGTAAAACTGTAGGCCCTTAGACAATCTGTTCACTTCTACAAATATCTGAAAAAAGTACTTATTTTTTATGAGAAAAAAAATCAAAGAATTTTTTTTTCTTTTATACAATTGGAGTTAAGTGACTTGCCCAGGGTCACACAGCTAGGATATGTCAAGTGTTCAGTCTGAGGCCGGATTTGAACTCAGGTCCTCCTGACTTCAGGGCCAGTGCTCTATCCATTGCGCCACCTAGCTGCTCCCAAATAAGTAGATTTTTTCTCCTTTTAAAATCAAAGAATTTTTAAGCAAATAAGCCGCACCTAATTTTGATAAGTATTTGGCATAATTCTTATTATCATAGGTCCTATATTATATGGAAATTTGTAGGCTATATTATCATGTTGCCTATGTAAGTCCATGGATAAACTCTGAAGGGAATGCAGTATTGCTTTATTTTCTTAAACAGTGCATATCATTTTAATGAATATTTAAATCACTAAAATTTTGGAGATATATTTGGAGATTTTTGACTGGTAAAGGAGTTAAAGGAGAGACAGCATAGCATGGGGAACAGAGGGTGAACTTTGGAGTGAGGAAGACCTGAATTCAAGTCCTGTTTCTAACACCTGGTTGTGGCTCTGAGCAAGTTACTTAACTTATCTCAACGTGGTAGGCAACTAAATCTATTAGTTGCAGAATGATTCTAGATCTATATTGATTGCAGAAGTTTTCATATTGAGAACTCCTTGTACCAATGAAATCATAGGTCACACTCTATTCCATTCCCCCCAAATGGTATATAAGAAAATCTAAAATCTCAACAATGAGTATGTCAGTCATGTAAGGAAGAATAGGGATAACAGATGGAGAAATTCAGAGCTGAACTAATAACTACTGAATGTTAAAGGACCTATTGAAGGTCTATAGCAAACTTGGCAGATTTCCCTACTGAGGTTTACAGAACAATATAGAATCAAAAGGTATGGATGAATTGCAATTTGTACTGATAGGAAGAGTGTTCACGTTAATGAGGTCATGAATCCATTAGCATGTAGTTGTAGGTATTGATTTGTTGGTTGTCCCTTGCTCTAGAAGAGGACCAAAATGACATCACTATGTTAGTCAAGTTACAGTGGGTCCTGCTATGGCTGATTACACCAATATGAGCTTGGAATGATCAAGGTTGGGCACAGATAGTCCCTGTGAACATTTGGAGTAGATTCTCTAAATTTGTATATCTAATGTTTCTTTTGAACTACTTCAATTCTGCTTTGTTTATAGAACATAGCTCCTTGTCTGATGAGGATACACCATGCTGGGTGGTTCTGTGTCAGTTGAAGATGTATGCCAAATCTGAAATCGAGAAAGGCAGAAGTGTGTGCATGTGTATATATGCATGTGCATGTGTATATGTATATGTCATATGTATATATGCATACATTCTCTCTATATATAAATATATGCATGTATATATTGTTTATGTGTTATATATACATATTTACACATATACATACACATGTGTGTATATATACATATATACACATATACATACATACGTGTGTGTGTGTATTATATATATATATATATATATTTGCTCACACACACACATACATACTACTTTCTGAAAGATAGGGAGAACAAGCACTTCTTCCATTACCACCTATATTATAATTTCTATCTGTCTGATCTCAAGGTAAATAAAGATACTAACACATTTTACATTATTTATTAAGCACTATGTATTAATAGCACCTACTACGTATTTACATTGTGCTAAGCACTCTACAAATATTATCTCATTTGATCTTCACAACCTTGTCAGGTAGGTGCTATTATTCACATTTTACAATTGAGAAAAATGAGTCAAAAAGAGGTTAAGTGACTTGCCCAGGATCACATGACTAAGAAATATCTGAGAATGAAGTTGAAGTAAGGTCTTCCTGACACCAGGCACAGTGCTTTTATATTCACTGTGCTACCTAATTATCTTAGCCCAGTCTTTTTTCTTGGGTTTTAGTGCCTTAGGGAAATAGCTGAAATAACAAAATTTCTAATTCTAAGGAAGGAAAAAGTGAATGGGAGATGTTACAAGCATTTTTCAACTAATCTTTTCATCTTCAGTAAATTGAGTAAATATGGAAGTAAGGAGTTTCCCCTTCCTTATAACCAAGTAGTTTCGAGTGAGAAACTGTTCTCATCAAAGCTAGAGGCCTCTCAGATATTCTCACTGAAACCCCTTCATTATAGAATTCTAGGTGTTTTTTTTTTCTCTCCAAATAACGAACTAAAGGTTTTGGCCATGAAGTTCTAAAATTGTGAGATAAAACTTTAGACCAACCTAAGGGAAGGTTAAATAATGATAGGACTCACTATTTTTTCTTTTTTTCTTCATTCTTTTTTTCTTCTTTTTTTAAGTTCACTTTCAAAATCTCATCTTTTTTGTTTTATATAATTATGAACAGTTTGTTTTCTACTTTAAATATTTTGGGGAGGATGAGTAAGGAATCAGTTCTTTATCAATCTTGAATCAAGGAAAATAGAATGGGCCAGACTTTACCAGTACTTACTCCAAAGCCTCACTAACAGAAGCCTCAGACATACACCAGATTCTAAGTGGTTAATACCACGTATCAGAATCCTCTTCATCCACGGAAAAGGTCACTGCATTTTCTCAAAACCAAACCAAAACATAAAAAACAAATAAACAAGTTTGATCAGGAAGAATGTAATTGACTATTCAATATAGAGAAATCACTTCATGCTAATCTTGAGATAAATCAAAAAAATCTTCATACAATAAGACTTAATTGCTAACATAGCTGAACATGATCTAGACATTATGTCAGTATGGAGATTAGTCAGGTCCATTGAGTTAACTCAAAAAAATGTGTGCAGAGATGAGAGCGAAATATGATCATGTGGTGGTGTCCACAGACTGGACAACATCAAGTGTAGCTGCTTAATGATGTTTATGTAAAGAAACATAATCATTGTCGTCCTACTGCAACACTTTACTCCCAGGAAGTCTTCAATGTTTCACAAACTGGTACAAAAAGTAAGATCGATCAGACTTGAGGCCCATAAAAAGCCAGAGAAAGCCACGTTACTTACTGGAGAGACTTTTTCTAAATCACAATTAAATTCAGAGAAATTTCTACAATGAATAAATTCTCATTTGGAACAGCCTTTCATGTCCTGGCTGAAGTACTGGCTCAGAGGAGAAAGAATGCCCTGTATAACTTTTACAATGAATGTATTGCTTGATTGGCCGATGGTGAATCAGCTCAGCTGTTTCATTAAATGTTCAAGACTGTGACTCTTTATTGGAAGTTGAACTCTTCATTTTTAAAATCCGTACAAAAACGTGATAATCTCAAGAGCCTGCCAGAAAAGCCTTTGCAGGCCTCCTCCACATCCTAAAATTAGCTAAGGTTGGATCTGTTTATACCTTAAACTTACTGGTGGTTTGATTGGACTAAAGATCTAAAACTCTCACTTTTACAGAATTCCACTTTCACCATGCCCAGGAATCATTTCCAGACTACATTCCCCTTTCTTGTAGAGTATTAGATACAGCTAGACTATGTCAAAGGTGGTAAAATTATTAAGAAAAAAAAAAACCTGATACCTTGGGCCAAATAAACAATTTAGTTTTTTATTGGAATTTTATAACTTTATTTTGGAAACTATTATGTATAAATTATTCATAGCAAATTCTTCTTGCTCAGTCCTTCCATAAAACCATACATAATATATAGTAAGTGCTGTCTCCACACAAACACTTTAAGAGGAACAGATCTTGTAAGCTCAATGTGAGGACTGGAATGTATTAGACTATTTTGGGAGAGGAGAGGTAATGGCACAAACATAAAAAATAGCAACTACTGAAATATGAAGGCACAAAGGCTAATAGTCATAACATTTCTATATTCCCTTTCATAGTACTGATTTCTATCCATGTAACCTATTAAAATTAGCTGTTAAATGATTTATTAACAGATATAATATACTTCACAATATTAATTCAAGTGTTTTATACCATTCCCATCATCTAGTTTTATTTATCCTCTCTACAAATTCTTTTTTGCCTTACTAAAAGAAAAAAAATCACTTAGAATCTCAGAAGCTGGCCGTTTTTATCTATAGAGATGTAATTGGGTTCTAAATAGCAAGGCCACTTCTGCAAGCCTGAGGGAAAAAAAAATCAACTTTATGCCTTTAAATTCTTTCCCTGACTACTTTTAAAGCTCAGAGGCTTTAGATGAGAAAATTCTCAATAAAACTTCTTTTTAGATTTCCTGCTGACTTGTACCTCACACTCAATCTACTGAAAGACACCATAACTGGTTTTCTTCCCCAGAGAATTGTATCTTTCTCTCCATGTAAATAAATAAATGAACTTTATACTTAAATCTGTCATCTGCTTCACTCAAGGAACAAGATCTTAAGTTTTTTTTTCCTCAGAGAAATTTTACTTATTCCTATTTTTAGGTCTTGTTGATATAAGACATGTACTTTAAGCAAGAAAATAAATAAATAAATATATGTGTGTTTGTATATGTTTGTATCTATCTGTATATAGATTAGATACATATAAATATATGCACATATATAAACAGATATGGCTATGTATATATATATGTATGTATGTATATATATATATATATTTATATATGTATGACTGTATGTTGTGTTTTCATAACTGCAGTGAAACCTTTCACACATACTTCTAGTTTTTGATTCTATCCACTTTGCTCCGTTTTATTCATCTTGTGAGATAAAACTTCTCTGTTATTCACAAAATCACAAAATATTAAGGCTGGAATAAAAATAATTTAAAGGTTATTTAGATCAAACTCTTTATCTTACATATAAAGAAACTGATACCCATTAACTTGAAATGAATTGTCCATGATCATGTGGCTATTAGTGGCAAATGAATGACAAGAAATCTACTCTCCTTCCTCTCAAACCAGTACTTTTTCAATCATAAAAGACTGCTTGTGTCTACATTGTGATAGTTCAATTAGCCATTGTTTCGTTGTTGTGAGTAACAGCTTCCATCAGCTTATAACTATTTTACCACTACCAAAGGTAGATGGCCTTTGGCAAATACATTGGCCAGAATTCTTCACCATTTGACCAACTTGTATATTAACCTGTCCAAATTTAACTGGATTGTTTACTAGAAAGCAGACATAGTCTATTGCTAGACTTGTTTAAGAAAAAAAAAGTATTGAATTTTTTAGCTGTCTTTACTTTCCTTTGATATACTGTGTAGTATTTAAAACATACCCTACTAAAAACTAGGACAACCAAAATACCGTATTCCATCCCCCCCCCTTCCCTTCAGAGACCTGTTAAAGTCTCTGTTGTTTACTGTACTGTCCTCAGTGGGGAGGAAGGGGTAGGTTAGGAGAATAACCTTTTGTATCATATTTGTTCTTCATCCAGTAGTTCTCACCAGGCATAATAAGTGGGACCAAGTCGCCACCCTCCCCCCACCCCATTACTGCTCATATTCTACCAGGTAACACGTGACTAGAATGACTAGGTAAAAGCCTTCCATTTCTAAAATTCTTTTTTTTTCCCCCCTAGGCAATGGGGTCAAGTGACTTACCCAGGGTCTCACAAATAGTAAGTGTTATGTGTCTGAGGCCAGATTTGAACTCGGGTCCTCCTGAATTGAGGGCTGGTGCTCTATCCACTGTGCCACCTAGCTGTCCCCATTTCTAAAATTCTTAAATCAATAAAAATAAATATAAATCAAATATGATATAAAACTTGTCAACAATTACTCAAACATAAGGTGTTTACCTCATTTAACAGAATGTTTTAGATCATAAGGATCATTTAAATTTGGTCCAAAGAGAAAGTAATTTAGAACCATGGTATCTGAGAGTTACAAGAGTGTTTGGAGGCCATTAGTTGTTCCAATTGTCTCAGTTTATGGAGGAATAAACTGATGTTCAGAGAAGTTACTTCTCAAATTAGTTCCACACAGCTAGTTAGTGGCAGAACCTAGTTCTTTTCAGTTCGTATAACTGGGAGATAAGGGAGATTTGTTGAAAAGTTAGGCAGGTCATCTCTGAAAGGGAGAGGCAAAACAGGATCAGTTAGTGGCAGAGTCTGGATTAGAATTTAGGTGATAAACCATACAAAGGTGAAATATATATTTACCTCATGAAATCTATAAATAGTCTATACATTGGCATAATTTCCATATCTAAAGGAATGCTTGTGACATTCATGAATCCTGGAGTCTTGAATCTTGCTACTAGCATGTTTAGTAAAGAAAGTACTACAATTCTCAGGCTGCTAGGCCTGAGTACAAGTGTTTCACAGAGTAATGGTCCAATTTTTTGATCACAAGGCCTTCTCAGTAAACATTTTTGAGCATGTGTCCTGAATGTGTCTATTTATTTGTGAATTATGTGAATGTAATAATGTATTAATCTTTATATACATTATAAAATTTGTAAAAAAAAAAAAAGAAATTAAAAAGGATGAGATAGAGGAGGATTTGGGGGGAAATACAATACAATTATAAATATAATATAATCTGGCTTGTAACCAGTCTTGAGAGTGCTTATTCTGTCTATCCCATGGGAAAAATAATTGGGGGAGGGTGCAGTGACAGACTGCTGTCACTCATACTGTCCTCTTTCTCAGAGCACTAGGCCTAGCACCTGCCATACCTAAAAAATGATATGCTGGCAAGGTATGGAATGCTAGAGTAAGGTGATAGGAAAGTTTGCCTGTGCAGCTACTGTGACTGCCTGCAAAATGATTAGATTATAGTTTAACACTCAAATGGAGCCATGGTAGGCCAGAGATGGGACGATGCAGTTTCAGTGAGTGTTGAAAAATAATGGGTAAAGGAAATGTAGGGGTTGTTTTGGAGACAAGTCCATGACTATTGTAGAGTGGACAGAAGTATACCATCCATCTCCCTACCCTTTAATTTCTTGATCATATATCCCTTATAGTCATTTTGTAGAGTCCTAAGTATGATCAGTCTCCATTCTTAAGACCATTGCCTTAAAAGACAAGAGACTTCATGTTGAAGGAAGTTTCATGGACACTATGCAGCCATTTATGGGAGAGAGATTGAGACTCCTAGAAAGGTCTAGGATGGCTAAAGTTGGGAAGAAATCTTCAGTGGCTGTGTTTAGTAACCAAAGATTGTCAGAAACAAGAGTTTTGGCTATCTGGCCCACAATGGGATAATCTTAAGTACAAAAAGGAGAGGAGGCAACTCAGATATGTTGAACTTCAGGCACTGGTAGGATCTGATTCAAGTAGTGATGCAAATTTTCTCTTTGCTGAAATTTTCAACTAATCTAAATATTTAGGGACATTTCTCAAGAGTCCTTTAATAAAGTCATAAATGTTTACAAGATTTGGGAACCCAAGCTTCTCTGGGAGAGGTCAGAAGAATGGAAATGGGGGATGTGATTGTGTTCTGTTGCCATACAATTCATTAAATTCCTGAATAAATATTTTACTGTTTCAGTGCTATTATTTGCCTTGACTTGCTAGTATTCTCAGAAATTGAGTAACTTCAGCTTGAATTAATTCCAAGAGTTCCCAGAGTTTTCTAGGTGGGGACAAAAGGAGCCATAGAGGTCATTTATTGAAGAAAAGCACCATATGAATCTGGAATTGTTTTAGAATATGAGCTAAGCATCTGCAATCCCTTTCTTTTTGTAGCCTATACCTACAATTTTGCTCATCTCTAATCTATACACACATATACACATATACATGCACATACCTACATGTTTACATTTAACACTTTTAATTCCTAATCATTGACTCAGTCTCCCAACTTCTTGACATCTGATTTCTGACCCTACCAATCAACTGAATTTTTTCTCCTTAAGTTCACAAAATATCAAATTCAATTTGCTTTTTTCAGTACTTATCTTACTTGACTTCACTTTAGTGTTTGGACCTGATATAAACTCTTTTTGTTTTTTCTCTTTAATATGGAACATTTCTCACTGGTTTGATATTGGCTTACAGTTTTCTTCTGAAACAAGCTTAATATTGGCTCAAAATAATAAGCTCTGTCTTAACCAGTAAGATAAGTAGTACTGCCTTTTTATATTATACCAATTTCCCCACAAATCGCTTAGCTAATTAGCTATTAATATTTCTTCTTTCTAAGGAAATGAAGGGATAGAGAACTGATGAATTGTGATTGTTAACCCTTCTATGTAGAAGCAGAGCTATCTATGTAATGTCTGGAGCTTTGCTCTTGAGCACAAAAAGCTGAGAACTCTTAGAGTCCTGGAGCAAAAATCAACAATAGAGTTTAGCACCTAGATATTAAGAAGAATTATTCAAGAAAGAAAACTGTCAGATGAAGAGCTCCTTCCTCTTCACTTAGGGTCTCCAGATTTGGAGAATTCCTTTCTTTTCTGACCCCATCTTGCTCCTCCCTCTCAATAATAGAAGTAGTCTCCCAGTATCCTGGAAGTCTTCTTCCAAAAGTCAAGTTACATTCTGTGTCAATTGCTCTAGGAAAAGGTTTGCTACGCTTGTCATAAAAGTACTAGGTACAGTTCTACTTCCAGTCTACTAATGAGAAAAAAAGCTTCCAGTGTCATTAGGTCATTTGGTCCAGGATATAACTCTAATCCTTTCCTATAACTCCAACTTTAGTGTTCTTTCTATTTATTACTTGAATAAGGCAAAACTAGTTTGATACTACAGGGTTCCTGGCAAGAACCAGTGTAATAATTACTTTACAAAATTTGATGTTCTTATTGTCTTAATATTTTAAGTACTTCTATATTTTTATTAATTTTATAAATATTTTATCTTAGTTAAATTATAATATTATAGTCTTTAGCCCCTTTTACTACCAACCTGTCTGTTTCACTTGTTCATGATTTTATATATACATATATATATGTATATATATATGTATATATATACACACACACACACACACATATATACACACATATATATACACATATTTTTGTATATATATTTCATCTGTACTTTTTATATTTGTGTTTGATATTTTATAAGAATTCCATCCAGAAAAGGACAGCAGAAGAAAATTCATTACCACAGACTAATATTGAAGAAATGAATATTTTGACTTCACTTAAAAAGATACGTCCCACTGAGAGATTAAGCATATTTAGATATTAATATTCTTATCTTAAAAAGAAATGTTTAATTTTTATGGAAAAAGATATAACCTGCTTTGCTGTTTAGATCACATTACTGGTCTAAACTATCAATTGGGAAACTCGTAACCGGGGCTATACACATATAACTTGAAATATTCACAAAATGCACATGAAATACAAACATAAAATGCTATTTCTGTCTTTTTCCCTTACAATCAGCTTTATATTATGCTTCCACATTGTTCCTTTTAACATCCTGATGGTCCTGCTCATGCAATGATCCATCTTGTCTGTGCCTTTTCTAACCTGTAGCCAAAGAATGAGCACAACAGTACAGATAGGACCTAATCAGGCCAGAGCGTAGGAAACTATCAATTCTTCTTTAGGCCATGTGATTCGTACCATATGCCTCTTATAATATCTCTTTTTTTTTCCTTCCCTTAGTTAAATCTCAACCAAATGCTTTCCACTATGTTTATCTCATCAGGTTCCTGGATTTCCTTTAATAAACATATGTAATTAATATATACTGCTATTCCTATTATTGATCTCTTCTGGTACTTTTGAGTAAGGCTTAATCTTCCATAGACATTTCGGTCATAAGTTACATTTAACCAAATATCATAGTGATCTATAAGTCTCTAGGCTCCTCTTTGCAATTTAATTTTTAATTCACTCTATTTTCTGTAATTTGTGACATAGGAAGCCACATTGCTGCTCTCTTCATGAATAATTTCTTCTAGGAATTATTTGTTCTTTCATCTGCTATTCTGTGTTTCATCTCTTAGTCTTGATACCTGGAGTGTTAAAGCTATGTAGGGAATTTTCTCCTTGCCTTTCCTTTTTCAGTTAAAAGCCCTGAAGCCTCAGTTTGTAAGGCTTTCTCATCTAGATTCACAAGACTAGGGATTAGAGACTCTGTGGCATAGTGGATAAAGAGGTGGCCTCAAGGTCAAGCATGGGTTAAAGCATAGCCTCTGAATCTTGTTAGTTTTGACTGTCTATGACTTTCTGAACCAATATACTGTGACTTCTCTGCTGCTGGCTAATCTTGGAACTTCCCTCAGTTCCTAAAGACTTTTCAGTGGAACGGCCTACCATCCTTGCAGCTTACCCTGAAATATTCTTCCATAAGACCTACTTCCTGTTCTCCCATTGGTGAGTTCCTCCATGAGTCTCCATTTTGTGGACAACTCCAAGTCTACTTACCTTCATTCTCCTGCAGGCCATGTTCTGAATTTTTAAACTTCAGAATCATGACCGTAAGCTTCTTCCTTCTCCCTGTTCACTGTCACTTTTCAGCTCCCTCTTGGTTATTTTCTTCTACCAATAGAATGTAAATCCCTTAAAAATGGAAAATGTCTTTCTTTTTGCTTCCATTTGTATCCCCAGTGCTTAATGTGTTAAGCGCTGGGGATACAAATGCCCATGGCACATAGTAAGAGCTTAAGTATCCTTCCTTCTTTCCTCCATCCCCCCTTCCTTCCTTCTTTTCTTCTTTCCTTCCTTCCATCTCTCTAAGACTATAAGTTCAAGAGAAGAGTCTTAACTGCATTGGGAAAAGGAATTTCCTTGTTAGGAGTAACTTATACTAATAAAATCATAAGTCCAATAAAAAAATTGTTAATACAAATATTTTTTATTGGCTTGTATAAGGTACACACTATTTCTTTCCAACAATATATCATTGCTATGCTTTAAGTCTTTAAAGTCGAAAACCATAGATCCCAGATTATTAGTTTTGATAGAGGTCATCAAATTAAGATACTCCTTTTGTAAATAAGAAGACTATGGCTCATCCAAGGTCACTTTGGTGGTGTAAATAACATATGTGATATTGGAAACCAGACCCTCTGATTCCAAAGCATTCCTCTTTAAGTTGTACCACAACCATGAACAACATAATCCAAATTCTTTTCTGAGACAATATATTCTTTACTTATCGATTGTTACTCTAATCTTCCTTTTTTCTTTATCCTCTACTTATATACATCACCAGGAATGAAAATAACACTTTTGACCCTGAGATCTTCAAGCTATTTGCCCAAGACTTAATAATCCTCAGTTAGTAATCCTTCTGATGGCAACATTTGACCCTGAATGAATTACCAAAAGAGTATAATAATCATCAAATATGCCAACTCTTGTAAAGTTTTCTTTTGGATCACAGAAATATGACCCAGGAAGATTGTAGACCTTCCAATATTTAAGTCCAGTAAACAAATAATCTCCTTGGTTCCATCATCAGGAATTTCATCAGTTATTCTTGCAACAGGCATTCATTAAGTGCTTACTAACTTCTAACTGGAAATATTAATCAACCATTATCTTTGGAAGGGACTTGTCAACTAACGGTCCTATGAATCAAGTCATCATTCCGTAATTTCCCAAGACCAAAATTCTTTTCCTTATGCACAGTTTTCCTATATGAATTGACTCCCCAATTAGAATATAAACCCCTTGAGCATAGAGACTGTTACTTTTGTCATTTATATACATTTTTGTTTCTTAATCATTTTTTTTTGTCATATCCAATTTTCCTTGGGTCCATTTGAGGTTTTTGTGGCAAAGATACTGGAGCGCTTTGCCATTTCCTTCTCCCAGGTCATTTTACAGATGAGGAACTGAGGCAAACAAAGTTAAGTGACTTACCCAAGGTCACACAACTAATAAGTGCCTGAGGCCAGATTTGAACTCGCAAAGATAAGTCTTCCTGATTAGAGGACTAGAACTTTATCCACTGCACCATCCAGTACTTGGTATAATCATAATCATAAATGCTTAGAAATGGCTGTTTTAAATTGTTCATTCATCAACTATCCCCAGTTTTACCATAAATATGTCATGATTAATGTTTGGTTAATCTTTTTCCTTTTCTTCTGTGCCAGCGTCTTGATATACAACAAGTATTCTTTGTTGCTTTATATAACCTTTCTTTTTGTTTACCTCTTTCCATTTTTTCAAAAAGCACAATTTTTAAAAAAATTTACACACTGAATATGCTTTGGTGTCTATCAGGGCTACCCTTAAGTGTTGAAGTGGATCTTCTCTACTACTGTTAGATTGGACCCACACTGATTTTATTTGCCCTAGTGTTAAGCATCAGTGAATGACTAGCACCCTGTTTCTTTTAACCACTTAACAGAAATTAGCTTTTAGAAAACAGAATCTTTACTCCAAAGATAGAAAAAAATGCAATCATTTCCTTCTAACATGTTAGGGGAACACAGTCTCTATAATATCACCTTAATTTCTAGAGATAGTGGACACAGGTCAGTTTATACATACTATTGCTCCCACCAAGTTCAAATCCACATTGAGCTAGCTGAGTCTCAGGTACAATGGCCTGGATCCCAAATGTCACTCCATGTTCCTCAGGGTATTCTGGCAGCAGAAACTAGATTGCATTCAAGTCCTGGACATCTGAACTCCTCACTCTCTTGCCTTTTGAACACTTACAATGTCATTGACTCCAATTCCACCATCTGAAATGAAAAAAACAAACAGAACTTGGGTCTCCTTTTCACAGGCTACATGTTGACCTTGGAGAAAGAAAGGGCACAAGGTGTCTTTCATCCATTACATTATTGTTTTTCACTGGTTATACTAGGTAAAGGTGAAAGAGAGAGAAGAAATGTCAAGTTAGATTAAAGCCCTTTTAAAGTAGTTCCCATCTCCAAAGAAAGAGACTACTTTCCACCAAATGATTATCCCACTGGAAGTAAATACTAAATTAAAGTTCCAACAAGACACTTCTAATGTATGGTATGTGTGATGGTATTGTGATTGATGATCCTTTCAAATCTTCACCACATGATAGATATTCTGTTTATGTTCCAGTCCCCTATTATATTTAGTTTTGTTAACTTTAAATAGAATATGTGTGTGTGTGTGTGTGTGTGTGTGTGTGTGTAGTGAAATAGACAACTTTATTATACAATAAAGAAAAAGAAGTTTTATACAAATAAGATCAATGCAGCTAGAATAAGAAGAAAAAAAAACCTTTTAACCTAAACATCATAAATCCTTTGCTGTCCAAAATTATAAGGGATTGACACTAATCTATAAGACTGATTCATACCTTAATATAGAAATGATTAAAAATATAAACATAATTTTTAAAGAAAGAAATTCAAATTATCATTAACTATTTGAAAAACTATTCAAAATATCTATTAACTAGTGGAATTCAATGGAAAACAACTAGGATTAATCACCTTTCACCATAAATCATGTAAAGGTAACAACCAATAGGCTATGGAGAAATAGGTACACTAATTTACTATTGATGGAGGTGTGAGATATATTTCAGAAAATGATTCATAATTATCAAAGAAAAGTTACAGAAATTATACAAATATTTCATCCAGAAATCCCCCTAAAATGTATATACTCTCATATACACACTAATGGATACATCCAGCCAGAGACAATGCCCCAGTCACCCCCACATGCTTAGCCACTATCAGTAGCAAGAAAATACTTGGATACACACACATATACACATAACCACTATGTGTGTGTATGTATACTATATGTAGAATATATATGTGTGAGTGTGCTCATACACATACAGCATATACATACTATATTTATTCTGAATATGTGAATTTTGGATGGTCCAGTCTATTGATCTCTGACTTTATATTTCAAAAGACTTGTCTCAAGTCCCACCTCTACCATTACTTTGGTGGACCTTGGCAAATCACTTAACGTCTTTGGACCTCAGTTTCTTCATTTGTAAGTCTTTTCTAGGTCTAATTCAAGGAACCTATGAACTTAACAATCACTCTTATGTTGTTTCAATTAACTGTTTTCAGGGAAAGTACCTTGTGGGCAGTTTGTGAAATTGTTTAGATATTTGGTTATATTTAGATTAAATTCACCAATTAAAGTATCTAACACTTCTTTATCCCTTCAAATTGTGAAAGGAGAGTGCTTTCCTCATACACTCTGTTTTGAGAAACAAACCATTGCAGTGGAAAGAAAAATGGAATTTGCAGTCAGAGAACCTGAGTGTAAATCATGGCTTTGACACTTGCTGTGTGCCCTTTGACAAGTGACTTAAGCTCTCTGGGCTTCAGTTTTGTCATCTAAAAAACATGAGATTATTATGTTTGATGTTCTCTAAGATCTCTTCTACTGTGAAATTTTGGGTCTAGTATAAAAAAAAAACTATTTGTTATTCAGGACTCTCTCATTTTTGGATTTCTTAGTTCTCCCTTTCCTAATTTTCTCATTTCCTCAATAACTCATGACCTCAAGAGTAAAAGAACTGAACCTTTTGATCTCCAGAAATCCATCACATTTTCTATTAATATAAGAAATTCTTTAAATCCAAAACATCACAGTTCTGTAGTTTTCTCATGTTATAATGGAAAGTCTGTGCAACCTCCTTGGAAAATGATTTATAAAATATTATACTTTCATATTAATAAGCAGTAATACCTCCACTAAAGTCTCCCTCAAAATGTTGTGTTGTGACATTGAGATGAATTTTATTTCTTGAAGTCTCCAGCCATGAATATGATTTTAGCAAATCCGATTGGGAATAGTAAAGATGTAAGTGAGGGCCTAACAGGACTGTCTATCAACCATTTAAATTTGGAATAATTAATTACCAAAGGATAGAACAATAATGATAATTTTTTTTTGTGGTTATCTACAACAATTCCTGACACAGTTTATTAAGGAATGAATGAAGCATCTATGTTTTCATTTGGTAAAAGAAGAACCTGAACAGATGAACTAGAATCCATAGTCCTTTGAGGAAGAGAAACATTTTACTTTTAAAAGTGATACCATAACTTTTATCTCATTTGATCCACATGACAATTCTAAGAAATAGGTAGAACAGGTAATATTTCTCCTACTTTAAAGATGAAGATAAGAGACAGTATGCTAAGGATTAAGAGTCAGCCTGGAAACCAAGAGGATCTGAACTCAATCTTTGCCTCTGATACATATTAACCATATGCCCATCAGACCTTTCAGCACTCTAGACTGCTCTCTACTGTTTGAAGTTAAAGAGAAGATGCTGACCTTCACTGGTTGGGAGGGAATTTCTTGAAAATTCTCTAAATAAATGAAGCAGAGAACCAGTCCCTATCCCTGAATTGAAGAAACTGAAGTCTAAAGAGTTTAAGTTTGTAATCTATACTCAAAGAGCACTTGCCTTTGGAGGAAGTTTGGTAGGTGAAAAGAAAACTGTAGTTGGATTCAAAGGACCTAAGTTGGAAACCTGATTCTGCCACTTACTATGTGTCCTTAGATAAATAGCTTAATCTCTATGCCTTAGTTTTCTTTATTGTAATCTCAGGGATGCAGATTAGATAGACATCAAAGTCCATCTCACCTATAAATCTATGATCTAGTACAAAAAATACACGACTCTTTTCATTCAAGACATATCTTGGGGCCCTTCAATTTTCCTTCTCTTCACTTTAATATTTTTTTCAATAAATCATCCTCCCCCAACTCTCCCCCCTCCGAGTACATTAATAGTGACAAAGCCAAGAGAGGAAATTAGTTCTCTTAGCTCCCAGTTCAGTATTTATTTTCATTTGTCATATGTTCTCATGGATGCCATGTTATGATATATGATACAGTAATCTACATCTCTGGGAGACAGTTTCATATATGTGTGTATTTTTGCTAGCTACATATAGCTGTGCTGTATAATAATGGCAATGCTTATTTAATAAATAGCCTCTAAAAATAACTCATGAAATATATTCCTCAGAATCTAAAAGCATGTTAATACCTCATATTTGAATAGTATTTTACAGCTGGCAAAGTGCTTCTATATAAAGCTTTTTATAAAATTCTTATGATTTTCCATGATAACCACAAAATCCTGTCTATACAGTAATGACAGCTAAAATTTATAGACTTTCCTTACTACTTACCTGACTCAGGGTACAGAAATCTCTAAAACTTTTAAGTGATCATCTGAAAATGCCAGTTGTGGTTAAGTTAATAAACATACCAATATGAAACCAGGCTTCTATTTTCTAACAGAAAATAACCAAAAAATTGTCATGAGGGCTCAGGTTAGATCCTCCCACCTTTACCTAGTTCTCTCAACTAAAGTATTTACCAATGTAATCCTGGTTACAAACAATATAAAGCCCAAGGATCCCTACTGTTAGAAACAAAGAAAAGCTGTATCACTAGAGTGACAAGGGGCACAACTGATATATACAAAAGAAGGGCCATTTTTGATGCTATTAAAAGAAACCAGAAAAAACTATGTTTTAAAGCAAATATTTCCCAAAGAAAATTGAAATGACAACTTTCCCATTCCTTGTAGTAAGAGTGAATTGATGGACACATTTCCCAAATGCACTTCCAAGTGAAAGTGAGACACGTGTGTGTGTGTGTGTGTGTGTGTGTGTGTGTGTATATATATATATATATATATATATATATATATATATATACACACACATATATATGTATATATATGTATATATACACACCAATATATATTTATGTATATATGTATGTATTTGCTGAGTTATTTGAATAATTGGCTATATTTTCCACATCAATTCATTTCTAAATACAAAGTGTAATGATATTTCTTTTAAAAGTTTGTAGATATCTTTACAAATTTAATTATTGATAGTATTTTTTTTAAATTTTAAACGTTTTTATTTAAAGTTTTGAATCCCAAATTCTATCCCTCCTTCTTCTCTCCCTGAGATGGTAAGCAATCAGATACAGGTTATACATGGGCAATTATGTAAAATATTTCCATATTGTCATTTTTTATGAGAAGACTTGAATAAAAGAAAAAAAAGAAGGAAAATGAAAAATGGCATGTTTCAGTCTATGTTCAAACAGTACAGGTTCCTTCTCTGGAGGAAAAGAGTATGCTTCATCATTAGTCCTTTGGGATTGTTTTCTGTAGTATTGCTGAGAACAGTTAAGTCATTCACAGCTCTTCATTGGACAATATTGCTGTTCACTGTGTACAACATTCTCCTGTTTCTGTTCACTTCACATTGCATCAGTTCATGTAAGTATTTCCAGATTTTTCTGAAATAATCCTGCTTGTTGTTTCTTATAGCACAATATTATTCCATCATAGTCATATACCATAGCTTGTTTAGCCATTCCCCAATTGATGGGCATCCCTTTAATTTCCAATCCTTAGCCACCACAAAAAGAGATGCTATAAATATTTTTATACAAAGAGGTCTTTTTCCATTTTTTGGATGTCTTTGGGATATAGACCTAGCAGTGGTATTGCTGGATCAAAGGGTAAGCACAGTTTTATAGCCCTTTGAGCATAGTTCCAAATTGCTCTGAAGAATGGTTGGATCATTTCACAACTCCACCAACAGTTTATTACTGTCCCGGATTTTTCATACCCTCTCCAAAATACAACATTTTCCTTTATTTTGTTTGTTGTATCAGCCAATCTGATAGGTATGAGATAGTACTTCAGAGTTGTTTTAATTTAAATTTCTCTAAATAGTGATTTAGAGCATTTTTTCATATAACTATAGATAGCTTTGATTTGTTCATCTGAAAGCTGCTTTTTCCTATTCTTTGAGCATTTAAGGATCTGGCCTGGTCCGTATTTTCTTCTTTCTCCATTCCTTCACTTGTGGACTACGTTAGCTTGGTAGCAACATTGAGATAGCTAGGTAGTACAGTGGATAGAATGATGTGTTCAGATTCAGGAAGACCCAAATTCAAATCCAGCCTGAGATACTTAGTATTTGTGTGACTCTGAAGAAGGCAATTAACCTTTGTTTGCCTCAGTTTCCTCAACTGTAAATTGGGGATAAAAATAGCATCTACCCCCAGTGTTGTCATAAGAATCAAATGAGATAATATGTATAAATTTCTTGGCCTAGTACCTGACATATAGTGGTTGCTTAATAGATACTTTATCCCTTCCTTTTGTTAGCAACCATTTATTTAATCATCATCTTTATGCATATAACTCCTAGAGTAATACATTTAGTCCTGGTTTCTTCCCTGAGCATCGATCCCACATTGCCATCTGCATGTTGTACATTTCAAACTAAAAATCCAATAAGAATTTCAACCTCAACATGTCTAAAATTGTTGTTGTCATTGTTTGTCCTTCATTACTGGAGAGGACCATGACATCATGGAGGTGATGCCATGACATGCAGATGGATTGGATTAAAGTGAGGGAGGACTATGCAAAGTCACCAACCCCATTTTCTCCTCTGGCACCATCTGAATCCAGTGGCAAGATGTAGATCAGGATGATTGGAGATGGTCCTGGAGGGAGTGGGAGATCATGGCCTTTTCAACCTAGGGTCTTTAACATGTCTCATTTTGTCTGAAACAATGCCCATTCAGTTATCAAGGCTAGCTACAAAATAAGGCAGAGAATGGCCTCTTTTATCTAGTAAAAAAAAAAACAGAACTGAACACATGATATGGTCATAGATAGAACTTTGGAATCAAGAAGACCAGAGTTCACATCCTATGTCTCTGTCAAGTTATCTCTAAAACTAGGGTACTAAACTGAGTGGCTTTTAAACTCATTTGAGCTCTAAATCTATAATCTTAGGATATTTTCCTCAAAAACTCATCCTTCTTCAAAAATTCCCTATTTGTTTCAAGAGAAACTCTATCCTTATAATCGCTCATTCTTAAACTTGGCATTATTTTTTGCAATTCACTATTGTATTTCCCCACACATCCATATCTTTTCTACTACCACCACTCTTTTGCACATATAGTATTTTCTCCACTCATATGGCTATAATTCTTTCACAGGCCATCATTCCTTCTCATGTAGATTATCATACTAACAATTGAATTGGTCTCTCTGAGTCTAGTTTATCCCCTATTTAATCATCTTATGTGAGATTGTCCCATGACAATGTTGAGGAAAGATAGCTGATAGTCAAAATCTTCCAAAAATTCACTTGCAATATTGAGAGACAAACAAGGTAGCTTCGAGTAGATCAGAGGACACCTTGAGATAAACTTCTGGGAAAATATAGAGAAATCACACAGGATGTATAGGAATGAATGGGTTGTGATCTGTATTGTTGGAGGTTATTCCAGAATCCATGAGATCACAGTTACACTGAAGTAGAAATGTTGTTGTTCAGTCATTTTCAGTCACGTCCTATGCTTTATGATTCCATTTGGGATTTTCTTGGCAAAAATATTGGAATGGTTTGCAATTTCCTTCTCCAGTTCATATTACAGATGAGGAAACTAAGGCAAAATTGTTAAGTGACTTGCCCAGGGTCACACAGTAAGTATTTCAGGCTGTATTTGAACTCAGGAAGATGAGTCTTCCTGACTTCATTCGCAGTACTCTATCTACTGTGCCACCTAGTTGTTCCTAAGTAGATATAGATTATGGTAATTGTATTTGTATAGGCCAGATATTAAATGATTTTCCCAAGGTCATACAAAATGTTTCTGTGGTGGGATTTGAACACAAGTTTTCTTGATACAGCCAGAATTATATCTACTATGATTCTGTCATGAATATAGCTTTTAGATTTTTTTTAAAGGCTGTGAAAATGGCTTTATGATTTGCAAAACCCTCAGAATTGTATTTATATATTTAGACAGAAAGTATGGACGACTTCCGCTTCCAGAAGCCAAGATGGCGGAGTAAAAAGGTAGTCGCTGTCACCCTCCCCTATCACCCTCTGAAAACCTAGAAAATATCACCCCAGAAAAAAAAAAAACCTGGAACAGCTGAACTAGAAGAAAGATGGGGAACAGCAGTGCATCAGCCCAGCAAATGGGTCTCCCAGTGCCTCAGGAAAAATAAGGGAAGCAGCACTACAAAGAGCCCAGGTCTGATAAGTGCCCTGCAGCATTCATCTGAAAGGAGCTGAAGAAAGCAACCTAGAGTCTTCCTAAAGTCCCAGCCTTGCTGATTCTAACCCAACACCAGGTAAGCTGTGAGAACTCTACAGCCTCCAACTGTCAATCAGGAGCAAATCCTGAAGCCCAGGTGGTAGAGTGGGCAAACACCAAGACCTGGACCTCTGAGTGCCTCAGTGAGGGTGGGGGAACTGGTGGAAACCAGCTCATAAAGCTACCAGGGCATTAGCAAAAACGAGTGAGGCAGCATTGCAGGGGGCCCCAAGCAGATAAACACCCTGTAGTGCCCATCTAAAAGGAGCTGAAGAAAACTAAAGGAAAGGAAAAGCAGGCAACCTAGAACTGCCTGAAAGTTCCAGCCTTGCTGATTCCAGCCCAACACCAGGTAAGCTGCCAAAACCCTGCAGCCTCCAATTGCCAGCATAAAAGGCCCAAGCACACAAAGCCAGTGACCAAGACCTAGATTCTCATCACAAGAAGCTTGGTTCAGTGCCCTCTGTTCCCAGCAGGAGGGCTCAATCTCTTTAAATGCCATGGAATAAAGAAACCATGAGTAAAAATAAATGTACCACAGGTTCATATTAGGAGAAGAGTGAAGATCAAGACAGAAATTCTGAAGAGGACAACGTTGTCAACAAACCTGCATCTGCAACATCAAAAAGGGACTATGAACTGGTCTGAAGCCCAGAAAGCCTTCTTAGAAGAGCTCAAGAAGGATTTTAAAAGTCAAACGAGAGAGGTAGAAGAGTCCTTAAAAAATACAGTTGGCCAATTGGAAAACAAAGTACACTGAAGAAAACAAGTCCCTAAAAAACACAATTGGCCAACTGGAAAAAAAGTATACTGAAAAAACCAAATCCCTTAAAAATACAATTGGCCAATTGGAGAAGGAAGTACAAAAACTAACAGAAGAAAACAATCTGTTAAAAAACTAGAATTGGACAAATGGAAACTAAAAGCTCTATGAGAGAGCAAGAATCAGCCAAACAGAAACAAAAAAATGAAAACATAGATGAAAATGTAAAATACCTCATTGGTAAAACAACCAACCTAGGACAGACAATTTAAAAATCATTGGATTACCTGAAAATCATGATGAAAAAAAGAGCCAGGACAGTATCTTTCAGGAAATCATAAAAGAAAACTACCCTGAAGTACTAGAGCCAGAAGGTAAAATAACCACAGAGAGAATATACCGCTCACCACCTGAAAGATATACCAAATTGTCAACACCAAGGAATATAATAGCAAAATTCCAAAATTGCCAGATGAAAGAGAAGGTGCTGCAAGCATCCAGAAAGAAACAACTTAAATATCATGGAACCACAGTCAGGATTACACAGGAAATTGCAGCTTCTACATTAAAGGACCACAGGGTGTGAAACATGATATTCCATAAAGCAAAGCAGCTTGGATTGCAGCCAAGGATCAATTACCCTGAAAAAGTGAGCATGATTTTTCAAGGGAGGAGATGAATATTCAACAAAATAGGGAACTTCCAAACCTGCCTGATAAAAAGACCAGAGCTCAACAAAAAAATTGATCTTCAAGTACAAGATTCAAGAAAGACATAAAAAGGTAAATGGGACAGAAAAGTACAATATGTTGTTAATAAGGGCAAACTGTCTACATCCTTACAAGGGAAGATGACACTTGCAACTCTTGAGAACTGTATTGCTATTACTCCATGTTAAAGGAGTATACATAAAGGGGGTGGATATTAGTTGACTTTGATGTAATGATAAAAAAAAAAAAAACTAATCGAGTGGGTTAAATAAATCCAAGCAAGTTGATTAGTTTGATCTTAGAAAATATACTGAGAAAGGAGGAGGCAGACAAGGGTAAATTACATTACAAGAAAAGACACAAAATCCTATTACAGCAGAGGGAAAGAAGGGAGGGGGGTGAGCATTGTTTGAGCCTTATTCTCATCAGATTTGACTCAAGAAGGGAATAACATAATCAGTTAGGTATTGAAATCTAACTTGCCCTATAGGCAACAGGAGGGAAAAGGGGAAAGAAAAGGGAGGGCGGATAGAAGGGAGGGAAGAAGCAGTAAGGTTAAAGAGGAAGAAAATGGAATGGGCTAATAGAAGGGAGGAGGGACTGAAGGAGGTGGTGGTCAAAAGCAAAACACTAGTGGGGGTGGAAGGAGAAAGCAGAAAGAAAAGCATAAATGGGGGGGGGAAGGATGGAGAAAAGACACAGATAGTAATCATAACTGTGAATCCAAAGAAAGAACTATGGAAGTTCAGTCGCTATCTTTTTTTTTCTCTTCTGTTGAATTCTGTTTCCTCTTTCTGATGGTTCCTCCTATTGGTTTTAATTTTTACTTACAACTTCATTAATGTGAAAATATGTTTAATAGTAATGTAAATGTATAGCCTATATCAGATTTTGTACTGTCTTGGGGTGGGTGGTGGGGAGGAAAGGGGAGAAAAATTTTAAACTCAAAAGCATAAGGAAGTGATTGTTGGTAAATGAAAATAAATTAATAAAATAAATTTAAAAAATTAGATTAAATTAAAGCACTAAAAAACAACAAAAAAAAAGCATGTATACTTGATTTACTTCTAAAATCTGCTTTTATATTTTATTCTTTTAGGATAAAGCAGACCCATTTAGGCAAGTTTAACAGCAGAGAGAAATCAAGTATTAAATGATCATACTTAGCCCTCTTTGTGCTTGTAAGGAGGGCTGCAAATTGTTTTTCTGAATTTAAAATATGAAGAAAAAGAATCATGGGGATAAATGTCATGATTCAGAAAATATGTAAATGTAAAGAAATTTGCTAAAAAAAGTGAGTAATTAGGAAATTGCAATCAGTCTTCATCTACCAAATATAATTAGCACAGCATGCTACCATTCAGTTGTTGATTAAAAGTATATATTAATATATTTGTAATAATTATATTTCCTTGAGCAATGATATCACAATCTGATCACTTAGTTTAGTACAGAACCTTTAATGTGGTAAGGACTTGGCATATAAAGAAGCCTTATTAATTCCAAATCAATTAGTATGAAGAACAGCAGGATAGAATGACAATTTAATTATATATTGTCTTTTTTTTCCCATGAGAAAGAATTCCAAAGCATAGAATGACAAATATGAAGAGATATGTCTGTCTAGACATTAAAAACAATAAGCTGGTAAAGAAAATATGGAAATCACAGATATTCATTGCTGTTTGCAGAATTAAATGTGATTGTTGAATCATGTTAGTACATGATTTTCTTTTTTTCTAATTTTTTTTTATTAATTTACTTAGATTTATTGACAATCACTTCCATGTTTTTGAGTTTAAAATTTTTCTCCCCCTCCCTCCCTACTTCCCTCTTTATGATATGCAATCGGATATAGGCTTTACATATACATTCCTATGAAACATTTTCACATTAGTCATCTTGTAAGGAAGAATTAGAACCAATGGTGGGAACCACAAGAAAGAGGAAACAAAACAAATCAGAAGGAGAAAAAAAAAGCAAATAGTATGCTAGTGTGCTTTGATCTGCATTCAAACTCCATGTTTCTTTCTTTGAATGTGGATAGCATTTTCCATCATGAGACTTTTGGAACTGTCTTAGATCCTTGCATTGCTGAGAAGGGCTAAGTTATCAATGTTAGTCAT
Source organism: Phascolarctos cinereus (assembly GCF_003287225.1). NCBI lineage: Eukaryota > Metazoa > Chordata > Mammalia > Diprotodontia > Phascolarctidae > Phascolarctos > Phascolarctos cinereus. The sequence goes on along the minus strand of NW_027555847.1, from coordinate 446,028,282 downwards.
CACACAATGTATCTATTACTATGTACAACGTTCTCCTGGTTCTGCTCACTTCACTCAGCATCAGTCCATATAAGTCTTTCCAGGTTTTTCTGAAGTCTGCCTGCTCATCATTTCTTATAGCACAACAGTATTCTATTGCATTCATATACCACAACTCGTTTAGCCATTCTCAAATTGATGGACATCCTCCCATTTTCTAATTCTTAGCCACCACAAAAAGAGCTGCTATAAATATTTTTTTGTTCATGTGGGTGTTTTTTCCATTTTTAGGATCTTTTTAGTATATAGCCCTAGACGTGCCATTGCTGGGTCAAAGGGTATGCACATTTTTATAGCCCATGGGCATAGTTCCAAATTGCTCTCCAAAATGGTTGGATCATTTGAGAACTCCACCAACAATGCATCAGTGTTCCAATTCTCCCACATCTTCTCCAACATTTATCATTGTCCTGTTTTGTCATGTTGGCCCATCTGATAGGTGTGATGTGGTACCCAGAGTTGTTTTGATTTGCATTTCTCTAATCACTGATTTAGACCATTTTTTTTTCATATATCTATAGATGGCTTTAATTTCTTCATCTGAGAACTGCATGTTCACATTTGTTTGACCATTTATCAGTTTGGGAATGACTTGTATTCTTATAAATTTGACTTAATTCTCTATATATTTTAGAAATGAGGTCCTTATCAGAGAGACTAGTTGTAAAAATTCTTTCACACCTTTCTGCTTCCCCCTTAATCTTGGTTGCATTGACTTTGTGCAAAAACTTTTCAATTTAATGTAATCAAAATTATCCATTTTGCATTTTGTAATGTTCTCTAATTCCTGCTTGGTCATGAATTCTTCTGTTCTCCATAAATGTGATAGGTAAACTATTTCTTGTTCTCCCAGTTTGCTTCTAGTATCAGCCTTTATATCTAAATCATGAACCCATTTTAACTTTATTTTGCAATATGGTGTGAGATTTTGGTCTACGCCTAGTTTTTACCATACTCTTTTCCAGTTTTCCCAGCAGTTTTTGTCAGATAGTGAGTTCTTATCCCAGAAGCTGGGGTATTTTTGTTTATCAAAGAGTAGATCAGTATAGTCATTGACTACTGTGTCTTGCATACCTAACCTATTCCACTGATCTATCACTCTATTTCTTACCAGTACCAAGTAGTTTTGATGATTGCTGCTTTATAATACAATTTAAGATCTAGGACAGCTAGGCGACCTTCCTCTGCATTTCTTTTCATTAGTTCCCTTAACATTCTGGACCTTTTTTTATTCCAAATGAATCTTGTCATTATTTTTTCCAGCTCTGTAAAATAATTTTTGGTAGTTTGATTGGTATGACATTGAATACGTAAATGATCCCAGGTAGAATTGTCATGTTTATTATATTAGTTTGGCCTACCCATGAGCAACTGATGTTTTCCCAATTATTTAGATCTGACTTTATTTGTGTGAAAATTGTTCTGTAATTCTGTTCATAGAGTTCCTGGGTTTGTTTTGGGAAGTAGACTCCCAAATATTTTATAATGTCTGCAGTAAGTTTAATGGAATTTCTCTTTCTATCTCTTGCTGTTGGGCTTTGTTGGTAATACATAGAAATGCAGATGATTTATGTGTGTTTATTTTATAGCCTGCAACTTTGCTAAAGTTGTTTATTATTTCAAGTAGTTTTTTTACTTGATTCTCTAGGATTCTCTAAGTATATCCTCATGTCATCTGCAAAGAGTAACAGCTTTCTTTCTTCTTTGCCTATTCTAATAACTTCAATTTCTTTTTCCTATTTTCTTATTTTTCTATTTTCTTATTGCTAAAGCTAATGTTTCCAGTATGATATTCAACAACAGTGGTGTTAATGGACATTCTTGCTTCACCACTGATCTTATTGGAAATGCTTCTAGTTTGTCCCCATTATGTATTATCCTTGCTGAAGGTTTTAGATAGATGCTATTTATTATTTTAAGGAAGGCTCCACTTCTACATATGCTTTATAGTGTTTTTAATAGGAATGGCTTTTGTATTTTGTGAAAAGCTTTTTCTGCATCTATTGAGATGATCATGTGATTTCTGTTGGTTGTGGTTTTGATATGCTCAATTATGCTGATAGTATTCCTAATATTGAACCAGCCCTGCATTCCTGGTATAAATCTTACCTGATCATAGTGTATTATTCTTGTGATAAGTTGCTGTAATTGGTTTGCTAATATTTTTAGAAAAAAAAATTGTGTCTATATTCATTAGAGAAATTGGTCTATAATTTTCTTTCTCTGTTTTGACTCTTCCTGGTTTAGGTATCAGCACCATATTTGTATCATAAAAAGAATTTGGTAAGACTCATTCTTCACCTGTTTTCCCAAATAGTCTGCATAGTATTGAAATTAATTGTTCTTTAAATGTTTGATACAATTTGCTTGTAAATCCATCTGGCCCTGGAGATTTTTTCCTAGGGAGTTCATCAGTGGCTTGTTCAATTTCTTTTTCTGAGATGGGATTATTTAAGTATTTTACTTCCTCTTCTGTTAATCTGGGAAATTTATATTTTTGCAAATATGTATCCATTTCACTAAGATTTTTAAATTTATTGGCTTATAGTTGGACAAAATAATTCCTAATTATTGTTTTAATTTCTTCTTCCTTGGTGGTAGCTTCACCCTTTTCATTCTTGACTCTGGTAATTTGGTTTTCTTCTTTCTTTTTTTTTAATTAAATTAACCAAAGGTTTATCTATTTTATTGTTTTTTTTCATAAAACCAGCTCTTAGTTTTATTTATTAGTTCAATAGTTTTCTTAATTTCAGTTTTCTTAATTTTTCCTTTGGTTTTCAATATTTCTAATTTGCTGTTTAAATGCGGATTTTTAATTTGTTCTTTTTCTAGTTTTTTTATTTGTATGCCCAATTCATTGATTTCCTCTTTTCTATTCTATTTATGTAAGCATTTAGAGACATAAAACTTCCCCTAAGAACTATTTTTGCTGCATCCCATAAGTTTTGGTATGTTGTCTCATTATTGTCATTCTCTTGAATGAAATTATTGATATTTGACCCAATCATTTTTCAGGATTAGATTATTTAGTTTCCAATTATTTTTCAGGCTATCATTCCATGTCCCTTTATTACATATAATTTTTATTGCATCATTCTCTGAAAAGGATGCATTTAATATTTCAGCCTTTCTGCATTGGATTGTGAGGTTTTTAAGCCCTAGTACATGGTCAGTTTTTGTGTATGTGTCATGTACCGCCGAGAAAAAAGTATATTCCTTTCTATCCTCATTCAGTTTTCTCCAGAGGTCTATCATACCTAACTTTTCTAATGTTCTATTCACCCTCCTTAACTTCTTTCTTGTTTATTTTCTGGTTTTATTTTTCTAGTTCACAGAGGGGGAGTTTAAGGTCCCCCTCTAGTATAGTTTTGTTGTCTATTTCTTCCTTTAACTCCCTGAAATTCTCCTCTAAGAGTTTGGATGCTATAACATTTGGTGCATACAAGTTTAGTAATGATGTTACTTCATTGTCTGTGGTGCCTTTTACCAGGATGTAGTTTCCTTCTTTATCTCTTTTGATAAGATCTATTTTTGCTTTGTCTGAGATCAGGATTGCTACCCCTGCTCGTTTTATTTCAGCTGAAGCATGATATATTCTGTTCCAGCCTTTTACCTTCACTCTTCATGTATCACTCTTTACCAAAATTGTTTCCTGTAGAGAACGTACTGTAGGATTATAGTTTTTAATCCATTCTGCCATCCACTTCTGTTTTATGGGAGAGTTCATCCCATTCACATTCACAGTTATGATTACTATCTGTGTCTTTTTCTCCATCCTTTTCCCCCCTGTTTATGCTTTTCTTTCTCCTTTCTCCCTTTCCCTCCTCACTAATGCTTTTCTTTTGACGACTACCTCCTTCTGTCCCTCCTGCCTTCTACTGCCCTTTTTCCTTTTCTTCCCCTTTACCCTTACTGCTTCTTCCCTCCTTTCTATCCCTCTTCCCTTTTCTTTCATATTTTCCTTCCTGCTGCCTATAGGGCAGATTAGATTTCTCTACATAACTGATTGTTATTCCCTTCTTGAGTGAAATCTGATGAGAGTAAGGTTCAAACAATGCTCACCTACTCCCTTCTTTCCCTCTGCTGTAATAGGATTTTGTGTCTTTTCTTGTAATGTAATTTACCCTTGTCTGCCTCCTCCTTTCTCAGTATATTTTCCTAGATCAGACTAATCCACTTACTTGGATCCATTTAACTCACTTGATTAAATTTTTTTTATCATTACATCAAAGTCAACTTGTAACCACACCATTTATGTATATTCCTTTAACATGGTGTAATAACAATACAGTTCTCAAGAGTTGCAAGTGTCATCTTCCCTTGTAAGAATGTAGACAGTTTGCCCTTATTAACAACATATTGTATTTTTCTGTCCCATTTACCTTCTTGAATCTTGTACTTAAAGATTAATTTTTTTTGTTGAGCTCTGGTGTTTTTATCAGGCAGGTTTGGAAGTCCCCTATTTTGTTGAATATTCATCTCCTCCCTTGAAAAATCATGCTCATTTTTTCAGGGTAGTTGATCCTTGGCTGCAATCCAAGCTCCTTCGCTTTATGGAATATCATGTTCCACACCCTACAGTTTTTTAATGTAGAAGCTTCTAGGTGCTGTGTAATCCTGACTGTGGTTCCATGATATTTAAACTGCTTTTTTTCTGGCTGCTTGCAGTATTTTCACTTTCATCTGGTACTTTTGGAATTTATCTATTATATTTCTTGGCATTGTCAATTTGGTATCTCTTTCAGGCAGTGAGTGGTCGATTCTTTCTATGGTTATTTTACCTTCTTGTTCTAGGACTTCAGGGCAGTTTTCCTTTATGATTTCCTAAAAGATACTGTCCAGACTCTTTTTTTCATCATGATTTTCCAGTAGTCCAATCATTTTTAAGTTGTCTCTCCTGGATTGATTTTCCAGGTTGGTTAATTTTACCAGTGAGGTATTTTACATTTTCATCTATTTTTTCATTTTTTTGTTTCTGTTTGGCTGATTCTTGCTCTCTCATAGAGTCATTAGTTTCCATTTGTCCAATTCTAATTTTTAACAGATTGTTTTCTTCTGTCATTTTTTTTTTACTTCCTTCTCCAATTGGCCAATTGTATTTTTGAGGGATTTGGTTTTTTTCAGTGTAGTTTTTTTCCAGTTGGCCAATTGTGTTTTTTAGGGACTTGTTTTCTTCAGTGTACTTTGTTTTCCAATTGGCCAATTGTATTTTTTAAGGACTCTTCTACCTCTCTCATTTGACTTTTAAAATCCTTCTTGAGCTCTTCTAAAAAGGCTTTTTGGGCTTCAGAACAGTTCATACTCCCTTTTGATGTTGCAGATGTGGGTTTGTTGACAATGGTGTCCTCTTCAGAATTTCTGTCTTGATCTTCATTCTTCTGATAATATGAATCTATGGTGCATTTCTTTTTACTCATAGTATTTCTTTATTCCCTGGCCTTTAAAGAGATTGAGCTCTCCTGCTGGGGAACAGAGGGCACTGACCTAGGATTCTTGTGTTGGGAGCCTAGGTCTTGGTCACTGGCTTTGTGTGCTGGGGCCTCTTTTGTTAGCAATTTTAGGGTTCTGGCAAGCTTACCTGGTGTTGGGCTGGAATCAGCAAGGCTGGAACTTTCAGGCAATTCTAGGTTGCCTGCTTTTCCTTTCCTTTCCTTTAGCTTTGTTCAGCTCCTTTTACATGGGTGCTGCAGGGTGTTTATCTGCCTGGGACCCCTTGCAGTGCTGCCTCCTTTAAACCTGCTGAGGCACTGGGAGGCTCCTTTGCCATAGAATGGTGAGGTACCTGGTGGTTTTCTGAGCTGGATTCCACCAGTTCCCCTGCCCTTACTGAGGCACTCAGAGGTCCAGGTGTTGGTGTTTGCCTGCTCTACCATCTGTGCTTCAGGATCTCTTCCTGGTCGGCATTTGGCTGCTGTGTAGGGTTCTGACAGCTTACCTAGTGTTGGGCTGGAATCAGCAAGATTGGAACTTTAGTAGGACTCTAGGTTATTTTCTTCAGCTCCTTTCAGATGAATGCTTGAGGGTGCTTATCTGCCTGAGGTCTTTTGTAGTATTGCTTCCCTTATTTTTACTGGGAGACCGTTTGCTGTAGAATGCCAAGTCACCAGGATCTCCTCGTGATGTGCTAACGTGAGGCTCAGCTACTGATCTGCTGTTCCCTGTCTTCTGGTTCGGCTGTTCCAGGGTTTTTTCTGGGGTGATGTTTTCTGGGTTTTCAGAGGTTGATAGGGGAGGGTGAGATCAACTACCTTTTTGCTCAACCATCTTGGGTCCCAGAACCCAAAAAGGCTTTCAAAGAGAACATTTGAAATCTAAAGAATGATACTCAGGAAAAGCATAGAAGCAGGAAAGTACAGGGGAATGGAGAAAGGTCCAGTTTGATTGCAGTATAGAATAAATAGAGGGACATACACCCCTCATTAACATAAAATGAGGGCAGTTGATTACCATGTCAAGTTGTGAAAGACCTTGAAAGACAAGCTAAGGCATTTGATTTACCTGACAGGCATTGGGGAACATTACAGGAGTTTAAACAATGACATATAATATTATCACATCTGTGCCAAAGGGCGATTAACCCAGATTGTTTGAAAAGGATGCTTGTGAATGAAGAAAGAGAGATTTGTTAGATTCAGTAGCAAAATTCCAGGAAGATGATACTGAGAACCTGTGGTGTCACTGAGTATAGAAAGGAAGGAATGAATGTGGATGAACCATAGTTGTAAATTAGGATCTGTTAATGATTAAATAAGATAAGTAAGTCAGAGCTAACTCCAAAGTTTTGAGCATGACATTGGTTGACCAAAATAACAAAGTAACAAAGAGGAACAGATCTGAAGTGAAAGAAAATAGGTTCTAGAGCTGGAAGGAGAATTGGAAACATTCTAGTTTAATATCCTTATTTTATAGCTGAGGAAACATCAAAACAGCTAACATAAGTGATAAATGATAGAGCCTCCCAATGGGTGACATTGAGTCTAATTTCTTCCCTTTCTAATATATCCTCCCTACTAAGTAAGAAATTTAATTAATATTTCAAAAAGAGAGGTTTGACAATGTCAGTCCCCTATTCAAACCCCTTCAAAAGAACCTCATTGCCTCCCAGGTTAAAATACAGAATCCTCAGCCTGGCCTATAAATTTCTTAACAATCTTACTCCCACCTGCTTTTTTTTTCATTTATCTCCTTTTACATCCCTTCATACATTCTACATTCTAGGAATATTGGCCTATTCCTTTCTGGACATTGTGTTCTGTCTCCTGTCGTTATGCCTGGAATGCATACCCTTCTCATCTCCTTCTCTTACACATATTCTTTAACTTCTTGTAAGAATCAACCCAAGTTTTAACAGCTGTAAGAAGTCTTTCCAGATCCCTCCATTTTTTAGTGCTCTGTCCCTCGGGAAATAAGGATGAGAGCATAAGAACTATTTGCTAAGAACTCTTTGAGGAAAAGAACTATTTGCTAAGTCTGTGTATCCTTATTCTCAGGCATTCTGCATTGAACATATGAGGTACTCTGGAAAATGTTACTGTGAAGATGATGAAAAAGTTATCATCTCATGAGCTAGTGAAGGATAGTGAAGAAAAAAGTAGTCTGTAGAATGGCTAAGATGACACTCAAGCCCAGACATCCTGGACATTTAAATATGAAACTGTAAGAAAAACAAACAGATAAAAAATGCAAGAAAATCTTGCATGGTATTTAGGACAATCTAGTATTGTTACCGGTGATGGTGAAACCAATGATATTTAGATTCTAAAATCTGCATCTCCAGAGTGGTATATGTAGAAGAGAAAATATCGACAAGACAACAGAGACAGGAAGTCTGCCTAGCAGACTAAATATACATAAGATAAATCCACCCTAAAGTTAACAGTATTATTACAGGACAGGTGGATGATTTTTCAAGATAATGGAAAGTAGGGAAGATGGCAAACTATGAGAAAAAGTCTGTACTATAAAAAAAACATAATTGAGAGGATCAAATTAAAAATTGACCCTTATGCTTACTTTATAACTTTATAAAATCTCTATAACATTTATCTACATACATATCAAATGTTTCCTTGATGAAAGTTTAAGAAAGGTATGGGCGTATTTTTACAAATCATATTGGCTACCATCTACATTAACAGAGAGTAAAATATAATGCTATGCTTATTGTTTGGTAAATATTATTTTTTTAAAAAGCACACTTCACTTTACTAGGTAAAATAAAACATATCCTTGATAATGTTCCTCAAACAGCACACCCCCATACCCCAGGCATATACTATACTGTTCAAGATTTCTTCATAGATAAATGGAAGAGAAATAACTTGTTGAAAAACTCAACATATTTAAAGATCAACTCCTGATCTTACCTATCTACTTTTTAATTGCCCACTTCTAAAAATATTTATTTATTTTTAGTTTTCTACATTTGCTTTTATAAGATTTTGAGTTCTAAATTTTCCTTCCTCTTTCCACTCTCCTCTCTCCAAGACCACATGCAATCTGATATAGTTTACACATATATAACCATATTAAACATATTTTCACATTAGTCATGTTGTAAAGAAGAATCATAACCAAAGGGAAACCAAAGTGAAAAAACCATGAGAAAGAAAACACAAAAACAACAACAAAAGAGAGAAAATAATATGCTTCAATCTGCATTCAGACTTCATCATTCTTTCTCTGGATGTGGATAGCACTTTCTGTCATGAGTCTTTTGGAATTGTCTTAGATTAGTGCATTGCTCAGAAGACCTAAGTCTAAAAAAGTCAGTCATCATACAATGTTGCTGTTACTGTGTGTAGTGTTCTTCTGGTTCTGCTCACTTCACTCAGAATCAGTTCACGCATGTCTTTCTAGGTTTTTCTAAAGTTTTCCTGCTCACCATTTCTAACATTCATATACCACAACTTGTTCAGCCATTCCCCAACTGATGGGCATCCCTTCAATTTCCAATTCTTTACCACTACAGAAAGAGCTCCTATAAATATTTTTTTTACATGTGGATCCTTCGCCCTTTTTTCAAAAATCTCTTTGGGATACAGATCTAGTACTGGTATTGTTGCATGAAAGGCACATTAACTGCCCACATTCCATTTTTCTAGTCACTCAGGTTCAAAAGTTGGGAATCATTGTCAAATCTTAACTCTGTTTTATCCCCCTTTATATTCCTTTAGTAGACAATTCTTATCCATTGTATCTCAATATTTCTTCTTTCCCTTACCTTCTCTAATACCCTGTGGCCCTAATTCATATATTAACTCAGCTCTTAATATACTTATTCATATTTTAATTGTCTTTCATATTGGTTATTGGAAAAAGCCCTTCATCTTCCTGTCACTCTCCACTCTTCAATATACCTTCATGTAACTGCCAGAATAATCTGCCTAAATAACAATTATGACAATGTGATTTTTTTAGTTTAAGAAATCCCAGTGGCCTCGATAAAATACAGACTAATTCATCCAGCTTTTAAATCCCTTCAAAATCTGTCTCCAGACTACTTTGCCATTGTTTCTTCTCCATCACTATCCATGTAGTCTACACTCTAATTAGTCTAACTTACTACTTTCTGTAGACAACATTCAATCTCCCCTCTCTGTGGCTTTGCACGTATTTGCCATAAACTCCTCTTCTCTGCTTTTTAAAATCTTGCGTATCCTAAAGGTATTAAAAAAAATGATAAGTCATCCCAAATGTTAGCTGGACTCCAGAATTCATGGAACAAAATAGATTAGAATTTCAAACAATTAGTAGATATGGAGGAATCCATCTATGTGCCTAAGTATATTTATCAAGTCCAGTCAGGAATAGGAAGATACTGTTTTATTACTTTCTGATAAAATGTCATCCTGATTGCTGAGCCCCTTTCCCTTTAATGTTCTCTCTAGAAATTATTGGAAGTAGCTGTACTATCATTCTGCTCCTTAGGCTAGGTCTGACACTGAGCTTTCCAAGTCTATTTCTGAGGAACAAAAAGGTCTCAAACCTTCAAGTTGGAGCCGGCATAAAGAATAACTTAGGAAAACTTAGAAAGCATTATCAGTAGAATATTGCTCATTATTAAGTGGTGAATACTGAGGGATAAAGCACCTCAGTAAATGTGCTCTGTAGTCATAGAGGGGAAGTAAAGAGATTAGACATGAGGTTAAAATAATGGCTTCTCAGAGTATTGAAGCAAGTGGGAAATTGCTAAACTTCACTTAATTTGGTCTTGTTAAACTTTGTCCTATTAATCAGTCACCAAATTAAAGTTTTATCTACACATTCTGTGATACAATCACCACTGTAGTTTGTTTGTTTTTCATACTGTGGAACACCATTGGGCATCTACCGTATGAAATAAAACCTGGATTTAATTGCCTTTCTTAGGCCTCATAATGTCACAATTTATCACTCATGGCTTTATCTTGTTCAGCAAATACTCTATATTTCACAATACATTTGTGTTTTCAGCATATTTTGCAAAATAGCACCATGTATTGTTAGGCATTTGGAAAGAGTAACTTCCAGCAACTTCAATTCATCTTGACCTACAAATTTGCTAGTTATAACTTACTTTTTCATTTTCTGCTTACTTGCATAATTCATGTACATTTTTCTTTTAGCTTTAAACAAAAAAGTTTTGGTTGTCAAATGTTTGAGGTTGTTTGTTTATCTAGTTATTGTTCAGTGAACTTACCTATTTTTTGATTCCTACTTAGATAATGTTAGGTAATAGATTCACTTTAATTTTCAAGGTGCAGATAATTGATTTTATCAACTCATATTTGATGATTCTTAAAAACATATAACTCTATTGAAAAAGGACATTGCATATATTTTTATAGATCTATGTCTTAAATCATGATTTTCCTCTGTTAAAATCACCAAATTTGTCTAAGGCAAGCTAATAATCGTAATTTTTTTTTAACAGAGCAAGGAAGGTTTTGATTCCATGAGATGTCGGTATCAAAGGTGACCCCAACTTCCTACTAATTTCCATTCCTTCCACACAACTACCTTCCAGATAAAACATTCTGTTAATTAGATAAAAATCTGGTTTCCTAAGGTTATTCCTAAGAGTACACATGATGCAAAAAAGACCCTTTCTATTTTCATATACTAAAATCCTTGAAACTACAGTGATATGCTTCAAACCTAGAAGAGGAAAACTTAAAAACATTATTAAAAAAGCCTTAATTCCCAAATAACCAATTAAGCTAACAATTTCAATCGTGGCTTTATAACCCATCTCTAATTAGTTTTGACTTGGAGCTTTGGGTATTTTAGAGATCTGAGAAGTAACATGAAGTAATTTTACAGAGAATGTAATGAAAATACGGCAATTAAACAGTGTAAATTTTGATCATTTAAATCTGTTTTAACATCAGTTAAAGTATGGATCTTAAAATGTATCTTATGAGAATTATTAGCATTATTCCCACTTTTTATTAACAAGCAGTGTTTTTTTTTTAATTTTTACTATATTTATTATCTACATATATTTTGTACCATATGAATTATATCCCTGCTCTATTCCAAGACTGAAGCAGTGAACACATGCAGCTCATTACTTAGCTTTAATTTACATTTAGGAAATCTTGTGTTTCACATAGTACACTTTCAAGCCATCTTACTAATGAGAATATTGTCCTTTGTGAGCACATGGGTTGTGTAGAGCCGAGAAGAATGCTTAATGAATGCAAAATATTATCATGAAAGTATTATATTTAACATAATAGAAGCTAATGCCACTCCTGCAAACTGATGTTTCAAATATCACAGCTCTCCCCTTATTTTCATAATATCTTTGATATTGCTGCAGATATCTGGATAGCTCAATCTTCTCTATATATTCAATCTTTTAAATATCAATCTTGAAACCAATATGCAGAAGCTCAGCAAGATATTGAGATAATACGGAAAATTTCAAGAAGTAGTAAAATTTTTATGGGGAGGGCGTGGTGTGGCAATAACAGCAACTGAAATTTATTTAGCATTTTAAAATTTTTATTATCTTATTTGAACCTCATGACAACCCTCTGAAGTAGGTACTCCTTTTCCCATTTCGTAGAGAACATGGAGGCTTGGAGAAACTTTGTGGCTTTTTCATTGTCAGTAAGCATCAATCTTTCCCAATCCATGTTAAGCACTACTTCCATGGTGCTTTACATTCTGAAGGCATACATTTGAATTATGGATCTACATATCAGTATTATTATTTTGGTTACGTTGTTTAATTTGTTTCTATCTCAATTTCCTCATCCACAAAATGTGGTATTGAGGATCCATGTTGGCATACAACATGGTTGGAGTATGATATCTCCTGCTCTCCATTAAGGAGATTCAAGTACATTGTCTGGATTACATTCAGGCCTGGGGGACCCTGTTTGTAATTGGGGATGGAGGCTATTCTTTAAATTCTTTAGTCCATAACGTCTCACATCCCAGTATGCCAGGGATGATTTTAATTATTCTTTATGTTGAGGGTTTCTTCAATAAGGGAGAAAAAAATACTCAATGTGCATTATTTTTGGCACATATATTTTGTTTTTATATACTTAGGGAATGCTTAATCATAAAAGAGTTTCAAATATGCATTAATTGGACATGATTGAGTAACTTAACTTATGATTACTGTAACAATCTTCAGGAAGTCTAATGTTCAAGCCTCATAAGAAGGCAAAGCAGTTTTAAGAATTGCTAATTAGAAGTTTTTCATTTCACCTTAGAATCAAACTGTCTAAACAACTCCTGGTTCATGTCTGTTAGTAAAATTCAGGTTTGTGCAAATCTTTCTGTTGCAGAAATTACCTCTAATACCTGGAAGCTCCAAATAAATGGGAACCAAGGCCTACAGAACTCTAGAACTTACAATGTCACCTCCAAGCCTGGGCAGATGCAATTCAATACACAGCCTAGGATCAGTAAAGAACAAAATGAAAGATGCAGCTCAAACTCAGTTTCAGCCTTGTCTAGTCAGGACAAATGCTTTAAATGTCAAATGTTCACTGCCATACACAGATTAACCAATTGTTAGCTAAAAAGGAAGAAAGAACTGAAAGGGGCAGGCCATTCCCTCATGTATCTGCTAAGTGGTTTTATAGTCAATAATGAGACTTTATCATCACACATTACAAGCTCCTCCGTGATGAGTCATATATGGCTGGAAATAAGAATACCTCAAACTTTCACACGTCTACTCAGTTCTAGGAGTAGAAACTTGAAGCATGTTTTGTGATGGAGGTTGGGAGGATAGTTCTCAATGTAACCTCAATAATATTCATACTCATTATCTCTTAGGTTGTTTTGAAGAAAGAATTTTATATAATCAGGATTTAAATATTATAAGAGGCATCAAGAATCATCTAGTTCAAGAAATATCTAAAAAGAATCCCCTAAAACAGCTCTAGAAAGAAGTTATCCAGCATCTACTTGAAGAACTCCCAAAGAGGGAATTTTATAAAAATTCAAAATGTCATATGAGTATTAATTATTGTCTTTTAAAGTTTCATTTTAGAATAGCCTTTGTTGTCTGAGTTTTTTTACTAAACAAATTAAGACTATTGGGAACATACATCTGAATTGGAGGTACCATTTATCATAAGTTACATTATACTGAGCTTTAAATTTTTATCAATTATAAGCTCCTAGAAGGCAAAGACCATACTGTTTCATCTTTTTTATACTCAGTATTGTAACATACATTGGTAATGGCTTCATAAGTATTTATTGAATGCAATTAAATAAATTTAATTTTTTAATTATAATTTGGAATCATGACCTATTAGGAAAATTCAAGTTAATATGACATTTTACATAGATTTTATAAAATAAACATGTGTTGTTTTTGTTGCTGTTGATTGTTCACACAAGTCACCAAGCAATAGCTTGTTGAACATGATTATTTTAGTTATTTAATGATTTAACTCTCCTGTAGTATAGGCAGGTCAATAGACTGTTATGTAATGAATTATTAAGAATGTTAAATTCCCAAACTTACTTTAGCCTGGATCCTGGAAAATAAAAAGTTGAAATGCTTCTCTTGATTTCCTCCCAAACCAGAATGAAACTTAAATCATAGATGCTATGATCTAGTCTGGAGTCAGAGAGAATGAATGAACTGGAAAGATAGATATAGGTAGATGGATAGATGGATAGAAAATAGAAGAAAACAATAAAGAGGAGAGAATGAAAGAAAAAGTTAAGAGAGAAGAAGTGTGGGATCTTGATGTAGAGCTCAGACCTTAGAAGCCATTTAATCCAGTTTCCAAACTTTACACATGAGGAAACTGAGATCCTGAAAGACTAATTGATTCATATAATGTCACACAGATAAGAATCACCAGAGATTGGATTTAAAACAAAGTACTCTGGCTCCATAGGTTTATTTATTTGTTTATTTGTTTATTTTTAAATTTTTAACTCTTTTCACTGAACTAAAGTACTCATTTGGTCATAAGGAATGGAATAGCAATCATAATCAAAACTCTAATTTGGAGACATTTAGAATTTGAAAGGATAGTAATTTCCAGAAGACACTTTTACATCACATCTCAGACCTTGTCTTCTCTGTCACCTAAAGGCTTCCATGAGGATGTAGGCAATGTCTTCCCAATCTTTGATAAAAACAGCTATTGCACCTTGGTCAATTCACATTAACTACACAAGGAAAAGACATTCCAATATCTTGAAATATTTTATAAGGAAATAATCTAGACACACCAGATAATAAAATTAAAGTCTTAGATTAATTTGTGAGACAGATAGTTGTATTCTTATAATTTTGACTTAATTCTCTATATGTTTTAGAAATGAGGCCCATACCAGAGAAACTGGTTGTAAATATAATTTCCAAGCTTTCTGCTTCCCTTCTAATCTTTTTTGCATTGGCTTTGTTTGTGCAAAAAACTTTTCAATTTAATGTAATCAACATTATCCATTTTTTATTTTATAATGTTTTATAATACCTGTTTGGTCATAAATTCTTCTGTTCTCCATAGATCTGATAGGTAAACTATTTCTTGTTCTCCCAGTTTTTGCTTCTAGTATCAGCCTTTATATCTAAATCATGAACCCATTTTGACTTTATTTTTGTATATGGTGTGAAATTTTGGTCTATGCCATACTTTTTTTCAGTTCTCCTAGCAGTTTTTGTCAAATATTGAGATCTTATCCCAGAAGCTGGGATCTTTGGGTTTATCAAATAGTTGATTACTATAGTCATTGACTACTGTGTCTTGCATACGTAACCTATTCCACTAATCTATCACTCTATTTCTTACCAGTACCAAATAGTTTTGATGATTGCTGCTGCATAATACAATTTAAGATCTAGGACAGCTAGGTTACTTTCCCCTGCATTTATTTTCATTAGTTCCCTTGATATTCTGGATCTTTTCTTATTCCAAATGAATCTTGTCATTATTTTTTCTAGCTCTATAAAATAATTTTTGGTGGTTAGACATGGCAATGAATAAGTAAATTAGCTTAGGTAGAATCGTCATTTTTATTATATTAGCTCAGCCTACCTGTGAGTAACTGATGTTTTTTCAAATTATTTAGATTTGACTTCATTTGTGTGAAATGTATTTTGTAATTATGTTCATATAGTTCCTACATTTGTTTTGGTAGGTAGACTCCTAAATATTTTATAATATCTACAGAAACTTTGAATGAAATTTCCCTTTCTATCTCTTGCTGTTGGGCTTTGTTTTTAATATAAAGAAGTACTGATAAATTATATGAGTTTATTTTGTAGCCTGCAACTTAGCTAAATTTTTTATTATTTTAAGTAATTTTTTTACTTGATTCTCTAGGATTCTGTAGGTATGTCATCATATCATCTGCAAAGAGTGATAGCTTTATTTCTTC
This sequence comes from Phascolarctos cinereus, assembly GCF_003287225.1. Taxonomy (NCBI): domain Eukaryota; kingdom Metazoa; phylum Chordata; class Mammalia; order Diprotodontia; family Phascolarctidae; genus Phascolarctos; species Phascolarctos cinereus. The sequence continues at coordinate 446,012,388 of NW_027555847.1, read as the reverse complement.
TTTGCTTATTCTAATACCTTCAATTTCTTTTTCTTCTCTTATTTCAAAAGCTAAAGTTTCCAGTATCATATTGGACAACAGTGGTGATAATTGATGTCCTTGTTTCACCCGTGATCTTATTGGAAATGCTTCTAGCCTGTTCCCATTACATATGGTGCTTGCTGAAGGTTTAGGTAGATGCTATTTAATATTTTATGGAAGATTCCATTTATTCCTGTGCTCTCTATTGTTTTTAATAGGAATGAGTGTTGTATTTTGTCAAAAGCTTTTTTTGCATCTATTGAGATGATCATGTAATTTCTGTTAGTTTTGGTGTTCATATGATCAATTATGCTGATAGATTTCCTAATATTGAACCAGCTCTGCATTCTTCATATAAATCCTACCTGCTCATAGTGTTTAATTCTTGGGATAAGTTGCTGTAATCTATTTGCTAATATTTTATTTAAAATTTTTGCATCTATATTCATTAGAAAAATTGGTCTGTAATTGTCTCTCTGTTTTCACTCTTCCTGGTTTAGGTATCAACATCATAGTTGTATCATAAAAAGCATTTGGTAAGACTCCTTCTTCACCTATTTTCCCAAATAGTCTGTATAGTATTGAAATTAGTTGTTCTTTAAATGTTTGATACAATTTGCTTGTAAGTCCATCTGCCACTGGAGATTTTTTCCTAGGGAGTTCATCAATGGCTTGTTCAATTTCTTTTCCTGAGATGGGATTATTTAAGTATTTCACTTCCTCTTCTGTTAATCTGGGCAATTTATATTTTTGCAAATATGTATCCATTTCACTAATATTGTCAAATTTATTGGCATATAGTTAGGCAAAATAGTTCCTAATTATTGTTTTAATTTCCTCTTCCTTGATGGTAGATTCACCCTTTTATTTTTGATACTGGTAATTTGATTTTCTTCTTTCTTTTTTTAAATTAAATTAACCAAAGTGTTATCTATTTTATTGTTTTTTTTATAAGTCCAAATCTTAGTTGTATTTATTAGTTCAATAGTTTTCTTAATTTCAATAGTATTAATTTTTCCTTTCAATTTCAGTATTTCCAATTTGGTGTTTAATTGAGGATTTTTAATTTGTTTTTTTTTAAATTTTTTTTTGTTGTCTGCCCATTTCATTGATCTCCTCTTTCTCTATTTTATTCATGTAAACATTTAGAGGTATAAAACTTCCCCTAAGAACTGTTTTTGCTGCATCCCATAAGTTTTGGTATGTTGTCTCATTATTGCCATTTTTTGAATGAAGTTATTGTGTGTTTCTATGATTTGTTGTTTGACCCTTTCATTTTTTAGGATTAAATTATTTAGTTTCATATTATTTTTAGTCTGTCTTTCTGTGGCATTTTATTACATATAATTTCTATTGCATTATGATCTGAAAAGGATGCATTTAATATTTCTGCCTTTCTGCATCAGATTGTGAGGTATTTTTTTGCCCCAGCACATGGTCATTTTGTGTGTGTGCTACATATTGCTGAGAAAAAACCTGTATTCCTTTCTATCCCTCATTCAATTTTCTCCAGAGATCTATCATATTTAACTTTTCTAATATTCTATTCACCTCCTTAACTTCTTTTGTGCTTTATTTTTGTTTATTTTGTTGTTAGATTTACCTAGACCAGAGAAGGACAGGTTGAGGTCCCCAACTAGTATAGCTTTGTCCTCTATTTCTTCCTATAACTCCCTGAACTTCTCTTTTAAGAATCTGGATGCTATACCATTTGGTATATATATGTTTCATAATGATGTTACTTCATTGTCTATGGCGCATTTTAGCAGGATGTAGTTTCCTTCCTCATCTGTTATAAGATCTATTTTTGCTTTTGCTTTGTCTGAAATGAGGATTGCTACTCCTGCTTTTTTTTATTTCACCAGAAGCATAATATGTTCTACTCCATCCTTTTACCTTTACCCTGTGTGTGTCCCTCTGTCTCAAATGTATTTCCTATAGATAATATATTGTAGGATTATAGTTTTTACTCCATTCTGCTGTCTGCTTCCATTTATCAGAAAGTTCATCCCATTGACATCGACAGATATGATTACTTTCTCTGTCTTTCTCTCTATCATATTACCCCCCTCTATTTATGCTTTTCTTTCTCCTTTATCCCTTTCCCTCCTCACTAGTTTTTTGCTTTAGACCACAGCCTCCAATCAGTTCGGCCTCCCATCTATCTGCCCCCTCCCTTTTCTTCCTTTTTACTTTTACTACTTCTTCCCTACCTTCTATTTCCCCTCACTTTTCTTTCCTCTTTTCCTTCTTATTGCCTATAGGGCAAGTTAGATTTCCTTACCTAACTGACTATGTTATTCAGTCCTTGAGCCAAATCTGATGAGAGTAAGATTCTAACAGTGCTCATCTCCCTCTCTTCTTTCCCTCTAATGTAATTTTTTTCCTGTAATTTGATTTACCCTTGTCTGCCTCCTCCTTTCCTTTTCTCTCAGTACATTTCCTTGGTTAGATCAGATTAATCCACTTACTCACTTACTTAGACCAGATTAATCCACTTACTTACTTACATTTAACCCACTTGATTAGATTGTTTTTATCATTACCTCAAAGTCAACTTATATCCACCCCCTTTATGTATAACCATTTAGCATGGTATAATAACAATATAATTCTCAAGAGTTACAAGTGTCATCTTCCCTTGTAAAGATGTAAACAGTTTGCCATTGTTAACAACATATTGTATCTTTCTGTCCCATTTACCTTTTTATGTCCCTCTTGAGTCTTTTATTTGAAGATCAAATTTTCTGTTGAGCTCTGGTCTTTTTATCAGGAAGTTTTGGAAGTCCCCTATTTTGTTGAACATCCATCTCTTCCCCTGAAAGATCATGCTCATTTTCATTGGGTAGTTGATCCTTGGTTGCAATCCCAGCTCTTTTGCCTTATGGAATATCATGTTCTACACCCTAGGGTCTTTTAATGTAGAAGCTTCAAGGTTCCTGTATAATCCTGACTGTGGTTCCATGATATTTAAATTGTTTCTTTCTGGCTGGTTGTGGTATTTTCTCTTTGACCTGGTATTTTAAGAATTTGGCTACTATATTCTTGGTGTTTTCAATTTGGGATCTCTTTCAGGAGGTGATCAGTGGATTCTTTCTATGACTATTTTACCCTCTGGTTCTAGGACTTCAGGACAGTTTTCCTTGATGATTTCCTGAAAGATACTGTCCAGGCTCTTTTTTTCATCATGATTTTCAGGTAGACGAATAATTTTTAAATTGTCTCTCCTACATCTATTTTTCAGGTAAGTTGTTTTACCAAAAAATATTTTACATTTTCATCTGTTTTTTTCATTTCTTTGTTTCTGTTTGACTAATTCTCACTCTCTCACAGAGTCATTAGCTTCCACTTGCCTAATTCTAATTTTATATATCTCCTTCTCCATTTGGCCCATTTTATTTTTTAAGTTCTTCTCCTCCGTGAGTTTTTGTGTCTCCTTTTCCATTTGTCCAATTGTATTTTAAGGACTTGTTTTCTAGAGTTAATTTTTGTCCTTTCCTTTCCTAACTATTGATTCTCTCTTGCATACCTCTCATTTCTTTTCCCAATTTTTCTTCTACCTCTCTTAATTGACTTTTAAAATCCTGCTTGAGCTCTTTCAAGGAGGCTTTTTGGGCTTCAGACCAGTTCGTATTCCATTTTGATGTTCTTCTAGATGTGGGTTTATTGACAGTGTTGTCCTCTTCAGAATTTCTTCCTTGATCTTCACTGTCCCCATAATGAGAATCTATGTTTATTTCTTTTTGCTCATGGTATTTGCTTATTTTCTGGAATTTAAAAAGATTGAGCTTCCTGCAAGGGATCAGGGGGCACTGACCCAAGCTTCTTCTGCTGGTAGTGTGGGGCTTGGTCACTGGATTTGTGTGTTGGGGCTAAGATGCTGGCAGTTGGAGGCTGTAGGGTTCTGGCAGCTTCCCTGGTGTTGGGCCAGAACCAGCAGCACTGGAACTCTAGGGTTAGGATTGAGTAGTCTGGCCCCTAGAGGTTGCCTGCTCACACTGGCCTTTCCTTCCTTCTTTTCATTTTCTTCAGCATCTTTCAGATAGATGTTTTAATAGTGCAGGATGTCTTTCCACGTGGGGCTTTCCTCCTTGGAGCACTTCTCAGAGTTTTGCTGAGACATGGGGAGACTTGATAGCTGTAGAACACTGAATCACATGATGATTTTCTGAGCCAGTTTCCACTGGTTCCCCTGCCCATGCTGAGGCACTTGGGGGTTCTGCTGTTGGTTTTTGCTTATTCCACCACCTGGGATTCAGGATCTCCCCCTACTATGCTGAGGTGGGGATTTTAGCTAGCTTGCTGGGACACCTCCCTTTCTGTACTGCTCCCCTTCACCCAGGATAAGAGAGGTCTACCTTGTTAATCCCTCAAGCTACCTGTGCTTCTGGAGTGCTGTATCCTGTCTTTCTTCTGGTTCAGCCATTCTGGAGTTTTTCCTGGTGTGACATTTTCTGGGCTTTCAGAGGTTAATATGGGATGGTAAGAATGACTTACTTGTTATTTCACCATCTTAGCTCTCAGAAGCAAACCCAGTCCCTGACCTGCACTTTAGAAAAATCTCTTTGGCAGCCAAGTGGAGAACATGTTGGAGTGAGAAGAGACCAGAGGGAGGAATATCTACCAGAAGGCTATTGCAATATTCCAAGTAGAAGGTGATAAGGACCTGCATCATGATTGTAGCTGTGTGATTGGAGAAAAAGGGACTTATTGGAGATATTTTGTGAAAGTAAAAACAATATTTGACAACAAATTGAATACGTGGTAAAAGTTAAAATCAAAAGTTGAGAATGATACCAGTTTTTTTTAAAATTTCTTTTAGTTTTCAACATTTACTTCCATAAGATTTTGAGTCTTACATTTTGTCCCCCTCCCTCTTTTCTTCCCTCCCCAAAATGACATGAAATCTGATATAAGCTCTACACATACATATTAAACGTATTTTGGAATCAGTCATGTTGTAAAGAAGAATTGGAACCAATCAGAGGAGCCACTAGAAAGAAGAAACAAAACAGAACAACAACAAAAACACCCAAATAGTATGTTCTCATGTGCATTCAGACTCCAAAGATCTTTCTTTGGATGTGGATAGTGTTTTCCATCATGACTCTTTTGGAGTTGTCTTATATCCTTGCATTGCTGAGAAGAGCTAAGTCTTTCAAATTTGGTCTTTGTACAGTGTGGCTGTTACTGTATACAGTGTTCTCCTGGTTCTGCTCACTTCACTCAGCATCAATTCGTATATATCTTTCCAGGTTTTTTGTGGTCTGCTTGCTCATAATTTCTTACAGCAAAATAGTATTCCATTGCATTCATATACCACAACCTGCCCAGCCATTCCTTAATTGATGGGCATCCCTTCAATTTCTATCCTTTCAATTTCCAAGCCTTTGCCACCACAAAAAGAGCTGTAAATATTTTTGTACATGTGGGTCCTTTACCTTTTTTTATGGTCTCTTTGGAATACAGACCTAGAAGTGGTATTGCTGGATCAAAGGGTATACGCAGTTTTATAATCCTTTGGACATAGTTCCAACCTCTTCAGAATGGTTGGATCAGTTCACAACTCCACCAACAATGCATTACTGTTCCAATTTTCCCACATCTTCTCCAACATTTATCATTTTCTTGCTTTGCCATGTTAGCCAATATGATAGTTGTGATTTGCATTTCTCTAATCAATAGTGATTTAGATCATTTTTTTCTACGACTAAAGTAGCTATAATATCTTCACCTGAAAACTGCCTGTTCGTATCCTTTGACCATTTATCAATTGGGGAATGACTTATATTCTTATAAATTTTACTCAGTTCTCTACATATTTTACAAATGAGGCTTTTATCAGAGACACTGGTTATAAAAATGATTTCCCAGCTTTCTCCTTGCCTTCTAATATTGGTTACATTGGCTTTGTTTATGCAAAAACTTTTCAATTTAATGTAATCAGAATCATGCATTTTGCATTTTATTATTTTCTCCATATCTGCTTTGGCAATTCTTCCCTTCTCCATAAATCTGACAGATAAACTATTCCTCGCTCTCCTAGTTTGCTTATAATATCAGCCTTTATATTAGTACCCATTTTGACTTTATCTAGGTATACAGTGTAAGATGTTGGCCTATGCCTAATTTCTGCCATACTTTTTTCCAGTTTTCTCAGTAGTTTTTGTTAAATAGTAAGTTCTTATCCCAGAAGCTGGACTCTTTGGGTTTATCAAGCAGTAGATTACTATAATCATTCACTATTATGTCTTGTATACCTAACTTATTCCACTGATCCAACACCCTATTTCTTAGCCAGTACCAACTCTATTTATTAGCTAGTACTAGATACTAGTGTTTTAAATGTGAGTGAGTATCAGCATGGTGATGCCCTCAACAGTAACAGGAAAGTTGGAACAGGGGAAAATTTGGAGTTATAGCTGTCATATATGGAAATACTTCTGGAGGTGATGATAATGATAGTATTTATATAGAACTTTAATGATTATGTAGTGCTTTACATCTCACTTCATCCTTATAATATCTATGTGACTTAGGAATAGTTACTACCCCCATTTTTCAAATGAGGAAACTTAGGCTCAGAAATTCTCCAGATTTACGTAGCTAGTAAGTGTTTGAAGCAGAATTTAAACTCACATCTTTATCACTCAAAATCCAGTCTTGCATCCATATAGTGGGTTCCCTCTCAGTAAAGGTCTTCAAGAAATTATTATAAGAAAGTTGTTCAGGAATATATTAGGTTATATCATGCTGTGCCAGACATATGGTTTGTTTTGTAATCTCTTTGTCTAATTCCTGTAACTTTGATGTACTACCATAACAATATTGCTTCTACTTCTACCTTCCACTGAGCTGTAGGAAAAAAAAAATATTCTGGGTTATGTCAGGAACAGATTGAAAGTCTATTTGTCATGTATGCAAGTAGAGGGGCTTCTTGTTCCAGTCATCATTGGACCAGATGGTCTTTGGGGCATTATCCAATTCTGATATTGTGTTTCTTTGAAAAGGAGAAGGAAGTCTCCCACATTTAAATGTAGTGTATAGAAATATTAGTATTTTGATGGAACACTGCTGCTTCCTTTTATCTTTTAACCCACTCACTCTCCCTTGTTGGATAAAGGGATTATTCTTTTCTCAAATTGGCCCTACTATTGCAGGCCAAAGTTATTACTATTGCCATCCTTTCTTTGTCAGAAGAATACCAAAAACAAATATTAGTTGTAATTTTTGTTAGAGGAATGACATGACAATGTGGCAGCACTTAGAAAAGGCATAAGAAAAAAAAATAAATTACCATCTGAGAACAACATTTCCTCTTTGTTTGAAGAGAAAGGTGATTTAAAAGAAGTGGAGGATATGGCAAAATATAAAATGGAAAAATTTATTCATTTTCATTTAATTCAAATTTAGCAGAAACTTTGACAGACTGCTCCATAGTGTTCTTCTTCCCCCACCCCCACCTCAACCATCACACTATCTTAGTTGCTATTAAGATCATGGGCAATATAAAACTGATATGAAACATCTAATTTTCCTTAATAAAAACAATCAATTTGTGTAGCTTTCAATTGGACAATATGAATGAGATTATTTGTATATTTCCCTGATGCCAAATTAATTCAGTTGCCCTCAAACTGTCTTCTATTTAAAGAGTAAACATACTACCTAGAGAACATAGGACATTTCATCAAAGTGGACAAACAAATTAGAAATTATAATCACTGGGTTTTTTTTCTTATATTTTTTCTGGAAAACTGCCACAGGGAATTATTGTTCCTGTGGAACATGTTTTCTTCTCAAGTACACAACCAATCAGAAGAAAGCTATCCTTCTTCTTGACAGGAAATGGTTTTATGTGACCACATTTATATTCTGTTGGTTTCCTTTTGTTTTATCTGCCATGTATAAGGTCTTTGCATGGAAAATTTCCCGTATGCAAGCCAGGAAGCCTTCAAGAATGAATTTTAATTAATACAAAGAGGCATATATGAATCTAGATATCATAGAGAGGAACCCTCAGAGAATTTGACCAGGTCTTCACAACCCTAGTCAAATTGAAGTAAGACCAAAATATTTAGCAATGCTAGATCCTGTGTGATTTCCAAACAGCATGTAATAGAATCAGTACTTTGGGTTTCTGTCACTTAACAAGGCTTAATAGATAGGTTATGACAAATGTGACTTGATATTCTAGTCCTCTCCAGTTTAGCTGTTTCTTGCTTTTATCCCATGCTCCATTAGCATTCTATAAGTTTTTCTGTCTCCTCAGGTATTAATTAATTTTTATTTGTCTTGCAGTATTTATTTTTAGATGTCTGGAATCTTTTACCTCATCTAAAGGTCATAATACTTACTGTCTTTTATTAATATTTACAATGTTGGTTTATCTGCTTATACTTAAGGATTTTAATTCAACTCTGAATTCTTTCCTTCCCATTACCTCTCCCTACATCCACAGATAAAATAATTTTAAAAATAACTCATTGCAAATATATATTCAATCATCTTCCTTCTTAGATTTTTTGTGACTTCATTCTTTTTTTCATTATATCTCCTAAAGCTCTTTGATTGCAGTTACTCAGAGGGCTAGACTTCAAAGTAGTCTCTGCTTCCTCCCATACTGGGGAATTCATATTTCATCTGCCTTGGCCTCTACCCTGTGTGACTTGGAGAAGGAGAGTAGTTGGGAAAGAACACAATTGGCTTCAACTGGATGTTGGGCTGTTTAATATCACATAATGACCCATACACATTCTTTCCCAGTTGCCTCTTTTCTTCAGTTCTGTGGTTGAGCTTTGTTGTAGCACAGAGCTCTACTGCACTGCTATCCCATCCAGGAAAAATCCTCAGGCTCTGGAGTGAAAGTGAAGGGAATAGAATTCAGTTCTGTTGCAAACCTGTCCATAAGTTTGCTGAACCCTGATGCATGAACATAGGAGGCAGTAGGGGTGGTGCTGAGTGAGCGTGTTATTCATTCGAGATTACTCTTCTCTACTATTCATTTAATTGTTGCCTCGTTAATGGTCCTAGTTTCCTAGACATTGAGAAAGCTTGAATTATTTTGGAGGTATTTGAGAGGTCAAGAGGATTGAAGAAAATGCCCTGGTATTCTATTTCTTTGGTCACATGACCCAGAACTCTAGGATAGTCTACAATTTTGACTTATTCTTTTTGTTTTCCAAATAGATATTTGGAATTATCCAAATAGGTTCAATGGAGTAAAAGATTAAAATATTTTGCTAGTATAAATTATCTTCATGTACATGTATGATGTGACTACTCTTACTCATTTTCAGGGTAGCAAATTTAAAATTTTAGATTGTAAGTGTAGGAGAGTGGGAAAAAATAGGTACCATTGAGTTCCACACTTTGAGAGCTAAAGACCTATGGAGAGTGACATTCGTATTATCCTAATTAATATGTTTTCTATAATTATAACATCTTACTACATTTTTTAGCTCATTTTAAGTCTAGATACTGATATAATAGATCCTAAAATCCATGTGGTTGCCTCTTCTTCATCTTTAGGGAATTTATTTTATAGGAATATTGAGAATTTAATCACAATTACTGTAAGCCTCCACTTGAAAAAATTCCTAACATTTTGACAAATGTAAGGTTTTCCATTTAACTTTACATTTAAATCTACCTCTATTTAACCCTGTACTCTTTCTGGGGCAAAATTCAGTTTATTGGGAATGTTTGGATGATGAAACATTAGATAGCATTATAGTGGATATGGATAAAAAGACACCATAAGGAGAAAATGAAAAATGAAGCAACCTTTTCTAGAGACATCTCTCACTGTGGACCTTTTTTTTTCAGATATAGAGTAGTTGACTCTTTTCAATCACTCCCTTCTTTGCCACAGCACAATCCTACCTCTGTTCCTTAGGAGTGTGCTCAGATGCCATCTTTGTTCCAATGCCTAGATGTCCTTTCTTGATCACATGACAATTTATATGATCCATGAGGAGCAGCCAAGTTTATTTCTCCTCTATGGATATAATTCTTGCAGAATTTCACTCTAATTTGTAAGACTTTTCAACATTTAACATAAGGTCTATGATACTCACTGTTTGGACATCTTACACAACTTACTTTAAGTGAGTTAGAGTTAAATAAATAATTTGCTTCACCCTTAGAGATTTTATAAGCCTCTTTGATTCCTATATCGTGCATTTCTTGGTTCTCTTATTGCCTGAATTGTGTTGGAAAGAGGTTTTTAAGGATGATCATGCTAATAAGGGTACTTGGAGTTGGAAATAAGAAGTTACAGCTATGGTATTGTTTCTACATTCCGCTAAATAGAAACAAGAATAAGTTTTGTGTTTTGTTTTGTTTTGTTTTTATGGCAAATGAATAACCATTTTCCACTGCAACAATTTCAATATAAAGTCTCTTGCTTTCTAAAGCTGATCCTGTTGTTTTAAAAAGTAAGTCCTCAAAAAAAAAATTAAGTCCTCAAAGTATAGCTATCAATCTATTAATATGGAAAGCAAAGATTTACAGTGGTAATAATGAGGTAAAATAAAGATACTAGGATGATTATCATTCATTACTCCATTAAAAAAAGCCAAAAAAACCCAACGCTCTTGTTTTCATACATTTTCTTTAACTTTCAAAGGCTGTTTAAAACTCACTCAGAATTAATTATATTAGCACAGGACAGGGTTGTGTATATATAGCACTGAAATTGATTTGAAATAGGTAGGAAATATAGCACAGCATGCATCAAAATGTAAGTAAATATCAATATATTACTTTCAAAGGTATCATTTCACTCACATTTCTTGACACTGTGAAATAAGTCAACAATTTTAACTTTCTCTACTCTATTGTACATTATTGTCAGTCCTCATTGTTTTCCAGTGTAACAGGGGCCCAATTAACTTAAAACTTTATTCTCTTATAAAACACAGAAGTATTGGAGTATGTAGAAAAAGAGGAACACATTTGGGATAGGTGATAAAATGATTCTTTTTCCCCCTTTTGAGCTTATCTACTTTGTTTCAGAAAATTCATCAAAAATAGTCTAAAAATTAGAGGTCTCCTTATTACATCCATTCAAGCTATTTCCTCATAAATTAGAATCTTGGGGTATACCTACAAACAGTGTGGTGATAGGGATGGGAGGTATGGAGATAGATGATCATCCATCTATCAAAGGAGACTGAGAAGGAGCAGTCAGATGTGATCACAGAAATCAGAGAAGAAAAGAGTATTATTCAGAAGAAGAGAATGTTAAGCAGTTTCATAATGTATAGAAATGTTAAAAGCTCTGAGAATTCATTTGAAAAATCATGAGTCAACAATTAAAATACACAACAGATTTTGAAGATCATGAGGGGGAGGTAGAAATGAGTGGATGCTGAAGGAATGGTGGTAGTAAGATAAACACTTTTTTTGTGTGATTGGCAGCAAAATGGAAAAGGAATGCAAAATGATAGCTTAAGGGATGATGGGAGAGTTAGGTAAAGGTTATTATTATTTGAAGAATAGCATAGACATGGACATATTTGAAGACACCATGAAAAGAGTCAATAAATAGGAAAAACTTAAGAGAGAACAAAGTTTGTCAAAAAGACAAGCTCTTAGGGAAGACAAAATGGAGGTGGGGAGTCAATGACACAAATCAAAGGGCTGGCCTTCTAATATGAGACTCCATTTCTTTATTAGAGATGAAAAAAAGGAATAGAGAACAAGGGGCCATGTAGAGTAATTTTGAGATAGTGTAAAGGGGGGGCAAATAATCTTGACATTCTTAGTAAAGATGAACTTGTCTGATAAAGTGAGGTTAGGGTAGGGAACATAAAAGATAAGATTTTAGGTATAGCCACTGAAGGGAGTGGGATGGACAATGAATTGGAGAGAATAAAAACATTGTAATGTCTTTGTTAGGGCAAAGTAGATGTTAAATGACATGAAATTATGTTAAATCTATTGAGTCAAGTCAATAAATGTTTATTCAGTAACTACTAATTGCTAGGCAACATGCTAAACTCTGGGGATATAAAGGAAGACAAAAAAGACCTTGTTTTTGATGAGAAATCAAGACACTGCAAAACAGATCCAAAACAATGAGAAAAAAAAAAGAATACAATGTGAAATATCTCATTGGAAACATGACTGAACTGGGAAATAGATCCAGGAGACAGAATTTTAAAATTATTGGACTATGTGACAGCTGTGATCAAAAAAGGGCCTAGACATTATTTTTCGATAAATTATCAAGGAAAACAGCCCTGATATTTTAGAACCAGAGGGCAAAATAGACATTGAAAGAATCCACCAATCACCTCCTGAAAGAGATCTGAAAAAGAAAACTCCTAGGAATATCATGGCCAAATTCCAGAGTTCCTAGGTCAAGAAGAAAGTATTGAAAGCAGCCAGAAAGAAAGAATTCAAGTATTGTGGAAACACAGTCAGGATAACACAAGATTTGGCAGCTTCTACGTTAAGGGACCGGAGGGCATGGAATATAACATTCCAGAGGGCAAAGGAGATAGGATTACAACCAAGAATCACCTACCCAGCAAAACTGAGTATAGTCCTTCTGGGGAAAAAATGGTCACTCAGTGAAATAGAGGACTTTCAAGTATTCTTGATGAAAAGACCAGAGCTAAATAGAAAATTTGACTTCCAAATACAAGACTCAAGTGAAACATGAAGTGGTACAGGAAAGATAAATCATAAGATATTTATTAAGGTTGAACTGTTTACATTCCTTTATGGAAAGATGATATTTGTAACTCATGAGACCTTTGTCACTATTAGAGTAGTTTGAAGGAAAAATTATATGTATGTAGATAGATAGATAGATAGACAGATAGACAGACAAAGAGACAGAAATATAGATACATAGAACGCACAGGGTGAGTTGAAGATGAAGGGGTGATATCTGGACAATAAAATTAAGGGGTGAGAGAGGATTATACTGGGAGAAGGAGAAAGGGAGAGGTAGAATGGGGTAAATTATCTCACATAAAACAGACATGAAAAGGCTTTTATAGTGTAGGGGAAACTGGGAGAAGCTGAGAGGGAATGAGTGTGTCTCATTCTCATAGGATTTGGCTTAAGGAGGGAATAACATACATACTCTATTGGGTATGGAAATCTATGTTACCCTACAGGAAAATAAGGTGGGAAGGGGACAAGAGAGCAGGGGGATGACAGAGGGGAGGGCAGATTGGGGAATGGGGTAATTACAAGCAAACACTTCTAATATGGGACAGGGTAAAAAGAGAATCGAATAAATGAGGGTCAGGGTAGGATGAAGGGAAATATACTTAGTTTTTCACAACATGAAAAAAAAAATCTAGATAGAAGAAAGTATCAAAGAGAAAGAGTGATTGAGATCACCAAAGGTTTCAAAGAGATTAAAATATACGGAATGAGAAAATGACATTGGACTTAGCTATGTAAAAATTGTTAGAAATTATATGACATTTCAGCATCTTTCACTATCCTGAGAGTGGGAGCAGCAAAGAAGGATGATGGTGGTGGTGATGGAAAATTGATGATTGACAAGAAGATAATAAAAGGACAAATGAGCCAGGTGATAAAAGGGTGATGGACAGTACTTTAATGAAGTGGATAAAAGGTTGAGATTGAAGGGAAGAAAATGAGGAGAGAGCAAGAATGATGGACTAGAAAAAACAGGAAAATAAAACACTGGACTTCACAGTGATGATGAAAACTATGTTAAGATAAATCCTGTGTACCTGTTTTCTCAAAGTCTATGTCCCTGTAGTTCAAAGTCTTAACAGGTCTTGCCAAGTTGGAAAGGCTTAGAGTATGTATAGGTCTGTGGATAAACTCTTAATCTGTTATATGCAGACCAGTATGTTCTAAGATTTATCACCAATATAACAAACTACATGATTATAAATGGCTATTAACACCTCTCAAAGACTAAATTAAAGGAGTGTTCAGATCAATGAAATCAGTGATCCTGGAAGTGTATGAATATGGTTTCAGACATCTGTCTGTCACTTAACCTTTCTCAGGCTCTGTTTACTCATTTGTAAGATGAGTGGGACACGATGTTCTCTAAATTCCCTTCCAGCTCAAAATCTGTACTCCTCTGATCCTTAGGTAAAGAAGATTTTTATTTGATGAAACTATTACTATGAAATAGTAATATATTTTACATAAGTATAACTAGTAACATCATTTAATGTTCAACTACATAGCATTATGGTGAGTAGAATTTAACATTGGTCATAGCCTTTTCCATTTTTGACAGCTTTAAAAGTAAATACCTTATCTTTGCAAAAGAGGGAATAAAAATAAAAAGAAAAAGAAAGGAAATAATGAAAGAGGAAAAGAAACAAGAAGAAAGGGTTACTATCAATAACTATATATTTAAATAATTTCTCAGGACCTCGATTGAATTCTTATCTCTTTGAAAATATTCCATATTTGTAGAGAAACATGACACTTATACTGCCTTTGTGTCCTGAAACATTTTAGGTAAATGTTAGTGACTTCTCAGCAAAATCTTCCAGTTTTCAAATGTGCATACATGGGCACACACACACACACACACACACACACACACACACACACACACACAAACATTAGATTACATTTTAAAAATATGTTAGTGTCAACCATATAGAAATATTTTCTCCCTGTAGAAAAGCCAAAGATTCATGCTAGTAATAAGATGCAATTAACAGAATGAAGTAAAGAATCTTCCTTCATGGGGGAGAAAGAACACAATCTAAATGAAGAAATAAGATAAATTCCACTATAGGTCAAGCCATACTCCACAGGATCAACAAATGCAAAAGACTAGGTAGGAATCCTTAAAGAGTCATCAACCTGCAAAAGCTAGTTGAGAGTACACATCCTATTTGAGGAAGAATCAGGAAGAGAGAGTAGAGGGAATTGGAGAAGAAGGTAGACAAATGCAGAATGCCATTGAAAAAACTATGAATGAAGAAGCAACCCTATCCATTTGCAAAATGAAAGTTAGTTCTCTCATAATTTCTTTCTATACAGGAAGTGCATTACCTATGATTTCTCCTTGCTCCATGGTCTTAGAATTACTATGTTTTCAGGCAAATAAACAATAATCACAATAGCCAATAAAATTCATTCATTATTATTTATGAGCTATTTAAAATCCATCACAGCTCATAAGTAAAAGTTATATAACACATACTTATGCTGATAATTTAAGATAAAATCTTAAATGAGTTATATTTGTTATTCTTACTGAGCATCACAATAAAGTTCATAACTGATTCAACCATTCTGTAGAGGAATTTGGAACCATGCCCAAAGTGCTATAAAACCATGCATACCTTTTGACTTAGCAATGCCACTACTAGGTTTGTATCCCAAAAGAGATAAACAAAAAGGGAAAGGACATAAATGTACAAAAATACAAAAATATTTACAACACCTCCTGTCTGGTGGCAAAGTCTTGGAAATTGAGGGGATTCCCATCAATTGGGGAATGACTGAACAAGTTTCAGAATGTGATTATGATGAAATACTATTATACTATAAGAAATGATGAACAGGACAATCTCAGAAAAACCTCTTAAAGACTTGCATGGGCTGATGCAAAGTGAAATGTACTATGTACAAAATAATAGCATTATTGTAAGATGATCAGCTGTGAATTACTTAGCTATTCTCAGTAGCACAATGGTCCAAGACAACTCTGAAGGACTTATGATGAAAAATGCTACCCATCTCCCGAGAAAGAATTGAAGCATACTTGTTTTTTGGTTTATTTTTCTTGAGTTGTTTTTTTTTCCTAGTCTGTTTTCTTTCACAACATGACTATTATGGATATGTTTTGCATGACTACATATGTATAATCTTTATTGAATTATTTGCCTTCTCATTGGGGAAGAGGGGAGGGAGCAAGGCAGAGAATTTGGAACTCAGAGGTTTATAAATGAATGTTAAAAATTGGTTTTGCATGTAACTGGGGGAAATTAATTAATTAATTACAAAATAAAGTTCATAAATTGATTTGTTTCTTCCAATAACCAGTCATTTCTACTATTCCCATGTATGTAGGTTTTAAAAATAGATAAGGAATTTTACTATTTTAAGATTCTACATAAACAAAAATGTTTTATACTGTGTTAATATTATATATGTATATGTATATGTATATGTATATATGTATGTATGTATGTATGTAAGCATAGCACTCTTTCTATGTGTCAGGCACTCTGCTATGTTCTGCAGGATACAAAGACAAAAAACAGTCACCTCTGATAGCAGAAACTTAGAGTGTACCAGGAATGGAAGGGATAATGTTCACAGATAAATAAAAATAAAATACATACAAAACCAAATGCAAAATAATTTCAAGGCTGCAAATCCCTAATAAATGAGAGAATCAGTATCTCTGGTGGGAGATAGAAACTAAGCTGAAACTTGAGGGGAACCTGGCATTCTTAAAGGTGGAGAAAGATTTCCAGGGGTAATTATCCAAAGACAGAGAAAGGAAAAATGTCATAGAGAGGGAAAATGTAGGCTACTTGTGGTAATGTGCAACATGTGAGGGGGAGTAATGTAGCATTTGTCTGGAAAGAAAAGTTGGAACCACATCATGAAGGCATTGAAATGCTAAAGGAGTTTATGTTCTATCTTAAAGGTAATAAGGGGCCACAAAAGTTTCCTTAGGAAGGGATTGATATGTTCTGACTTTTTTTTTTGGGGGGGGAGGTAATATCAATTTGGAACAATGTGGAAGATGAACTAGGGAGAAAGAGTCTGAGCATGAATACTTTTCATGCTTATGTACCTTGTAGTTTCATATGTATATAGGCAATAGATGATTTAGATACTGAGATGGTTCTACTATTTTATGATTTTAGCTACTTTCTCCAGTGGTTCATATTGCAACCCAGAGTATGTAGTACACGTACCATGCATGTATATGCACACATACACACTTGTATATATAAATATATATGTAAAAATATATATCTAAATATGGATATAAATGCACATGTATACATGTATATCATATGTGTGTGTCATAGAAACCGAATTAAAAATAAAAACTTAGAGGGGAAGGCACTAGCTAAAGTTTCATGCAGTAGCTGAGCAGGACAGCCTTCCTGACATAGGGGACAACCAATAGAAAGGTACACAAATGAGAGATAGTGTCCTGTGCATCCTTGCAATACTCCAGGAATGATATGAAGAGGTACTAAATTAGACAGGGGCTAAGTGAGTAAAGAAAAAGGAGATATATTTGAGAGGTAGTGAGGTAAAAGAAATTACAAGATTTGGTAAATAATTGAATATATTGAATGAGAAAAAAAGAGGGGGTAAGTTTAGGATGAGACTAAGGATACAAACTTCTGTGCCCCAAAGGATAGATGTTCCATTAATAGTAACGTCATACTCCTGATGAAGGATAATTGTGGGTGATGGTGGGGGAATAAATAAAGCATTATGTCTTCCATATCATGGTTTTGAGATACCTATGGGATATCCAGTTTGAATTGCCTAAAAGGGAGTACATATACATCTGTATGTATATACATACATACATACATAAATACATGTGTGAACATATGTACATGTCTACATAGATATACACTGATATAGATTAGTATGTCTTTATATATCTACATGTATCCATCTCTATCTCTCTATGCATATGTATGTATATATTTACATCAAAATGGCATGCTGTGAATAACATACATACATCATGAAGTTAGATCAATATTTTATAATCTGTTTGTTTTTAAAGCATACATTAGAGTATAATCAACTTCAGGGATGGAGTTTTTTATTTTTTTTTTATACATCACCAGGGCTTGTCATATAGTAAATATTTCATAAATGCTTATCGATAGACTTTATTCACTTCTCTTCCTACAGTGCATTTCATGTAGGATCAGGGACAGGATTGGAGACTGAACCTATGACTTCATTGGTATAGGGAATTTACTAGGTGAGTCAACAATCTTTATTAATTCAAGTCTGACCCTTCATGCAAATTATAGTTATAGAGAGTCGAATAGAGTATTTTACTATATTTTATTTTATTAATATTCCCAATTACATGTAAATATTTTAGCATTCATTTTTTTAAAAATTGAGTTTGAACTTCTCTACCTCCCTCCTGCACCTCTTCCAGCCATTGAAAAGGCAAGTAACATGATATTGATTATATATGTAAAGTCAGAGTTGCATAGAATATTGAAAGGTAAAGTAATTTAGTGAGCAATTTGTCACATAGACAATATGAAGAATATAAGTCTGAAGTAGAATGTGAAATGAGGTCTTTTATTTAAGAGCAGCTCTATTAGCTAGAACAAAAGCTCAAGTATTTCAAGGGAATAAATGAAAAAATATATGAAGGAAGGTTGTCTAGCTGTATCAGATCACAAACTGTATTATAAAGTGGTAATTATTAAAACAATCTGGTACTGGCTAAGAAATAGAGTGGTAAATTAGTGGAATAGATTAGGTACAAATTACACTGCAGTAATTGACCATAATAATCTGATATCTGATAAATCCAAAGATCTAAGCTTTTGGAACAGAAACACATTATTTGAAAAAAAACTGCTGGCAAAACTGGAAAGCAGTACGGCAGAAACTAGGTATAGATCAACATTTCATATCATATGCCAAGATAAGTTCAAAATGGAATCATGATTTACATATGAAGAGTGATACCACAAACAGATTAAGAGAGCATGGAATAGTTTGTCTGTCA
Organism: Phascolarctos cinereus; assembly: GCF_003287225.1. Taxonomy (NCBI): domain Eukaryota; kingdom Metazoa; phylum Chordata; class Mammalia; order Diprotodontia; family Phascolarctidae; genus Phascolarctos; species Phascolarctos cinereus. Next base: position 445,993,646 of record NW_027555847.1, on the reverse strand, counting down.
CATTGATCGATAAGGGAAGAATTAAGGACCAAAGAAGAAATAGCATAACAAAATGTAAAATAGATAATTTTGATTACAAAATTGAAAAGTTTTGCATGAACAAAACCAATACAAACAAGATTATAAGCACAGCAGAAAATTGGGGAAAAAATGTCTAACAAGTATCTCTGATAAGGGCCACATTTCTCAACTATATAGATAACTGAGTAAAAAATCATAAAAAAAGTAAGTCATTCCCCAGTTGATAAATGGTCAAAGGATATGAACAGACAGTTTTCAGACAAAGAAATAAAAATTATCTACAGTCATATGAAAAAATTTTCTAAATCGCTATTGATCAGACAAATGCAAATTAAAATAACTGAGATACCACCTCACCCTTAGCAGAATGGCTAATACAACACAAAAGGAAAATACTGGACGTTAGAGGGGATGTGGAAAAACTGGAACTCTAATGCACTGTTGGTGGAGATGTGAACTGATCCAACCATTCTTGAGTGCAATTTGGAAACTATGCCCAAAAGGCCATAAAATTGTCTAGACTCTTTGATCCAGCAAGACCACTGCTAGATCTATATCCCAAAGACATCAAAAATAGGGAAAAAGACCTATTTGGACAAAAATACTTATAGCAGCCCTTTTTAGGCCAGCTAAGAATTGAAAATCAAAGGGATTCCCATCAATTGAGCAATAGCTAAGAAGCTGTGGTATATGATTGTGATGGGATATTGTTGTGCTATAAGAAATGACAAACAGGATGACTTCATAAAAACCTGAAAACACTAACATGAACTGATGCATAGTGAAGTGAACAGAACCAGGAGATCATCGTACACAGTAACAGCAATATTTTTCTGTGAATAACTGTGAATGACTTACCTTTTCTTAGCAATACAATGATCAAAGGCAATCCCTAAAGACTAATGATGAAGTATACTATCCACCTCCAGATAAAGAACAGATATCGATTGAATACAGACTAAAACATGCTATTTTCACTTTCTTACATTTTTCCTTTTATTTTAATCTTCTTGTACAAAATGACTACTATGGAATGTTTTACATAATTGCTCACATACAATCTATATCTGATTGCTTACCATCTCAGGGAGTGGGGGGAGGGAAGGGACAGAGGGAGAGATAAAATCTGGAGCTCAAAACTTTAAATAAATATATATATTTTTTAATTGGGGAAAAATAAGTTTGAAAATAGGAGTTAGAAAAAAAGAGCAGCTCTATCTACTATTCCATAATGCTTGATCTGACTATTTGCCTACTGATTATTTTTTATTTTATTTTTAAAAGACATATTCATTGGCATATTTTAGTTTTCTTCCACTTCTTAAGTTGAATTCCTACTCATCCTTTGAAATCTACCTCTTCTATGAAGGTATGACTGATCCCAACAGTCAGTAATAATCCTCTCTCAAGTACTCACACATGTTTAACAACTTTACAAAATAATCATCATCATATAATACTTTATATTATGGTCATTTATGTCTTTTTTTTTCCTTCCCCACTATTACACAATAATCTTGATGAGGGCAAGAACTATCTCTTATCCAAATCATTATACTTCTCAATGACAAGCACATTATTCTCTATCTAATAGCCGTTTTAAAAAAGAAAGTTTGCAGGACAAATGTTTCAATTATATCACTTAATATATTATTTGACTAAATCAATGGACTGTCCTTTTAGTTACATGCTTAAATTGGGCAATTTTTATTTTAATCCACATTTTTCCCTTCAATGTGAATGGTAAAACCAATCTCTTGAATAACTGTGACATTCACTGAGGAGTCTCTACAGTGTTAAGGGGCTCAAATGCAGCCAATACAGAATCATCTGTTAATAGCTGTATTGGAAGAAACTCATGGTTAAGAAATGTTGTGTAGACTTGACTTATAGCATTTTTTTTTTCAAAACACTAGTGAACAATTTAAATGAGCATATGTAAATACTTAGTGGGTCAGGGGAAGCTAGGTGGTATAGTGGATAGAACACCACCCCTAGAGTCAGGAGGACCTGAGTTCAAATCCTGTCTCAGACACTTGACACTTCCTAGCTGTGTGACCCTGGGCAAGTTACTTAACACTGATTGCCTCATCAAAACAAAACAAAAAAATGAGTGGGTAATGAAAAGTTATATCTGTCACCTCTGTCATAGAATTTTTCATGATTTTAACATATATCTGGAAATTAACTGAGGACAGCCTTTGTGTTTCATTTTTTTATCCAGTAAGATTTTAATTAATAAACAATAAACATTGATATTCAATTTATAATGTTTAAAAAGGAGGTTTGAAAAAATGCATTTTTATGTTTTTCAAAGTATATTTCTATACATTGTAGTCATAATAATATGTTTACACCTAAACCACTATAAGCTATTCTCAGTTAAAAATCACACTTTACCTACTCTAAAGAATTACTTGCCACACATTTGCTATATGGAGTACCTGTGTTTTAATTGTTTGGTAAAATTTATACAAGAATAAATGTCTGATAATTAAGTAGGCCTCCAAACCACAGGAAATTATGGAACCAAGCTTTTCCTTGGTGGCCTTACAGCTATTCTAGCACTAATGAAAACCAGAATCTGTCTCCTTTGATGCTGTAATTTAAGGGATGACAAAAGAATTAGCTACCATGATAACAACAATACAAAAATAATCCCTACTCTTATGTTTATGTGGTTTATAGTATAATTTTGCCCTCTTTCCTAATCCAGGCTTAAATGGCATGGGTCAAATTCCATAGTGACCTGGTCCTTTTTTCAGCAGTAGAACTGTTGAATACAGTTCTAACGTATTTCTAAATTATATTTATAAAGGCGAGGTTACTTGAATTATTTAACCACAAGAAGACATTTGATCCTGTGTTTTAATTTTTCTTTTGAGGATTCAGCTAAAAAAATAGACTTTGAAATTTAAATGCAATGCTCATCATGGATTACTGAAATACTCAAATAGGGACATGATAACATCGATATGGACCCTCTCTGAAGTGAGGCCACTGATTTTAATCTGCTCATATTTTGTGATACTTGTTCACATCCTCCATTCCATGTCTGTCAGGTTACTAGAAAGTGTATCTTTATCTGCTCCTCATTATTCCACTCAATATCCCTAAAACTTTACAAACACATTATTTTTTCTGGTTATTGTTTCCATTATATCTTGTTTCTCCCATTAGAGTATAAACTCATTGAGGTCAAGAGATGTTCACTTTTATTTTTCTATTCCCAGAACTTTGCATGCCACTTGTTACATAGTAGGATATCAAGAAATTATTGTTCCATGCAATAATTAATACAAATTTCCTATTATGTTGTCCATTCAACATGCTATGTCCTTCCTCATTTTGTCTTCATAGTATAAGGATAATAATGGTGCATGGAGGCTCCTCATTAGTCACCCATCACTCTTACTCATCTTTTTATTTGTGCATTGCTTTGATTATATTCTTTATCCCCTTTCTTAGAGTAATCTTTTGTATGATCATGTGAGATCTTCTTCATTATCTTTTGGTTAATTGTCAGTTTTATTTCTTTGGAAAGTGGAGAGGTCAATGACTCAGGGCCACAAACAATCATGTACTATTAAACATAGGCCTGTTTGTGTGAATTAGAAATTAATATTTTTATGGAAAAAAATTGAAGCATCACATAACATCTTTATCACAAAATACTTTTTGTGAGCCAAAAAGCTGAAGAGCCAAGATGGCAGAGTACAGGTTGGGAACCAGCTGAACTTTTCCAACATTCACCTCCAAAGAACTTTAAAATAATACCCCAAATAAAATTTTGGAGCTACAGATCCAATAAAAGTTCGCATAACTTAGGAGAGTTACAGGACAAGTCTGTAACAATGAGATGGGCACAGGCACAGAGTATGGCAAGAACATCAGCTCAAAGATGAACCTTAGAAGCAGCAGCAGCAGCAGCTTTAAGAGCTCTCAACACAGTGGCAGCAAAGGTGTCAGATGACTGATCAGAAAGATATTACAGTGGACCCTTTGCTGGCACTGGGTGCAGCTGGTACTGATTGGCAAATATATTGCCTATAAGCAGTTGTGGGTTGTAGTTCCAGTACAAAGAGAAGAGCCTGTGATCAGTCACAAGGGAGAAGGGGTCCTGGTCACAGTTTCAGGGCCAAGAAGAGTGCTGACACTTATGGTTTCAAAGGAGCAGGGACCTTTCCTGTGTAAAGACCAGAGCATAGACCAAGAAAGCAGTGACCATACCTCCCCCTGGATAACACCACCTTGGAAGCACTGAACGCTTGAAGACTCCCAGAACTATCTCTAAAAACAGCAGTGTGAAAAAGCCTAAAGCTGGGCACAATGCCTTCCCAACTTCAGGTAAGCAGAGTCCAACTTCACCATAAAATTCAAAGTGAAGAAATATATTGGGGGAATGAGAGAACAACAACAACAAAAGAACTTGACAGTATAAAGCTTCTACAATGGTGGAGTTAGACAGAGATATAAACTTAGAAGACAACAATGTGAAAATAGCTACATGCAAAGTCTCAAAGAAAAATGTCAATCGGACTCAAGTCCAGCAAGAAATCCTGGAACAGTTAAAGAAAGATAGAGAAGTGATAAGAAAAAAAAAGTTGAGAAAATAAATAAATGATGCAAGAAAATTATGAAAAGTGATTGGGGAAGGTGTATTCAGAATGCATGCCATCTTGGGGTGGGGGGAGGGATGAGATGGGGAGAAAATTTGGAACTCAAAATCTTGTGGAAATGAATGTTGAAAACTAAAATAAATAATAAGAAAGATTAAAGTAACTAAAAAAACCTATATAAGATGGAACTTAAAATTGAAAAGCTTCTGCATAGATTAATATCAATGCATCTAAGATAAGAATGGAACTGATTAAATGGGAAAATATCTTTGCATCAAATTTCTCTAAGTGTTTGATATCTAAGATATATAAACTATATACATATTTATGTACACATCTGTTTTTGACTATTAGTTAATCCTTATAAGATGAATGGTCAGATACAAACAAATAATTCTCAAAGGAACTGCAAAGTACTCACAGCCACATAAAAAAATTGGAATCACTAATAATGAGAGAAATTCAAAACAAAACATACTTGAAGTTTCTCCTCACACCAAGTCATTGGTAAAAATGACAAAAAAAAAATTGCAACAATGTTTGAAAGGTTGTGGAAAGTTAAACATACTAATAAATTGTTGGTGATGCTTTGCTATTTTGGAAAGCAGTTTGGAATTATGTGAATAAAGCAAGTAAAGTGTCCATACTATTTGAACTAGATACTCCATTAGTAAGCTTAGTCTCCAAGGAAGCCACTGATTAGAAAAAGTAATGATGATAATAATAATAATAAGTCCCCATTCACTCCAAATGTAGCACCACTTGGTGTGATAGCTAAGAATTGAAAACAAAGCAGATGCCCATCAATTGGGAAATGGCTAAACAGATTGCGGTACTTGAATGCAATAGAATACTACCGTAGTCTTAAAAAAATGTGACGAATACATTGAATCATGGAAAATCTATATGAGCTGATGCAAAGTGAAATAAGCAAAGTCAAACAATATACACAGTAACTACAGCAATGTAAATGGAAAGAACAACAACCCAGCAAAAAATCAAAAGTAAATGTAGCAAATTATAAAGGTCAAATGAGACTGAAATGAAGAATCATGAGAAGATCCTGCCAAACTACCCTTTCTTGGAGGTGGAAGGTCCACAAATTAAACACATTGCAAATGTTTTCAGGCTTTTTAAACATATTGATCAGTTGTGCTGCCTTTCCCCTACCTACAAGAAATACTGTTTGTAATGCGGTATGACTCCTGGGAGAGAGAGAAGGAAGGATATATGGGACACTATGGTGATATAAGAAAAAATACTTGTAGATAAAAGTAATTTTTAAAAAAGTAACATGGCTTTAAAGTAGATTGAAGGATAAAACAAGTAAGCAAACAAAAACAAAAACAAAATATGTTAAAGGGGAAATGGCGAGTTTGTCAGATTGTCTAGTCTTCTTGTAATACTATGATACATTTATATAGTCATTTAAAATTGCAATGTGCAATACATGACAAATATACATGAACTATTTATATTATGTATAATGTATGTGTATATATGTGTAATTTTGTAAAGAATACAGGAGACCACAGAAGACAGTTTCTTAGAACCAGTAGGCTTTCTCACAGGTAAGAACATTATTAAAAACAAACTGAACTGGCACCTCACATTGAAAAACATGTGGTAAAAAAAGAATAAACCAAAATAATTAATTGTTTTTAAAAAATGAATGTATAATCATGACAAAGAGACACTGGTTCTTTGATGCTTTAAATTTCAAGGCATACTATATATGGTCTTTTTTTTTTCTTTCATGTTTCTACTTCGGGAAAGGAGGATTATAGCCTCAAATAGCTGAGTGGAGCTGTAATCAGTGGGGAATTACTTACTTCAAGGCAGGCTAGGAAAGAGGATAGTCACAGAAATTATTCTCTAGGAAAAGATCATGGCAGGCAGCTAAGACAGCAGCTACAGAGGCTTCAGTTCCAAGCTTACCTAATGCTTCAGGGCCTGGCATATATATGGCTACAAAGGCAGCATGGCATAGTAGTGAATGAATGGGCTCAGAGTCAGGAAGACTTGAGTTTAAGGCCTATTTTAAAAACACACTGGCTGTGTGGCCATAGAAAAGTCAGTTAACATATCAGTGCACCAGCCAACTCTCTAGCAGTCTAAGCTACAAAAGAATTAATGATCTACCCTGGCAGAGAGAGTTTCCTTATTAGGGCATTCCTAACATTAATGAAATTACAGATTTTGACAAAAAAAAAAAAAGGAGAGAAAGAACTACTTAGGTAGAATGTGCCTAGTTTGGATTTTTTAATAGTTTTCATAATACTATTCCAAATGTGTTTTTGTTTATTTGTAACATTTTTTCTTTTTAAAATTTGAATTCCAAATTATCTCCCTTATTTCACATCTCCCCTACCCATTGAGAAGACAAACAATATGATGTAAATTAGACATGTGAAATTGTACAAAACATATTTCCACATTAGCCATAATTTTTAAGAAGGAAAAGAAAGAAAAAAATTGTGCTTCAATTAGTACTCAAATTTTATTAGTTCTGTCTCTGAATGTACATAACATTTTTTCATCATGGAATTATGAAATTATCTTAGATCACCGTATTTATCAGAGTAGCCAAGTTTTTCACAGCTGATCATAATTATAACATTGCAGTGACTGTGCACAATGATCTCCCAGTTCTTCTTATTTCATTTTGCATCAGTTTATGTTGGTCTTACCCTGTATTTTTTTCCCTGAAACCATCCCTCCTCATCATTTCTTATAGCACAATAGTAATCCGTAACAATCATATGTCCCAGCCTGTTCAGCCATTCCTCAATTAATGAACATCCCTTCAATTTTCAATTCTTTGATACTACTAAAAGAGCTGTGATAAATATTTTTCTATATATAGGTCCTTTTCCTGTTTCTTTGATTTCTTTGTTTTACAGACCTAGTAGTTGTATTACTGGATCAAAAGGTATACAAAAATTTATAGCTGTTTGAGTATAGTTACAGATTATTCTCCACAATGGTGAGAATACTCCACCTACTCCACCAACATTTCATTAATGTGTCTATTTTCCCTCATCCCCTCCAACACTTCTCATTCCTGATAGGTGTGGCATTGTACCTCAGAGTTCTTTTAATTTGCCTTTCTTTAATCAATAGTAGTTTAGGACATTTTCTCATATGACTATAGATAGTTTTGATTTTTTCTACTGAAAACTTCCTTTTCATATCTTTTGATCATTTATCAATTGGGGAATGATTTTTTAAAATTGACTCAGTTTGCTATATTTGAGGTATGAGGCCTTTATCAGAGAAACTTGAGATTTTTTAAATATTACTTCATTGTCTATTATAACTCTTAGCAAAATGCAGTTTCCCTTATTATCTCTTTCTTTAGGTCTATTTTTGCTTTTTTTTTTTTTCTGAGATCTTGATTGCCACCCCTGCCCTCTTCATTTCAGCATAATACACTCTGCTCCAACCGCTTATTTCAACTCTTTGAACTCTTTGTGTGTTTCTGTTTCAAGTGTGTCTCTTGTATTCAACTTATTGTTGATTCTGATTTCCAATCCATTCTGCTATCTGTTTCTACTCTACGAGTTTTGTTGAAGTCCCCAATCACTTGTTGATTCCTTGGGTCTGCTAGTGTAGTCTTGCTGCTGATAGCATGGAGGTGAGGAAGGAGGGCTAAGTGAACTGTGTGTCAAGGAGCATCAGTTCCTGCTTTTAAAAAAATAACTTTTTTTTCTCAGTGTCCCAGACCATGGAGACATTTGAAGTTGTGTTATCTTTAGCACATAATTTCTGTTTTAGAGAGTTTTGAAAGGTTCTTGGGTTTGAGAAAAATGTCTGTTCCACCATTTTGTTGGTCATCTGATCCAGATTTCCAACCACATGTTTCTTACATAAATAGTATGGATAAAGACCTGACCTAACTCTAGGAAAACCAAGGTTCAAATTCTGCCTCTGATGTGTATAGGCTTTGTGATTCCAAGAAAAAAAATTATTCTCTCCTTGTCCATGGTAACTTTTTAAGATTATGAGTCTCAGAGATATTGCCAATCTACTTTGGAGCTCCCTACAAAACATCTTTGTCTGGGGCTAAAAAAAATAATAATCTGTGATACATTAGATAAATTTTGGCAAAAATTCAGAATTTTTGATCCTAGGTAAAATGGAGTCTTTCTGAAAAACGAAACAAAAAACAATTAGGTATCATTATATATTCACTCATCAGCAAAGAATTTTATCGTTAAATTTAATTTCCTGTAAAGCACTTATTGAAGGACAGATGAAAGGTTAAGTGGATTGTGGTTGTTGGACAAGAATATTTAGGTTTCCAGATGTAAAATTTGTGAGGTTGGCATGGGTACTCCACAATAAATGTCAAAAGGAGAAATTCATTGTCTTTTATTGAGGGTTGGTGAGATAAATGTCAAAAAAGTGACAAGCTAAAAGAAAAAGAAGAGAGTGAGCAAAGTGTGAGTGTGTGTAAGAAAGAAAGAGATGAGAAGGAGAGAGGGAAAAGGGAAGAGGGAAAGAGAAAGAGAGATGAAGCCAAAAGTCATGCATTGGCACATGAAGACTAGACAAACCACAAAATAATTTAAAAGGAAATTCAGTCTTAGCTTTATTGATTAATCCCCTGACCATTTATCATTTCCCCATACATACAATATACACAGAGGCAACAGTAAGTCTCCAGTACAAGAAGACAGGGACTGAGGCTGATATTGTCTATAATTTGTAGCACTAAAAATACCTGAAAAGCTGTATTCCTTAGCTACCTCTACTCCACTCCAAATGAATTTGAGTGTTTGAGTTGGAGATAGCTGAGGGCAAATTTTCACTTGTCATGCTTTTGTCCAGAAACAGTCCCTACTGCAATTTCCTATTCAAAACAATCAAAGAGATTGACTTATTTACAACAGTCATTTTTTCAAATGCTTTTGAGATTTTCTTTCTAAAAGCCTTGCATGATTAAACCACATGTTTGTCCTCACCTCACAAATTTCACTCTGAAGACAATGTTTTGTCGAGGCCACATCAACATTGCCAAATGTCTTCAGCCTCTCCAATGAGAATTTATCTATACCTCTCAGTAATCAACCAGGAGTATATGTGTGAGTGAGAGGTGGAGGGGAGGATGCACACTTAATAAAATACCGCCATTGTCTTGTTAATTAGTTTATTCTATTAGTAAATCCTATTGCTTGATTGGTTGGTTGATTGTTTTCCTTCATTCTGGAAGAGGACCAAAAGGACATCACTATGTGAGAGTCAAGTTTCAGTGTATGTGACTGTGGCTAATCAGAGTAATTGGATCTCAAAATGTTCTACCACAGGTCAGGCAAAAAATAGCCCGTGTGAACTTTTGAGGTGGATTGTCTAAATTTGCACATCCTGCATTTCCTTTGAGATGTTTCAATTCTGCTTTGCTCATAGAGCACAGCACCTTTTCTGATGTGGGCATGCCATGCTGAGTGTCTCTGTGCCAGTGTCTCCCATGTCACTCAATTAATTCTAAAATTCTTAAGGGAGACCTTGAGAATGTCCTTGTATCACTTCTGACCACCATGCGAAAGTTTGCCCTGTCTTTTTGACAAGCTTATGTTTGGCATTCGAACAATGTGGCCAGCCTGTCAGAGTTGTAGTCTCTGAAGCAGAGTTTGAATGCTTTGCAGTTTAGTTTGAGAAAGGAACTCAGTGTCTGGTATCTTATCCTGCCAGCTGATCTTCAGAATCTTCCTAAGACAATTCAAAAGGAAGTGATTCAATTTCCTGGCATGACTCTGGTATACTGTCCAGGTTTCGCAGGCATATAACAATGAGGTCAACACAATGGCTCTGTAGACCTTCAGTTGGTAGTCAGTCTACTCTTCTCTCCCATACTTTTCTTCAGAACCTCCCAAACACTGAGCTAGTTCTAGAAATGAATGTGTCAACTTCGTTATCAGTGTGTACATCCCTGGAAAGTACACTACCAGGGTAAGTGAACTTATCAACAGCATTCAGAACTTTTCCATTTACTGCAACTGATGGTTCTACATATGGATGGTGTGGTACTGGCTAATAGAACACCTGTGTTTTCTTGGTTTTAATTGTTAAGCCAAAATTAACACATACAGCAGAGAATGGATCCACACTTTGCTTCATCTCAGCTTCAGAGACTGCACTGAGTGAATAATCATTTGCAAACAGAAAATCATGCAACGACACTCCCTCCACTTTGGTTTTGGCTTGTAGCCTTTTCAAGTTGAAAAATTTACCATTAGTATGGTAGTTGATTTTGATACCATGTTCATCTTCAATGAAAGCATTTGACAACATGGCTGAAAACAGCATGCTAAAAAGCATGGGAGCAAGCACACAAGCGTGTTACCTCCATTGGTGATGGGGAAAGCATGAGAGCATTGTCCATTATCCAGAACCTGGGCAAGCATGCACATGAAATTGACATACTGATGCTGATGAACGTCTCAGGGCAATCAAATTTTGACATAAGCCTTCATGACTGACAGTATCAAAGGCCTTGGTCAGATCTACAAATGTTGTGTACAGACCTCTGTTCTGCTCCTGGCACTTCTCCTGGAGTTGTCAGGCAGCAAGTACCATATCGACCATTCCTCACCCCTTTCTGAAAGCTGCCTACTCCTTTTCTGCCAACTCTGTGTTGGCTCAACTTTACTTCCACATTAGCAACAAACTGTTCCTACTCAAAAAAGATCTCTAATCTGTTGACATTAATTCTTCTAGTAGTCATTTTGTCTTGGGGATGCCACTTTTGTTGAATGAGAATATTTAGCTTGGAGAGATAAGTCTACAATTGGTCCAGCACTCTGTGCCACACATAGCCTTCATCACTTTCACATCCTATCTGTCTCTTCTCCTTACAATCCCATGTTCTATTGAATGCCAATGTTTTCTCTGAGGGTGTATCCACAAAGTATTTGCATGTGTGTGTGTGTGTGTGTGTGTGTGTGTGTGTGTGTGTGTGTGTGTTTAGGTAAATGGAAAACAGTGTTGGTGATGAGAAGGTCATGAGATGCACAAGTCTTCAGTAGTAAGTGAACATTAATATTGCTGTTTCCAATTCCATTCCTCCCTAGGACTCCCAGCCATGTCTGATAGTCTGAGCCCACTCTAGCATTAAAGTCACCCAGAATTAGAAACTTGTCCTCTTTTGGCACATTGATGATAAAGGTCTCCAAGTCTTCATTAAATTTTTCTTTGACTCCATCAGGGTTCGTCATGGGCACTGATGATGGTGGCTTGACATTTTCCTGAAAGTGGCAATTGAATTGTCATAAGCCTATCATTCACTCCTTTTGGTAGTCATATATGCTTGTTGACTAGATCAGTTTTAATTGCAACACCTCCACCAGCTTCATGGCACTCCTCTTCACTGCAGCCACTCCAGAAAAACTTGTATCCAGCTACAACTTCAGTAAATTGGCTTTCATTTGCCAGCCTTGTTTCTCTCAGGGATGCTATTTGGATGTGATACCTGTTGAGTTTTCTTGCAACAAGAGCTGTTTATCTTTCATGTCTACTGGATTTTGTGTTGTCTATAAGTGTGTCCACATTCCATGTGCCAATGATGAATGGAATTGTCTTTGCAGACATTTTTGCATGTTTTTGTTTCGACCACAGAGTGGGATTCCCCATCTGCCATGGTAATCAAGCCAGAGTTCGGTAAGCAGACAATTTTTAAGGCACCTTTTCTACCTCCTTCCTCACACCAGGAAGTAAGAAGTGTGTTCTGTAAAAAGGCTGCTCAGACACCCAGGGGATGCTGAACCACTACTGCTTTTAGTGAGAAAATGACCCTGTGGCCTAGGCTGCTTGTGTGCAGGATTGCGACTGCAGCTCCCAGTATATTCAAACCTGCTGCTTTATCACTTACCTATTGCCACAGAACTTTGAGATAGGTACAATTTTAAAATGGTATGGGTGATGTTTTTTGATTTATGTATAAATTGGATTTAAGAGAGGCAGAGTTGCATGAAGTCATTGGCCTCACTCTGTCCTTCAGAGTAATCACAGTTCAGTGGAAGGACAGACTCAAGATGAGTGGTGATGGTTCAAGATGCAGTGGATGACCTTGGCATCTTTGATGTCTAACGCAGCTCTCAGTGCTCCACAGAACCTACTTCAGCTGCCTTCATGACCATTAGAACAAATTATTCTCATCCACCCATTCCACTAGGGGAAGTGTTCACATGCTTAAGGTAGACACCCCCTAACTCTCCAATGGATTTGAGACCCCTCGGTTGCCCTCAACCTGGTTTAGCCCATCCGCCAAAACAGCTTACCAGGGTGTGGCTGCTGTGCATGTTACAGCTTCTTGGTGTAACAGGTGACAGTTAGGTGGAACAGGTAGACACCAAAGGTAAAAAGTAGACCCCAAAAGGGCTCAGCAGACCTCACACTGGATGAACTAGTGTTCCCTGGACACACCCTACACCCCAGTAAAACCTGTCATTTTATTTTTGAAAGTAGGCCACAGATATACTGAGGCTTCAATACAAAACAGTTCTTGTATTATACAACATGAAACAAATTTATATGTGAAAACAACTTATGAGATATGCCTCCTAATTACAACATTAAAGGGGAATGGTTTTGCTCAATTTAGTTAGTGTGTGATATTAAATGGAATATTGTATATTGTGTATGATACTAAATGGAAGTCCAATGTGGCAAAGCATCGATGCTTTGTCAAAGGAACTAGTGCAGATGCTTTGTTCTACTATTCCCCAAGCTGATCAGAAATGGAGATGTGATTCTCAGTGAAGTTTATTTATGTATTGTTGACTCATTTCCCAAACTGTCTTATTATTAAACCAGCCTCAAAAGCCCATAATATACCTACAGTTCTTAATGAATTATTGATCAATTCTCCTTAACTAATAATTAAAATTCATTCATATAGTGAGTTAAGGTTTACCTTCTTACCCAAAACTACTCAATGGAATATATACTGCATATAATATAATATTATTGTTTTAATTTTTGAGAAGGAGAGGCAGAGTACTATAGTAGATAGACAACAACACATCAGTTCAGGAAGAAGATCTCTTGTGCATAATGGCTGTGTGACCCTGGGCAAGTCACTTAACCTCTTGATGCCCCCAAGACAAACCTAATATTCCCAATTACTGACTTACATTAATGAAAGGCACTTCCACAGCAGGAGTTCTCTACAACAGTGAAATTTAATCCAAGTGTGGGTTAAAGAACAAAACAGATAAAGAAACTAAGGCCCAGAGAAGTTGCCATGCCCAGTTTATGTATGAGTCCAAGTTCTGACTTGGCAGTGACCTGGTGATCCAAATGAGTTTTTATATTTTCAGCATGGCTATCTGAAATAATGTTTGCTCTCTGTCAATCCTTCACATTGATGGCTTGTTCATTTTCTCAAAATTTACAGACTGTGCAGTGAAAAGGGCGCTTGTGTACTATTTCTTAGCATATAATAGATGGGATTTGAAAAGATTCAGCTGGATGGACACTGGAGGCTTGGTACGGTATTAAAATATATTAAAGCTATGTTGACAGTAAGCACTGGAGTAATGTGCCACTATCTAAGCTTAAGTAAAAATTCCTCACGTACATCAAGAGCTTCCTATAAAATGAGATCTAACATCTTTATACTTTATAGCCCAATATAAATCAGGATAAAAGGAAGTTCTATGTATTGGTTCATTTTTACTCTACATTACATTGTTTGAGCATACCCATTTATCATGTTTCTAATGTACTTTAATTATGATTAGGAGTTGTATCAGCAGAAGTTACTTATTTGAAAACACAATTGCAGAATCGTTAAAACACTTGACTGAAAATAATAGTTCCACGATTTCTGTTAAACGGCACATTTACAGAGAATCTGTGACCTCCAAAGTCATTATCATGCCACTCTCATAGGCAACAGCTTCAGTCTTGATCTTATCAGCCTGTAACCTTTTCACAAGATACATCATCTTCTGAATCATTGGTGGCATTAGTTCTAACAGAAACACTAATGGGAAAAATAGCAAAACAAGCTAAGTACTCTAAGAAAATGTTCTGGGATTACTCAGAGATTTTTTTCCCCCTTTTTACTTTGAGGATGCAAAAATTCAGGTGAATAGACCACTAAACCACAGGTCAGGTCACTTGTTGTTCTTTTGTCTTCTACTGTTGGTTACTTTAAGGTGATGTCTTGACCTTTTCTAGACTCAGTTTATTCTTGTATAATCAATAAATAATGAAACTACATTTTTGCTCCAAAGGTGGCTAGAAGAAAATGAGAGAAGTCTGTTTTTCTAAGGCGTCAATGCTCAGAGTTATTTTTAAAAAGGTGAGATTTTTAAACTTTTAATTTTGATCCCATGATCTCAGCTCCTCACTGGAGCTAAATTGTTTACTGGCATGCTCTGAATTCATCTTTTGGGATTCCTTTCAGTGTCTAAGAAAGGGTAATTTACAAAGTGGTGCCCTGGTGCACATGGGTGACCATTTATTCTTGGGGAATGGTTTACCTGTGGCACAATCAAATGTATTTGGTGTTATTCATCTGTCATATCATCAACTTTCATTTGAAATCCATGACCAAATATAGTTACTATAATTTCTTACTTCTATAGTATTTAAATCATGAAAATGTTGTCACTTATTAGCCAATTGTTTCATTATTAACATCATTATTATTTCAGAGAAAGAAAAAAAAACCCTGAGGCTTAAATATATAGCACTAAGGTCAATATGAAAAGATTACATGAAAAACATTTGGGAGATTTAGTAAACTGCAAGCTAAAATTAAAAAAAAAAATCTGCCATGCAAAAAGAGCTTTAAGTTTTTAAAATCTCTTTACATGCTATCTTATTTGATTCTTACAATAACCTTGTATGGTAGGTGCTATCACTACACCTATTTTGCAGATGGGGAAACTGAGACTGAAAGACATTGACTGACTTATCCAGGATCACACTACTTATTGTCTGAAATAGAACATGAACTCAGGTCTTTGTGACTCCAACTTAATCATTCTATCCAATGCACTATCTAGTTGCCTCAATATTAATGTGTTAATGGTAGCCAAAAAGGTCAATGCTATGCTAGGCTGCATTCAGAGCAGCTGGGAAAGCTTAGAGAATGTGATTGTTCTGTATTTCTCCACCTTAGTTAGATCATATGTGGAGTTTTGTATTAAGTTATGGATATAACATTTTAGGAAAGACATTGACAAGCTTGAGTGCATCAGAAAACTATGGGATTGTAAGTTTAGATCTAGTGACACATTAAAGGCCATTCACTCATACTTCTTCATTGTACACATGAGAAACAGGTTAGTAATTTGTCTGAGGTTTCACAGCCAAAGAATGTCTGAGGAAAGACTAGAATCCAGGTCTTCCTGACACCAAAACTATGGACTTATCCCTTACACCAAGAATGGCCAAAATTGGTAGACAACTGGAAATGATGACATGTAAAAGAAATTGAAAGAATAAGCCTGGGTAAGATACAAATTGGGTTTCAAATTCCTTCTCTATAAGAAAGAGAGGTTGTCTAGAAGATTTCCAAGGTCCCTTTAGTTTCTATTGTTTTATGATTTGAAATATTTTAAGAGCTGTCAGAGGGAACAGTAATAACTTATGTTGCTAAGATCTACATATAACTTTATGGTTTGCAAAATGCTTTACAAATATTACATCATTGAATTATCATAACTGTAGGAAAAGAGTCCTATAGCTATTATCTTTCCCATTTTACAAATAAGGAAACTAAGGTTCAGATACTTTAAGGGACTTTGTCATAGCCATATGGATTTGTTCTTGGTGCTAGAGAAAAAACCTAAAAAATGGTCTTCAGAAAAAAAAGAGAGAAATAAAAAGATATTTAGGAAATTAGAATCTGTTAATAAAGACAATTTCTGAGACCAGGATTTGGATTTTTGGATGACAGTTTAAAATAAAGCAATGACAATCTTCTGAGCATAGATGGAGTACACTCGAGAAGAGCTGGGAAATATATTTATCTGGAACCTTGAAAATTGTACTAAATAAATAAAGAGGAATGAGGAAAGGAAAATCTGCCCATCCTGACAAAAATTGAGAGATGATTTTGATGTGACCTGATCTTGATTACACTGGTTCTTTCATGATCGCTGAATCTTTTTTCTCTAGATGTTTGATAGCTATTTCTGTAAAATTATATTTGAATTGTTTGCTTATAAAATAGAAATAAAATAAGACTTGAACAACTCTAGAGCTGTGACATGGTCTTGGCTCTTGAAGATCAATGCTTGGCTCTTGAAATTCTCAGCTTTAAAATAGGAGAGGCCTTATTTACCTCAGTTTACCTTCTTCTTTTCTATCATACTTGAAAGATTCTCCTAACTACCAGTCCTCACTTTTGTTTGTATATGAATTTGCTCCAGTTTTTCTTTCTTTTTTTAGTCACATGAGTGGGAAGTACAAAGGTGTGCCTGTATCCCCTCTCATTTCCTTAGGCTTCAATCAAATGTGTATATGCTCACTAAGTACTTGTTTAACTTTTACTTTATATAATAATAACCATAATCATACAGTACAATAAAAAAGTTCTTCATGGATGATATCTGCATGAGCAACAGTCAGCAAATGATAGACTAGGAAACATTGAAAAAATGTCTCAAAGGGCTGGTTTCAATAAATTGAGGGGTCCATAACAACAATACAATATCCATTCACTACTTTTGTAGTTGTTCATTCATTCAGTCATGTCCAACTCTTTGTGGCCCCATAGACCATAGCAAGCCAGGCTCTTCTATCCTCCACTATCTTTTGAAGTCTTTCCAAGTTCATGTTTGTTGTTTCCATGGCATTATCTATCCATCTCATCCTCTGCATGTCCTTTTCCTTTTGCCTTTAATTTTTCTCATCATCAGGGTCTTTTCCAATGACATCTGTCTTTTCATTATTTGGCCAAAGTATTTAAATGAAATTCAACTTCAGTATTTCACCTTCCAGTGAACATACTGAATTGTTTTTTTTAAGTGTTGACTGATTTGATCTCCTTGCTGTCCAAAGGGCACTCAAAAATTTTCTCCAGCACTACAATTCAAAATGTTGATTCTGTGGTGCTCAGCTTTCCTTAGAGTCCCACTCTCACAGTCATACATTATAACTGGAAAAAAACTATAGCTTTCAGTGTATGTACCTTTTTTGGCAAGGTGATGTCTTGGCTTTTTAGTATGCTGATCAGATTTGCCATAGCTTTCATTCCAAAGAGTATGTGTAGGTTCACTGCTACAGAAATTAACAATTGTTCATCCTTAAGTAGCCTAGATTTATTTATAAGAAAGTTTTAGAAGCTGTATAGAAAAATACTGCACAGCAAAAATTAAAAACCTAATGAATACTTAGAAAGACATTATAAAGTGTGCAAAATTATATACCAGAAACAACCTAATTTTCCTAAACTGATATATGACATATGATGTGATAATTAATAACCCCAAAATGTCTTTGAGAATTCAATAAGTAATATTTATTGAAATGAAAGAATTACCAAAGATAAAAATGTTTCCCATAATCATGCATACATGATACTGAATACCCCCCAAAAAAATTAAGAACCCCTTTAAAAGAGGTGTTCATTGATATATTTGTTTCGGTACCACCTAGATCTCCTTTTATATCCTTTTCTCTCTTCTCCCCAGAGCCATGTGTTACAACAACAGCAAAAATAAGCAAATAAAAAATCAAAAAAGGAAGAAGAGGAAAAATCTGTAAAATCTGTCAATGTATCCAAAAAATCTGACATTATATGAAATATACCAGGCCTATAGAATCTCCTTCCCACTTGCACCTCTAATACAGAAAGGCATTTCTACAAAACAAGAGGAAGAATATTTTCATAACATTTTTTGGTTTCAAAATTGTAAAACTTTGCAAAATTCAACTTTAATTTTTTTGTAGTTTTTTTTCCATTTATGTTGATGTAGTCATTATATGTATTATGTATGTATGTATACACACATGCACACACAGACACGCACACATATATATACATATATATGCATTCTGATTCTATTCATTTCACTTTTTGTATTAGTTCTTTTTAAGACTTTCCATGTTTATATGTATTAACGATGTTAATCATTTCTTATTTCACAATAGTATTCCATTACACTCATATACCATGGTTTCTTCAGTCATTCCTTAATTTATGGGCATCCCCTTAATTTCCCATATTTTGCCACCATGAAAAGAACTGCTATATGTATTTGTGCATGTAGGTCCTTTTACCTTTTTTATGATTTCTTTGGGATACAGAGCTAGTAGTGTTATTATTGCTGAATGAAAGGGTTTTATATGCAGTTTTATAGCCCTTTGGGCATATTTCCAAATTGCTCTACAAAGTGGTTGGATCAGTTCACAATTCTATTAACAGTGCATTAGTGTCTCAATTTTCCCACATCCTCTCCAATGTTTATCGTTTTTCCATTTTTTGTCATAGTAGCAAATCTGATAGGTGTGAGATGGTACCACAGAGTTGTTTTATTTGCATTTCTCCAATCAAAAGTGATTTAGAGCACTAGCTTTGATTTCTTCATCTGAAAACTGCCTATTTATATCATTGGACTATTGATAATTTTGGAATGGCTTGTATTCTTACAGTTGTGACTCAGTTCTCTATGTATTTGAGAAATGAGGCCTTTATCAGAGGCACTTGCTATAAACATTGTTTCCCAGCTTTCTGCTTTCCTCTTAATTTGGTTGCATTGGCTTTGTTTGTGCAAAAGCTTTTTTTAATTTACCTTGATCCAAATTAGCTATTTTATATTTTGTAATGCTGTCTATCTCTCCTTTTATCAAGAACCTGTAAATTATTTAATTTCTCCTTTAAGAAGTTAGATGCTATACCACTTGGACCATATTGTGTTTGGTATTGATATTTCACTGTTAATGGTACCTTTTAGCAAGATATAATTCCCTTTCTTATCCCTCTTAATTAAGTCTATTTTTGCTTTTACTTTGTTTGGGATCAGGATTGCTACCTCTGTTTTTTTTTTGTTTCTTTGTTTGTTTACTTCAACTGAAGCATAATAAATTCTGCTCCAGCCCCTTACCCTTACCCTAAGTGTGTTTTTCTAATTCAAGTGTGTTTCTTGTAAACAACATATTATAGGATTCTGATTTTCTATTTAGCTCTGGTCTTTTCTCAAGGATGCATCAAATTCCTCTCTCTCTCACTGAATGTCAATTTTTCCTCTCATAGATTAAACTTAGTTTTTTCTGGATAGGTGATTTTTAAATTTAATCTTAGCTCTTCCATGGCCTAAGACCAATTCAAATTTTTCTTAGACACTTTGGATGTAGGAGATTTGACTTTGTTATCTTCTTAGTGTATGTTTTGAATATCATAAACCAAGACCTCTGGTGCCTTAATGTACAAGCTGCTAAATCTTATGCTATCCTGATTGTGTTTCCACAATACTTAAAGTGTTTCTTTCTGGCTGCTTGCAATATTTTCCTCTTAACTTGGGAACTCTGGGATTTGGCCACAATATTCCTGGGAGTTTTAATTTTTGGATCTCTTTCAGTAGGTAATCGGTAGGTTCTTTAAATTTCTATTTTGCATTCTTGTTCTAGAATATCAGGGCAGTTTTCCTTGATAATTTCTTGAAAGATGATGTATAGGCTCTTTTTTTAATCATAGTTTTTAGGTAGTCCAATAAGTTTTAAATGATCTCTCCTTGACCTAATTTCCATGCTGTTGTTTTTCCAATGAGATACTTCACATTATCTTCTATTTTTTTCCTTCTTTTGGTTTTGTTTTATAATTCCTTGGTTTCTCATATAATCATTAGTCTCCATTTGCTCCATTCTAATTTTTAAGGAATTATTTTCTTTATTGAGCTTTTGAGCTTTCTTTTCCATTTGGCCAATTCTGCTTTTTAAGGCATTCTTCTCCTCATTGGCTTCTTGGACCTCTTTTGCCATTTTGTCTAGTTTATTTTTAAAGTGTTATTTTCTTCAGTATTTTTTGGGTTTCCTTTACCAAGCTGTTGACTCATTTTTCATGATTTTCTTGCATCACTCTCATTTCTCCTCCCAATTTTTCCTCTACTTCTCCTATTTGCCTCTCAGAATCCTTTTTGAGCTCTTCCATGGCCTAACACCAATTCAAATTTTTCTTAGACACTTTGGATGTAGGAGCTTTGACTTTGTTATCTTCTTAGTGTATGTTTTGATCTTCCTTGTTAACAAAGTAAATTTGTGTAGACAGTGTTTTTCTATTGTTTGCTCATTTTCCCGCCTTATTATTTGACTTTTTAGTTCTCTGTTAAGTTAGGGCTCTGCTTCCAGGGTGGAGGGTGAACTCTCTCAAGTTTTAGGGGTTTTCTGCAGCTGTTTTCAGAGATACTTCTAGGGACCTATAAGTTTTCAGTTCTTCCAAGGGGGTATGATTTAAGGAAAGGTATCGACTCTTCTCCTGGCCTGTGCTATGGTCCATGAGTGAACACCAGCACTCTTTTCTGCCATGTAACTGTGAGGAGAGTCCCCTCTTATTGTTGCCACAAGCTGTGCTATGCTAGTTACTTCTTTTAGTCCCAGGACTGCCACACAGGTCTGTGACCCAGATGCAAGTATGGTCACAGCAACAAAATTCTCCCTCACTGCTAACAAAGAGACCCCTGTAATCTCTTTCTGATCATTTGTTCCAACCCCTTACTGTTGGTGGGCTGAGAGCTCCAAAAACACCCCCCTGCTATTGCTGCTGATGATTTATTCACTCCCGAGGCCTGCTCCTGGTTTGCTGGGGCTATCTGATCCATATCCACCAGACCTTTCATACTTACCTTTTAAGTTGTCCTTGTCATTTGTGGGCTGAAGTCTGGAAACCACCGCTGCTACCAGTGATTCAGTCCCCTGACTCCAGCTCTGAGTCATCTGAGGCCTGGTCTATGTTGTCATGGCCTGCACTGGACTGCCCTTCTCTCTCAGCCTGGTACAACAGACCTTTCCTATATTTTGCAAACTCTAAAATGCTATATACTTCTGTAAAATTAATTAATGCAATCATAACATTTGTCTCAATATTTTTGTGAGGTCCAAATAAGAGAATATGTGTAAATGACTTTGTAAACCATTAAGAATAATATCTTTTGTATTAATTTATTTTAAATTATCAACCATCACTTCCATAAGCTTTTGAGTTTTAAATTTTTCTTCCCCTCCCTTACCACCTCCTTCCCCAAGATGGTGCATAATCTGATATAGGCTATCCATATACATTACTATTAAACATATTTTCACATTAGTGACATTGTAAGTAAGAATTAGAACCAATAGGAGGAACCACTAGAAAGAGGAAACAAAGCACAACAGAAGAAAAAAAACTTCGATCTGCATTCAAACTCCATAGTTCTTTCTTCTTTGTGGATAGCATTTTCCAGCATGATGACTTTGGAGATGTCTTAGATCCTTGTACGACTGAGGAGGGTTAAGTTTATCAATATTAGTCAAAGCCAAGAGAGCAGGTCAGCCACTCTAGTTGGAGAAGCAAGACGCTATGAGAGAGAGACAAGGTATAACATAAACCAGGCAGATTAACAGATGGGAGAGAGAGGAGAGAGAGAGAGAGAGAGAGGAGAGAGAGAGAGAGAGAGAGAGAGAGAGAGAGAGAGAGACAGAGACAGAGAGAGAGAGAGACAGAGAGAGACAGAGACAGAGACAGAGATGAGCAATATATATTGGTGAAATGATGTGAAATGATGCATGATCTTCAGACAAAATGACTATATTGAAAGAGAATTCTCATGAAGTGGGAGGGATATGTAAATGTTTGTAATGCAAAAACAAGATGCAACATTAAATCTTAAAAAAAAAAAAGCAGAGGCAGTCTGGGGCCCTAGGCCAAGGGATTCTGAAATAGCAATACCCTCCAAACCTAATCACTAGTTCCATTCTATGCTAGCAAACATCAAGGAGATAAACCCTTGTGAAAAAGAACCCATCAGCCCTGCCAGACCCTTCCTTTTACTCATGTGAGAGTTAGACCCAAAGAATTTGAGATACGTCCCCAGAGTTACATGGGTAGCAAATAGCAAAGAAAGTGTTCTAGTTCACGTCCTTGTATTCGAAATCCAGTACACTTAGCACTGGGTCATGCTGCCTCCAATTCTGCCCTAGTCAGGTAACTTCTGACGTAACTGCCTTCAGTTCTTGTTCTCACTTTTTAGTAACTATATTATCGAGTCGAAGAGTATCTTGAGGAAAGAGATGATGATGATGGAACTAGAAACACTCACTGAAAAAAAACAACAACTGGGGATTCTGGTCTAGAGAAGAGTTTATTTTTGGAGGGAGGGAGAGTAAAGTAACAGCTATCTTTAATTATTTGAAGGACCATTTTTGGAAGAAGGATTAGGATTTATTTTGCCTGGCCTCAGAAGGGAAAAAAACTAGGAGCAATGTATGGAAACTGAATAGGAACCATTTTAGTTAAGAATAAGGCAAAGGTCCCAAGAATTAGATTCATCCCAAATTCAAATGTGCTGCCTCATTGGATTGTGAATTTACCCAACACTCCAAGTCATCAAGCAAAGTTACTTTTTGGTAATGGCATAAAGGAGATTCCAGTTCAAAAATATTCTGTATTTGATAATCTCTGAGATTCCTTTCAACTTTGAAAATATACAACTTGGGAGTGTATGTACTTTGTAACTTATCAGGCTCACAGAAGATTAAAAAATATCAAATGTTTGTCATAAATTTTTGAGAATATTCCTTTTTGTACATTTATGACATTTGATTTTAGGGAGCCTTTGATGCATCTTTCTAAATTCCATCAATTGCATTCTTAAGATGAGTGGGATATACCTGGGGAATATATATCAGATGCACTGATAGTTGTAGAAAATGAAAGAGGGCAGAGTTCACTAATAAGTCATTGCCCTACAAAATAGAGGAACTATTAAATTACGAATTGATATAGAGTCAAATTGAAAATGACATGAAAATGCATATAAATATAAATCCAAGAACTAAAATGATGACAGGAAAAAATGTCAGCACAATAAAGATGTTAACAAAATTCTGGGCCATAAATAAATGCTATGTCAATTCCAACAGATGAAAAATTAAAAAAAAAAAAGTCTGAGAAGACAAAATAATTTTGTTGAGTTTTGTAAGGGACAATGTTAAAGATCACTGGAGAAGATGTCAAGCATTCTAATATGTGGCAGAGATAAGTTATTAATGTCAGAATCTTCTTGTCCATCAAAGTTAGAACTGTGTATAGCCCATTGAGAAAAGCTCTTGGACAATCATGTGAATAAAATTGAGAGATAAGGTCAAACTTTATTGGGCAAAAGTAACAAATCAAACAGAAAAATTTGGATAGACATGTGGACAGGTGAACATTTCCTTTGAACTCCAAACCTGACATATCTATGAAAATAGGAAAACCAAATCGTCTTCTGTAAATGTACTTACTTTGTTGTTCTGAAACAGTTATTGTTTTCTGAGAGAATAAAAATTCACCTTTACTGACAGCAACTTTGAATATTGGAAGTAAATCTAATTGTAAAAATTGAAGAGCTTTTTAAAGAATAAATGTTATGCCAGATTCTTAGAAGCAACTAATGTAGTCACTAGAATGCTGGATTTGGATTCAAGAAGAATTGGGTTCAAATCTAAACAGAGACTTACAAATCTTGTGACCTTGGGCAAATAATTTAATCCCTGTGAGCCTCAGTTTCCTCATTTATAAAATATGAATAATAATTTATTTTGTTTCACAGTATTATTTCATTGATTAAATGAAATTTCATATATATAAAGCATTTTGGAAACTTTTAAGTGCTATAGGAATGTGAGGGTTTTTGTTTGTTTTGTTTTTATCTAAAGCTGTAATTTTGCTCCCCCCAAACCCTCTAAATACCTATAAAAAAAGCTCTAAACAAATTCTAAAGCAGCAGGACCCACAAAAAGACAGAGTGAAACAAATTTACAGCCCAAGACAGCCTGGATGGTTCAGAAAGGGTGAGGAGAGGAGCACAGTTCGGCATGGGCACACAGGTAGAACAGGCCTCAGCAAACCTGGAGCAGGTCACAGGGGACTGAATCAAAGGCAGCTGTGGCAGTTTCCAGACTTCTCAACCCATGAACGCCAAAGACAACTTAGAAGGTTGGTGGGAAAAGTCTGTGACTGTGGTGAGAGAGAGAAAAACGCAATCCCAGCCCCACTCCCCAAGCTTGTCCCCAGGGTGGCAGCTGCTTCCTGAGTTTCCATCCCACAAACTGAGGGGTAATCAAGTGGCTGATTAGAGGGGATTTTAGGGGTCTTTTGCAGGTGCTGAAGCAGTATTCTCTTGCTTTGCCTGGCTTGGATTTGGGTCACAGTTCTGGATGGTGGTCCTGGGGCAAGGAGGCGTACTGGCGTGGAGGAAACCCTCCACACAGTCCCAAGGCAGAAAAGAGTGCTTGTAATCACTTGCAGAATGCCTCGCCTCTTATCATATCAACTTGGAAGAGCTGAAAATTTCCAGATCCCTAGAAGTATGTCTGAAAACAGCTACACAAAGTCCCTGAAGCTTGGGACAGTACATTCCCCACACTGGAAGTGGACCCCTATCTTAACAAAGAGTTTGAAACTCAAGTAATTGGCTGGGTTCATTAGCAAACAAAGGTGCAAAAAAAAATCAGACCATAGATCCTTCTTTGGTAACAAAGAAGATCAAAACATACAACCAGAAGAAGACAACAAAGTCAAAGCTCCTACATCCAAAGCCTCCAAGAAAAATATGAATCAGTCCCAGTCCATGGAAGAGCTCAAAAAGGAGTTTGAGAAACAAGTAAGAGAAGCAGAGAAAACATCGGGAAGAGAAATGAGAGTGATGCAAGAAAATCATGAAAAACAAGTTAACAGTTTGCTAAAGGAGACCCCAAAAAAATACTGAAGAAAACAACACCTTAAAAAATAACCTAACCCAAATGGCAAGAGAGGTCCAAAAAGCCAATTAGGAGAATGCCTTATAAAGCAAAATTGGTCAAATGGAAAAGGAAGTCCAAAAGCTTAATGAAGAAAATACTTCCTTAAAAATTAGAATGGAGCAATTGGAAGCTAGTGAATTTATGAGAAATCAAGACATTGTAAAACAAATACAAAAGAATGAAAAAAATAGGAAACAATGGGAAATATCTCACTGGAAAAACAACTGACTTGGAAAACAGATCCAGGAACAATAATTTAAAAATTATTGGACTATGTGAAAGCCATGATCAAACAAAGAGCCTAGACATCATCTTTCAAGAAATTATCAAGGAAAACTGCCCTGATATTTTAGAACCAGAGGGCAAAATAGAAATTGAAAGAATCCACCAATCACCTCCTGAAAGAGATCCCAAAAGGAAAACTCCTAGGAATGTTGTAGCTAAATTCTAGAGTTCCCAGGTCAAGGAGAAAATATTGCAAGCAACCAAAAAGACACTATTCAAGTACTGTGGAAACACAATCAGGATAACACAAGATTTAGCAGCTTCTACATTAAGGGACCAGAGGGCTTGGAATATAATATTCCAGAGGGCAAAGGAGAAAGGATTACAACCAAGAATCACCTACTCAGCAAAACTGAGTGTAATCCATCAGGGTAAAAAATAGACATTCAGTGAAATAGGAGAATTTTAAGCATTCTTGATGAAAATACCAGAGCTGAATTGAAAATTTAACTTTCAAATACAAGACTCAAGTGAAACATGAAGAGCTAAACAGGAAAGAGAAATCATAAGAGACTTATTAAGATTGAACTGTTTATATTCCTACATGAAAAGATGATAATTATAACTCATGAGACCTTAGTATTTGTGTAGCTGTAGGGGAAAAAAAATATGTATGTATGTATGTATGTGTGTGTGTGTGTGTGTGTGTGTATATGTGTGTGTGTGTGTGTATGTATATATGTGTATATATATATATGTATGTGTATGTATATATATATGTATGTATGTGTGTGTGTATAGATAGATAGATAGATAGACGGCGCAGGGTGAGTTGAAGATGAAGGGGTGATATCTGGAGAATAAAATTAAGGGGTGAGAGAGGATTATACTGGGAGAAGGAGAAAGGGAGAGGTAGAATGGGGTAAGTTATCTCACATAAAACAGACAAGAAAAGACTTTTACAGTGGAGGGAAGGTGGGGAAGGTATTGGATTTGGCTTAAGGAGGGAATAACATATACACTCAATTGGGTATGGAAATCTATCTTACCCTAGAGGAACAAAGGGGGAAAAGGGGACAAGAGAGCAGGGGAATGATTAGAGGGGAGGGCACCTTACGTGGAGGGGGTAACCAGAAGCAAACACTTCTGAGGAAGGACAGGGTCAAAAGAGGGAATAGAATAAATGCGGGGTGGGATAGGATGAAGGCAAATATACTGTTTTTCACAACATGACTACTATGGAAGTATTTTGCATGAGTACATATTTATAACCTGTATTGTGTTGCTTACCTTTTAAATGAGAGTGGGTGGGGAGGGAGGAAGGGAGAAAATATGGAACCCAAAGTTTTAAAACCACATGATAAAAAAGTTGTTTTCACATGCAACTGGGAAATAAGAAATACATGAAATGGGGTAGAGAAATCTATCCAGCCTTATAGGAAGATAGAAGGGGAAGGGGATAAGAAAAGTGGGGTAGAGATAGAAGGGAAGGAAGATTAGGGAAAGGGTATACAGAATACATTCCATTTTGGGGTGGGTGGAAAGATGTGATGGGGAGAAAATTTGGAAGTCACAATCTTGTGGAAATGAATGTTGAAAACTAAAAATAAGCAAATTAAAAAAAAATTAAAGTTGTAATTTCATTTGTACAGACAGCTCCTAGGGAGAGCTTTTCTCTACCGATGCTGATGTACACTTTCTTTACAACTTACAGAACTGCCTGGTGTCTTAAGAGGTTAAGTGACATTCCCATAATTATATAGCCAGTGTGTTTCAGTGGCTACGTTTGAATCCAGGTCTTTCTGACTTCAAGGATTTCTCTCTATTTATATTCTTAACATTAGATTTATTATTTTTAATTATTCTTGATGTTATTTAATCATATTCAGGTCAGATAATATATCTCATAGCATAACCATGTATAATACATTTGTTGCTGTCTGACAACAGCATTATAAAAGATTCCAATCTGTTTTACTTCAAAATAAATACTCTAGATTTTTTTAAGAATGGTCATTTAGAAAAAGACATGGGGCATTAACTAAGCCTGTTCTGGAGTTTAAACAAAAACATGACAAAGGTCATGTTGAAAGGATATGTTGAGAATATGACATAGATTGGGTTATTCTGGATGTTCTCTTCTGATTTTTATGATTAAAAATAAGTTGCACACAGGTGGATCTTTCTTTTAGAGGTATTCTAGATGTCAGATCCTTTCTATCTGTTAAATTTTCAAATAAATTAAAAGTTATTTCTTTACATATCTGTATCAGATTACATTTATTTAGAAATACTGACCAAACCTATTTAAATCTGCTTCCATCAAGTGTTATTCAACAGAGATAATACTTATAAGTGAGTGTTATTAAGCATCTTATTATTAATCATGCTATTTTTAAGCATCCTACTTATTAAAGATCCTGCATGTCAGGCACTGAACTGAGGCCTGGAGATACAAAGAAAAGTGAAATATAGCTGTGTTCAGGATGATCTCAAACTGTAATGGGGGAGGCAGGCAAATACAAATAATTATAGAAAAAACAAAAAAAAAATTACTCAGAGTAGAATTGTCTTAGATCATGGTATTGATCAGAGTAGTTGATCATCATTACAATATTTCTGTTATTGTGCACAATAATCTCCTGGTTCTCCTCACTTTACTTTGCATCAATTTATTTAGGACCTGCCATGTTTTTTTGTTTTTGTTTTTGTTTTCTCCAAACCACCCCTCTCAAAATTTCTTATAGTACAATAGTATTTCATCACAATCATAAGCCACAACTTCTTCAGTCATACCCAAATTGATGAGCATTGCCTAGATTTCCAATTCTTTGAGAGCACAAAAGTAGTTGATATAAATATTTTTATACATATAGGTGTCTTTTTTTCCTTTTCTTTAATCTTTTTGGTACAGACCAATTAGTGATACTGCTAGATCAGAGTATCAACAACTTTATAACCCTTTGGTCATACTTACAGATTGTTCTATAAAATGATTGGACCGGTTCACTACTCCACCAACAATTCAATAATGTACCTGTTTTCCCATATGTCCTTCAACATTTGTCATTTCTGATAGGTGTGGAGGTGGTACCTCAGAGGTATTAAAATTGCCTTTCTCTAATCAATGATGATTTAGAGAATTTTTTTTCCTGTGGCTAGAGATAGCTGCCTGTTCAAATCCCTTGACCATTTGTCAATTGGAGGATGGGTCTTATTTTTATGCATTTTACTCAGTTCCCTATATATTTGAGAATTGAGTTCTTTATCTGTTTAAGTTTTAAAAGTTTAACTTTATTGAGTACCTAATAATTACTCTTTCAAGGTTAGTTTTTTTATGCTTCTCTTGAGTCTTGTGTTTGAATATCAAATTTTCTATTGAGCTCATGTCTTTTCATTAAGATTTCTTGGAAGTCCTCTATTTCATTAAATATCCATTTTCCCCCTGAAGAATTATAATGGGTCAGTTTTTCTTGGTTGCAATCCTAGCTCCTCGACTTTTTGCAATATCATATTCCAAATCCTCCATTCCTTTAGCGTGGAATCTGCTAAATCTTGTGTAATCTTGACTGTGACTCCAGAATACTTGAATAGTTTCTTTCTAACTGCTTGCAATATTTTCTCTTTGACCTAGGAGCTCTGGAATTTGGCTATAATAGTCCTTGGAGTTTTCATTTTGGAATAACTTTTTGAATATTTTGGAATCCATTGGTGATCAATGAATTATTTAAATTTATATTGTATCCCCTGTATCTAAGATATTAAGGCAGTTTTCTATACCCAACTCATTGTGTATAATATATTATACCAACTGATTGTGTATGTTATCCCTCTTTGAGTCAATTTTGATGAGAACAAGGTTCAAATGATGTCTATTGCCCCATCCCCGATGTTTCCTCCACTATGATAGGTTTTTTATACCTTTTCATGTGAGATAATTTACCCCAATCTATTTTTCTTTCCCACTGCTCCCAGTGTAATCATTTTTCTCACCTCTTAATTTTTTTATATCATCCCATCAAAGTTACTTTATATACCCACACCATCCATTCATCTATCTATCTATCTATCTATCTATCTAGCTAGCTAGCTAGCTAGCTAGCTAGCTAGCTAGCTATCTTCTCCTTCTAACTACCCCAACAGTGATATAGTTCTTAACAGTTACATGTATCACCTTCCCATGTAGGGATATAAAAAAGTGGCCATAAAGTTTAGCCCTATTGAATCCCTTATGTTTTCTCTTCTCTGCTTACCTTTTTATGCTTCTCTTGAGTCTTCTATTTGAAAATCATATTTTTTTGTTCATCTCTCATCATTTCATCAGGAAAGCTTGAACATCCTCAATTTCATTGAATGCTTATTCCCTGTCCCACCCTGTCTGAAGGATTATAGTTAATTTTGCTTTCCTATTTCATTGAATGACCATTCCCCCAACCCCAAGGGATTATGACCAATTTCACTGAGTAGTTGCTCCTTGTTTGTAATTCAACGTCCTTTGCCTTCTGGCATATCATATTCCAAGCCCTCAGATCTAATGTGGAAACTGCTAAATCCTGTGTAATCCTCACTGTGGCTCCATATTATTTGAGTTGTTTCTTTATGGCTGGTTTTGGTATTTTCTTCTTGAGCTAGGATTACCGAAATTTCACTATAATGTTTGTTAGAGTTTTCATTTTGTGATCTCTTTCAAGAGGTGATTGGTATATTCTTCCAATATTTATTTTACCCTCTGATTCTAGGATATCAGGGCAGTTTTCCTTGATAATTTTTTGAAATATTATGTCCAGATTCTTTTTGTGATAATATCTTTCTGGTAGTCCAATAATTCTTAATTATTTCTCTTAGACATATTTTCCAGGTCATTTGTTTTTCCAATGATATATTTTGAATTTTCTTCTATTTTTTCCCATTGTTTTGATTTTGTTTAATTGTTTCTTGATGCTTCATGAGTCATTAGGTTCCACTTATCCAGTTCTAATTCTTTAAGGAGTAATTTTCTTCAGTTACCTTTTGTACCTTTTTTTTCCATTTGTTCAATTCTACTTTTTACAGAGCTATCTTCAGTCAATTTTTGTACCTTGTTTTCATTTTTTGTGCTCCCTTTATCAAGTCATTGACTTTTTCCTATGATTCAGTTGCATCACTCTCATTTCTTTTCCCAGTTTTTCTTCTTTCTTCTTTTTTGTTTTATTCTTATATTCTCTTATTTGTGTTTTTAAAGCCTTTTTGAGCTATGTAAGAGTTCTTTTTGGCCCTGAGACCAATTGATATTTTTGTTTCAGGCTTTGCATGTACACATTTTGACATTTTTGTCCTTTTCTGAGTTTGCATTTTGATCTTCCCTATCACTGTACTAACTTTCTGCAGTCAGATTCTTTTTGCTTTTTTGCTCATTTTTTCTTGCCTGTTTCATGACTTTTAAAGTTAAGCTCTGCTCCTGGGGTGGAGGGGACATTGTCCCAAGCTTCTTGCACCAGAGGCTGCAGGCCCTGGCCACTCACCTGGTGCTGCATTGGCGGCAGGGGTGCCTGACTGCTTTCCTGGTACACCACTGAGACCTCTAGGGAACCTAGTGCTGGACTGTGGGTGGGAGGGGAGCCTGGTTTCTCACCTAGTACTGCTTTGGTGCTCTTGGGGAGCCTGACAGCTTTCTTGGTGCTGTGCCAGAGCCCCCTGTGTGTGTGTGTCTGGGGAGTAGTGTCACAATGGGAGACTTTAATGCACAAGAGTGAGAGGTAGGTTGGCCTGATATTGTGCCAGGGCCAGTTGGCAACTGACCTGTGCTGGAGCTAAAGGCCAGCTACTGGCTTGCTGTGATGTAGCCTGCTGCTAGCTTGCTCAGACACTACCTGCCCTGGACTGTGTTCCCCTTTTACCTGTGTAAGACATATCTTTCCAGACAACCTCCTATTTTGTCTTAGATTGGAAAATTTTCTTACCCCTTCTTTTTGTTGGTTCTACCTTTCCAGCATTCATTTTCAGACATTATTTTGTAGTTATCTGGAGGTGAATTTGGGAGAATTCAGGCAATTTCCTGGCTTGTTCCACTATCTTGGCTCCGGGAAGTCCTCTCCCTCATTCCTAATAGGCAAGTAACCCTCTTGTGAAATTCCAAGGCCTCCTTTATTTGAGGGTGAGAGGTGAGATATCTCATTTCTTGTATAGTCATAAAGGTATAGATATCACACTCCACAAAGTTGCTTCCTGCTTGTATTACTCTAGCAAGCATAGGTTTTTAAAGTCCACAATGGGCATGGAAAATCTTCAACAAATCAATATTAAGTTGACCTTCCAATTCCATCAAAGGAAAATCTGAAAAGAGAAAACAAGGTATAGACATATCTTTTTACTTTATCACAGTAATATCTTGTTAGCTTTCATGTGCCACTTACTTTATGTGATTATATCAACTTAGCTAGAAGGTTAATGCTTCAATACATCATAATTAAAAAAAAAGAAAATGGTCAGTAAAAATCATGATAGAAGCTAGTAGTCAATTTTCACTGATGAAAACCAAACAGATTAGCTTAAGGGGTAGGTAAGGTCATGATCTTTGTCAATAATAATAGCTTTGAAATGCAAAGCATTTACATTGAACCTCAAAACTGTCTTACGAAGTATGTCTGATTGCTTTCCCCATTTTTGCAGATGAAAAACTGAGGCTGAGAAGTTAAGTGATTTATCTAGGATCATGTAGGTACTAAGAATTAGAATTAGCATGAAAGCTCAGGTCATCCTAGCACGAATGCCAGCCTTTTAACTATCTACTTCTGAGAAAACTTTTTTTTTCCTTTTCCTTTTTTCTGTTAAAAAGGAGAGATCTTTCCTCTCAGAATTCCTGTATCTTAGGACCTCTAGGGTCCCACAACTTCTTGATATGTGTAAACTTGAGATAATGGGCAAACCTTAAAGGGTATTATTAAGGATTCAGTTGTTGCTAATCTTGTAAAATAAATTATCACTGCAAGATCCTTCATTGTTCTTTGAACTCAAGACCTCTGGATATATGACCTGGTATGTAAGACTTTCCTAAAGAAATACAATACACAAAGGAAGATAGTAGCACAAAGAAATAGCCATACAGGGAAAAGACACCCCCTAACCTACACTCCTATGTAAAGGGGATTCACTTAACACATTAACTCTCTGTCCTCCTAAGATAAAGAATTTTCCAAAAGCAGGGGACTGGATAAGCCTGTTATAACAACGTACAAGATGTACATCTCTCTGTTTTTATATTCTAGTTATAAACACATCTAGGATGAAAGTAAGACTATAATAGGCCTCAGGTGTATTGGTTCTAGTTATTTCTCATTGTTCCCACAATCCAGTTACTCTGACTTCCTTAGTGGGATAATGCCTTTTTAGTTTTAGCACCTTGTGCCCCTCACATACTCACTTTCTATGGCAAGAAATAAACTTGTGAATGTTAAAGTGAACAGCAACTTATTTTACATACTTTTCTATTTAAAAGTAACAGAAGGGCTCAAACGTATCAAAGAATTTCGTAGAAAATTATCTTTTAATATGTTTGAAGACAAATCTATAAAATTTAAACTGAATAATAAATAATATATAAGTGGCTTTAATTAGTAGATTTATCTTTTTGAGCTATTGAATTGCCACCGTGAAATAGGATGATGGCTGCCAGACTCTGGCTCAGCATGTCATTTAGTAAGAACCTCAGTGATCAACACCCCCATAAGGCGTACCTTCCTTTGTTCACTGCTCATTTATTTTTGTTTGTGGAGATTCTAAAATTTATTTTGCATGTAGAGCAACTTTACTCCTTTAACAATTAACTTTCATGAAAGAATATTTCAAAAATGGATAGAGGGAAGCTATTTTTAGGTAAATACTGTTCTGATTAATGGTTTCCTTCCATGATATCACCGTTCCTTTAAATATATGTGGCATGAAAGAAAACTTCTAGTCATGAATGATATTTGGTTTTTGTCAGTTTTGTTTTTGAATGTTTTATTGTGACACTCCAACAACAAAATATCTTAGATTGATGCCTTTCCAATATAATAGGTTTTCATTTCTTAACATGAGCCAATTGCCTGAGAAAAGTGAATTAGAAGAAATTAATTTATAAACTCTAGAGAGAAAATTTCAGTCACAGTTTTGTCAATAAATGTGTGACTTTGGGGTAAATATATTCATCTATCTAGACATTAGTTTTATCATCAGTCAAACTGGGGATGGGGTTAAGGAAGATGTCTCTTTATGCCCCTTCTATTTATCATATTCTTAGGACTACAATCCACAATTATTTAATAACTTAATGTATAAAACTTCATAGCTATGAACTTGGCAATTTCTTTTTTGTATTATTGTTGTACCTCTTATCTTTCTAAACTAGACTGTAAGTTCTTCAAGTACAATCTGGCTTCACAATTTATATAGGTGTCCCAAAAATCTTAGTGTACTTTCAAACTTTAATAGCTATCAAAGTTGAAATTTATGTAGGATATCCTAAAAGTACTAGTGCACTTTTAATAGCTATTAAAGCTTAAAAGAGTACTAAGACTTTCAGGATACCCTTTTTAGCTTTGTATATTCATTATTTTTTTTTACTGTTATCTTGCATGTGGTTGATAAAAATTTGTTCAATTAAATAAGCCTCAAAATTATTACATGAAGGCCTACTGTGTAAAGGTTTTTTAAGCTGTGATGAAAATACATTACATTATTAGAAAGAGTTGGTTTTCAATTTGCATAGGAAAAGGCAAAATGAATGTTTGAAGTCAGGCCTTATTTTTGCTCACCAGCAACTGCAAAATTACATTTTCTTATCCTGAGGTTATATTTCTTTATTCAAAGGTAAGTTTTGTCATTTGTTAAACTATTTTATATGCTTAACCAAGTGTGATTGAAGAAGAAAACGGAATCAAAGGTGATACTTTGTCTTCAAAAAGATTTTGGTGAAATTTTAGATGGAATTCAAAAAGAGAATGGAGTAGTAAAGTGAAGATAGAAATCACATGCTTATCACTAGTAATCATGGCTCATATAAAGATCATATATCATGGTTGTCTTTTTATATATATTGAATACTCAGAGTGTTCATAATGTCCTGAGAATGTTAACATGCTCCCCATTACCTGCCCCCCCACCATCCTGTAGTAACTTACATTTTAAGGCTGCATAGATAATAAAGGTCATGGGGAGTCCAGTAGACAGGTACTATTCCAGGTCCCCATCTTCAACAATAATCCGTCTCCAATAAACAAACAAATGTACTACTCTCCTTGATCCTTAATTGTGTCCTGAAGCTCTGAACACCCACAGAGGATACAAGAAATTCCTTTTAAGAAAAAAAAAAATGAAATTCAACAAAAATGCTGCTTCATTGCCAACAGGAATTTCATTGCCTGAGGGAGAAAAGATTAAATAATTGTTTCATGCCTTGGAGTCCTGATAAGTACAAGGAAGGTCTTCTTTCTGCCACTGGTTTCTTCAGATTTTTGAGTGAGAGGTGAAGGAGGCAATAATGTAAGAGATGCTGTGCCCATGTTAATAAATAACCATTTCCTTCCCTTATGTGACCATTAATTGAAGTAAAAATTTACAAAAATTAAATTAACATTCCAGGATAGAGGTTCATATAACATGATGGCACTTACTCAGTGTGTATATTTGAGAATATATATATGTGTATATATATATATATATATATATATACACACACACATACATACAGACATATGTATATGTATGTGTATATGTATGTATGTATGTATACATATATAGGTTCAGTGAGAATATATATGCAAAATTTAAAAGCTATATAAATATTAATATTCATTATATACCTTTAAAAATATAGACGAAACCTATGGAGCCATCAATTCATTCCAACCTTACAAATATTTGTTATTAATTTTCTTTCAATACTTTTGAAGGCCTGTGATTTTATCACTCCAGGTATACTATGGTGAAAATAGTTCTAGATCTGAATTCAGAGAACTTTGGTACTTCATACCTATATGACCTTAAACAACTCATTTTTCAAGTCATAGATTTGTTTTCTCATTTTTGAATTGAAGGGTTTAAATGAGCTATTCTCAACAATTCTTTCTCAATTTTCTAATATTTTTTCTCAAGATTATAACGCATCCCAACACCTCTTTTCCCTACCATGTTCCTTTACAATAAGGTATATTCTTCTAGAACTATATATATTTTAG
Organism: Phascolarctos cinereus; assembly: GCF_003287225.1. Lineage (NCBI taxonomy): Eukaryota > Metazoa > Chordata > Mammalia > Diprotodontia > Phascolarctidae > Phascolarctos > Phascolarctos cinereus. The sequence goes on along the minus strand of NW_027555847.1, from coordinate 445,957,651 downwards.
GCATGAGTCACATCCCACCAACTTTTTAACTTTAAATAAAAAGTGTAATTTGCGGGGCAGCTAGGTAGTGCAGTGGATAGAGCACTGGCCCTGGAGTCAGGAGGACCTGAGTTCAAATCTGACCTCAGACCAGACACTTGACGCTTACTAGCTGTGTGACCTGGGCAAGTCACTTAACCTCAACTGTCAACACACAAATAAATAAATGAAATAAAGTGTAATTTGTTTCCTTTGTTCCTTAGTCAAATATACATATTTGGTACAGCTAGGTGGCATACAGTGGTGAACCTGAAGTCAGAGAGACTCATCTTCCTTAGTTCAAATCTGACCTCAGGCTCTTACTAGCTCTGTGACCCTGGGCAAATCACTTAAACCAGTTTGCCCCAGTTAGTCATCTATAAAATGAGCTCGTGAAATAAATGGCAAACTGCTTCAATATCTTCACCAAGCAAATCCAAACTGGGCTCATGAAGAATTGGGCACAATTGAGCAATGATAATGTCATTCTTGAGTCTCTGTATTCTTTGTAAAATTAAAGGTATAAGCTTGATATTTAAAAATTGCAGAGCAGCTAGATAGTGCAGTAGATAGAACACTGACCCTGGAGTCAGGTAGACGTTAATTGAAATCTGGCCTGGGCAAGTCCAAGTTTGCCTCAGTTTCCTCATCTGTAAAATGAGCTAGAGAAGGAAATGGCCAACTATTCTTACATCTTTGCCAAGAAAACCCGAAATGGAGTTATGAAGAGTTGGATATGATTGAAAAAACAACTGAACAAAAAAAGATGGATGCAAGTCAAGCAAACAGAGAAAGAAGACAGAAGTAGAGTTTTGTAAGAATAGTGTTTGGTGAACTAACTCATAATGAGCTGAAAATGTCCTTACAGTCTAAGTTTGAAAGAAAAAAATACAGCTTCATAAACTCTTATTAAATCATAAGGAAGATTAAAAACAGAATTTGTGTTTTTCCTACATTTTATTAGACATTAATCATGAATACCACAAGCTAAGGCAGAACTACTCAACTCTAATTCTGTTTTCTTTCAAGAATGATCTTCTTTATGTAAGAAGATATAGTACAAAATTTGATTACTGTGAATTAAAAGCCAAGAAAAGTGAAATGTTAAGAAAACATTTTTGCCAGCTTTAGTAAACTCAAGTCACCATAACTAGATTAAATATATATAAAGGTTCTGAAAGAAGTTAGGAATGTGATAGTAAAAGGAAGTCACTGATATTTACAAAGCTACAGAAAATAATAGAAATGCCATAGGAATGTAGAGAGGCATATGTATTAAGTTTTTTTTTAAAGGTAAAATAGTAGAGGCTTCACAGTTGTTCACTTGACCATGATTTGTAACAAACCTACATAAAATATATCAAAATGGATAGTTTATGAGCATTTGGAAGGAGAAGTAATAATCACTTTATCAGGAATAGGTTATGCAAAATTAACCTGTTTTTTAAAGAATTGCTTGATGTTAGATAAGAGGAATGATAAAATTATTATTAAAAAACAAATCAACAGGAATAATATATCAAGATATCAGTGAAATATTTGTCAGTGTTTCTTTTGTTATCTTTGGAGATGTGGATTACATGAAATTACAGTTAGGTAGCTTGGGTTGACTAGGATCAAAATGTAGTAATTGGTTCAATGTCAATTTCAAGGGTGTCTCTAGTGGAGTGCCTCAGGGATCTGCCTTTGACTAAGTACTGTTTAATATTTTATTAACAATTTGAATGAATACATGAATATCATCTCTTCAGTTTTTTACTTGATGTGAAACTGTAACAGATGGTAAATGTAATGGATAATGAGATGTTATTCTATGACTATCTTAACAGGTTAAAATAATGGACCAAATCAAATAAGATTAAATTTAATGGAGAAAATATAGCCTTCTACTTGAAAAAAAAATTAAAATGACGGTGAGGGGAGTTGTTTCTAGCAACTGTGGAGAATAGTGGGGATTTTAATGGATAATAATTTCAATATGAGACATCAGTGTGGCAAAGTATCATAATAAGACTTTATTTTTTTCTTCATTCATTCATTATTCACATACCACTACTAGAAGCTAGTGTAATCTTGGGCTGCAGTAAGAAAAGCATGAGTTCAGAATGATGGAAATTATATTCCAGCTGTTCTCAAATCTAGCCAGACTATACTTGGTAGAGTTTGTTCAGCTCTGGGTACCACATTTTGAAGAGCCATTAAAAAGTTGGGCATTTTCCAAAATGGACCCAAAAAATGATGAGGTAACTGGAGATTATGTTATATGACGATCAGCTGAGGAAAACAGGGAAATATTTTCAAAAGAAAAGGAGTCTTCAGGAGATATGATTATTGCTTTTTTTTCTTTCTTCAAGTTTGAAGGATTGATATAGCATAGAAGAATTACACCTTTTCTGCTTGGGGCTGGCAAAAAGTACTTGGGACAGTATATGGATGTTGCAATGTGGTAGATTTAGGATCAATGTCAGAAAAACAAGTCCTAAGAATTATACATATCCAAATGAGACTTTTACTCCTTCAGTAAATAGTGAATTTCCTTGTAAGGGGAATCTTCAAGTAGAGGATCAATGATAATTGATAGGGAATATTGTAGAGCAGATTCTCCTTCAGGTTTGGATTATATGGTCTTTGAGATTTGGTGATTATTTTTTGATTATGTCATATCTTAACTTGTCTAATAATTCTAATCCACATGGAAAAATCAAGTGACATATAGGCAAAGAGTTTGACCCATTCAACAAAGTGTAACATGCAATGTTAAATAATTTTAATTTAATTTATTTTTGGCTATGAACCAAATATGAGAAAGACACAGCTACCTATAATTGTTGAGCCCGATGATAGATTTTTTTTGTAGAAAAAAAGTATATTGTACATGAGGTTTAAAGATATCAACTGCATCATATCTTCAAAAACTATTCTTTTAAAAAGTGTTTTTCATGTATTTTTTCTGCAAGAAAAGAGAGACTTGAATCTGTTGTTTGAAAAATGTTTTTCTGCTTTGGTTGGCAGAGTAAAGGATGAAAGAAAATACATTTGAAAACTGACATATTTTCTGGGCAAAGATGAACAATTCTGTCCTTTGGATCAGTATGCCTCTTTTAAATTCACCCTTTTTTACTGGATCGTTAGGACAAGGACATTGCTGCATTTTATTTTCTCATATGAGGACAGCAGGCCAAATGATACTTTATCCATATCTAATGCATAACTGCTGAATAACAAAAAATAAAGATAGAAACTGTACAGTGGCAAAACAGAGGGAAAAAAATCAACAACAACAGTGATACAATGATAAAGTAGTGAAGACTGAAGGCAAGTCTGGATTGTTTGAATGAGATGTTGATTAGAGAATTCATAGCCAAAGATGAATGGGCAGATCAACATAGAAAGGATGAGAAAATTATATTGGCATACATAAAATTTAATCCTAATGATTATAATTATAGGGCCTGCTAAAGGAAGGATTTCAGCGTTCTCTGTTATATTTAACTCTTAGCATGAGTAACAGCATTTAAAGTAATTTGATTCATATTTTTTCTAAATGAAACCACATTCTATGACCTTCATTGATTTTTTAAATCATGAACTTTCAAGCTCTATATTTACCTTTAAATCACTGTTTTAATTTTCATGTCTTCCTCTACATAATAGCACTTATGTGTGTTGTTAGATGATCTTTGTAAGTGTCTATCAATGGGAAAAAATGAACAAACAAACAAACAAAATGTGATAAACCTTCAGATGAGGAAGCTTTTGTGAATCCAGCAAATGTTCTGCTGTAATCTAGGTATGATATATTATTAACATACCCCTAACCTAACAGTCCAGTAAGCCTTCCAAAAACAGAAATAAGGTTAATTGGTCATGACCTGTTCCTGATGAAGCAATAATGTCAGTATAGTCCTTGGCCAGGAGACACAATATGCATGGTTGGGATAGGCAGGGAGGGACAGCAATAAAAGTACTTTCAATTGGATTCTACAATAACTCATGCTCTGCTGACATAGTTATGTAATACCTAGGGGTATCTCCAGTCACAATAAGGTATTGTAGTGGAAGCAATCCTTTAACTCCACTTGAATTATTTTAGAACTATAATGAAAAAAAATACCCCTTGGCAACTAGAAGGTTAATTACCATAACTAAGCAATCACAAAAATAGCTTAGTGTAGTAGAAAGAGACCCAGTCTACAACACAGAAACCTGTGGATCTAAATCCTGTTTGCCTCTGATTCATACTAGCTACATGGGCACAAAATCTCAGTTTCTCAGACAATTCTTTAATGCTATAAGTTACAGACAAGTTGCCAATCTATATTACTGGAGGATTTTGTCCACACTGGGAATTCACTATCCAAATGAGATCAAAATTGGCCAAAAATGTGTGTCTATCAACATGTATGTGCACATTTATGCATACACATATACATACATAATACATACACATACAAATACACATGTATAAACAATAAATTTTAAAATGAATTAAGACTTTTGGTATACTTGTGGTTTTGGGGTACATCTGCAGTTTAATTCATGTGAAACTCATAAAAATGCAATAATGAAAAATTTGAAAATATACATTTAAAATTAATTATATACATAAAAACTTCAACTACAACTAATATACCTATCTGGTCCTTCTATAAATGTATCACTTTCCATGCAAAGTTGGCCAGAAATAATAGATTTTGCTTCTTTCACCCACATTTAGGCACTTACATCTGTTAGAGAGGTTGAACACATCTATAATGCCTTCTTCCATGCCATACCTTTGCACGTAAATTCAGACTGATCTTGCTTAGCTCTACTTGTCCAGGTCTCCTTTAATCACTTCTGGATTCTGGACAATGTTTTCATAACATTGCCTTTAAAAAAAAATTGAGAAGGGTGAAGAATATAGTGTCATTTTCTGTATTATACGGAACTCAGGGCAGAAACATTCTCCAACAATGTGTATTGGCAATTTATCTTCAATTTGCAATCTTAAAGAATTACCTGATACATGAGATTATGTGAATAGCCTAAGGTCACACAATTAGTCAAGACTTTAATCCAAGCCTTCTAAGTCCAAATCTAGCCTTCTGTGTACTTTGCCATACTTCTGTGTTGATTCCATAATATGTTCTTTCTCTCTATACTCAAACACCCACGTCTGTCCTTTTAACTGTTAACCATTGAGTTGTATAGTCAACACTATGATTAACAAACTTCAATAACCCATTCAATGTGAAGAATAAAATGGGTCCTTCAGAAAATTCTGGCCACCACCTTCACAAACCTGCTTCTGCAATCTTTCCTATAGCTTCTGTTCATCTTACTGGGCATATTTATATAGCCCTCCAAAAACACTTCAGTAAGTAGCCTACTAATATACAAGGGAAGTTATTGTTTTCCTTGAAGTTATCCTAAGTGATCTTATCTACTGATTTACCCTGTAACATAGCATGTCAATGGCTCTTCCAAAACAGCTCCTCCTGGTGGCAGCAAACAGTCACATCATTGTACTGTTGGTTATACCCTGAATTAGAAAACATTTTTGGTTGGAATTTGAAATCATATTCCCACATTACTAAACTTTGCATGCCTTTTGACATGTTAATGGCCTACACTCCCAAAGAGATTAAAGGAAAAAAAAAAGGAAATGACTGACATATACAAAAACATTTATAGTCATTCTCAAAGAACTGGAATATTCATGTATTGAACAAAACATGACATATGAATTTAATGGAATTCTACTATTTATTAAGAAATGATGAAAAGAGTGGTTTCAGACAATTCAGGGAAGATTGCTTGAACAGAGTAAAGTGAACAAAATCAGGAGGACAATTTATGTAATGGCAACCAAAATACAGAGTAAAAAACCTTTGGAAATCATAAAAATTCATGCTGCAACATGATACCCACTTGCTTGGAGAGAAATGATAAATGTGATGGATTAATGTTTCAGAATATGACATATACAAATTCCTTTTTTGATTTTTTTTCTTCCTGAAATGGGGAGGAGGGTTGTACGTGAGTGGGACAGGAGTGAATGACAGATGTTGTTGTTCATGGAAAAAAATGAAATTTAATTTTAACTTAAATAAAATAGCGTCTCCCCAAACACTTTGAAAGTGAAAAAATGTCCAAACAAATGCTTTTTCATTTTCATTTTGATAACATTTCAACATTAAAAAAAATCACTCAAGCATGACCAAATCCTCCTGACTAGTCTTTTCTTGCTTGTTTTTGTTTTGCTTATTTTTGTCTCTTCTTTTCCCCCATATTTGCATGGGTTATGGCTTTATCTGATTGACAGCTGTCACACAAGTGTAGATGTTTAGGAAATCCTGGAGTTCTCTAAAACATGAATTGATGATTTATAAACAGATTATATAACAATAAGCACCTTCCATTTGTTACATAAAACTATTAACTGAGAGTTTAGAAAGGCAAATTGTTAATAAGGTTTTTCCAAGATATTTTCAAAATCTACTGATTTTTGACAATAAAACATTTTTGTCTTGACTACCTAAACATGTGAGGAAATCCTACTATGTTTCACTTACATATCTGGCTAAAGTAACAAATTTTCTTTTTATTTATCTTTTTCCTTTTCCCATTCCCCACCTATTGCCCCGGATTTGTGGTTTAACTATTCTCTTATTCATTCAGTCAGCAAATAGATAAATATTAATGTGCCAACTATGATTCATGTTCAGGTAGTTAGGTACCATAAAGGATTCAAAAAAAGCATCAGACAATTATTTATTATAAGAACTTTTCAGTCTACTTTGGAAAAGAATTATACACTAATGAGACAACGAAAGACAGCCTTACATAAACAACATCATTACATACAGAATAGAGGCATTGCAGTATGACAGTAGGAGGTAAGGAAACATAAAGAGAAAGAGAAACAGAGACACAGACAGACAGACAGATAGATTCTTTTTACTACTAGTGCCCTCTCTTACAAACTACTTTGTATTTAACTACTTTGTATTTATGCTCAATAATTATTCTGTATGTACATTCATGTACATGTATGTGTATGCATATATGTGTGTGTGTGTGTGTATGTGTGTGTATGTATATATATATATATATGTGTGTGTGTGTGTATGTGTGTGTATGTATATATATATATATATATATATATATATATATATATATATGTGTGTGTGCATAGAAACATGCATGTCCATTTGCATGCACATACACTTAGGTTGTACCAAAAGTCTTATATTCCTCATCAGAATAGACACATGTTGTCATTAAGCATTATTTAGTCATTTCATTTGTATTCTTAGCATTCGGTAGGTGTTTGATAAATACTTCTAGATTGACTGAAAGGAAAATGATTTTTGGAGTCATAGGACCTTATTTGGAATCCTAGCTGCTTCTATTTACTACCAATATTACTTGGGGCAAGTCACTTAACTTCTATGAGGCTCAGTTTGCTCATCTCTAAAATGAGGGGATTAAACTAGATGCTCTCCAAATTCCTTTCCAAATCTCAATTCATACTCTATAAGAAATATCAATTGGCAAATCCAGAAAAAAATGTTAAAAATAATAACTGATGCAAAGTCAAAACTAGTACCATATAATAAGCTCAATGATAACTGAAATGCAATTAAAATGAAAACAAAAAGAAAAGACTTATTGTAAGTAAATTGTAATGACCAGTCTTTGTCTCTCAGTACAAATGAAATATATTCCAGGATAAAAGCTGAAAACTACAGGGTTAAAAGTTTACATTCATTATTAGATACAAACACTGTGTTGGTTGATTTTGTTTAGGTGCTTTTCCTAGGAAGGAGAGTCAATTCCTAGTAAAACTGGGGAGTTGGGGGTATATACAGAAATGTTTATAATGTAAAAACCGAAGGCATTAATGAAACTTATTTTAAAATGTTTATTTTTCAAGTCCTGCAGGTGTATATTCACAGGAAAACTTCTTCGCTCATCCTAAGGTTCTATCATGATATTTTTGTCTTTGTGATACTGCTAACCCTTCCTCCCTCCCCTAAGAACCCTCGTCAGCACTGATATTCTTGCTCAGAATTCTCACTGAACCACTTTTATTCTTCCATCAGTGACCTCCTCCCCTCTGAAAATTTCTTTCCTGCCAATTAGCGTTTATACCAGGACGTGAATAGCTTTCATTATGCAGGGGGCTAAGGAGGTTGTCTGATGAAACATAAACAATAACTGATGAAAAAGCAAAATTCTTGCTTTGTAGGAGAAAAAAGCATCAAACTGTTCAACTTGCTAAGTACACTGGGTGTTCTTTTCATCATCAGGGTTGAGATTTTAGGGAAATGGAGGAAAAGCACAGTGATTATCACCCTTAAGGAAGATCATCAAAACTAGAGACTTCTCTCCAACCATAAGTACTGTGGACCTGAAATTGATTATTTCAGATGTGTCACTTCACAAGTCACCACCCACTCCTACCCACAGTCAGAAGAAAAGCACCTATTAATTATTTTGCAGATATAAGCAATGAAGTCAGCAGAATTATGCTCATTGCTTGTTACAAAGATCTGGGAACAAAGAACTAGCCCAAATATAAACCTCTTTGAACATTTCTCTGGGGCAAAAAAAAGCAAAACTTCATAAGTCATCTTAAATCTTAGAATAGAAAATACTTTTCAAAAGTCCAACTGTATCCAATATGCACCTTTATCACATTTCTGACATATGTTAAAACTTTCTTGATATTTTAGTTAAATAATTCATATAATTTTAATGTGTTATTATATTTTAAGAACTTATCTTTTTAAAAAAATTCCTATTTTAATGGAATTTTTTATATTTATTAGAAAATGAAAATATTCTGATGCTAGCACAAACTTGATGTTATAAAACCCACTGTTCTTTGAGCAGGACTTTTATTCTTAAAGAGAAACAGTGATCATCTAAATTATGACAGAACTATAGGATATTAAAACATTAATTCAATTAAGTGGGATAAATTTTTCCTAGTAGGGAGTAGAACACAGAATTTTTATACCATTTTTTAGCTTACCTTCTCAGCTTGGAAATTCCCTACTAGTATAGAGCCCTCTCCTTTGGAATATCTATCTGCCATGTCAAACCCCTTCTTCCATTGGTGAGTTCCTTCTGTGGTCTCCATTTGGGGAACTGTTCAGCCATGCTTCATTCCCCTGCCAGCCGTGTTTTGACCATGCCCCCAAAAGGGTACCTCATACTCCCCCCTAGTTTTTTGGCTACCTTTTATCTGTTGTCATTCACTATTACAATATGATGTTCTTTAAGGCAGGGATTGTATTTATTTGTGGATAGATCTAGATCTATATTATATATATATATATATATATATATAGAAAACTTACCACAGTATTTGGTACATAGTAAGTGATAAACAAATGTTTGTTGTCTTTGGAGAAATGATTCTTAAGGTATGCTAGAGAGGCAAGATCAGTGTGATGTAGTGGATAAAATCCTGGACTGGTTGTTAGAAAGACCTCTATTCATGCCCTGACTGAAACACTTTTTACTTATTTCAACATGAACAGGTCACTCACTCCCTTAGTGCTCCAAGCCAGCTCATTGAGACTTTAAGTGGCAAAAGATTTGCTAAGCTACACCATTAGACTTCTCTACCTCTAACTAACCTCTTAGCAGATGCCCAAATGGATGAAATCCAAACAACAACAGCAAAAGGCATGGAAGATTATTTGTGGATTTATGGAGATTTATGGAACTCAAAAAAGTTTTGTACATTTTAACATGCTAAATCAGTGTCAGTGATTACATAGAGATCACTTGTCACTCCATATTGTCTGAATGTTGGCATTTGATAACAGGAATTTTTGATGCTGCAATATTGCAAATTCTATTTCTTGTATGAATTAAATGGACTTAATATCTTGTTCAAGATAGTACCCCTTTTTCTATTTGTTTTCCTAAGGGTTTTTCTATTTGTTGTTGCTACAGCTGCTACTGTTCAGTTTTCGCACGAGTAAGCATAAGTAGTTGGGGGAAGTGTCCAAGGAAACATTTTGGAATATTGTGAAAAATATTTCATTGAATTCATCATCTCATTTTATTTCAACAATAATACTGCAAGGTTGGCAGAATAACTGTTATAATTTTCATTCAGTTTTCATAAATGCTGAAGGTCAGAGTGGTGAAAACTTTGTCCAACTTTATGTAGCTAGACAGTATAACGTCATGATTAGAACTCAGAAAAGAACTGAAATTCAAAGTCAATACCCTTTCTGCCGTAAATCACAGACACAGTCACAGTAAGTCACTACCAAAGTAAGTCTACAGTTAATGCGTATTGTGTGCACAGAACAATGCTAGGTACCTTGGGAGATAATAGAAAAATATAAAGGTATTGTCTGAGCCAGGGGTGGGGAACCTGAAGCCTTGAGGCCATATCTGGCCTTCTAGGTGCTTGGGTGCATCTTTCTGAATGAGTCCAAGTTTTACAGAACCAATTATTTTATTAAGGGGATTTGTTCCGTGAAGTTTGGATTCAGTTAAAGGGCTACATTGAAGACCTAGAGGCCTCAAAGAGATTAGAACATAGTTTAGAAATAAAACTAAAAACCAACAACAACAACAAAAAAAACCAAACAAAAGAGAACAAACAAAAAAAAAAGAAATAAAACTAAATTGGAGTAAAAGAAATGCATTAAAACTTTAAATAAAGAAGAGATGCCAGAGAGTAACAATGTATTTTGAAAAAAAAATAAAAGTAATAGGGAATTAGAAATAAATATATATTGCATAATATATGTGTATATATAATTATATATTATATATGTGCATATATACATATATATATATGTACACACATGTAAGTAGGGAGACTGTTTTTTTTCTAGACTAATTTTGTATATTGGGAAACTGAAACACCCAAAAGTTAAGTAATTTACCAAATGTACCATAAGAGCAGAGCCAGAATTCAGACTCTAAACCCATCGTTCTTTTCAGTATGAAGCTGTTTGGCAATCTTATAGATAACCCAGTACTAGGAACTACAACTATAACAAAGGAGTCAAACTCTTAGCAAACCATACATAGATGTCATTGGGAAATAATTAACAAAATAGATAAAATGCAATGCAACAGAGATATCATTTTGTAGTTTTCTGTTTCTTTTGAGTTTTTTATAGAAAAATATGGAATCTACAATGAAAGGCATCTAGAAAGTTAGAATAATAAGTCTAAACTAACCAGATGACATTTAAAAGGGATCAATGTTAAGACATGAGCTTAATTTATTTTTTCTCAAATATAGAAAGGCATGCATAACTTATTAGCGGTTTATATAAAAAAGAGGGTTTTGGTGAGTATAGATTCAACATGTAATAGCAGTGTGTATGAAAGGTAGATTTGTTTTTCTTTTTTAGATACTAGTTCCAAAGATCCATGGCCATAAACAGTCTACTAGTTCCCAGGGTCATGGCTTGTAAACAATCTTACTGAGCTTCTATAGCATTATGTAACTAAAATAATATAAACATTTTTGCTAAAGTTGGAGCATACTGCACCTGTTCTATGCTAAGTCATCATGATATTGCTAAAGTTAATGTAAACTTGTGAGGCTATTGCTGGCAAATTTTCTTCTTTGTGTGCTCCTCTATAAATCAAATGAGCACTGGTCACTGAGTGCGGATTAGAAGATTTTTGGAATGCACAAGCTGCAATGCTGTGCATACCTTGACCTGCTGCCACAAAGGCTTGGGACGATGTGAATGCTGTTCTTGTTCCGACCAACCCCCAAAGAGACTTAAGGGAATGTTGGAGGAGTTGGAGCTCCTGCTCTTAATTCTCACCAGCCCTCCTCAAAGAGTAATTAGGGGAGACTGTAGGAGTTGGTGCTCCCGTTATTGGTAACCCCTGCAAGAATAAATTAAATAACCTCTTATCATGTCTCTGCTTTTGTCCTTCTGGCTGCCCAGATCAAGAGTGAAACGACGTAAGGCCAGAGCTCTAAAACTTCTGCATTACAAAGTGTGAAATGCCTACAAATACAGATGGATAGATAGATAGATAGATAGATAGATAGATAGATAGATAGATAGATAGATAGATAGATAGAAATATAGTTGTAGATCAATCTATTCCCCTCTAATACGGTAGAAAGTAGCAGTGAGGTGTCAATTAATGACATCAACATTAGTTACAACTTTTAATGATAGAAAAGACCCATATATACCATGATATTGATAGCATATTTTTCTAGTAGCAAAGAAATGGAAACAAATGCTCATTTATTGGAAAATATTTAAATAAATGTTCATACATGGATGCCTTGGAATGGTACTATGTGGTATCACATGAAGAATATAATATATCCAGAAAAACACAAGAAGATGTGAACTGATTAAGAGTAAAGTAAGCAGGACTAGCAAATGCTTATGTAAAATGACTACAAAAATATAAATAGAAAGAAGAGGAAGAAGATGATGATGAAGAATAAAAAAAAAAGCACCACCACCACCACACAACAAGAGAAATAGCAAGAAAGATAATGACAACAATCAAAATGTAATGCTGAAAAACTTAGGTGACCAATCTTGACTCCAAAAAAGGTATATGAGAAGGCATCCACTCCCCTTTACAAAGTTGAGAAACTATAGATGAAGGACATTGCATATAATAGCAATATTTTTCAATGTATTGCTTAGTTGTACTGATTTTTCTGCTCATTTTTAAAAATTCTTTGTTATAGCTGATGGGCCTTGGTTTATAAAATATACTTTTAATCACATCATGTGAGTCTGGTTTCTTAGCACATTAATGTGGAAACTACTGCACATTTCATAGGCTCTTAAACTAATTAAATTTGATTTAATAAACCTTTACTCAGCAGTCACTACTTACAGGACATTTTACTAGTTTCTAAGTATATAAACTCAAAAATCATTGACCATAAGTAGGTTATATTTAATGGGGTTCAGTGGGTGGATATAACATTTACATATAGTACACAATAGTTCAATTAAGTTCAGTGAGCATTTATTCAGTTCTCATGTACAAAGTACTGTGCTGATTGCTGTGTACATAAATAAAAAATTATTGCCTTCAAGGAGTTTATATTTTAATAGATATGTGCATATATGTGTACAATAGATGTGTGGTTTTGTGTGAATGTGTATATGACAGACATAAAAGCAGAGTTGTGTTGAAGCCAGCTTTAACCCAGAGACCTGATTGTTAAATTTTCATTGTGAGCATTTATACTTCAAAATTTGGGAAAAACTACAAATCAAATGTAGATATATTGTTTTATTGATTTTGGACTTAAGAAAATGTTATTAATTTATATTAAACTTTAGTAATTTATGTTTAAATATATTCATTGTATATATATGTGTATTACACATATATATACATATATGTGTGTATTACATATATATATATTACACATATATATACATATATGTGTGTATTACATATATATATATATATACACATACACAGAGAGAATGACTATGTGTGTGTGTACCTATGTATCTATCTATATGAGTTGTTAACCATTCATCAACATATCCTCCAAAATAACCTTTGCCTTCACAATTATATATAAAATAATTTTAATGAAGGTGACCACTAATGATGTAAGAGGTCAGGAAGTGTTTTCTGTGCAAGGTAGTAGCTGAATACAACAACAAACAAACCTTTATTAAGTGTCTATTATTGGCTTGATACTGTTCTAGGAACAGAGGATTTCAAGAAAAAAATGAGACACTCCTTGCCCTCAAAGAACTTGCATTCCACTTAAGGGTTATACTATGTACACAGACAAATAAATCCAATATCTATTCAAAACAAATACAAAGTAAGTTTCATATGATAAAACAGAGCACATTAAAAGAAGCAATCCAAAATACCTCCTGTAGGAAGTGGCGAATGAAATTAACCTTGAAGAGAGCTACATACACTAAAAGATGAAGAGGGAGAGGATCCAAACTATGTAAGAACAGCTTATGAAAAGTCTTGCAGGCCAGAGTTGGACTGCCTTTCACAGTGAATAAGAAATAGCAAGTTGGCTTGATTATAAAGTGGATGAGGTACAATAAATTAAAAAAAGCTTCAAAATATAGGGTGGATTCAGATTTTGATGGATTTCAAATTTCAAGAAGATAACTTTTATTTCATCCTAGATGCACTAGGGAGTTACTGAGGCTTCTTGAGGAAAGGAGTAAAATGGTACTTACTTATGCTTTACAAAGATCAAGGTGACAGCTATATGGAGGACAAGTTGGAGAACTCAGGGCATGGCTACAAAGATACCGTTATCAATAGTCCTAGCAACAAGTGATGAGGGCCTGGCTGTTTGTATTTGGGGGGATGGGAGAATGAAGAGTTGGCAGATTCAAGATTTGCAGAAAGAGAATTCGTAAGCCAATATGTATTGTATTGGTTAGAGCACTGAACTTGAAATCAGGAAGGCCTGAGTTCAGATCCTAACTCAGACACCTATCGGCTATATAACTTTTAGGCAAGTAAGAACCTCTGTCAGCCTTAGTTTTCTCATACATAAAATGCGGATATTATTAGCACCTAACTCACAGAGTTGTTGTGAGGAACAAATAATCTGATACATGTAAATCACTTTGCAAGCATGAAAGTATGATACAAATGTTAACTATTACTCTATTATTAGTATATTGTTTACATTATAATTATTATTATTAAAGACTTGGTAACAAATTGAATAGTGGGAGTGAATGACAGTGAATTGTCAAGGATGATTACTCTGTTTTGAACCTGTTTGACTGACAGGATGATGGCATCTTCAAAATAAAGAGTCAGTTTGAGTAGAAGGGAAGTTTTAGGAGAAAAGATAATGATTTCAGATTTGGATGTTTTGAAGTTGAGATCTTTATGGGATATCCAGGTTTAGATGTGCATTAAGCAATTGGAGACATGGGCCTTGATCATAGTAAAGAGATAAGGCCTGAGTATATGGATATGGATATGCATAGAGATGATGGTTGAACTTAACGGAGCTGATGAAAAAGAAAAAAAGATCTAAATAAAAAAGAAAAGAAAGCTTAGGACAGAATTTGGGGGTAAAATAACACATAGGGGCATGTGGTGGGTTATTCAGGACATGAATTCAAGAGAGTATATGAATTTGAGATTTAATTCTGCCACTTAATACCTCAGTGATCTTAGGCTTGTTTCTTAACTTCTTAGGGTTTCAGTTATCTCATATGTAAAATTAGGAGATTAGACTAAATATCATCTAAGCCCCCTTCAAGCTCTAAAGTTATGATTCCATAATACAAAAAAAAAAGGATACAGAAAGACCTGTAAACCGAACTGTAATTTTAGAAGTACCACTTCGGCAATGTCACTAAAACCCAGAGAAGGCAGTATATTCAAAGGAAGTGAAACATGTTGAACATTATAGAAAGGTAGTGAACTATGAGGATTGAGGAAAGCCTTTGGTCTTAGCAAAATAAATACATGAATGAATGAATGAATGAATGAATAAACAAACAAACAGATAGATTGGTAACTTGGGAAGGAGCATTTTCACTAAACTGGTGGGGAAGAAACTAGAATTCAAAGATGGTGTTTTTAACAAGAATTTCATGATGAAAGGAAAGCATCTATGAGAGATGGAGTCAAAGATCAGGCAAATATGCACATGTTTATAAGTAGTGAAGAAAAATGACAGATCAGAAGAGAGATTAAAAATCAAAGAAAGAGAGTGACAATTGAAGGGACATAGTCTAGGAGGGAAAAGGTGGGTATGGTATCAATGGCATAAGTAGAGGAACTGAGGTCAAGGAAAACAAAAAGGACATTTAGGCAAAGGGACAAAAGAGTGTGTGTGTTTGTGTGTGTGTGTGTGTTTGTGGTGCCTTTGAGGTTATCTGAAGCAAAAGTTAGAACGAAGAAGGATCTTGTAATATATGGCCTCTAGTTTTTCAGGGAAATTGAGGAAAAAGGACTTCCAACATACAATGGGAGATGGTGGGGAGTTCAATAGGTAGTCAACATAGAAACTGGAAAAAGTTGTCATGTAGCAGTGGTGCAAGTAAGTTTATATAATGTAAATTTATAATGTACCGAATTAGCTAAGCTATGGGGCTTTCTATAGTACAATTCAGCAGAAATTGACTAACATCAGAGAAAAAAAAAGGTGACAATTTAAGATTGAATTTTGCAATGAAGTGAGCAGTGATTAAGACAAAGGAGTAAGGGACTTGATGAGAATGTTTTATCATATGATTAAAATCTTGTAAGGAACAAAAGTGAAACTAGACTAGGTGTAGGGGCCTGGGAAAGCAGAAAAGAGGGAGAATGATTAGAGGCTGCAATATGTAAGGATATGTTTTAGGAGAGCTAAATCATAGTATAGAGTTATAATAATAGGACATTGTATTCAGAGAGAATTTTGTATTGTGGAAGATTGTTGATGGTGATGAGATCAAAGGTATGAGCATCCTGTGTTTGTCTAAGGTAGACTGAAGGTAAAAATCAAAGATGGTGAATTGATGAGTGAACTAGCAAGCAAAATTTACAGAGGATATCAACATGTAAAAAGAAGTTCCCAAAGAAAAGGGCACAGTTTGGAATGAAGAGCAAGGCTATGTAAAAGGTATTCAAATACTTGAGAAAGGAAAGAGAATGATTTTATATAGACTGTACCACGAAATGGAAATAGAGAAACAAACATACATATGTGTGTATATGTGTGTAGGTATACAGACACACACACACACACACACACACACACACACACACACACACACACACATATATATACACATATATAGATCTACACACATATGTAGATATATATGAATTCATACATTCTACTTATATGTGAATATATATGCATAAAATAGAGACAGAAAGATGATATGTACTTACATACATACATGAATATATACATACATGCATATATAGATGCATAAATCTAGATGAAAAGAACCTTAAAAGAAACGAGGTACTCAAGAGTGGGAAATCGAATATAGAACTGTCAATAAGAAACAAGGAACTTCCTTAGACTTCCTTCTAGTCTAGTATGCAGAAGGTCACGAGCAAAGATTATTCTACTATTACGTAATGCTTGGGTAATGCAGGATGCCCAAAGTAAGCCACAAAGGAAGCTATGAATACTAAGTTTGGAGCAAAGGGAGCAGTATATTGGAGGCATGTGGAATCGTCTGTGCAAATACATGAAGTTAGAGGTTAGAATTTTACCTCTGAGTAACAGCAAGTAACACATTTTGCCTAAAACATAGCATGTATGGAGGGGACTACCATGATATGGGAAATAGATTCAGTTGTCTGTAGACATATTATAAAGGTCTTTAAATGCAAGGCTAAGGAACTTATATTTTATCCAAGAGACATTAGATAGTGATCAATGATTCCTGAGTAAGAGCATGACATATTAAATGTGTGACATAGAAAAATTGTTTGAATATTTTTGTGAAAGAGGAATCTAATTCTTCATCTTTTCATTCTGGATGGTGTTAAAGAAATCATCTATACCCTGGGTTGGATGAAAAAACCCTTTAATTTTTCTCTTCTCAGATTCTACAAGTTAGAAAACCTAAATTTAGCTGAGAATTGGTCAGCTGACACTATAATTATGGTTAGATTTTGTAATGAGTAAAAGAAGTCCACCCACAATATATAAATTTGCAATATAATATAATAATCATATAATACATGAGATAGCAATATAACAATGAACATAACAAGGTGATAATTGGATGAAAAGGCAAGGTGGTAAGTAAGGGTTTCTGGAAAAAAAAACAACTCACGATATTTTTTAAATTTATTGTAGAGTAATTGATGTCAATATGGATATTATCCAAAAAATATAGGTGTCTTGGCCTCAATTGCTTGCCCCATTGTCCTATTTCTTGCATGTACCACTATACAAATCTACTCAGTGAATAGATCAATTCATTTTTAACCACAGACAGTGGTTGGAAATTGTCTCATACATCATTTTGGAAAGTCATGGAAAGATGACTTTTGTTTCCTGTACCAATTCTTTGGTTCTCTATTGCTTCCTACTTTCTTCTGTAAGAAGATGAATAAAATGATGCAAACTAGGTACTCTATTAGAATACTAACCCAGAAGTACTCATTTGTGGTGCAACAGAATTGTTTAATAGCACTAGTGGGTGGAGAAATTCCTAGTGATATGAAATAAAATATATTACCCCAAAGATCCACATTTCATTTTTAAAACTCATAAGTACAGAAAATAAGTACAGAAAATTCCAGCTATTAAAAAGACACACAGGCACACATGGATAGTTTTTTATAAAATACATGTACAATATATCTTTATTCTCATTTGCCTGATATCTTTTCAAAATTTTTTCTGCTTTGAATAAATAATTAGTAGGTCAAACATCAGACATTTATTAATTAACTTCTAGGCACCAGGCACTGTACAAGAATGAAACAATCCCTTCCCTTAAAGAGTGACCTTAACTTTAATTACAAGAGACAAAATGTACAAATTTTGTGTATTTTTAAAAATGTATTTAACGTTTTCAACATTTACTTTTATCAGGTTTTGAGTTCTAAAGTCCCCCACCCCTTCACTCCCCATTCCTCAAAGTATGCAATCTGATATAGGTTATACATACATGATCATATTAAGCATATTCCCACATTAGTCATGTTGTGAAAAAAGAATCAGAACAAAAGAGAAGAAAAAAAAACATGAGAAAGAAAAAAAGAAAAAAGAAAATAGTATGCTTTAATCCACATACAGACTCCACAGTTATTTCTCTTGATGCAGATAACATTTTGCACCATGAGTCTTTTGGAATTGTCTTAGATCATTGCATTGCTGAGAAGAGCTAAGTCTAACAAAGTTGGTTATCGTATAACGTTGCTGTTACTATGTACAGTGTTCTGGTTCTGCTCACTTCACTCAGCATCAGTTCATGCAAGTCTTTCCAGGTTTTTCTGAAGTCCACCTGCTCACCACTTCTTGTGAAACAATAGTGTTCCATTACATTCATATACTTGTACAAGAATACAACTTTTATAGCCATTCCCCAATTGATGGGAATTCCCTCAATTTCCAATTCTTGGCCACTACAAAAAGAACTGCTTTAAATATTTTTGCATATGTGAGTCCTTTTTCTTTTCATATGATTTCTTTAGGATGAAGACCTAGTAGTGCTTTTGCTGGATCAAAGGTTTATTCAATTTTATAGCCCTTTGGGCATAATTCCAAAGTGTCCTCCAGAATGCTTGGTTTAGTTCGCAACACCAACAATGCATTAGTTTTCCATTTTCCCCACATCTCCAACATTTATCATTTTCCTGTTTCGTCATGTTAGCCCTTCTGATGAGTATGATGTGGTACCTCAGAGTTGTTTTGATTTGTGTTTCTCTATCAATAGTGATTTAGAGCATTTTTTCATATGACTATAGGTAGCTTTGATTTCTTCATCTGAAAACTGTTTGTTCATATCCTTTGACCATTTTTCAGTTGGGGAATGAGTTGTATTCTTATACATTTGACTCAGTTCTCTATATATTTTAGAAATGAGATCTTTATCAGAGACACTGAATGTAAAACTTATTTCCCATCTTTGTGCTTCCCTTGTAATCTTGGTTGCATTGACTTTGTGCAAAAACTTTTTTATTTAATGTAATCAAAATTATCCATTTTTCATTTCATAATGTTTTCTATCTCTTGTTTAGTCAATGATTTTTCCTTTCTCCATAGATCTGATAGGTAAACTGTTCCCTGCTCTCCCAGTTTTCTTATAGTTTCACCCTTATTTCTAAATAGTATAAAATGTTGTGTATATTTTGTGTGTACAAAAATACACAAGGCAAATATGAGGTAATATTGTGAGGAGCCACTAAGTTCACACATAGAATCATAAAAATTTGACTCTTAAAGGGACTTTGGTTATCCCTTAAACTAGTCATTTCCATTTATTGATTTATCAAATCTTAGGGTTCATGATGGTGATACTGATTCTGATGACAATGTTCTAAGTGATTTTCTCTAAAATTATTTAATGAAACCTTAAGCAATAATGTATACATATGTATATATAATTGCATATATATGTTGTATTAAATAATAAGACATTTTATATATTTATATTTTAATTTATACGGTGCATCACAACATTTTTATGGTTGTTTTTGAAAACATTTTGTGGAACCAAAAAATTGGGAGTCATTGAAATCCATCCCTTTCAATTTGTTGTTTACTTGTTCAGTCATGTCTAATTCTTAGTGGCTTGTTGGACCATACTGTCCAAGGTTTTTTCTTGGCAAAAATACTGGGCTGGTTTGCTGTTTCCTTCTGCAGTGGATTTTGTTTTAAATATGAGTAAATTATTACTCAGAGGAGTTGTTATTTATCCATGCTCACCCTGCAGAATAGAAGGATAGGTTTTGTACTCATGTCTTTTTGATGCCAAATCCAGTACCCTATTTGGGGCAATGAAAAGAATAGTGGATATGAAGTCAAAAGACTTGTGTTCAAATTCCAATCCTGGCACTTACCTTTTGAACTTGGGCAAGTCATTTCACCACATCAGTTTGGACCTCAGTTTGCTCATCAGTAAAATGAAAGACTTGGATTATATAAATGTTATTGGAGATCATTTTCAGGCTAAATCTAGCATCCATTAGGAAAATATGCTCCACTATACCGTGATCCCTCTCATTAGATGAGTATTAATGAAGACAATGAAGATTTAAAAAAAACATACATTGGTATATTGGTATAAAAGTATCTGTAAATAGGAAAATTCATATTCAGTTGAAATTGTGGTCACAGAAAAATAGGGTTTTTTTTCCTAACTACCATACCTAAATGTCCCATCTCCCCATAACCACTTTTCTCTATCTTCAGTGTGGAATGGGAGATTAAGACTATTTTAAAAAGAAGAATATACACATTTTACATTGTATGAAATTCAGCATGATATGAAAATGAAGAAACTACCCATTTTGCTCCTATTTGCCTTATCTGCAAAAAAACAGCACATAACTTTAAACAATATGTAAATTTTTAAAGTTCATTCCCTTTTCTTCCTCACTTGAAAAGAACTACCTGATATTAAAGAGAAGTGAAGGCACTAATAAGAAGGATTAGAGAAACAACATAATTATACAGTGCAGTATGTGCTGAATTATTCTTGAACTCTAAGTCCCTTTGTGGACATACTTTTCTGTTAATTAGGGAATTCCTATGGTAATCACTTTAGGAACTTTCTAACAAGTTTTCCATTACTGCACTTTGTGGCCCCAGGAAAAAAACAGAATAAGAGAGATATGTAAACAAAAGAACTGGGTGCTTATACTTGTTCACTTTTTTTATTTGAAAGTGACAGAAATCTCCCAAATGGCCTGCCTGGGGAAGAGGCCTGATGTGCAAAACATTCTTCTGGGGAATCATTTGAAAATCTAACTGGATGCCTAAATGGGATCTAGTTTACTGCAGGTTTTAGGGGTGGCACATGGGGAAGATAAAGCTCAAATCTCCAGGAGTGGGAGAGGAAGTATCTGACTCTCAGGGCCTAAGAAAGTGCTATGCTGCCCTCTCTTCCTTAGTTATTCTTTCAGAAGTCACTTGACCAAGGGAAATAGCACCATTCAGAAACTCTCTGTGTGTAGGCATGATACATGATAAACGAACCCTTACAGGGAACAAGTATTTTTTTTTCTTTTTCTTTTCTGATCATTTATAAGACAATACAACACTAATCAAATTCAGCTGATAAAATTTCACATAACTTTTTTTTGCACAGTCACAAAAGAACTCCTCCCTCATCTTTATAATTATCACTAGTCCTACTAATAGAAATCGTCTATGCTAAACTCTTATGTATAAATAGCACAACTCTAGATGCTACAGACCACTAATTAAAGAGAAATCATGGTCATAGTAATTAACAAGTCAGTGATATGGAGATAGATTTATGTGTCTCTCTTTGTTTGTATCCCCAACACCTGACACATGAGAAGTGCTTGATAAAAGCTTATTTATAGGTCAATTTGTGGTGGGGTGACATAGTCTACCCATAGTAAATTCACAGCCTATATTTTTTGCAAAATTTCATTATTTCATTGAACTTACTATTTTGTATTTTATCTTCATTGTAGATCCTTTATTCAGTACAAATTAACTGATGTAGACATGAAAAATTCTACTAAAACATCATGTCACAAAGAAGACATTTGTCAGTATATACACATACTAAAACATTTCATTCACTTGGGTACCTTTTGTATTCCTTAAAATGAAACAGCCAAAACAAGTCAAGGTCTATTAAATTTCTACTATATAGAAGTAACTTTGCCAGGGACTTGAAGGGTTACAGAGAAGTCCTTTTACAAAAAAAAAATGCTGATAATTAACCTGGAGAGATAAGAATTAAGCATTTGAAAATTAAATAAGATATTTGAATAACATTTTAGGGCAATAAAAGGAGAGTTGTCATGAGTGAGTACCTGATTAATTGCCAAATTAATTGTTAGGACCACAATTGATATAGAATTTCAGAGGAGGCTGGAATGATCAGAGAATCATTTATGAAAGATGTAGAGTATAAGCTAAATCTTGAAAGACAATCTAATATCCATGAAAGCATAGAAAAGATTCTGAAGTTGTTAGAAAAATTGAAATAAGGTGCACTGATCTCATTATATATGTGTTATGTTTCATCTCTCCAAATTAGGCAGTTTGCCATAGTAGTTAGCCACAAGGGTTAGTCAAGACAGATTCAGAAAATTAAAACAAAGGATTATGGAACTTCTTGGAGGCAAGTGCAAAAGGCAGGGATGATTTCAGCATAACTTTTGGAGAGTGTACTTTTTTTGTGTTTCTGCTAGTTTTATGTAATAGTTCTGCATCCTTATGCTCTCATCACTGAGATTCAGTCTTGTGAGGCCTCAACAAGGATCCAATATCATTTCTTAGCCATTTTTTTATTTTTAAATGCATTTTATATGTTTTATTAAATATTTTCTAATTACAGAATTTTTTTTTCTTTTTTGGTGAGGCAATAGGGATTAAGTGACTTGCCCAGGGTCACACAGCTAGTGTCAAGTGTCTGAGGTCAGATTTGAACTCAGGTCCTCCTGACTCCAAGGCTAGAGTTCTATCCCCTGCACCATCTAGATGCCCCTACAGAAAATTTTTTAACATTCTTTTAAGAAATTGGGTTTCAAATTTTCTCCCTTCCTAAAAACCCTCCCCCTTTCTTGAAATGATAACCAATTTGATATTGACTATACATGTGAAGCCATGCAAAACACACTTCCATATTATCCATGTTGCAAAAGAAAATGATAAAAAAATAAGAAAAAAAATAAAGTTTAAAATAGAATGCTTCAGTATGCATTCTGATTTCATCAGTGCTCTCTCTAGGGGTTGGATATCATTTTATATATATATATATATATATATATATATATATATATATATATATCATGAGTCCTTTGAAATTATCTTGGATCATTATCTTGATCAGAATAGCTAAGTGTTTCACAGCAAATCATTCTTACAATACTGTTGTTACTGTGTACAGTGTTCTACTGGTTCTTCTTACTTCACCTTATTTCAGTTCAAGTAAATCTTCCCAGGTGTTTCTAAAATCATCCTGTTCATTATTATTTTTTTTAATTTAGAAATTTATTGCATTTAGTTGACAAACTTTATTTAAAAAAATGTAAAACCTAAAAACCCCAACAAAAATTAAATGAAAGAGTGAAAATATGACAATATCCAAAACTGAGACCCTTCCACTTTTTAAAAGCAAGAGCTCTGAAAGTTTAGCTTACAAACTTGAAAAACCCTAACAGGACAAGAATTATGAATGGGACAATGATGCCATTTCACAAACAGAATTCTATGTAACTGAAGTACCATTCCTGGAGCATAACTGTCCTTATAAGCAAATTGGTGGTAGGGGTAGAGAAGACATGAAAAATAAAATGAAGGTATGCCAAATCAAGTAGTTACATCAGTATAAGCCCCACAGTGAACTGGCAAACTGAGCATTACTATTTCTTAAATTATTATTTCTGCTCATTATTTATTAAAGCACAATAGTATTCCATCACAATCATATGCCACATTTTGTTAATCCATTCCCCAGTTGAGGTGCAACCCCTGGATTTCTGATTCTTTGCCACCAGAGAAAGAGCTGCTGTGAAGTTTTTTGTACAAATAGGCCCCTTTCCCTTTTCTCTGATTTCTTTGAGATATAGACCTAGTTGTGGTATTGCTGGGTGAAAGAGTATGCACAGTTTTATAGCACTTTGGCCATAGTTTCACAGTGTTTTGCAGAATGGTTGGACTAGCTCACAACTTCACCAACAGTATATTGGTGTCCCATTTTTTCCACATACCCTCCAGCATTTGTCATTTTCCTTTTCTGTCATGTTAGCCAATTTGATAGGTGTGAGGTAGTATCTCAAAGGTGGTTTAATTTGTATTACTTTAACCAATATTGATTTAGTACATTTTTATGTGACTTTTGATAGCTTTGATATCTTTTTTCTGAAAACTACCTTGCCATTTCTAAACTCTACATAGGGTATGTATCCTTTTCATCCAATCTTGCTCCCCTGAATGTGTCATATACTCCCCCATTAGAATGTAAGTTTGTTTAGGACAGGGACTATTTTGCTTGCTCACATTTATATCCCAAGCATTTAGCACAGTTGAATATTTGGAAATTTATAATAGAAGACCTAAGTTGCTTCCTTTACAGTAGACAACTGTATCAAATTTGTAGGAGACATCAACTTGTACTTCAAGGAATGATGATTTAAATCTATAGCTTTAACTAGGTCAGAGGAAGAGAGGCATAGTGGTGATTAGGGAGTCCCTGCTGAGAGGTACTGACATAGATATTTGTTAATCTGACATAAACGACACAGAGATCAACTGTTTTCCTGGGGAATATGTCTGCCATGTGATGAGATTTGTCAAATTTGATGACCACTATGTACTCTTGGTGATTTAGGGAAGGGAAGCTGGGAGGGAGCAGGGATGGACAAATGATATCACTATAGGGAATCAGGAAAGTATTTTTACATCCAATTAAATAATCCTGAATATTAAATTTTCATTCTATCACAAGCCTGTCTCCTAGGATTATCCATTCTTGATTGCAAGGGCCCACCAGCCTTTTAGAGATCTATCACAGGATTGGAAAGATGACTAAAACTGGAAAAGGGTCATTGTAGTGACTACATTTTTTAACAGGAAAAGATAATACCTTAGGGATTACACATCTAGCATTTAATTAATATGCCTATAATTTTTTAAATGCAAAATTCTTACTGAATTGATCTGAAACACCTGGGATATCAAAAAGTACCCACATGACTTTATCCAAACTTAACACTTCTCAGCCTTTATGTGGTGTTTTTTATAAATATTGTTTTTCAAGAATGTTTCTACCTCCTTTATTGATGTCTGAAGAAAGAAGATTTACACTTGTCAGGAGAAAGCTGTAAAAATTAAATTAGTGAAACAGTGAGTGAGTTAATGAAGGAATGAATAAAAATTGTTAAGCTTTGCAAGGTACACATACATTATCACATTTATTTCTCACAACAGTCCTTCGAGGTAAGTGATATTATTATCCCCACTTTGCAAATGATGAAATTGAAGACAATAGAGATTAAGAGACTTATCCAAGGTTTCAGAACTAAGAGCAGAAAAGCTTCCTTGGTTTGAAATACAAATTGCTATAAACGATATGATTCTACTATACCTTGTTTTCACTTAGTTTTAAAATAAAGTAAACTGAAGACTGGTAAACTGAGAGCTAGGAAAACTTCATATGTAATATTCAAATTTAGAAGAAAACATCATCATGAAAATGAATGAAAATATAACTGTGCTCAGACAATTAAATTCCCATGGACACTGAGGGTGAATGTTAGGAAATAGGCAAAGCTTATTTTCTCTTCCACTCTGCTCTGTTTATAAAAGTTTGCACATTTTAAATTTAAAAAAAATCACGGAACACAAAAACTGACAAGGTACCTGAAAAGCCATCAGTTCTTGTCCATATCTAATCAATAGTCCACTCTTCAACATTCCTCCAATGTAGTGTTCAAAAACTTCAAGGGCCTTTAAAAGTCACACACTCCCATAACTGTTGCTAATAGGAAGGTTGAAGTTTGGAAATCATTCAAATTTGAAAGATTTGAGCTTCAGTGAGCAGTTCACACTAATACCAATACAGTGAGTCTCTGGAGCAGAGGTCCACCACATTCACTAAGGAGAGATAAATTGTCCCAAAATAGAAGTGGAAGTAACTTAAAGTTCTTGTGTTGTTTAGTAGTGGATTGGACATGTAAATGAATACTACACTTCCAAAATGGTTAAGATAAGAGAGAGAGAGAGAGAGAGAGACAGACAGACAGAGAGACAGAGACAGAGACAGAGAGACAGAGAGACAGAGACACAGAGAGAAATTATTCTATCTCTTGCTGGTCTCATACTCTGACATTTTCCTGCTTCCTTCATTCCTTCATTCTTCTCTCATTCTAGTGGCCATGCAATAATTGTAACCAATCTCCTGTTACCATTGTTGGATCACAAACCAGGTTTTCAGGTTTGTCTTACACTATACAAAGCTATGGACTGAGCCAACAATCCATAGAGTTCATTGACTTATTGACTGCATTTCATTTGGAAGTGATACAATGTTGGGAGGCACAGAGCAGTCCTCAGATACCCCTCTGGAGTGTTCACATTGATTCATCACTGGTTTGGCAGGATGCTTTCTTGGTCACTATGAATATCATCAGCCCTGGCAGAACTTGTTTCTACCTAACACCTTATTTACCTGCACATTATCTCCCTCTTGCACTGTCTGTCTCTTTCTATCTCTCTCATAATTCTAAGAATAAAAAAAAAAAAAGAAAAGAAAATTCTGTGAAGCACACAAACTTTTTTTTTTCTACTTTTAAATAGTAAACATAATGGCAACGAAGCTTCTAGGAGTGTTCTCATACAACTGAAAGATTGTACAAAGTTTTCTTCAGGGAATACTATTGCTCATAAAGTAGAAGGCTCTTGGTCCTCTCTAGGGAAGACAAAAGGGTAATTAAAGCAGTATTCTGAACAATACACTGGCTTTTAGCCACTTACTATGATAAGGGCTGGAAGACAGGAAAATGACCGCTCACTCCCCAAATCCCCCATTTCTTTGTCCTTTTTTATTTTTTTCCCCATTTCTACTGTTCTCATGGTTTTGTGAGTCATGTTTCTATTTTTCTCTGAATATCTCTCTTCCTGTCTTTATATTTCCCTGAGTCTTTGTCAGTCTGTCTTTGTCTCTGTTTTTGTCTTTTCTTTGCCTCTGCTTCTGTCTCTGTCAATGTCTTTTTCTTTCTCTGTCTCTGACTCTGTCTTTTCTCTCTCTCTCTGACTCCTGTTTCTGTCTTTCTGTCTCTATCTCTGTGTCTCTGTGTATCTGTCTCTTTCTGTCTGTCTGTCTCACATCTTTCATGCTTCCTCTCTTCATTGAATTTCATCAAAATGACAATGTCTGAACAATTTGGGTAAATAGTACAAAATGTTACATAAGAAGCAAGTTATAAGCATGATAGCAATATGTACTTGCTCTTCCTCATGTAAACAATAAAGGAGCAAGGAAAAATAAATTTTCCTATTGCAGGATTGGAATGAGAAGTAACAAAGGAGAAAACTGAACAGTAAAAGAAAGAAAAAACAAACAAACCCAATTGAGTTTCAGATAGCAATCTGAAAAGGTAAAGTAGGAAATGAGATTCAATTTACATATGGAAAGGAAACATATAAAGTAGTTTACTCTATGATGAATGAGAAAAAAGATAAAGGAAAATGTTGTCTCAGTTAAGTTAATAATTTATGAAAAGCATTGAATTAAGGGCAAGAAGATACTAAATGTTTATTTATATGTATATATATATATGCATATGTATATTCTCAATATATAGTGTGTATATATGTGTATTGTGCATATATATTTATATACATACACATACATATATACATAGTAGCTCTCTTTCTTGTATCAAAATTAGAAAAATAGAAGATAAAGAATATTACACACATATGTGTGTGTATATACATATACATATATATATATATATATATATATATATATATACATACACACATGTATATACACACACACATATTTATAGTGGAGTTTGTAGCTCTGTGTTCAAAGTGAAGCTTTGACACTTACTAGCTGTTTCATGTGGAATAACTTACTCCACCTAGTTCTGGATTTCAGTTATCTTCTAAAGAGGTATTATAATTCCTATAAATGGTTACCATGAGGATAAAATAATGTCTATATAAAATATTTTGTAAATATAAATCACTATGTAAGTATCAGCAGTTAGATTATTTATTACTCTGATGAGTATGAGAGACTGAAATAATGGTTGTAGTAAGGGGAGTGCTGATAAGTGTTTAACAATCAGCTCTCTGGGGGAAAAATTATCCTCAAAACACTTTGAAGTTAATTTGCATTATTAACATTTTCTCCACCACTTTCTTGATTGTCTAGATTGTCTAGAGACACTCAACAAAACAATAAATCCAGCTCAGATTTATAGCATTTTACAATTTCTCAGATGTAAATATTTACACTGAAAATATAATAAGTGGTTTTCCAGAGCTGGTTCTAGCTGGCTTCACTACACCCCTGACCATACAGTAGAAAAAGCTACCAGACTTGGGGTCAGAGTAATCTCAACCTGAGTCCCAATCCTAACATTTGTTCCCTGGGTGATGTTAAAGAAACAATTTCCTAATCAGTGACAATTGCTTCATATAAATGTCAGTATTATCAAGAAAAAAAAAACAAACATGACATAAAGACTATGAACCAATACCTCATAAAAATGAAAGGATAAAAAATGAAAGCCTTACCTCTGTATGGAACAGATCATGTGTTTTTAATCCAATTACTAATCAATGTAATTATGACCAATTATTGAGGTTACCAAAGTAATGATTAAATTACATCAGCTATGCATGAGCTATTCAGTGATTGGCTACCAGCCCTTTCTATAGCCAGCATCTGTTCTCCCAAAATGATTTTAAAAATTTAATTTATTTAGGCCATAAAGTCAGCTGAAATATTTCAGAAATGATTATTGGAAAGCCATATTTACTTATTCTGTCTCTTCTCATATTTCTTATACTTGTGAGATTTTTTTTCTTTTTTTTATTATAAAGTTTATGAAAACATATATAATATGTGCTTGATTTTCCCTTTGAAAAACCAATTGGGTGAATCATCAATTCTACTTTCATTATATCCCTGTCACATTTTTCATTTTAAATACTTTCCTTTCTCTTCAAAGTCATGACTACAGTAGCGGTGGAGCCAAGATGGCAGAGAAAGTCTGGGGCTCACATGAGTACTCCTCCAAACCCCTCCATGCACCTTTAAATCATTACTTAAATGATTGAACATACTGGAGTGATAGAACCCACAAAAGTACAGGTTGAAACAATTTTCCAGCCCCAGACGACTTAGAAGGTCAGCAGGAAAGGTCTGTCATACCAGGGTGAGGGTGGAACAGAGTCTAGTGCAAGCTGAACCAGCACAGACCAGGGCACAGCCAAATAGGAGAAGGCCTTGGGAGTGACTGAATTAGCAGCAGAAGTGGCTGTGTCTGGAGCTCTCACCCCACAGATAGTAAAGGGGTCAAACAACTAGTCAGAAGGAGATTACAGGAGTCTCTTTGCTGGCACTGGGAACAGCATTCTCTTGCTTTGTTCATACTCAGATCTGGGCCCAGTCCTGTGTGGCAGTCCTAGGCTGAGGGGGAGCACTAGCACACCATAACTTGGGGCCCCACTGGAGCAGAGACCCTCATCACAGTTTCAGGGCAGAGAAGAAGTCTTGCAGTCCCTCACAGATCATATCACAGTCCAGGAGAATAGTAAACACACTTCTTAGATCACACCACCTTGGAAGAAACGAGAAGTTAGAGGTCCCTCAAAACACCTCTGAAAACAACTGCACAGAAACTCTGAAGCTTGGGACAGGGTGTGCCTTCCACCCTGGAAGCAGAGCTTTACTTTAGCAAAGAATTAAGTCAAGAAATAGGCTAGGAGATGAGCAAACAACTGAAAAAAATATTCTGAGTATAGAAAGTTACTATAGTGACAAGGAAGATTGAAACACATACTCAGAAAAAGACAGCAAAGTAAAAACTCCCCAAAGAAAGCCTATGAATTGGTCTCAGTCCATGGAAAAGCTCAAAAATCATTTAAAAATCAAGTAAGAAAGAGAGATGAAAAATTGGGAAATAGGAGCGATGGAAGAAAATCATGAAAAACAAGTTAATATATTGTTAAAGGAGGCAAAAAAATACTGAACAAGATAACATCTAGAAAAAAGAAAAGAAAGGGCTAAATGGTAATAGAGGTACACAAATCCAATGCAGAAATGAATCCCTTGAAAAGCAGAATTGGCCAAATAGAAAAATATATATAAATATTCACTGAAAAAAAGGACTTCTTAGAAAGCAGAATTGGCCAAGTGGAAATAGAGGCACAAAAGTTCACTGAAGAAAAGAACTCATTAAAAAAAAAATAGAAATTCCCAATTGGAAAAAGAGGTACAAACCTCACTGAAGAAAATAATTCCTTAAAAATTAGCATTAAGCAAGGTGAAACTAATGACTGTATGAGACATCAAGAAACAATAAAATCAAATCAAAAGAATGAAAATGTGGAAGAAATTGTGAAATATTTCATTAGACAAACAACTGACCTGGAAAATAGATCCAGGAGAGATAATTTAAAAATTCTTGGAATTCCTGAAATCCATAATAAAAAAGGAACCTAGAGACTATATTTCAAAAAATTTATCAAGAAAAATTGCCCTGATATTCTAGAATCAGATATTAAAATAGAAATTGAAAAGTCCACAGATCACCTTCCAAAAGATATCCTAAAATGAAAACTTCCAGGAATATTATAGCCATATTCCAGAGTTCCAAGGTCAAGGTGAAAATATGGCAAACAGCCAGAAATAAACAATTCAAGTATCTTGGAGCCACAGTCAGGATAACACGAGATTTAGCAGCTTCTACATTAAAGGATCAGGGCTTGGCAAATGAGATTGTGGAAGTTAAAAGAGCTAGGATTACAACTAACAATCACCTACCCAACAAAATTTCATATAATCCTTCAGGGGGAAAAGATGAGCATTCAATGAAATTGAGGACTTTCAAGCATTTCTGATGAAAAGACCAGTGCTGAATAGAAAATTTGTTTTCCAAATGCAAGACTCAAGAGAAGCATAAAAAGGTAAATAAGAAAGGGAATCCATAAGGATTTAATAAGGTTGAAACTGTTTACATTCTTATATGGGAAGATGATACTTATAACTCATAAGAGTTTTCTCTCTCATTATTAGGGCAGTTATAAAGACAGAGGGCACAAGTGTGAGTTGTATATGAAGGGATGATATCTAAAAAATAAAATTAAGGGATGAAAAAGAGGATTGCACTGGGGAAAAAAAGCAGGGAGTTGTAGAATAGAGTAAGTTAGCTTACATAAAACAGCCAAAAAAAGTTTTTATAATGGAGGGGATAATTGGAGAGGTGGCAGTGAATGCTTGAACTTTGCTCTAATTGGAATTGGCTCAAAGAGGGAATAACATACACACTCAATTGGGTATAGAAATCTATCTTTTAAAAAAAATAGTGTCTTATTTTTCTCCAGTTACATGTCAAAAAAAATTATCATTCGTCTTTACAAGATTTTGAGCTCCAACTTTTTACTTCTCTCTCCTTCCCCTCTCCTCTTCTGAAAATGTTAGGCATTTTAATGTATTTTATACCTGTGTTATCATATAAAAGAATATTTCCATATTGGTCACAGTTCTGAAAGAAGAGATCAAAAGTGAAAAATAAGAAAGAAAAAAATAAGGGAAAAAAAGGCTTCAATATGTATTTAGAGTCCTTCACTTCTCATCTGGATATGGATAGCATTTTTCTTTGTGAGTCCTTTGTATTTGTCATTCATAGTTGGTCATCACACAGTATTTCTGACACTGTGTACAGTGTTTTCTTTGTTCAGCTTATTTCATTATGTGTCAGTTCATACAAGTCTTTCCAGGTTGTTCTGAAATCTGCCTGTTAATCATTTCTTATTGCACAATAATATTCCATTAAGTTCATATACCACAGCTTATATAACCATTCATCAATTAAAGGGCATCCCCTCAATTTGCAGTATTTTGCCACCATGAAAAAAGGCTGCTATAAATATTTTTTACACATGTATCTCCTTTTTTATGATTTCTTTGGGACACAGACATAGTAGTGATATTGCTGGATGAAGGGATATGCATAGTTTGGTTGCCTTTGGGCATAGTTCCAAATTGCTCTCCAGAATGGTTGGATTAGTTCACAACTCTACTAACAATGCATTAATGTCTGATTTTTTTTCCCACATGTTCTCCGGCATTTATCATATTCCTTTATTGTTATATTAGCCAATCTGTTAGGTATGAGGTGGTACCTACCTCAGATTTGTTTTAATTTGTATTTCTTAATCAAAAGTGATTTAGAGGACTTCTTCATGTGCTTATACTTGCCTGTGATTTCTTCATCTCAAAACTGCCTGTTCATATCCTTTAACCATTTGTCAATTGGGGAATGGCTTGCATTCTTGTACATTTGACTCCATTCTCTATATATTTGAGAAATGAGGCCTTTATCAGAGATTTACTATAAAGATTGTTTTCCATCTTTCTGCTTTCCTTCTAGTCTTGGTTTCATTGGTTTTGCTTGTTTAAAAGCTATTTTAATTTAACATAATGAAAATCATCTGCTTTATATTTTGTAATACTCTCTATCTCTTATTTGTTCATGAATTCTTCCTCTCCTCATAGATCTGACAGAATATCCCTTGCTTTTCTAGTTTTCTTATGGTGTCACCCTTTATGTCTAAATTATGTCAAAGGTCTCTCATATCTAACTTTTCTAATATTCTATTTACCTCCTCAGTTTTTTTGTTGTTTATTTTTGGTTTGATTTATTGAGTTCTGAGAGGAGATGGTTGAGGTTCCCACTAGTATAGTTTTGCTATGTATTTCTTCCTGTAGCTTATTTAACATTTCCTTTAAGAATCTGGATGCTATATCACTTAGTGCATATATGTTTAATATTGATATTGCTTCATTGTCTATGGTAAGTTTTAGGTCCTTCCTTATCACTTTTAATTAGTGTCATTTTTGCTTTTAATTTGTCTGGGATCAGGCTTGCCTGCTTTTCTATTTTTCACTTTTTTACTTCAGCTGAAGCATAATAGATTCTGTTCCAGCCTTTTACCTTTTCTCTTTGTGTGTGTGTCTCTCTCTCCAATTGAATTGTTTCTTGTAAGCAACATATAGGATTCTTTTTTTTTTTATTCACTCTACTATCCACTTCTTTTTTATGGGATAGTTTATCCCATTCACATTACAGTTATAATTACTACATGTGTATTTTCATCCATACTTTTTTTTTCCCACTTGCATGTCCTCTTTTTCCTTTCACCTTTTTCCTCCTCACCAGTATTTTGCTTCTGTCTACATGATCTGCCCTCCCTTCTGTTAGTTCCCACACCCCCCTTACTTGATCTCCTTCCTCCTACTATCCTGTTGGGTAACATAGATTTCTATATTCAACTGATTATGTATATGACTCCCTCTTTGAACCAATACTGATAAGAATAAGGTTCAAGTGATGCTAATTGCCCACCTTCCCATATTCCCCTCTAGTATAATAGGTCTTTTGCCCTTCTTCATGTGAAATAACTAATCCCATTCTATGTCTCTCTTCCTTCTGCACCCATTGTACTCCTCTTTCTCATTCCTCAAATCTTTTTATGTCATTCCTTTGAATTCACCTTATACCTTTGTTTATCTATAGTTCTTCTACCTGTACTATTAGTGATACAGTTTTTAAAAATTGTAACTATCATCTTCCAAGGTAAGGATGCAAATAGTTTATCTCTATTGAATCCCTTAGGTTTGTGTTTCCCTTTTTACCCAATTATACTTCTCATTGGTCTTGATATTAGAGGTCAAATTTTTGGTTTAATTATGGTCTTGTCCTCATACAGGCTTGAAATCCTTCTATTTCATTGAATTATCATTTCCCCCTTTCACAACAGTATTCCATTAAATTCATATACCACAACTTGTATGGGCATTCACTAATTGAAGCATCCCCTCAATTTCCAATATTTTGTTACCACATAAAAGACTGCTATAAATATTTTTGCTTATTTGCTTTGTACTGTGCTTAATTTTGTTGAGTAACTGATTTTTGGTTGTAGTCTGAGCTCCTTTGCCTTCCAAAATATCATGTTTTATGACTTCCAATCCTTTAATGTTGCAGCTGTGAAGTGCTGCTTAATCCTTATTGTGAGTCCCTGATATTTGAAATATTTCTCTCTGGTGACTTGTACTTTTTCCTTGACCTGATAGTTCTGGAATTTGGCTATAATGGTCCTTGCAGTTTTTATTTTGGTATATCTTTCCTGAGGTGATCATTGGATTCTTTCAATGCTTGTTTTGCCTTCTGGTTTTAGGATGTCAGGGCAGTTTTCCTTGATAATTTCTTGAAAGATGCTGTTCATGTCCTCCTTTTGATTCTGCCTTTCAGATAGTCCAATGATTCTGACAGTTTTTCTCTCTTGGATCTTTTTTCCAGATCAGTTGTTTTTCCCATGAGGCATTTTATATTTTCTTCCATTTTTTCCATTCTTTTGAATTTGTTTGATTCTTGATATCTTGATTTCTCATATACCCAAATGGCAAAAGAAGTCCAAAAAGCCAATGAGGAGAAGAATGCCTTCAAAAGCAGAATTGGCCAAATGGAAAAGGAAGTCCAAAAGTCCTGAAGAAAATACTTCCTTAAAAATTATAATGGAGCAATTGGAAACTTGTGACTTTATGAGAAATCAAGACATTATAAAACAAATACAAAAGAATGAAAAAATAGAAGACAACGTGAAATATCTCATTGGAAAAACAACTGACCTGGAAAATAGAGCCAGGAGAGATAATTTAAAAATTGTTGGACTATCTGAAAGACATGATCAAAAAAAGAGTCTAGACATCCTCTTTAAAAAAATTATCAAGGAAAACTGCCCTGATATTCTAGAATCAGAGGGTAAAATAGAAATTGAAACAAAAGAAAACCCCTAGGAATATTGTAGCCAAATTCCTGAGTTCTCAGGTCAAGGAGAAAATGTTGCAAGAAGTCAGAAAGAAACAATTCAAGTATGTGGAAACACAATCAGGATAACACAAGATTTAGCAGCTTCTACATTAGGGGAACACAGGGCATAAAATATAATATTCTGGAGGTCAAAGGAGAGAGGATTACAACCAAGAATCACCAACCCAACAAAACTGAGTATCATCCTTCAGGGAAGAAAAAAGATATTCAGTGAAATAGAGGACTTTCAAATATTCTTAATGAAAAGATCAGAGCTGAATAGAAAATTCAACTTTCAAATACAAGACTCAAGAGAAGCATGAAAAGGTAAACAGGAAAGATAAATCATAAGGGACTTATTAAAGTTGAACTGTTTACATTCCTGCATGGAAAGATGATATTTGTAACTCATGAAACCTTTGTCAGTATTAGGGTAGTTTGAGGGGAAAAAAAAATTGTACATATAGATAGATAGAGAACACAGGGTGAGTTGAAGATGAAGGGTTGACATCTGAAGAAAAAAATTAATGGGTGAGAGAAGCTTTTACTGGGAGAAGGAGAAAGGGAGAGGTAGAATGGGGTAAATTATCTCATATAAAACAGACAAAAAAAGGCTTTTACAGTGGAGGGAAAGTGGGGGAGGTAAGAGGAAATGAGTGAATCTTGTTCTCATCAGATTTGGCTTAAGGAAGGAATAACATATACACTCAATTGGGTATGGAAATCTATCTTACCCTACAGGAAAATAGGGGAAAGGGGATAAGATATGGGGGGTCATAGAGGGGAGGGCAGATTGGGGGAAGAGGTAATCAGAAACAAACACTTAGGCTACAATATTCCTTGATGTATTCATTTTGTGATCTCTCTCAGGAGGTGATCTGTGGATTCTATTTTACCTTCTGGTTCTGTGGACCTCAGGGCAGCTTTCCTTGATGATTTCATGAAGTATGTTGTCCAGACTATTTTTTTCATCATGGCTTTCAGAGAGACCAATAATTTTTAAATTTTTTCTCCTGGATCTATTTTCCAGGTCAGTTGTTCTACCAATGAGGTATTTTATGGTTTCTTTTATTTTTTCATTCTTTTGTTTCTGTTTGACTGATTCTTGCTCTGTCATAGAGTCATTAGCTTCCTCTTGGCCCATTCTAATTTTAATGAGTTGCTTTCTTCTATTAGATTTTGTAACTCCTTTTCTATTTGGCCTATTTTATTTTTTAAGAACTTGTTTTCTGCAGTTAATTTTGTCCTTCCTTTTCCAAGCTATTGACTCTCTCTTGCATACCTCTCATTTATTTTCCCAATTTTCTTTCTACCTCTCTTATTTGACTTTTAAAATCCTTCTTGAGCTCTTCCAAGAAGGTTTTTTTGTGCTTGATACCAGTTCATATTCCCCTTTGAGTTTTTGGGTGTGAGTATATTGACAATGTTGTCGTCTTCTGAATTTGTGTCTTGATCTTCCCTTTCCATTTCTGCTTTTTTTTTTTTTTTGGTATTTGCCTATTGCCTGAGTTTATTTAAAAAAAAATGTTGGGTTTTCCTGCTGGAGCAAAGGTGGCACTTACCCAAGCTTCTTTTCCTGCTCACCCGGGCCTTGCACTTCAATGTTTGCCTCCTGTTCACCTGGGCCTTTCATGGGGATGTTTCACTGCTGGTGGATATCTGTCAGCCTGGAGCTTTGCCTTCTGGATTTGTGCTTCTAAGAGTTCTGTTAAGGCACTGGGTGATTTCATTGCTGGACACCACTGTTGTCTGTGGTGGTTTTCTGAGCTCGTATCTACCAGTTCCCTTGCATGTATTGAGGCTCTCAGTTGGGTCCTCAGGTTGACATTTGCCTGCTCCACCAACATGGGTCTCAGGCTATGTCCCTGGTATGCTGAGGTGGGGCTTGCCATTGGCTTTCTGGGATGCCTCCTGTCTGTACTGTTCCCCTTTTCCCATAGCAAGAGGGGCCTCCTGTTAATCCCCTAAGCTACCTGGGGTACAATACCACTGTGCCCTGTCTTTTTGCTGGCTCAGAGTTTTTTTCTGGGTCAATATTTTCTGGGTTTTCAGAGGATACTGAGGGAGAGTGAGAGCAACTTACATCTTATTTGACCATCTTGGCTGCTGGGAAGCAGAAATCCTTTCAGAACTTTTAATATTGAATTGTTATTGTTATTGTTCACCCTTTGTTCTCAGACAGCACCAGTGACATCATGAGTGTGATGTCTTAGCTTGTGCATGAATTGGATTTGAGTGAGTCATAGCTGCACAAAATCATCAGCCTTACTTTCTCTTCCAGAGTCATTGGAGTCCAATAGCAACAGAAAGGACTAATCAATAGCTACTGGCCCAGGATGTAGTGAGTTACTTTGACTTTTCTAAATTAAGGTCTTTTCTAGGTCTCAGTTAGATTCAGGCAATGCCCATTCAATGGTGAAGTGCTAATAAGAATTGAGATAATAGAATGCTCAAATTATTATACAAAAGATACCAATCTGGGAGTCAAAGACCCTCAAGGAATTTGGCCAGAACTAGAAAACAATTGCTATTTACATTCATTCTAAGCTCTCCATATCTAAACAATGAGCTAGGACCTGGACCTATTATTTGCCATTCATTGAAAACCAGAATGATTTGTGTATAAAAACATGGTCAAGTAGCTCCATTTAAAACACAATGGGCTTTTTTAAAAGCTAAAAGAACTTTTAAAAGGTTTTTCAGAGGGGCAGCTATATGGTGTAGTAGATAGAGCTCTGGCTTTGGAGTCAGAAAGACCTGAGTTCAAATCTGGCCTCAGACACTTGACACATTAGCTGTTTGACGCAGAGCAAGTAAGTTAACCCTGATTGCCTCACAAAAAAAAAACAATGAAAACCTTGTAGCATAAAATCAAATTGTCCTCACTCTTTAAACTTAAAATAGAAGGAAGAAGAAAGAAGAAAGAGAAGGGGGAAGAGGAGAACTAGGAGAAGAGTTCTTCAAATTAGAGTGTGAAAACTTGAGAACAAGTACTGTCTATTTTTGTTTTCTGTTTGTATCATTGCTGTTTAGCATAAAATAAATACCTAATACATGTTCTCATTTATTAAAATTAATACAAAACATGCAAAAGATTAACAAGTAGCAATGGACCATTTATATTTTCAAAAATCATTCTATTTATATCATTCTTTAATGAAATAAAATAAAATATTAATTAATCAAACAGCAATTTTTAAAGAGGAGTGCAATCAATGTGGCAGAGTAGCAGTCATTTGGAAGCTGATGGCTAGGACCCAGGAGGAGACAAACCTGGCAAGGAGGTTAAGCAAACAA
Source organism: Phascolarctos cinereus (assembly GCF_003287225.1). NCBI lineage: Eukaryota > Metazoa > Chordata > Mammalia > Diprotodontia > Phascolarctidae > Phascolarctos > Phascolarctos cinereus. The sequence continues at coordinate 445,919,125 of NW_027555847.1, read as the reverse complement.
GGACCAAAAAGCCACAAAAAGAGTATAGAGAAAAGACAATTTCCCTGGAGGGAATTAAAGATGACTATGGCAAGGCAAAAATATAAAAGGAAAAGGTCATTTATGATTTCACCTCTTTTTATCCACCTGTCTGCTGGAGATGGCTGGGGCCTTTGCAAACAGTAGCTTGAGGAACTCCAAGGATTCACAGGTATATTCCAGAGTCTCTGGATACATATTGGGCAAGGCCAACATACTTGTTTGGTGGTTTCTCCTAGCTTACTGCTGGTCAGAAGGCTTTTGACCAGAATGGCTGGAGCAGCCACTGCCTGAGGCATGAAGGCCATCCTGCAGCCATGGAGTCTAGTTGTTTTGAAAAATAAGCAACTGGCTTGGGATCAGGTCCTAAGGACAAAGTTAAGACTCCCAAAGCCTGTCTTCTCCTTTCATCAACATATAGAATGAAGGTGTTTTCTTTTGTTTTGTTTTGTTTTTTTTTTCCTAGATTGGGTAGAACTAATACTGAAGTGGTGGTCAATTTAGTTTTCAAAGTCTCAAAAGCTGTAGCCTCCCACTCTAGAAGGAGTGAGTCAGGGTCTTGCGTAAAGTCATAAAGGGGTTTAGCAAAAAAGATCAAAATTAGGGATCCAGAGTCTTCAAAATCCAGCCATGCCTAGAAAAGTTCAAAGTTATTTTTTAGTGGCTGGGACAGGGATAGCCAGGATTGTCTTTTTCTTCTTTGAGTTTAAAGAGCAAGAAGTAGGAGTTAGTTTATGGCCTAGATAGTTTACTAGACTGCATGCTATCTGGACTTTGTTCAAAGAGACCATATAGCCTTAAGTGCCCAAGAAATTAAGAGCTTCTGTAGCAACAGCAGCTAAAGAAGCCTCCCAGGTGGGGCTATCAATTAATGGTTGTAGTCTTGGATATTGACAGCAATGGGGCAAGACTTTAGGGTGTTGGAGGTGAACAATGGCTGGGGTGGCATGAGTAGCTCACCTAGGAATTCCCTGATCCCAAACAATTGGTTCATTTGCCACACTTTTGGGGGAATGTGGAAAAGCCTGGTGAACAGGGAGGAAAGGAAGATGGGAGGCTTAACTAGAGAAAATTGGCTCCCCAACTTCACCATCAGGTCCCTTCCCAACAATGGGGCAGGGCAACAGGAGAGGATAACAAGCATTCAAACAACAGATCCTCAAGTAGGCAGGAAAGGGGGTATGTCTCATGACATCCCTTAGTTTCCCCTTCAAAGCCCATGACCTACCAGGTTGAGGGGCAAGTAGGGCCAAAGTAATTGGTTAAAACAGAGAATGTAGCTGTGATAAAGTTGGTAACCTTACCTTCCACCTTGATTTTTGCCCAGGGCTTGGTGAGGGAGATGGAGAAGGTGGGAGTACTGCCAAGCCCTAGGCTCTCCTGTCATTCTCAATCTTGAGCAGATTGAAGGACAGGGTACTGAGGGGGCCACTTTTCCAACCTCAAGGACAATCTTTCTTTTAATGTCCCTTCTGGTCACATCTTGGGCACAGTCCCAGAGGTGTCACTCCCAGGGACTCCCTCTGTGCCCTAGAGGGGCATTCCTTGGACCAGTGGCCCTCCTTGTGGCCCCCACTGTCTGAGTCACCAGGCTTCTTCCAAGGGAGCACCCTGGAGGGGCACTCTTTGTACCAGTGACCTTCCTGGTGGCATCAAAAATAGGTTTCCCTACTGTTCGAATTGCTAGGCACACCCTTGGGTCTTTTCCTGGCCTTGGCAGCAGCCAATAATTGAGCACGTTCTCTTTCTCTAGCCCTTTCCCTTCTCTCTCTTTCTTCTACTGCCACTAGGGCTCTGTTGTTAAAAACTCCAAAGGCCATTTCCACTAATTGGGCCTGAGGTGTTTGAGGTCCCTTTGCCAATTTCTGCAGTTTTGTTTTAATATCTGGGGCAGACTGATCAATGAAATTCATGCTAAGGATTGCTGCCCCTTCTATAAAGTCGGGATCTAAATTTATATACTTTTTTTAAAATTTTCTTTTTTTTTTTTAGGCAATTGAGGTTAAGTGACTTGCCCAGAGTCACACAGCTAGTAAGCGTCAAGTGTTTGGTCTAAGGCCAGATGTGAACTCAGGTCCTCCTGACTTCAGGGCTGGAGCTGTATTCACTGCACCACCTATCTACCCTATATGCTTCTTAATAGCTTCTACTAGCCTGTCTTGGAAAAGGTTAGGCTTTTCCTTTTCTCCCTGAGCAATTTCCTTAAATTTTTAAAAATGTATTAGCTTTGAAAATTCAGTTCTTTGGCCTTCTAACAGGAAAATTACCATATGGCCTCTCTTTCCCTTTATCCTCATCTTCTCATAATACTATCCCAGATCACTAGTGGGAACAGGAGTTGTTCCTCGGGGGATATTTTGTGGTGTCACTGCTAGCCAAACAGTCCTCAAATTTTTGGACTGGCTCCCAGATTCTCCTCAGTGATACAACAGGTGAAGAAAAGGATATGCAAATCACCCCAAGAAAAGTTGAATTGTGGGGACACATTTCTATCAGTAAATTTATTGGTATCTTCTGAGTATTGCTCCAGTTTCTCTTCAATCTGAATGAGATCTAATATAGAGAATGGAACATTAACTTTGATTGTCCCACTAAATGAGGCAGGTACTTCCCTTAGAAGAAAAAGCTCTGAAGACTCTGTGGGAATGGGGGCTTGGGAAGGGAGATAGTAAGTCCCACTTCTTGTGAGCAAGGGGCTAGGCAGTGCTTGGCTGAACTGGATTTGATTGTAAGGCTGCAGGATCAGGCTGGCCAAGGGAGGAAATCACCTGGCACCTGAGGAGGGGGAGGGGGGTTAGAGGAGATATTGCAGGGACTGTCATGGAGGTGGAGCCTAGAGCTGGGACCTGTGTGGTTGTCACCTTGTAGGGAAGTGCCAGAGGAGAAGGTACTTCAGCTAAGCTGGTAGTCCTGACCTGGGTGGGGATCACTGAGGGAGGAGCCAGGGGAAGAGATGCAAGATAGGAGACATAGATGGTGAATGAGGCAGGAACTGAGGGGGGTAGGTTAGAGGAAAAGGAAAGGAAAGCCAAGGGAAAGAGGAGGTGGCTAAGGAGGGGGCCATGGGAAACAGTGGGAGCCAAAATGATTGACATGGAAAATAAATCAAGAAAGAAAAATTTAATAATCATTGGACTATCTAAAAATTCTGTTAAAAAAATGAGCCTATTGTATTTCAATAAATATAAAAGATCACTACCCAGATCATTTAGACTAGAAGATAAAGTGAAAGAGATAGAATCTGCTGGTCACTTCCTGAAAGAAACTCCAAAATGAAAAGTCATGGGAACATTATTGCTCCAAACCCAAATCTTCTAAGTTAAAGCAAAAATATTTCAAGCAGTCAGAACAACTGGAAATACTAAGGAACCATAGTCAGAATTACATAGGATTAAGCAGCAAACTACCATCCAGGAGCAGAGAGCTTGGAATAAGCAATTCTAGAAGGCAAAATGTACAGGTTTATAGCTAAGAATAACTTATCCAGCAAAATTAAACAGAGGACTTCTAAACATTCCTGATAAAAAGACCAGAGCTATGAAGAAACATTGAAATACAAATACAAGAGTTAAGAGAAAAAATAAAATGATCTTTGTATCAGGAACAGCCTTGGCATGGTATCAAATAGTCTCAACTACTATGAAAAATAGGAGGCAGCTAGGTGGCAAAGTGGATAGAGCACTGGCTCTGTAGTCAGGAGAATCTGAGTTCAAATCCAGCCTCAGATACACCTGTGTGACTCTGGGAAGTCACTTAACCAAGAACAAAACAAAAAAACAAAACAAAGAAAAAAAACGTACTATGAAAGATAACAAGATAATTTGGGTCCTGGGAAAGGTACATATATTTGGTTTGCAGGGAAAGGAGGATGAGAAAAGGAATGTAGTATATGTACCCATTGCATAACCATTCAAAAATATGTAAAGATGTTACTGGGAACTGTATATAAGTCAATTTTAGGATTGCCTCATCAGATGCAAGGGTATTTGCAAAAAGGAAATTAATGTGAAAAAGCTATTAAAGGGAAAACATAATTTTTTTTGGTGTTATTGTTGTTATTGTTAGCTACCTTTTAAATTATGAGCTCAGTTGTACAGAGAAGTCTGAGAGGAACATATAGGAATTGTGAAAACACACTTTTCAAAACATCAGCCTAAGTGTGAAGGTGACAAGAAAAGCAGTTCTGCTTTATTTTTGGCTGTTCAATTCTCAAAGAGTCATGTTTATATAATTATTAGACATGACTCAGACTTCCTCTTCCATCTCCTGAATGGCACTTCTCTGTGGCAACAAAAAATAGGTTTAGAGCTAGAAAACACATCAGAGACAAAGCTAGGATTTAAATCCAGGATATTTGACTCTGAGTTTCCTTTTCATTGTGAATCATCCTAACTCTACATTATCTATTATCTAGAACTGACACAACTCAGCTAAAGGATTTTTGTTTAGTAGTAAAAATCAATTCACATGGGGAAATAACCCCATTTTGATATTTGTCTATGGAAATAAAACAAAAGTGGAACAAATAAAAGGATTATAAGACTTAGATGAATGGGGGAAGAAAGGTTATTTCCTCAGAGAGCCTTTCAAAGTTTAACCAGGGGGAGTAATTTCATGCTATTAAAGTTTCGCTTTAATAAAGTCAATAACCTTTTCAAGTTCATTAAAGACATTTCATAAAATATGGAATTTTATAGTTAAAGATCATTTTTCCTCATATAATTCCAAATCATGGTCTTGCAGAACTATACTCTATTTTTAGTGAGTATGCTAAACTCTGGCAAACTTGCTATCTTTGATGAATTTTCATGCAATTAATTTGTACTTGGAATTCAGAAACATGGTGAGAATCAGCCACAGTTGTTCTCCAAGACTTAGATTTCTAGGGAGTATCTCACTGACAGTAGATTTCAGCCTGTGAGAGGCGATTTGATTCATAGTTTTAATGAGTGCAACTTTAATTAAGGCTTGAATGAAATCAGTTGTTATTGTTGTTGTCTTACCCCTCAGGGATTCCACTAATTTTCAAGATTACATCTTTGGTGCTGACTCAAAGTTTAATAGTTTGGCTAACAAGAATTGTCTGCTGTCTTGTTTTGAAACTGAGTAGTCTCTGTCTCTCTCTCTGTCTCTCTCTCTCTGTCTTTTAAGCATTCCAGCTAATATCATTCTGTCAGAACAAGTTTGCATTTCTCAGTCTCTCTTTGACTGTCTCTGTCTTCCTTCTTGCTCTCATTCTGCCTCAGTTTGTCTGTCTCTGTCTCACTCACTTTCTCTATCTCTTTCTCTACCTTTGTCTCTTTCTCTTTGTCTTTCTGTCTCTGTCTCTCTCCATTTCCCATCATATTCTCTCCTGTTTCTCCCCATCTTCAGTCTCTTTCTCCTGATTTTTACAGGATGGATTCATCATTAATTCCTAATTGTTTCTGCCTTAGATAATTATTTTAAAATAATAATTCAAACTTTTATCAAACCAGACTTATTTTATGAGGAAATCATGGAATTGGGAACATATTTCAAATGAGTTCATAAGAAACTAGAGTATTTAGGTGAGGAAATATGAGAAAACTTTCTGCAGCAGAGATTCCTGACTTTAATGCCATACACCCATTTGTCAATCTTCTGAAACCTTAAAAAAAAAAACCTTCTGAGAATGTTTTTAAATACATAAAATAAAATGCACAGAATTCAAATATTAGTGAAAATGAACACATTTTCCAATCCAAATTCACACATACTTAGAAATCTATTCTATCAGCCCTTACAGCTTTAGGTTACCCAGTTTAAGAACCTCTGCCCTGAAGAATGCCAAGCTTCTGTAATCATGATTCTGTTTAGTCTGGGGTAAAAAAAAACAAGGAGACTAGGTACATAAGCAAGATGTCCCATACAAGATCATATTTGAGAGTGTCTTTACCTTAGAGTAGAAAAAGGTAAATGAATACATCCTTCAAAGAACTGATCAAACAGGTCTATGGTCACTACACAATAAAAGTTAAGTACATGAATTCTACATCCGAAGATAGCATGATAAAGGGGAATGATCACTGGCCCTAAAGTCAGTCTCAGAAATAAAGTTCCCTTCTTTTGCTATTTGATCTATATTTGCTACTTGTGTGAAGTTGGATGAGTTACTTAATTTCTATAGGCCTTGGTTTTCCTCACCATTGAAATAAAGGGGTTGAACAAGATGGCCTCTGAGATCCCTTCATCTGATCATCTTCCATGCATTTTATTATTGTTACTCTAGATGTATGATCCTATATGCTAAAATGGGCAGCAGAAATTCTTTATAGATACATTACATTTGGATATTCTCTTCTTCATTGCAAATTCCTTGTGAAGAGGAAATATATATTATCTCCATGTCTTTATCTCTAGTAGTATCAAACAATATCTTGGATATGGTTGTCATTCATTCATTCATTCATTCATTATTTTAGGATGGGAAATAGGAAAAGAATATAAGAAAGGAAATTTTACCACCTCTTCTGTGGCTAATTCCCAAACTTTCAGTTGCACTCAAATTTTGGAATCCCAAAAGATAGTCTACTAATATTATAAAAAGTTCTAGGAGTAACCCTGAGTGTCTGGGCTGCTTATAAGTTTATAAGTTGCTCACAAGCCCCCAGTGGTGTACTCCATAAACAATCAGCCAGTAATCTCATTTAACTCTTAGCAAAGGTATCTACTGAGATAGTATAGTAAGAACAGGTGATAAAATACATTCGCTCTAAATACATAGGGCACTTCCTAAAATATATTCACTCAATGTCAATGGGAAGAATATACTGAAACTTAGAGTAGTATATAATATATATTTGGCTCAGAACTTAAGGACACTTTAGACCCTAAAGTCCTTTCTTGAACTCATAGCTAGCAATCTTATCTGGTTTGAGGGGTCATATTTGTAGAAGTTGTCTCCCTCCTTTGGTAACTATTTTTCTACATATATTTATTCTTAGTGTGACGTTCTGATCCCAGTGTTTATGTTGCCTCTCAATGTTCCATTTCCTCCAAGCCCTGCTGAATTCATTGCTGCTATTGGTCTAGTCTCTTTAATGACATGGTTATTGGTAGGGGGAAAAGAGAGAGAAGCACTTTACTATTTACAAGAGTGATTACCTTTCAGGCACTAGCTCTGAAGCTGGAATCTTAAGCACTGAAACTTGAAGTCATCCACCACTAGACTGTCTTACTGCTGTATTGACTGCTATTTTTCTACATAGTCCCAGAATTATGTCTGATTCTTTCAGTCACAAGGTATTCCTGTGTTTCTATGTGAGACAATGTGATTTTATCTTATGATTATTAAATGACTAGCTCCTCAATCGGTTAAGGACCTTTTCACACATGGGTAGGGTAATTCTTTAACCTAAAGAACTTAATTGATTGAATTAAAGTATCTAGGCTTTCAAAAATAACATTAATTGGGAAAGGTTTGGAAATCTACCTCCTTAAAGGAAGAAGTGAAAGGAACAATATTAGGCACTTCTTTTAAATAAGTAAATAGTATTCATACAAGCCCAGAATGTTCTTATTCCTCATTTATGCTTACTTTAAAAAATAATGAATTCCATATTTTCCACAAATTTTCCCTGACTCCTCTTTTTTCTGTCCTCCACTCCCTCACACATTAAGAAAAAAAAAATCTTTCCTTTGGTTTTTTCAAAGCACTTTATGCCTTTCTTGCACATGGTGTTATTTTGCATTATGGCTCTACTATGGTGGGCTTTGGGTGATATAAATGATTACCTGATCAACAACCCAACACTTACTACTAGTAGCTAATTACTTATTGTCTCTCTATGGGTTAAAGTAATAGTCTGAGTTAGGAATAGGCTTAGAGATTAATAACATCTACTTAAATTCTCCTGCTAGTTAGCTCTATGATACTTCTTTGCCTGAATTTAATATAAACCTCTCTTCTATAGACTAGCATCACTGCTCAGGATCTGGAACTTCATACTTGTGGCTTAAACTGAAATCATTAAATCATTATAAATATATGTAATTTTCAAATAGTATAAGAACAAAAACAACCACATATACTAGGCATAACAGGCTGACATATGTATTTCATTTAGAAGTATTTTCTTCTTTTTCTCTTTCTCTACTCCTTTAGGTTTCCAATCTATTGCTGTTAAGGAGATACTGGAAAGAAAATAGTAAGCAGGTAGATAGAGGATATATTGCTTAGATACCACTCAAAAGAAGCAGGGGAAAGTAAAAATCAAGGGAAAGATTAAAAAATAGAAGTACAAAAACAATTGAACTAATAAAACTATATAAAAATGAATCATTGGTTAATTTAATCAGAAAAAAAAGAAGAAAACCAAATTAACAGTATCAAAACTGAAAACAATGAATTCACCACCAAGGATGAGAAAATTAAAGAAATTATTGGGTGCTATTTTGTCCCATTATGTACCAATAAATCTGACAATTTAAGTGAAATGGGTGGATATTTAAAAAATATATAAAATATTCAGATTAACAGAAGAGGAAATAGAGTACTTAAATGACTGCTAGAAAAAGAAATTTAACCAGCTATCAATGAGCACTCTAAGAAAAAAATTCCTGAAAGTCAGACAGATTCACAAGTGAATTCTACCAAACATTTAAAGAATAATTAATTCTAATTCTGTATAAACTGTTGGGGAAAATAAGCAAAGAAATAGTAGTACCAAATTCCTTTTAGAAGAGTAATATTGTGGTGATATCTAAACCAGGAAGAGCAAAAACAGAAAAAGAAAACTATAGACCAATTTTCCTAATGGGTATTAATGCAAAAACTTTAAATAATATACTGGCTAGGAGATTACAGCAGTATGTCACAAAAAAACACCCATTATGATGAGGTGGGATTTATACCAGGAATGCAGGGCTGATTCAGTATTAGGAAATTGATCAGCATAATTATTCATATCAATAATAAAATATGATTTTCTCAATAGATACAGAAAAAAATATTTTGACAGAATAAAATACTCATTCCTATTACAAACACTAGAAAGCGTAAGAAAAAATGGAACTTTCCTTAAAATGATAAAAACCATTATATGTAATGGATAGAAACTAGAAGCCTTCCCAGTAAGATAAGGAATAAAGCAAAGATCTGTATTATTACAACTTTGTATTGCAAATGCTAGCTATAGCAATAAGAGAAGAAAATGAAGGAATGAAAAGAAAAATAAATGGAAAAAAAGGAAAATGAAAGGGATTAGAATGTGCAATGAGGAAACAGAACCATCACTCCTTGATGATGATATACTTAGAGAATCTTAGGAAGTTAAGAAAAAAAATGAAATAATTAACAACTTTAGTAAAATTGAAGGATTAAAATAAACACACATTTAAGTCATCCACATTTCTGTATATTACCAACAAAGTCCAGCAGTAAGAGATAGAAAGACAAATTTTATTTAAAATAACTGCAGACAATATGAAATACATGAGAATCTACTTGCCAAGACAAACTCAGGAACCTTATGAACACAATTACAAAACACTTTTCACACAAATAAAGTCAGATCTAAATAATTTGAGAAACAGTAATTGCTTATAAGTAGGCTGAGACAATATGACAATTCTATACACACACATAAATATATACATATATGCATTTGTCACTATTATATTGTTACTAAATTTCACAGAAGTGTTACCATGTACTAGGCTGGTACTGGTAATTGCTAGGCTGACATGAGTATCTTTGTGTGCACATCTATTATTCAGAATTCCCCAGATTTTCTGGGCCTTTTGACCTTGTAGGAATTGTTTTAAGTCATTGTACTACTGAGAACAGCTAAGTCATTCTAAGCTGATCATCGCATAATATTGGTGTCACTGGGTACAATGTTTTCCTCTTTGTGCTCACTTTACTTGGCATCAGTTTGTGTAAGTCTTCCCAGGCTTTTCTGAAAGCATCCTACTCATCATTTCTTATAGAACAAGAATTCCACCACAATCATATACCACAACTTGTTTAGCCAGTCCTGAACTAATGGACATTCTTTCAATTTCCAATTCTTTGCCACCACAATAAGAGTTGCTATAAATATTTTTTACACATATGTACATATGAGAGCTACACACATATGGACACACATACATATATAGCAATACATATCTACCTATTAAATCCAATATGTACATACACATATGTGTGTGTACACAACACATACACACACATATATATTATTTGCTTACTTTGCTAGACTTTTAAAAACTTAAGTTAATTTTATTTATTGAAGCACAGCAGAATCTTCTCTATTTATTTATAATTCTACTGAATTCCCTGAGGAACTAAAAGGTTACTTGGCTTATCAGGGTCACATATCCAGTATGGGTCAGACTTGAATATGGAATGTAGTTGTTCTACTTCCAAGATGGTCTTTTTCTCCATTGTAGAACATCAACCCTCTATACTTTTTATACCTTAATCCATGGCACCTCGCAAAGTCGGTTTTACATAATAGAAACTGGATAAATGTTTACTGAAATTTGCTGAATGAATTTAGATTTTATGTAAGCAAAGGGATCAATTAATTCAGTGGGTGTTGAGAACAGAAGAATTCATAGAAAGAATTACCAATTAGTCATTTCTAATTAGTATAGATTTATTAGTGTAATGGCAAAAGAGGAAGTTTCCCCAAGTTGCTCAAAGCTATATTTCAGATCGGTATGTATGTATGTATGTATGTATATGTGTGTATGTGCAGATAGATACACATATACACATGTATACACACATATACACACGTTGACATAAATAATTTTATATATGTATGGGTGTATACATGTGTATACATGTATATGTGTGTATACATATTATACATAATCACACATATTCATTTATCAATGCGTGAATGAGGGTTATGTGGTGAGATTAGAAGGGATGTTATTTTAAATGTGAGGCTATGGGTTTGCCTCTCAACTCCCATCCCTAGATTTTTCATTTAATCTTTATGTTTAATCTCTAATATCCTCACCCACCCATCAGCTCATCCTGTTAACTGTCTTTTTTTTTTAACTAGAAGCAAGCAATACAATTAAACCCTACCTTCTAAAGTTCTTCCTGCATAACCCTGGACTTATATTAAAGGATAGGTACCCAACTTTCTGGTAAGCACCTGTAATCTTGACTCTGAGCTAAAAAACAAGAAGAAAGATATGATAATACTCAATTGGAGGTGGAAATTCCAAGGAGTTTTTATTGGGGATTCTTGACTGTTGTTCTAAAGATATTTTATGACCATTCTTCTCCATCAGGGCTCACCAACATTTTATTTTTGGATTTGATGCCGTTATTTCCCTTCATTCATTTCTTTCCCTATCACCCATCAGCCTATATAAACACTTGTCTGTGGTCCAATTGACCAGCCACACTCCAAGTCTGTTTTTTTTATACCAATGATGTTCTGTCCATAGCTTAGATTGAAAACTCAATTGTGGCATTACAGAAATATAAACTGAGTGATTTGGATGAAGGGAATATTCAACAAATTTATTTTATAGAAACAAATACTATAAACATGATGTAAGATAAGACAAGAGAACTGAGGCATTCTAGAAAAGCAGTGTGAAAGTCAAAGAACATCAAGAACTAATTGATGCTGTTAGAGAGATGACTCTAAGTTGTGAATGGTAGAGTAAAAATGACTAATGATAGGAAACTATAACCTGTTTATAGACTTTGAAGACTAAACTGGAGGTTGAAATATTTCAAGGCCTGGAAAGAGATAAGAGGGACCATGTTTGGAGTATCTGATGAAAATACAGAATAACAGTGATTTAGTATGAATAGTCATATGTAGAATCATCCAAGTTGGTTTCTTATTTAAGGGTTAAGTGATACAGGTATAGAGCCCTCTGCATGCAGATTTTGCCTAATGCAAAGAGCAAAAGAAGCTTTCTAGGTATACAATCTAAGAACCTTATTACCTAGTCTCTAAGCTCATTCTTTGTCTCAAGACAAGAATAAAATGTATTGAAAAGTACATGGTAATAGAAGCCATAAAACATGAATTCTAGTCTCATGAATTAGCCACATTACTTTGAGGATGCCATTTAAATTCTTGGGGCCTCAGTTCTGTGGCAAGTGACAAATAAAATAAATGAGAAAACAAAAGTTTGAGCTTCCAAGTATATTGATGTATTAAGCAGTGAGTGCCAATTGCATAATAGATTGGGACCAGTGGCCTTCTTCAGCTTTGGCACTGGACCTCAAATACAGGGGAAGACAGATTTTATATATTAAAACAATTAATCAAACAAGAGTAATTAATTAAAACTAACCAGGATACAAATTTAGATAATGTGATTTCTAATTGGAGGAAAGATTAAGGACTTTCCAAGTTGAGAGGAGAACAGACAGGTTAAATTCCCTGAATTCAGAAAAAAAAATGTCTTCCCCCTCCAGTGTCTGTATTCTACCAATGGAACATGGAAATAATAACTGATTGATTAGTTTTCAGATAAGACATATAGGTTTCTTGATATGTTTAAGTGTGAGAAAACACCTTGCATCAATCTTCAGGTCTGACTGGGTTCATGATTAGTATAACCTAGGTCCTTATTTAAGGATCTCTAAGCAGCAGGTAGTAGTCTATCTGCCAAACTACTCAGGGCTAAGTTTAAACAACACAATGATGTTTTCTAACCATTCTCACGGTTGAATAAGTTTTTCTCCCAAGAGAGAAATTTGATCAGACCCATAATTGAAGAGAAAGGGAATTGAGCTAGCTCTAAAATTGAGTCACAAAATGGAGTCTGTGTGATTCACTCAATTCTTACTACCACTTGCTGTTCTAATACCTTAATTCCCTCACCATTTCTTATGGAACAATACATAGTATTCCATTACATTTGTATACCTCAGCTTGTTCAGCAATTCCCCAATTTATGGGCATTCCTCAATTTCAATTTCTTTGCTACCACAAAAATAGCTCCTATAATTTTTTTTTTTTTTGCATATAGGTCCTTTCCCCACTTTGATCCCTTTGGGATACAGATCTGTAGTGGTATTACTAGAACAAAGGGTATGCACACTTTGATTGCCCTTTGAACTTGTTTCCAAATTGTTCTCCAGAATGGTTGGTTCATTTCACAACTCAGTGTTCCAATTTTCCCACCTCTTCTTCAAAAATTATGATTTCCCTTTTTTCTCATGTTATCCAATTTGATAAATGTGAGGTGGTACCTCAGAGTTTAAATTTGCATTTCTCTAATCAGTAGTGATTTAGATCATTTTTCATATGACTATAGATAGCTTTAATTTCTTCATGTGAAAACTGGCTATTCATATCCTTTGACCATTTATCAATTGGGGAATGACTTGTGTGCTTATAAATTTGACTCAATTGTCTATATATTTTAGAAATGAGGCCTTTATCAGAGATACTGATTGTAAAAAATGTCATTTTTATGTTAGTTCAGCCTACCCATTAGCAATTGATATTTTTCCAGTTGTTTAGGTAAAACTTATTTGTGTTAAAAGTGTTTTATAATTGTGTCCATGTAGTTCCTGGATTTGTCTAGACAAGTAGACTTGAAATATTTGATATTGTCTACAATTATTTTTAAATGGAATTTCTCTTTCTATCTCTTCTTCTGAGCTTTGTTGATAATATGTAGGAATACTGATGATTTATGTAGTTTTTTTTTTGAATTTTGCAGGTTTGCTAAAGTTGTTTATTATTTCACGTAGTTTTTTAGTTGACTCTCTAGGATTTTCTAAGTATACCATCATATCATCTGCAAAGACAGACACCTTTTTTCCTCATTGACTAGCCTAATTCCTTCGATTTATTTTCCTTCTCTTATTGATAAAGCTAAAATTTCTAGTATAATATTGAATAATAGTGGTGATGATGGTCATCCTCGTTTGACCCCTGATCTTATTGAGAAGGCTTCTAGCTTATCCATTATAGATGATGCTTGCTGGTGGTTTTAGATAAATACTACTTATCATTTTAAGGAAAACTCCATTTATTCCTGTGTTCTATAGTGTTTTTAATAGAAATGTGCCCTCTATTTTGTCAAAAGATTTTTTCTGAATTTAAGATAATCATGTGACTTCTCTTGGTTTTGTTATTGATATGGTCAATTATGCTAAAAGTTTTCCTAATATTGAAACAGCCCTATATTCCTGGTAGTATAAATCCCACTTGGTTATAGTTTATTATCCTTGTGATAAATTGCTGTAATTTCTTTGCTAATAATGTTCTATTTAAAATTTTTTGCATCATTGTCGACTAGGGAAATTGGTCTATAATTTTCTTTCACCATTTTAGATCTTTCTGGTTTAGGTATCAGCACCATATTTGTGTCATAAAATGAATTTGCTAAAACTCCTTCTTTGCCTATTTTTTCCAAATAGCTTACATTGCATTGGGATTAATTGTTTTTTAAATGTTTGGTAGCATTCATTTGAAAATCCAGCTGACCCTGGACATTTTTTTTAGGGAGTTCATTGATAAATTGTGAAACTTCTTTTTCTAAAATGGAAATATTTAAACATTTCATTTCCTTTTCTGTTAATTTGGGCAACTTATATTTTTGTAATTATTCATCCATTTCATTTAAATCATCAGATTTACTGGTTTTGGGCAAAATAGCTCCTAACTATAGTTTTGATTTCCTCTTCATTGGTGGTGAATTCACCGCTTTCATTTTTGATACTGGTAATTTGGTTTTCTTCTTTTTTAATCAAATTAGTCAAACGCTTATCTATTTTTTAAATAAAACCAGCTCTTATTTTTATTATTTCAATATCTTGAGTGTGTATGTTATTTCCTCTTGGAGCCAAATCCTATAGGAGTAAGTCTCAAACAATGCTCACCCGTTCCCTTCTTTCTCTCTATTGTAACAGGTCTTTCATGTCTCTTCATGTAATATAATTTATAACATTCTGCCTCCCCCTTTCATCTTTTCCAATTATAATCCTTTTTTTCACTCCTTAACTTTTTTTATCATCACATCAAGGTCAACTTATACCCACACCCTCTGTCTAAATTATACTCTTTCTCACTGCTCTAATAGAGATATAGTTCTTAAGAGTTACAAGTATCATCTTCCCATGTAGGGATGCAAATGGTTTAACCTTATTGAATACCATGTTTTGTTTTGGGTTTTTTTTTTTGGTTTTCATTTCCTGCTTCCTTTTTTTTTTTTTTTGTTTTGCTCTCTTGTGTCTGGTATTTGATGATTGAATTTTCTGTTCAGCTCTGGTCCATCAGGAAAATTTGAAATTCCCCTATTTCATTGAATGTCCATCTTTTCCCCTCAAGTACTATGCTCAATTTTGCTGGATAGTTGATTTTTGGTTGTAATCCAAACTCTTCTGCCTTCTGGAATATATATTCCAAGCTCTTGAATTCTTTTTTTTTTCTTTTTGTGAGGCAATTGGGGTGAAGTGACTTGCCTAGAGGCACACAGCTAGTAAGTGTCAAGTGTCTGAGACCAGATTTGAACTCAGGTCCTCCTGAATCCTGGGCTGGTGCTCTATTCACTGCACCACCTAGCTGCCTTCTTGAATTCTTTAATGAAGAATCTTAAGTAATCCTGACTATGGATCCTTGATATTTGAATTGCTTCTTTCTGGCTACTTGCTCTATTTTCTCCTTCACTTGTTAGTTTTGGAATTTGGCTACAATATTCTTTGGACTTTTCATTTTGATATCTCTTTCAGGAGGTGATTGGAGGATTCTTTCAGTGACTATTTTACCCTCTGGTTCTAGAATATCAGGCCAGTTTTCCTTAATAATTTCTTGGAAGATGTTGTCCAGGATGTATTTTGATCATGGTTTCAGGTAGTCCAATAGTTGTTAAATTGTCTCTCCTGGATCTATTTTCCATGACAGTTGTTTTTCCAGTCAGGTATTTTACATTTTCTTCTATTTTTTAATTGTTTTTAAAATTTTGTTTGACTGATTCTTTATGTCTCATAGAGTCATTAGTTTCTACTTTCCCAATTCTAATTTTTAATGAATTATTTTATACAGTTAGCTTTTATACCTCCTTTTCCATTTGGCCAATTCTACCTCTAAATGAATTGTTTTCTATAGAACATTGTTTTTCCAAGTTGGCCAATTCTATTTTTAAGGAGTTGTCTTCTTTAGTCAGTTTTTGTACTTCCTTTTCCAACCTGCTGACTATTTTTTTTTATCATAGTTCTCTTGCATAACTCATTTCTTTTCACAATTTTTCTTCACCTCTCTTACTTGAATTTTAAAATACTTTTTGAGCTCTTCTAATAGCACTTTTCCAGCTTAAGACCAATTCATATTCCCCTCTGAGGTTTCACAAGTAGGCATTTTAACATTGCTGTCTTGTTCTGAGTCTGTGTTTTGATCTTCCCTGTCAGCACAGTAGCTTTCTATGGTCAGGAATTTTTTGTTTGTTTGATTTTTGTTCATTTTTAAAATTGAGCTCTGCTCCTGGGGTGCAGAGGCACTGCCACAAACTCCTCTCACTTTGGGCATCAGGGATCTATTCACTGGCTTTCTGTGCTGGGCCATCTGTGGCTGGTGGCTTACCCAGTGTGCTAAGGTGGACTGCCTAGATCTGTCCTGAATTCCAGAGTTGTCAGTTTGCCTGCTGCACTGGTGTTAGAGGTTTCACAGCTGGCTTGCTATTCCACTAGCCTACTGAGCCAGAACCACAAGGCCTCAGTTGCTGATCTCTGCTGTGGCTAATTGCCTCCTGCTGGCTTGCCTACCCACCACCCGCACTGGGCTGCACTCCCTTTTTACCCAAGTGAGACAGACCTTCCCGAAGTCCTAAGTTATGTTAGTCTGGAAAATCACACCATCTTTTGTGGCTTCTCTTGCTCCAGAATTCTTTTAGAAGCTTGATTTAGCATTGTTTCTAAGGGAAACTGGGGAGAACTGTGGCAACTTCCCAGATTCTCTCCACCATCTTCACAACACATTTTTTAATGATAGATGAGTGTAGCTTTTTTAAAATTACTTTTCTATTACCAACCAACCAATCACCAGTAATGATCCTCATGAAATACTTCTATGAAGAGTTGGAAATTGACAGCATGGCCATCAATTGGAGAATGACTGAACAATTTATGTTTTATGATTTTAATGGAATATTATTGTAGTATAAGAAAAGATGAGCAGCATGGCTTCAGAAAAACCTGGGAAGACTTACGTAAACTGATGCAAAGTGAAATGAGTAGAACCAGAAGAATATTGTACATAGTAACAGCAATATTGTATGATGATCAATTGTAAATGACTCAGCTGTTCTCAGCATACAATGAAGTGAAGCAATTTCAAAGGACTCATGATGAAAAATACTATCTATATCCAGAGAAAGAACTAATGGAGTATGAATGCAGGTCATAGCATACTGTTTTTCCACTTTATTTTTTGTTTCTTCTTTCACAATATGATGAATATGGATATATGCTTTACATTATTGCACTTATATAACCTACATCAAGAGAGGAAAGAAGAAACATTGCAACTCATTTAAAAAAAAAATGTTAAAATTTGTCTTTATGTGTAACTGGGAAAAATAAAATATTATTTAAAAATAAAACACTGTTATGTCAGCCTTTAAAATGCACATACAATTACTAATACGAATAATGAAAATTTCAATGTAGACTAGACCTTTTACATGTATCACCTGGAGTACTACATTAGTTTCCTGATTGGCCTTCCTGCCTCTAATCTTTTCTTTCTCCATTCTTTTCTCCAAAGAGATGTCAAATTGTTCTTTTGAAAGCAAAGGTCTGCCCTTTCAACCCCCAGAAAACTTCACTGGCTATCTGTTCCTTCTAGGAAAATATATAAATTCCTCTGATAGACATTTCAAACCCTCCCCCATTTAGTTCTATTTTCCTAGGCTTATTGCATGTTACTGCCTATTAGGTAGGTAACTGAGCAGATAGAACACTAGATCTGCACTCATCAAAACAGGAGTTCAAATTTAGTGTCCACCACTTCTTAGACATAATTGTGAGTCACTTATGTTTTCCTCAGTTTCCTAAGCTATATAATGGGAATAATAATAGCACTTACCTCCAAATGACACAATATTAATAAAGTACTTAGCATAGTACATAACAAATAATAGGTGCTTAATGGATGCTATTTCCCCCCCCACCCTGTCTTTTTTTTCCCCCTTGCTGCCTTCATGTACTATGCTTTCCAGGAAATCTGGCTTACTTTCTCGTCCCTATAAATGACATTCCATTTCCTATCTCCATACATTCATGCAAGGTATCTCTAATACTAATAGTATACATTTCTGCCCTCAGGATTCCCTAAGTTCCTTCAAAGCTCAATATATCTTACATAAAGTATTTCCTGATTATGTTCCCTACCCCAGTTGTTAATGCCTTGCCTCTTATATAAGTTTTACAGTTTGTATTTTGCATTGTTTATTTGTGTAGATGTTGTGTCCTCCACATTATGAAGTGAACTGCAGGTTAACAAGTTTGATACTTTGGGATTTGTATGTACAGAAGGCACTATCTCATTGTTGTCTTTGAATGTTTAATGTTTATCATAGAGCTTGGCATAAATAGGCCCTTAGTGAATGATTGACCAAGTCTATTTCACAAATCTGAAAAAAAAATTAAGAGACCTTTTAGAAACTACACAAAGTAATGGAGAAGTTCCCTTCAAATTGTGGGAGGTGGGGGAAAAATATCCTTCCATAAATGTAACTTCTTTAAATTAATTCATCCTGTATGATTATTGCTCAATTTTTTCCAGAAATATTTCATGAGGAATCTGCTGCCCTATGTCCTGGAGACCTTTCATTCTTCTAGTATCTTGAGTTCACCAAGGGGTAGTTCAGGTTATCCACCTTTGTTGATGCTCTAGATTGCTATATGGCCAGCTACTTCCTCCCAGTTTCTCTTTTTTTTTTTTAATCAACAAGAATGACTTTTACATCACTTTTTCACCCAATTTGGACAATATTATGAAGGAAATGGATGGTGGAAAGTTGGGGGCATCCAAGTAATTTGCCATATGAACAAATCTGATATTGGAAGGAAGGTTATATTCATTCAGCAGCCTACTTTTGCAACCAACATTTAATTAAGCACAGTTGTTTCATAACATTGTCAAGAGTTGAGTTCACTCTCAGCTGAACTGACATTGTTTAATTAAAGTGTGCCTCATTAACTTTTCAGACTGTTTGCATGAAGAAATGAACTTTTCTTTTAACGAGAAACCTGTTCCATCTGCAGCAAGTGAAGCCAATCAGCTGGAAATTCTGAACCCCCATGAATCATCCATATCTGTTGTATGTATTTAAAATAAATAAATAAATACATGCACTTTTTTCTGCACAGAAAGTTCCAGCAGCTTTTCTCTATATCTGCCTTCTAATCCTGTCACTGCTAAATGGCTTGTTTGCAGAGCAAGTATTCAGCAATGACTCCTATTTCTAGAAAGGTAAAGCATATGCAGGGTTGGAAGTTGACAGCTGCACAACTTTAGCCTTTCTCAGCTGTCAATGGAGAGGAAACAGATCATCAAAACTTGAATGCTTCATTTTATAATGATGGTTCATTTTGTGCCATTTTAAAATGGCAAGTGCCTCCTGACAAAGAAAATATGTTTCTCTGCTGCCAGCCAATAACCTACAGCTAGATTTATTCAAGACAAGTCAAAAGGCACCAGGTTTGGATTTCATTTCCAGTATCTTGAGGAGAATGTAAACAATCATGAGCTTAATGACAACTTAGTTACAAATGTCCTGAAAGATTGGATACTCTCCAGGGAAGACAATGACTTCTTTCCAAACACATTATTTAGAAATTATGTGAAAGAGCAGAGGAAGTATTGAAGAATTTCTTTTTGTTAGGTAAGGATTAAAAGTGAATAACTACATGAATAAATCGAAATTGATTTATAACATGCTTCATATATGCAGATTCCCTTGAATGGTCTATGTAAATTAGTCCACATATATGGAAGTTTTATAAAAAAAAGTGGTCAATGTCAAGTGCTTACCTCTCAGACTAGCATTAATGAAAATTGACATTTATATGGTGCTTTGAGATTTAAAACGTGTTTTTCATATTTTATTGCTTGAACAATACAATAACATTATGAGGTAAGTAGCAAAACATTATTTCCAATATTTTGAGGACAGGGAAACTGGAACTCAGAGGTTAATTAGGTTCTTTAAGGTCACAAAGCTAATAAGTTGTAGACCCAGAATTCTCATACTAGTCTTGTGACTCCAATTTTGTGTTCTTTCTACCATCTTTACCTCACAATTCAGAATGCCTTTCTGGCAGAGCAAAAAGCAATTTTTAAAATGAGACACCCTCTTCTATAGAGAGAGGTAGAGTCACAGAGTTGGAAGAAAATTAGCCTCTAAGTTAGGCTGACCTTGGTTCAAGTCTTGCCTCTAATGCATTTCAACAAGGAAATTAACCTTCTTTTTTATTTTAATTTTTTTTGTCCTTAGTAGTTGTCTAAGAATTAAGTTGCAAAAGAAATTTGTTTTATATGTTCATTGGACAAGAAATTTCCTTACTAGTAATTTCTATCCCATCCCAACTAAAGTCTCATCTTATGTAGTATTATATTGTCTACCACTTAGCACATTGCCTTGAACATAGTGCATGCTTAATAAATATTGATTGATTGATTATTGCTTCCCTATATTACTGAAATCACAATGCCCCATATACACACACACACACACACACACATACATATACTCATATATAAATAGACCTTAGTGTGTGTGTGTGTGTGTGTGTGTGTGTACACACACACACACATATATGCATATATGTAATGAGCACATACACATATAAAATGCATAAGTATATAGGTGTGATATATATGTATGCATGTGTACAAGGCAGAGAGGGACAGAGAATGCACAAGCAAGTAATCTTCATTTTTGAATCCAATTATATACTGTGCTTAATTATCTTAAGCATTATTGCATAAAGATTGCATGGCAAAAGAATAAAGATTACTTTTTCTTGGGTTTATCTGAATAGTTCTAGGTTCAAACTTTTCGAGGGTTTGTAAGTATTTGAAGTATTAGTAAAGGATTTTTTTTTAATAATGGAAATTATGATTGTGCCAACTATCTCAGAGTATCATGATATATTTTAAATGAGAAAATCTTAAAAAAAAGTGAACCTTGAAGCACTGCATTAATAGCAACTCATATTAACACTAAATTCTAAAGTCTGGAAGACAGACTCTTGATGCTAACCTCCTATTAGTGGAAAACTTAAATGTACATCATGAGAATCATATCAGGAAGTTAAACAAATCTAGTTTATCTCTGCAAGTATTCAGTCATAGTACCTGCATAACACTAAATAGTCAGCTACTTTCTTTGATCTTTGATTGGTAACACAGTTACAATAATTGGCAAATTTGAGCCTAGGAGCAATACTCCCCTGAAATGCACTTGGCCCCATTATTCTGCAAGTTTAGGGAGTTTGTTTTACATGAAAAGTTACCATTTTAGTTACAGTTGTTCTGAGACCCCAATTAGGAAATGTCAACATTTGGTTAAAGGTTAAGCTTTTAGTCTCAATTTACATGTATTTATATCTATATCTAGTTAATACCTGGCCTCTTGGCTAATGTCCATTGTGGATCCATTGTGGATCCATGCTACACCAATACAACATTGAATGGTTGTTTCTCATATTTATTGCTTATCTACCCAACCGGATTGAATTTTTCCCATAAACAAGGACTTACTCTCTTTTGTAAAACTAAAAATGTACATTTATATTTAATTTATTCAAATATTTATATTCTCTCATCCTTATTCTCCTTTAATTGACCAATAAATGAGAAGGTAAAGAAAATCTTCAGACCAAGAAAAGTCCCCATATTGGCCAAAATCTTATTCTCAATTTTAAGTCCATAACGTGTTTGTGGAGAAGTGGGTAGTATGTTTTTTGTTCAGCACTTTTGAGTTATATTTGGTCTTTGTGCTGATCAGACCATAAAACTTTTTCTTAACAATATTACTATCATTATATAAGATATTCAATAATTTATCATGATTTTACTACATTATATATAAAGGTCTAGGCTGTTTCCTCTGAAACTATCAATTTCATCATTTCTTTATGTTGATTTTTTTGGGGAATATTCCATTATATTTACATGCCACAATTTATTTCATCATTCCCCAATACATGAGTATTCCCTTAGTTTCTAATTTTTTTGCTCCTACTAAATGAGATGTTATATATAGTGTTGTACAAACATCCTTTTCATCTTTCTTTGATCTCTTTAGAATATTGCCTGGCAGAAGTATTGTTGAGTCAAAATATATGCACAGTTCAATCACTTGTAGGGCATGGTTCCAAAAATGTTTCCAAGAATCATTAGAAAAATTTTTAGCTTTACTAATGGTGTGTTAGTGTACCTATTTTCCTGAAGTCCCTCTAAAACCTCACTATCATTTTTTGGTCATCTTTACCAATCTGGTGGATGTGATGGGCAACTCAGAGTTACCCTAATTTGCATTTTTCCTAATTATTAGTTTTTTGCAACATTTTTTATTTGTTGATAAATTAGGTTTCTTCCCTTGAGGACTTCTGTTTATATTCTTTAACCATTTATCTACTAGTGAATTGTCTTGCACCACAAATTTGAATTAGTGCATTACATATCTTAGATATGAAACTTTTAACTAAGACATTACTGCAAATATTTCTCCATAAACTGCTTTCCTTCTTGTTTTGGCTGCACTTCTTCCTCTGTGCAAAAAATACTTAAAATTTTATATAATGAAAATTGTGCATTATGTTCTAATATTCAAAAATTCAGAGTTATAACTTTTTAAAATTCCAGTTGCTAGGGCAAGTACCAGAAAATATGCCTGGGGAAAGAATCATGAAAGCTTTTTTCAAATTAATATTTTAATACAAATTAATTTGAAGGAGAGGAGACATTGGAGAGAGACCTACCTGAAAATGACTTCTGCAGAAGTAGTTGATGAGGGAAAGAGAGGAAGAGAATTGGCCAAAAGAGTGTCTTTCCTAAGTTGTAGTTTCTTTCTTTTTAAAATACTTTTTTGTACTAATTATGTACCAACTAAATCATTTTAGTTATCCAAGAAATACCAGTGCTGTTAAAGCCCTGGGTAAATTTTTTTTTTCATTTATTTTTAGTTTTCAACATTCACTTCCATAAGATTTTGAGGTTTTTTGTTTTTTTTTTTTTAGGCAATTGGGGTTAAGTGATTTGCCCAGGGTCACATAGCTAGTAAGTGTCAAATGTTTGGTCTGAGACTAGATTTGAACTAAAGTCCTCCTGACTTCAGGGCCAGTGCTCTATCTTCTGCACCACCAAGCTGCCCCATTTGAGTTTTATATTTTTTAAATTTAAATTAAGTTTAATTTAATTTAAATTTAATTAAATTTGAATTTTTAAATTTTAAATTTTCTCCCCCTCCTACTACTCTCCCTCTCCCCCAAGATGGTGTGCAATCTGATATGGGATCTACTTATACATTCATATTAAGCATATTTTTTCCATTGGTCATTATGCAAAGAACAATTTAAACCAATAGGAGGAAGCGCAAGAATGAAGCAATAAAACAAAACAATAAAGGAAAAGGACAGCAAATAGTAGTTCTTTCTCTGGATGTAGATAGCAATTTCCATTGTGAATCTTTTGGAGTTGTCTTAGATTCTTGCATTATTGTCAAGAGCCAGGTCTATCAAAGTCAGTCATCCCACAACATGGCTCTTACTGTGTACAATATTCTACTGGTTCTGCTCATTTCACTCTGCATTGGTCCATGTAAGTCTTTCCAGGTATTTCTGAAGTCTGCCTGCTCATCATTTCTTATAGCACAATAGTATTTCATATACCATACTTATACCATAACTTGTTCAACTGTTCCATAAATGATGGGCATTCCCTCAATTTCCAATTCTTTGCCACCACAATAAGAGCTGCTACCTATATTTTTGTACATGTGGGTCCTTTTCCCATTTTTGTAATCTCTTTATGACCTAGAGGTGATATTGCTGGGTCAAAGGGTATGCACAATTTTATAGCCATTTGGACATGGTTCCAAATTGTTTTCCAGAGTGGTTGAATCAGTTCCCAATTCCATCATGCATTAGTGTTCCAATTTTCCCACATCTTCTTCAACATCTGTCATTTTCCTGTTTTGTCATGTTAGGCAATGTGATAGGTTTGATGTGGCATATCAGGGCCATTTTGATTTGCATTTCTCTAAACAATAGCGATTTAGAAAATTTTTTTTTCATATGACTCTAGATAGCTCTAGTTTTCTTCCTCTGAGAACTGCCTGTTCATATAATTTGGCTATTTATCAACTGGAGGATGACTTGTATTCTCATACAATCTACTCAGTTCTCTATATATTTTAGAAATGAGTCTTTTATCAGAGACACTGGTTGTAAAAATTCTTTCCCACTTTTCTGCTTCCGTCCTATTCTTAGATACATTGGGTTTGTGCAAAAAACTTTTGAATTTAATGTAATCAAAATTATCCATTTTGCATTTTATAATGTTCTCTATCTCTTATTTGGTCATAAATTCTTCCCTTCTCTGTAGATCTGAAAGGTAAACTATTCCTTGCTCTTTTGGTTTGCTTATAGTATCTGTCTTTATATCTAAATCATATATTCATTTTGACTTCATCTTGGCATAAGGTGTAAGAAGTTGGTCTATGCCAAGTTTTTGCCATATTTTTTTTTCCAGTTTTCCCAGAAGTTTTTGTTAAATAGTGATTTCTTATCCCAGAAGCTGGAGTGTTTGGATTTATCAAGTAGTAGTTTAATGCAGACATTGACTGTTGTGTCTTGAATATCTAAACTGTTCTACTGATCCACCACTCTCTTTCTTATCCAATGCCAAGTAGTTTTGATGATTGCTGTTTTATAATGCAATTTAAGATCTGGTATGGGTAGGCCACTTTCCTTTGCATTCCTTGATATTCTGGACTTTTATTTCTTCCAGATAAATTTTGTTATTGTTTTTTTTCTAGTTCTCTAAAATATTTTTAATAGTTTGATTGGTATGGCACTGAATAAGTAAATTAAATTAGGTACAAAAAATTAGGTCATTTTTATTATGTTAGCTTGTCCTACTCTTGAGCAACCGATATTTTCCCAGTTATTTAGATCTGACTTTATTTGTGTGAAAAGTGTTTTGTAATTGTGTTCATATAGTTCCTGGTTTCATTTTGGCTGGTAGACTTCCAAATATTTTATAATGTCTACAGTAATTTTAAATGCAATTTCTCTTTCCATCTCTTGCTGCCAGGCTTTGTTAGTAATATACAGAAATGCCAATCATTTGTGCGGGTTTATGTTGTATCCTGAAACTTAGCTAAATTTATTATTTCAAGTAATTTTTCACTTGATTCTCTAAGATTCTCTAGATATGCCATCATAGCATCTGCAAAGAGTGACAGCTTTTTTTCTTTTTTGCTTTTTCTAATTCCTTCAATTTATTTTTCTTCTCTAACTACTACAGCTAATATTTCTAGCACAATGTTGAATAACAATGGTGATAATGGATATCCTTTTTCCTCACCTGATCTTATTGGAAATGCTTCTAACTTAACCCTATTACATATAAAGCTTACTGATGACTTTTTGATAGATGCTATCTGTCATTTTAAGGAAGACTCCATTTATTCTTATACTCTGTAGTGTTTTTTTTTAAATAGAAATGGGTGTTGTAATTTGTCAAATGCTTTCTCTGCATCTATTGAGATAATCATATGATTTCTGTTAGTTTTGTTGCTGATATGGTCAATTACGCTGATAGTTTTCCTAATATTGAACCATCCCTGCATTCCTGGTATAAATCCTCCCTAGTGTATTGTCCTCAAGATAAATTATTGTAATCTCTTTGCTAATATTTTATTTAAAATGTTTACATCTGTATTCATTAGGGAAATTGGTCTATAATTTCTTTCTCTGTTTTGGTTCTTCCTGGTTTAGGTATCAGCACCATATTTGTATCATAAAAATAATTTGGTAAGACTCCTTTGCCTACTTTCCCAAACAGTTTATACAGTATAGGAATTATTTTTTTCTTTAAATATTTGATAGAATTCATTTGTAAATCCATCTGCCCCTGGAGATTTTATTCTTAGGGAGTTAATTGATGACTTGTTTAATTTCTTTTTCTGAAATGGGGTTGTTTGAATATTTTATTTCCTCTTCCATTAATCTGGATAATTTGCATTTTTGTAAATATTCATCCATTTCACTAAGATTGTCAAGTTTATTGATATACATTTGGGCAAAATAGCTCCTAATTATTGTTTTGATTTTTTCTTCATTGGTGATGAATTCACCCTTTTAATTTTTGATGCTGGTAATTTGGTTTTCTTCTCTCTTTTTAAAAAATCAAATTAAACAAAGGTTTACCTATTTTATTGTTTTTTTTTCATAAGACCAGTTCTTAGTTCCATTTATTAGTTTAATAGTTTTCTTAATTTCAGTTGTATTAATTGCTCCTTTGATTTTCAGAATATCTAATTGGGTATTCAATTGGGGATTTGCAATTTGCTGTTTTTCTAGCTTTTTAAGTTGCAAGACCAATTCATTGATCTCTTCTTTCTCTATTTTATTCATGTAAGCATTTAGGGATATAAAACTTCCACTAAGGACTGTTTCTGCTGCATCTCATAATTTTGGTATGTAGCTCTGGGTAAATTTCAGTGTTTCAGGGGAGAAATCCAATCCCCCTACATTTATCACAGATGTATAAATATTCCTGGTTTGTCATTCCAAATCATCAAGATTTTCTCAGCCAGTGCCAAATCAGATATTTTATTGTGCTTTATGTTTTGCTTTATTACATATGCATATATGATTATAAATTTTACATATGTATTTATATACACATACATATATAGATGAATATGTCTGTACATATACATATTTAACAATTAGAATGAGAAATATTATTTAGGGTCATTCAAAATCTTCAAGATTGTTGAATCTGACATCAAACAAACTGATAAAAAATCATCTGTTGAAAGTAGAACCAATTTTGGCTTCATCAAAGCCCAATTCCAAAAGCCTAAATGTTTTGTTTGAATCGATTATTTTGATCTATTTGTTGTGTCACCCTAGCATGTAACATTATATATATATATATATTTTTTATCACTAATTAACCTAGTCCAAGTATACTTGCATTTCAATTCGTTTTGACACTACTCCCACTTCCACATTTCGGCATTATCAGTCAACCCAACTATAGAGAGACATCTGCTTACAAATTGGCCTTTTCCTGCACCAATTATGCTTTGTATATCATTAATTGATTAATTTTCAAATATGAAATATTTATACATATATTAGTATTTTTTCTCCTGTTTTGGTATGAACCTTTTTCATTAGTGCTGGGAACTACTGGTATATGTATGTACACATGTGTGTGTATGTATGTGTGTGTGTATATATATATATAACATATATGTACACATGTGTATATACACATATTTTATACATTATATACATTGATATTACATGTATAATATTATATACATTTTATTGGGATAAACTATATAAAAATTCAAATGAAATTAAGGATAAATAACTCCAAGATGATTAGCAAAGGAAAAGTACAACTAGCAGTTAGGGGGCAAGAAAGATTTAATGAAGAAATTAGTGCTTTAGCTACATCTTAAAGTGAGTGAAACATTATATAAGGAAGATAGGAGACAGTATATTCCAGGAGCTTCGATGGAGATAGGAGATAGAATGCCATAGTAGGAACAGAGCAAAGCTCATAACTTATTTCCAGAACTAGCATTTACATTTGTTTTTAATATCATACCCCATTCTCACTTCTAAGACTATTTTTAGAAATATATTACCATATCAACCCCCCTCAACTCCTTTCCTTCACTGTCTCTTTATCCCTCTGTCTCTTTATGTTAATAATATCCCATTTACAAAGATAAGGTATATTTATAAAGATTTTTTGTTTAGAATGGGTTTTCCTCGCAGTAACTCGGTGTTTGTAGCTTTTCTTCTAAATTATTTTTGTCCCCATCACTTAGCACAATGCTTGATAGTTAATGAGGGTTAAATAAGTGTTTGATCATTGATTGATAGCTGTAGTAGGTACAAGTGTCATTGTAGGAAAACAATCTAACAGTTATCTTCACGTTTACAAAGGAGAAATAGCAGGTCACAGAAGCAAATTGACATTTATGGCCACAGATATTATCATGTGAATATCTGAGTCATGAATTGAACTCTGGGCTCCCAAATCTGAGTCTACAGGATTCCACATCCTTTTTCTTACACAGTTACATCCATGATGTCCAGTTTCCTTTCTATTGTACTGTGTTGCCCCTATTTAAACAAACAACAAGAAAACCTTTATCTGAACCTAGTTACTCTTCTAGCTAATATTATATTCTATTGTTTTCCTTTCATAGCCAGATTATTCAAATGACTACTGTATAATGAATGCTTCCTCTTTTCTCTGCACACATTCTCACTGTAATTTACTGAGATGGCCTTCTTTAGGGTCACACAACCCTTCTAATCATCAAATACTTTTTTGTCATTTCTTGTTTTTTAATCTCTACTCTGATTTAAAAAAAATTTGTTTTTAATTTATGGAATAAAACAAGAATTCACATAAGATAGTATAGTTAAATCATAAAAATATGATTTGTACATGAAACTGCTAATCTGTTATGTACAACTTGCTTTTCCTTTTACATATATGATAAAGTTATATATTTTTTCCCCTTTCTTTGGTTCCCATTAGACACAAATTTGTATGTGTGTACAAACACATACACATATATACATATATATGTAAAACTATTCTATACATACTTCTATTTAACAGTTTTTTCTCAGCTTCATGAAGTCCACCACTCCCTTGACTTCATAGCCATGTACTATCCTGGTTTTCTTGCTCCTTTGAATATTCCTATCTCTTTTGTTGACTCTCCTCCTACTTCTTGTTCTTTAAATCCAGACATTCCCCAAAGTTCAGCCCTTGTCCTTTCTTCCTGGCTTGTCGTATTCTGTCACCTTGAAATCACATTTATCCTCATTGCTTCAAATAGAATCTCTATGCATACAGCTTTCAAATTCATATTGACAGTCTTACCTAAGATCACAAAGTTTAGGCTTGCAATTCCAAGTGCTAGTTGTAGATGTCTACTTGAATACAGTCTATCAGTTGAGGTTTTTTTTCCCTTTAGTAGAGAGGAGGATTCATACATACAAAATATTTAGCATGACTGATGTATTGCAAAGTATAACTACTGCATACACACACACACACACACACACACACACACACACACACTATACTATTCCCTTTGTACATCTTTGTTCAGTTTATTCCTACCCCACTGAGTTGTTGTGAGGATGAAATTGAATATTTATAAAGTTCTTAGCACAGTGTCTGGTACAAAGTAGGAACTTAATAATTGCTTATTTCATGTTTCTTTCTTCCCTCCCTTTCTTCCTTCCTTCCTTCTAAAAAATTAGTGAATTCAAAGGTACCTAGGGATCTGCTTATAACATATTAGTACATTTCAAAGGACACCAATTTTCTTGTCAATACTAAGTATAAAATAATGTAAGCCTTAATGTTCAGGAGTCATTCAGTTCAGTGAGTATTTCTGAAGGAGCTCTCCAGCTACCGCATGGACTTCAAAAATGCTTTGACATATCCTAAGTAAGGAGAAAAAGGACATAGGTTACTCTGGCAGGAATTTAGGTTTATCCTTGACACATAGTAATATAATAGTACGTTGCATTATAGTAATATAGTAACAACGCATTTTCAGAGAACCATTGAATTTAAGGATTGGAATGTAAATACTTCCTTGAGGTCAAGGACAACCCTGCCCCTTTCTATGTCCCCAGCAGTTATTATTGCGTCTGGGACATAACACATGCTTAATCAATAATTATTGGTTGATGGGGCAGCTAGGTGGTGCAGTGAATAGAGCACTGGCCCTGAAGTCAGGAGGACTTGAGTTCAAATTTGGTCTCAGACATTTGACACTTGACAAACGCTTAACACTTACTAACTGTGTGACCCTGGACAAGTCACTTAACCCCAATTGCCTAAAATATATATATATACACACACATATATATATACACATATATATATGTATATATATATACATATGTGTGTGTATGTATATATGTGTGTGTGTGTGCATATGTATAGGTATGTATGTATGTATATGTATATGAGTGTGTGCATGTATATATGTGTATATATATGTATATGTGTGTATATTATATATATGTATGTGTGTATATCTATATCTATATCTATAATATCTATCTATATCTATCTATATCTATAATATCTATCTATCTATATCTATATCTATATCTATATCTATATCTATATCTATATCTATATCTATATCTATATCTATATCTATATCTATCTATAAAATATATTGGTCTACCTCAATGGCCATCCAGTCTCATACTCCTAAATAGGAATGTTTTGTTTTGTTTTGTTTTGTTTTTCCAGCACATCTGATTGAAGACTTCTAGTAAAGGGAACCCATATCTTTTGAGGTAGCTACTTCCACTCCAGAATAGATTTAATTGTTATGATGGGGTTTTTTTCTTTCTTTTCCCTGACACCAGGCCTTACCTGGTCTCCATTCAACTTCACAGCACTGCCTATAGTCTTGCCATCTGGAGTCAAATGCAAGAAGATCAATACATGATGCTTAATTCCTTTTTTTTTTTTTTTACTGTGAGCTATATCTATCTTCCTTAAATCGAAATGGATAATAACAGATATTCCACCATCACTTCAACTTTTGCCATCAATCAATTAATGAGAATAAATTAGCTACCAACCATATGCCAGACATTGCGGTCAGCACAATTATAGCCTTCTTAAAACTGAACTTATCTACCTACCAAATTATATCTTTTTTCCTACTTTCATTTTTCTGATAAGGATATTAACATATTTTAAATTCCCCAGGCTCAAAAAACCCAACATTACTTTGGGTTCTTCCCTCTTTTTCAGTCCTTATATGTAAGCAATGGTCAAATACTATGAATTATACCTTCTCAACATCTTTCATAGTTGTCTCATCCACCACTACTAGCTCACGTCATATCCTTCTCATCTCACCCTTGGACTGCTTCAGTAATTTCATAACTATTCCCCTAGCTCAGTGTCCCCCCGCTATTGTTCTTTCTACATGCTGCCACCACATTCATTCTTTTCAAGCACTGCTTTCTTTTTTTTTTACCCCCACTGCTTATTTTTTTGCAGTTATAATCATTTGCTAAAAGGATAGAATTTTTAGGTTAGCTTCCTATTCCCTCTTCAAGGTGAATACGATCTAGTGTTTTAGCTTTGTCTCTCACTACATGTCAACATAAATCTCATGCTAAATCCAATTAGGACTACTTGACCATTTGCCAAATATCTCTTTTGTCTCTGCCTTTCATTATTCTGCTTATTTTTGACTGACATTACTTCATCTCTCACCTCTACTTATTATGGTCAATTTGGATCAAAGAGAGAGTATTGGACATATTGGGAGCTCAGATATCAACTGACCATTTAATAGTTGTGTGAATATGGACATATAACTTTATGTATTTCAATCTTGCTTTCATCATCTAGAAAAAGAGGTTATAATGAAATAAGATGCACAATATACATTGTAAACTAGAAAGTGTTATACAAATGTCACTCATCACCATCTACAACAGTAGTTACAATATTTTTAAAACCTGGTTCACCTTTCAAGGCCAGTTTCCATTATTGCTGCATCCATAAGGCTTTTTGTGATCGCTTCACTTCCTAATGATTTCTTCTATCTCTAGATTTATTAAATTCCACTGTCATTTTATATTTCACTGTGTATATGTGTGTGTTATCTCTACTACTATAGTGTAAGGTCTGTGAAAGTAGAGATCATGTTTTATTATTCTAGTCTTTAATTTGTCTAACAGAGTACTATGCTCATGGCATGAGCCTTGTAAAAATATTTGCTAAATTGATATAAATCTGCTTTCTATGCTTCTTTGTGATTTAATTTCAAGCAATTAATTTACCTTCAAACACAATAACTATTTCTCTACTCCCCTGCAACAAAGAAATGTACATGAATGGTAATGCTAATTTAAAACTAGTTCATATTAATAATGTAATATAAAATGAAACCAGGTTTAACCTCACACCTTATGAATCTCTTTTGGTATATAAAAATGCAATCTGGGAAGGGCACAAACAATTCTGATGCCCAATACAAGGAAACATTTAAATCTATAGAATAAGAGAAGCAGCCCTTAGAGTATTTCTACATTATATTTCTAACTGACAGCAAATCCAACCTACAATGATATGTTGATCTGGAAGCATAACAACAAATGCATGTTATTCCCTAAGGAGCCAAGGATGCACATCAGTTTGACAGAGGAGGAACAGCTCAGCTTGACATCTAAGAATTTCACTTTCTTATTACCAAACCCAAAAGGCCTTTTTCATCAGAAGGTATGGAAATTGCTAGGACCGTTATTTCCTCCTTGCCTCTCATGTTGGCTTTTAAAAAGTTGTTGATGGTAAAAGACTGTCAAACAGGTAGAAAGCCTCTTAAATTCATTTATGGATGTCCAAGGTAAGTCAGTACATTTTATATACTGGATAGAAAAGGTGATTTTCTTTTTTTTTGTGGGTGCTTTCTATCCTTTAGTTATTTAATCTATTATTTGTCTTTGACATTCAAGTACAAGGTCTTCGAAGATTGAAACTGCATCCCCTACCAGAGGCTACTAAAGTACTAAACACACTAAAATAGGCAGCACAGGATAGCTGGATTTGATGCCAAAGGAATTGGCTTTGAATCCAGTATCTCCTATCTCTACCAATGAGATTCCAGGGGGAGCCACTTAACTTCTCTAAGTGCCTGTTTCTAATTTATAAATTATTTCTTATCTACACAATTATTTATAAAGTCATTTCTCATTTAAAACGTGATACTGAATTAAGCTTTCTTGATTGAATTGATTAGTTTCTACTGATAAGTTAAAAAAAAGTACTGGAGCTTGTCTTTGGGGTACAGTGAGTAGATTGCTAGGCCTGGAGTCAGCAAAACCTGAATTTGAATTCAAACTCAGGGACTAACTAGTTGTATGATTTTGGGTGAGTCACACTCTCTTTGTCTCAGTTTCTTCAACTATAAAATGGAAGTAATAATAACACTTATCTCTAAGGATTGTTGTATGGATCAATCAGATAATATTTGTAAAGTGCCTGACACATTGTTGTTCACTCATTCAGTTGTGTTCCATTCTTCTTGATACTGTAGACAATAGCATGCTAATTCTGTCCATGGGATGTTCTTTGGAGAAATACTGAAGTGGTTTCCCATTTCCTTTTCCATTGGATTAAGGCAAACAGAGGTTAAGTACTTGCACAGGGTCACACAGCTAGTATCTGAGGCTGGATTTAAACTCAGGTCTTAATGACTCCAGGCCCAGTACTCTATCCATTGAGACACCTAGCTGCCTCCATCTGACACACAGTAGGCATTATATAAATGCTAGTTACTGTTGTTGTTGTTATTTATGATACGTTGATTACATTTAAATAATCTTACATGTATTTCATTTGGCATCCTATCTCTCCCACTAATCAAGAAAATAATTTGGATAAAATATTGTTATACCTCTAGGTAAAAATTGTAAAATTCAACCAAATTTGTAGATTGTATTTGCATAATATCAAACATAGGGCTACTTGGGGATATTGGGATATGGGAAAAAATTTTCAATTACAATCAGACATTTTGTTTGGTATATAAGTAATGATAATACTTTCTACCTTTGTGTAGTGTTTTAAGATGTATACAATGTTGTATATTTGTTAACACATTTGAAATAGCTTTTACCTTAACTTATGTGGGCCGCATTTCTTCATAAAATCAGGGGTTTGAATTGATTGACCTCAAAGTTTCATTTCTGTTCTAATTCTTATTAAAGAAAAAAAGATACATTCCAAATGCATGCACATAACATTATTGAAAGTATTTTTTGGAAAAAAGAAATTAAATATGGGTTAGTAGATGTTAATGTCTTCTTATCTGACTTTGTAAAGAGTTCTGTTTGTAATCATCCTAATTATTTCAGAATCTTCTCCTCTTTTTAGCTTGAAATTAATCATGCAGTGCTTCCAGCACAGATTTCTCCTGAGCTATACCTTGATTACATTTTGTTAAGAATTATTGCCTTATCCTCATAGAATATATTTGGACCTAAGGTCATAGAATCCAATTTTTTTTATAATGTCATCACTGGTGAGAACAAATCACTATAGAAATCCACACCGAAATGTTTCATTTTGCATCTATTTGGCATCTTCTTTATGGATTCATTTGCATATTAGGAAAACTTGGCTTAGCTGGATCTTATAATAACCTCTAGGCACACTTGTTTTCACATGTTTTTGTTTCTTTTACAATTTTTGAGAGGCCATATTTTCATAGCATGTAACCGTCCTTTTCTGAATAGTTTGCCAGATGAGTTTATATTCTAAATTTGTGTGTATTCATCACTTTCCATGACTTTCTTCTTCATGAGGTCATGATCACAGATTTAGAATTGGAAAGGCCTTAGAGCCTATTGTTCTTACAGGTTAAACTGAGGCACAGAGAAATTGTTTCTTGCTCCATTATACATCTAGCAAATGATTGAGTTAGGATTTCGATTCTGGTCTTGCTGACTTCAAATCTAGAATTTTATCCCTTCTGCCAAGCAAAGGAAAGGTTGGAAATTAAGCCTATGGTTTCATTGAAATATGGAACTCCGTATATAAGGTCCTCTGCTAATGCAGATAAGAACCTTCTCTAAAACTTATACTGTGAGTGAACTACCTAGAGCGAGGAGAGATTACGTAATTTGACAAGACTCAGACAGAAAATAGGTCCTCCTAGCACTGAGGTGAAATCTTTTAAAATTATGCCATGTTGCCTCTTTAGGTGACTTCTAGGATCTTTTATCTTCCTTATTTCAGAAAATGTTTTCACTGTCTAATTTTTTAAAAGAAATTTTGACGGTGAGAATTAATATATTTTTCTTTGAGTGCTTCCCATTTTTTTGATATCCATAACTTTTTGAAGCAAGTAAAGTAGATTGCTATACTTTCTTTCTTCTTTCTTCTAATTTGCTATTGGATTTGACCAATTAATAAGTCTATAATCTGAATCTTACAGACAGAATTTTTATGCAATGGGGGCAATCAAGAGAGCATCTTTATCCACTGCATTTCTATAGAGATAAATATATACACTTTGGATCAATTTTGAGTCCATGCCTCTTCTTATAGAGACAGGGCACCCACACCCAAGCTAAATTGCAAGTGCCCTTGATTTCTGCTATGTAATGAATTATTATTGCCTGTTATAAAATTATTAATTATGATGAATGATCTTTTTCCCCCCCTTAGTCCTCACTTACTTAAGTTTCTTCCAACTATCTACTTGATACATAGGCATGAAACTTCAAGATGGTTTGTAAGCCTTTAACTGCCTTTTCCTTCTTAATTCTAAAATGTGTATTTTCACATATTTAAACCATCTTTTGTTGGGCTTGAGTTTGATTAAAAGTCCATATATATGTATACATGCGTATATATGCTGATACTTTAAAGAATCTTTTCATACTAAAAAATCATTTTCTTTTTAACTTTGTATTTTAAAATGGATACTTATACATAAGCTTCTATTAAATGAGTAATCAAACTATAAACCAACAAACATTTATTAAGCTTTTGCCATGTGCCAAGAAATGTTCTAGGTCCTGGAGATACCAAGACAGAAATGAAACAGTCCATGATGGTCTTTTTTCATTAAACTTTTTTAATGCCTCAGGGACGAATAATTCTACTGGGCTTCATACTCCTTCAACCAATGCAAATTGCAAACCCTCTAACAACTGAGTAGACAGTCATCAAGAGGATGTTTTTTATTAATACTAATACTTATACTAATGCCAGCAGTAATGTCTTCATGGTTTATATTGCCCAGGAAGGAACTTTCTCTAACAATGCCAGTCTGCATTTTCACTGTAAATTATAGTTTCTCTATGCTTGCCTGGGAGTGTCTTTAACAGAGCCACACAATTAGTATGTTTCAAAGGAGGGACTCTATCACGTAGGCAATGCTCCACTTTCATAAAAATTTGCTGTCAGACTCCTTCATCCCTCAAAAAAAAATTCTCTGACCACAACCTTGTGATGAACTTCTATTTTTTTCATTATTTCCTGATAAAAATCAGTCATTAAAAGAGAGACATTTGACTTAGTTGCCTAAAATTATGATCAGCAAATTAGAAGAAAGATTTACAATGAATTGAAACTAGCTAGTTATCCCATTCATTTTTGTGCCTAAATCTTGGTCACTATTGTAAATTGGTTTTTAAAGGTTGAAATTAATTTCAGTAAAAGTACTTTTCCTTTTAAGTTATAAACTTTGTGTCAAGTGATAGTCATACCTATCATTATGAAATGGTTGAAAAGTAGTTCAATTATTCAACAGAGCTTTTTAGTCATGCTAAGAGATGAGAAATTTGATGCCTTATGGATAATTACCATGCTTTTGAAAGGAAAGAAGGCAGACCTCCATAATGTTATAGGATGCCTCCTAATAGAAATATTTTATGAAAAAAATTTTTATATACAAAAACGAGACCATTTTCATTTCCTAAATCAGTTCTTTCTCTATTTCTGGTCATTTCAAAGAAGGTAAAATAAGAGTAGACAAAATGTACTGAGGAAGAAACTGTGTGACCATCCGCCACTCTACCACTCAATGTGAATGCAAACATTTTTATATTATGCAGCACTTATCCAAAATAAGTATATTGTGAAGCTACACCTCTGTAATTGTTTCTTTGAATAGCTACACCTGGAGATTTTTATATTGAGATTTCTGAGAATGAAGAAGTGTTTTAAAATCTACTAGACAAATCCTCAGAGACAAATGCTTTTTTTATCTCACCTTTCTCAGGAAGCATGTGATTCAGGCACTTTCTA
Source organism: Phascolarctos cinereus (assembly GCF_003287225.1). NCBI lineage: Eukaryota > Metazoa > Chordata > Mammalia > Diprotodontia > Phascolarctidae > Phascolarctos > Phascolarctos cinereus. Next base: position 445,882,058 of record NW_027555847.1, on the reverse strand, counting down.
ATGCAGTAAACACTTGTGATAAATGTTTGTATTTTGTCATTTTGTCCATAATATAATACTTCCGGGAAAACACAGACTATGCAACTGTGAACACTACAAGAGGCAATCTTGATTGGAAACATCTGAACAACTGGCAAGGGATTATTGTATTCCAAATGGATGTTAATATATGTAAAATTACATGGGATTTAAAAATATTGAACTATTTAGGAGTACTCTGTCTTTGATCAAGATTCATGTAATAATGTTTCAAATCACAAAAACATTCAAATTTTACAGTCACAACCTCTGAGAAACAAAAAAATGTATAGCATTTTTTATAATTAGACTAATTTTCATTTTTTTCTGCCTTACAGATAAAAGACTGTGCAAAATATGGTTCATTATCCTCATCATGAACAGGGATGGATAAAGTTCTAATAGTTTTGAAATAATTATAGAGTCATACTAGGTCATGAGGCCACATGTGTAATGGATTTTTTCCACTCCCCAATAATTAGTCTCCCCAAAATGAATATATATGCAAAATATAGAACAATTTCAGTTGAATGCACAGGACATAAGAATATACCCAAACAAAGTAAAACCCTGATGAATTAATGACAGAGAACACTAATCCTTAAAGCACTCACTCAGCATTCTTTCTGAGCCAGCATCCAAGATGAAGTAGGGGCCCAGTAACTCAAACAAATGTGAGAATTTGTTCCAGGGTGTCCTATAGAGATCCTCTCCTGCTGCAGAGAAAATTTTCCTTTTTTTTCTTTTCATTTTTAGTGTAAACTTAGCAAAGACCAAATAAAATAAGCTTTCCATATATAGTGGAAGATAAAAAGAGGATTGTATCTAAAAATGTGAATCTCTATTTTCTACTGGATAGTCAAGCAAAACAAATGACCACATTGTCCTTGTCCAACAACATTTGCCCTTTGCTTCTACTTGAGCCCATTATCTCTCTGTCAGAAGGTCTATATCATACTTTAATATCTGTGCTATGGAGTCATGGTTGGCCATTCATTACATTTAATAGATTTTTTTCATATTATGCAAATTGTTTTATATATAACAAAATTGTTATTGCTAAAAACATTCTCCTGATTTATTACCGAATAAGATATAGGGAGTATTATGTAATACAGGGTGGATAATTTTGATGACATTAAATTAAAAGAATTTTGCAGAAGTAAACCCGTTGCAGCCAAGAATAGAAGAAAAGAACTAGGGAACTGGGGAAAAAATTCTGCAGGTATCTCTGATAAAGGGCTTATTTCTTAAATATACAGAGAACTGGGTCAAATTTATAAGAATATAAGTAATTCCTTAATTGATAAATACTCAAAAGCAGTTTTCAGATGAAGAAATCAAAGCTAATCTATAGACAAATAAAAATGTTTTAAATTGTTATTGATTAGATAAATAAAATTAAAATAACTCTGAGGTACCACCTCATACCTATCAGAGTGGCTAAAATTACATAAAAGGAGAATGACAAATGTGGGAGGGGATATGGAAAAGCTGATCCACTAATGCAGTGTTGATGAAGTTGTGAACTAATCTTTCCATTTTGGAGAGGAATTTGGAACTAAGCACAAAGGACTATAAAACTGTGCATTCCTTTGTCCTAGCAATACTAATACTCAGTCTGTATCTCAAAGAGATCAGAAAAAATGAAAAATGATCTATTTGTATAAAATATTTATAACAGCTCTTTTTGTGGTGACAACAAACTGGAAATTGAGCAGATGTCCATCAATTGAGGATTGTCTGAACAAATTGTGATATATGATTGTGATTGCTAAGAAATGAGGAGCAGGATGGTTTCAGAAAATCATGGGAAGACTTATATGAACTGCTGCAAAGTGAAATAATAAAACCAGAAGAATACTGTATACAATAACAGGGATATTGTATAATGATCAGCTGTAGATGACTTAGATATTTTACATAATAAAATAATTCAAGACAATCCCAAAGAATTTATGGTGAAAAATTATTCACACCTCCAGAGAAATAAGTACTGGAATATGAAAACAGATTAAAGCATACTTTAAAAAAAATTGTCTGTGTTTTCTTTTGTAGCCTGGCTAATATGGAAATGTGCTTTTGTGATTTCACATGTATAAACTGTATCAAATTGCTTCCCTTCTCAGGGAGGTGTGCAGAGGAAGTGAAAGAAAAAATTAAAAATTCAAATAAAAATAAAGTTTAAAAATTCTGTTTAAATATAATTGAGAAAAAATATTTTCCTGGTTCTATTCACTTAAGTCACTGCACAGACTGTGCAGTCTCTTCTTAGGCTTCTTTGCTGAATCATCATAGATCTCCTATCTCCCTTTTAGGTTTCTGTCCTAGACTTAGTTCTATTTTCTTTCTTTTTTTTACACATTTAAACCCATGGTTTAAAGTATAATGGCACAACAGACAGCTCTCCAAACAGCCCTAATTCCTCTGCTCAATCTCAGCCTCACATCACCAATTACTCACCGGACACATCGTCCTCCACGTAAGTAGGATTCTTGGTATGTCTGAAACAGAACTGTCCCTATCCCTGTTCATGGCAGGTAGAGTGTCACATTTTGTATAATATTTTATCTGTAAAGCAGAGAAATTATGAGAATTAGTCTAATTACATAAAAATAATACCTGTAAACTCAGTACATCTAAAATAGAAACACATTTCCCTCCCACCCGAACTTTCCCCTCTTCCAAATGTTCTTATTGTTATTAATATTACTACCACTCTATCCCAAAGGCTCATAGCCACAGAAGGATTCTTCTGTTCTTTTCCTTCTGTTTTACCAGTATTTTCAATCAAGAGTCAGGTCGTTTGATTCTACTTTTACACTTTATAATTGATTTTTTTCTCCATTTAAGTAATCATTACCATATTTCAGTCCATCATCACCTTTTGCTTGTAACATTGTAATAGCCTATTAATTAGCCTCCCTATATAAAGTCCCTATATTCTGTAGTTCATCCTTCATATAAGGATAAATACAAAGTGCTTTTCTTATGACACAGGTCTCCTATTTCTCTCCTCAGTGTGCCTTTGAACATATTTTATTGTGTACCAGTTGTATGTGGTTCTAAGTAGAATTTGAGCTCCTTTAGGTTAGAAATTTTTATCACTGCATCCCCATTGCATAGCACAATATTTGAAAATAACCATTTTAACGTTTATTTAGTTGAACTGAATGTGTAACTAGATGTTTTGTATCTGTTAAGATGTAGTCAATTTAATTTTTCTTATGCTCCTTGACAGCAATATTCATCATATGTATAGGTATAATTTTCCTGAGTAACCTAAAAAGCATTTATCATCTTTCATTTCTTAAACCCAAAACACATTTTCCAACATATTGCCTCCCCTGAGTCTACCTTCACACTGGAGGCATCAAGTGTCACAGTATGTTTTCACTCGGTTTGGGAAATGTTGTCAAACTCTATACAATTTCTCTACTTTTCTCATCTTCTATATCAGATACAGCTGCTGAAGCCAAATTTATCACCACAATTCTCTTTTTGCTTATTCTTACAAGAAGTACTACAAGTTGAGACAACCAATTGTCCCATAAAAAAAAGGCATCTCTTATTTCCTTTGGAAAATGAACAACTCTACCCATGCAATTGTTTGCCTCTCCAAGGAGAAATTATCAGATCACCCTCCAATTAGTTAAAAATTTATTCTGTGTACTGCTTTCATTTATCATGAGAATGTCAGAATTAATGTGATATTAAGTTTTTTTCTCCCTAAATAGTAGATTCATTAGTCACTAAATAAGGATCTTGCATTTAGAATACCAACAATTAAGCTATTATTTACAGAAGTATACATCTCTATATTCTAGCATCTTCTACATCTCTTTGCAACCAAACTAACATTATTATTATACAAATTAATAAAGTCAACTTTTAGTGTCTACAATACTTGTATAGATAGTATTCAAATAGTATATACTTGAATGGATAGATATAAGGGGTCCAGAGAATTGGTTAGAGCAAAAAAAAATCCATTAATTTTAATATAATTTATTTTCTTGGTAAGTATATATATCTTACTTTATGCATTTAAAAAGCATTATTCTGAGAAGGGGCCTATAGGCTTTAGCATTCTGCCAAAGGGATCCCTGACAGACATAACATCATTGAGAAACCCTGCCTTAAGTAAACTGTGATACTGTAATCTGGGTGTCTGAGTAGTTACGTGTTTCATAATCTTCAATACCTGAAGTATTGTGATAGTCTTCTAATATATTTTCCTACATCTATCATCTCTCCCAACCCATCTTTCACATCATTGTTAGATTTATTTTATTTTTATATAACTGTATGTAGGAGTATGTAACTCTGAAAATCTTTAACAGATTTCCTGCTGCTTAGTTCAGAAGTTCTCACACTTTTTTGTTCACCGTGCCCTTAATGTCAGAGTGATTTTTTCAAGTGAATTTAGGACAAAACAATATCTATATCTATATCTATATCTATATCTATATCTATATCTATATCTATATCTATATCTATATCTATATCTATATCTATATCTATATCTATCTATATCATCTCTCATCTATATCTATACAAACATACCTAAAAATTACATTGATTAAGTAGTGAAGTCCAAACAACTTAATAAATATTTATGTCCTAACGACTTATTCATCTTTGAAAAATAATTTGCATAAATTGAAAAGATAATTCCTAAATAACCACCATTACTCATTAATGGGAAGTGTGTGCCAGTTGGTCAGCACACAGCTTTTTAAATTTGGAATCAATACTACAGCCCCCACTTCCATTGTTATGTTGATTTTCATGTGTCACCTGCTTTTTTAAAACAGAAACTACCAAAAGCCTAGCTTTTCAGGGATATGATATATTAAACAAGAAAGTTCAAGTTGTGTGTATAACCAAATTTACAAGTAACCAAAAAAAAAAAAACCAGGTCTCAGCATTACAGAAAACCATCAAAAGGGGTGCAGCAAGATTTAATTTTGAAACTATGTACTATGTAGAGGTAATAATATACTCAGTGTCCAACAGTTGTAGAGTAGCTTGATGTTTCTCTAGAAAATGTAGAACTTCCTGTAATACACCTTTGAATTTACCGAAGGACTCTAGAACAACGCACACTTTTTGGTATCCATGGGCCTAATGGATAATACCACTCACTCATTCATTCAGTAAGCACTTATTGATTCACAATTCTGTGGCAGACATGGCACTAGACTCTGGAGACAAAAAAAAAAAAATTAAAGCAAAACCTTTTGAGCTTGGAAGCAGCATTCTTACTCCTTTACTTGTCAAAGACCTCCACAGTTTAGTACTTTTTTATGGTATAGCCCTATTTTGTATTTCTCCTTTTTACTCTATCTATGACTGAAGCAGACTCTACTGTTTGTTTCATGAACTCATTCTTTACTTTGAACAATTTTGATTTTATTCATACTGCATAACACTGGGCAAGTAACTTAACCACTGTTTTCCTCAAGTGCCTCTATTGTAAAATCATGACGATGATGGTGATGGTGATGGTGATGATAATGATAATGATATCTACTTCTCAAGATTATTGTGGGGATCAAATGAGATAATATTTAAACAAAAGCACTTAACTTGGTGTCTGGTACATAGGAGTTTCCATATAAGTGTTTATTCCTTTCTTTTCCCCTTTCTACTATGTCCTTTGCCTGGCATGTTATGACTCTTCGTACCTTTCCTTGGAAGCTAGCATAATCACCACCATCATCAATAATGACTTCCTTAACCTCTTAGAGCCTATAAAGCATTTTGATTTGCTTCATTCTCATAGAATCAACATGTACTATCGTGCATGTTAACTATCAGAGAAAGCATCCTTTGCCTTATCGAAGCCTAAGCTCCTTCAGGGCAGAAAATGTTTCTTATCAAAATGTACTTTCCTTTGACCTAGCTCAGTATTCTGTGTACATTAGGCATTTAACAGATATTTGCTAACTTATTGCAATTTAGGCTTGATGAAGAGGAGGTCAAGGTCCAGTCAGCTAGTAAGATTTTACCCTGAATATTATGCATAACTAATTTACCTAGGCCACAGATTAGGAAAACCTGATAAAGGGTCTTTCTTAAGGCTTTTAATTATCAGTTCCAAATCTTTAATTTAAAATTTAATAAATCTTCCTCTATGCTCTTCCTTTCAGCAGCATCATTTATGCTTCTTTTCAATTTTCCAATCACAGTGTGCTAGCTATTTTGTTTCATCTTTGTGTGTATTCAGAGACTAGTAAGCATTCAAGTCCCCTGCAAAGCTTGCTATTACCTAGGACCTAAGAAATGACTCTCCTGCCTGTTCAGTACTTTCCTTGTAGAAATATTTATAATGGGTGGAGGTAAGGTTATCTTCATACAAGTGTTTCTGGAAATGTCAGGGCATTGCATTCATTCAGCAGTTGTAATTTCTTAATGGTTGAAGCATGCTTGAAATATCATAGTTGGCAAAATATCATGATCCAATAACTTCATTAATAATTTTGGATGCTGTTGATACCACAAATGGACAAAAATTGAACAGAATGCAAATATGTCTCCAAATATAAGAAAGGTATGTATTCCTATATGGTTTTGAATTTGGCACCAGCCCCTCACAGCTTAATTATTCAGGATGGAAGCCATATTCTCCTTGTTTCTGTATTAGTCAATCTTGATACAGCTTTTGTTGTCTTTAGCATTCATTGCTATTGATGATTCACTCCATTTAGCACAATGAAATAACTGCTAATTCTCTTTAAATTTATTTTTGTCCTCTTGCAAATTAGCCTTCTACCAGTAACATAACAGTAGTAGATATATCAGTTTAATGAGAACACAAAGAAAATCTTAAGGATAAAGGCTTTTGTGGTGTTGCTTTTAATGAGCAATTAGATTTTAAAAAAATGTTATAGATAGTTGAATCTTATCACTAAGTATCAAAGAACCTTAGGAAAAGTCTCATATGTGATAATTCTCAATTATCTATGGTAAATGGAAAAGGAGCATAATGGTGTATATAATCCCAAGTGGTTGCTAAGACCCAAATCATTTATATTGTTATTTTGATCACACTTTTTGTACTTATGATTGGATAATCATGCATGTAACAGTTTCTCAATTTTCTGTCCCTGTCATCTCGATAATTTCTACCTTTCATCTACTTACCTACATACCTCTTGATGTATGTTGAAACAAAATAATAAATTTGCAATATGTAAATTAAATTCAAGTTCTATCAGGGTGGTGTAGTAGTTTAGGACAGCAAATCTGGCAAGTTTTCTAAACTCCTTTCTATTCCTTCACTCTATTCTGAAACAGAGGACGGTCATCTTTCAGACTATTTTCAAGATTTAGTGTAAGACAGATTCCAAGATCTATCTCCTTTTACTTGAGACCTTTTCAAAACTTCTCTATAGGCAAATGCCCAGGGTTTCTAAATGCTTTTTTCCCTCTAATAGCATTTGTTGGACTTTCATCTTCCCACAAAGCTAAGATGGTGTATAAATGATTTTTTAAAAAAATTTGAAATTAATAGATTAAAATCATTGACAGCCCCCCTTCATCCCAGCATTTGGAACAATCCCTCAGCAATTTCTTTTCTACTTATGCTATCTCCAGACTATTCTGGTCTCTCCTAGACTTTCTCTACAATGTCCCACAAACCTCTTCACTCTCTAAGTTCACTCCAACTCTGGACCAAATGAGTCTTCATTCTTCCCCAGGTTACACTCCTTTCACTTGTGTTTGTCACCAGGCTTGGCACATAAGAGGTTCTTAATAAATAGTTCATGATTAACTGAGGAACTGACCGCTAATACACCTCACTACACCACTTCTCACTGAACTGTTCTGTGGAAACAAGTGAGAATAATCAACTTACCCTCTATCCCTTTCGGAAAAGTTGGAACAGTATTTGCCCAGAGAAATAAGGAAGAAGAACTGGAGGAGAGTAATTACATGTGTAGAAAAGAGTAGAAGGGACACCATCAGCTCTGTAAAAAGGGAATCTGGTACCCAGCTGAAGTCAATTCTATCCCCTCGGTAGTCACTGGGGAAAGACTCTTAGGCCTATGAAAAAAATGAATCCCGCAGTGTGAAACAAGGATTAGATGCCTTTAAGATGTAGTCCTCAGGGTAGCCACCATGAAGAAGTGGGGGAAAAAAGTGAGAAGAGATAATAAGGTTAGAGGAAATAAAGACTGCAATTACCAAAGATCTCACCAGGAAGAAAACCAGTTAAAAGGACATACGATCTTTCTATAAGCGAAACATATTAATCTCAGACAAAATGCTTGAAGAAAAATTAAGCATCATAGTTCTCTCAGAAGGACATGACAAATAAAAAAATAAACATCACTCTGTAAATAGAAATAATAAAAATAAAAATGTCAAGTGAAAGAACCCATAGATCTGTTGGAAAGACGATGGGGTGAAGGTGTTTTTAAGTCCATATGTTGCAAATTCAAAGATATATAAAGATGAAATTTAACAACTTCAATGAGGAAAATAAATTCTACAAATGATCTGATTCAAATGTATAAGAATAACAGGGATAACAGTGGTACAATTGGGTCAAACAGCACATGTTCTTAGCAATTTTGTGTGTATAATTCCAAACTGGTTTCCAAAGTGGTTGTTGCCATTCACAGATCCAGCAGCAGTGTATTAATATGCCTGTTTTCTTACAGCCTCTCAACCATTTATCATTTCCCCCTTTTTTTGTAATGTTTGCCAATCTTTTGGGTGTGAGATAGGACCTCAGAATTACCTTACTTAGCTTTCTTTAATTATTTTAATTTTTTTAAAGTTTCTATTGATGGCTTTAGTCTCTTTTCTTAAGAACAGCCTTTTTCATATCCTTAGGATATAGTACTCTTAAGCATTTACAAAATGGATGAAGAAACTGAGTCTCAGAAGGGTTCATCTCACACCTGAACTATTGTGTTGGTCTGCCTGCCACAAATCTCTCCCAACACTATTCCACCCTCCACTCAGCTATGAGAACAATCTTCCTAAAATTTAGGTCTGACCATGTCAATGCCTCTCTCCCCTCCAGACACATATATACACACACAATATACTCAATAAAGCTTCCTGTTACCCCAGGCTCATAACCTACTCCACCCCCACCTTTCACTTCTTCTTAATCTTTATACTCTCCACGCACAAATACTCTTCAATTCACTGACACTGGCCTTCCTGCCGTTCCTCACATAAGATACTTCATCTCCTGACTCTGGGCATTTTCACCAGCTGCCCCCCATTCCTGGGATGTTCTTCTTCCTCATCTCCTCCTCCTGTGTTCCCTGGCTTCCCTCAACTGAAATACTGCCTCCTACAAGCAGCTGTTTCTAATCCCTGTTAACCCCAGTGTCCTCCCTTTGTTGATTATCTCCAATTTTTCCTATAAATAGTGTGTTTTTACATAATTGTATATTGTTCCCTTCATTACTGTATACTTTGAGATCTTGGACATCAGGGATAGCCCTTTGCTCTTCATTTCTTCAGTGCTTAGCACAATGCCTGGCATATGGAAGGCACTCAATTAATATTTATTAATTGACTGATATTTTAAACTTTTTAAGTGAAGATTCTGTCATATTCATTTAGCCTTTATTTAGTTTCTTTATTTTTCATGGAATTAAAGCTTCTTAGGCATTACTTTGAGTTCCCTCCTCTAAAATGTGCCTATGTTGTTGCTTTGTATACTTTGGCCATTACACTCTCTTTGCTATTGTGTTTCCCTTTTAGAGGTATCAATACCTTTTGGTGACATAGATAATAGAAGTTTTGCTAAATGACAGCAATTTTCCAGTGTAAAAGATTGTGTGGATCATTATTATCCCCTTCCCTCCCCATGAATCCTTTTTACTTATTTGCTGTAAAAGCTACTCTTTGGGTCCATACTCTCCAACCATCCTGATGTTAGTTGCTCCTCATAAGGTCTGATGCCACTTTCTCTGAGACAGGATGCTGTCCATGGAAACACAACTCTCAGAGGGAGGAGTCTCTGTATGTACCAAATCCTTACAGATCATACCCTTTCAAGGTCCCCATTTCCTGAAACAGTTTAACTTTCCCTTCCCATGGGAATTTTCTTCAATGGATCCTCTTTCAACCACTGAATGAAGATTTCTTCCTCTCTTTCAGTATTTCATTTTGCTACTTCACCCATTCTCCCTAGCTTCTCTTCTTCCTGAGAGAATAAAGGGGTTATTTTCACTTCTTTGTTTATCATTGACTTGATTAAAGTATATTACAATTTTTTTTTTCATTTTCTCTCTTCCTGCTCTCCCTTTTTGCACCCTCTCTTTATGTAGTCCAATCCCAGGAAAAAATATTTCAGTTGTTTTCCTCTGAATTGTTATTTTTAAACCCATGGATATCTTTTTTTTTAATTTCTAGTCCTTCCTCTTTATCTGAGAACTTTATTTCAATATTTGTTCTTTCCTTGGTTTCTATATTTGTTAGTCTTCCTTTTTTTTAAATATTATTGTATTTTCATTGATAAATTTTTGTTCTAATAGAGCTAAAAAACATAAATTTGCAAAGTATGTTTCCCAAAAAGAAGCAAAATAAAATAGAGTAATTACAATATTTTGTTGTATCTTTTTGCTAAAACAAAGATTCTCTTTAATCCTAAATGGGTGATATTGTCTATTGCATTTAATTAGAGTTTTGTTGCCATTTAATGTGAACCTTTAATAAAAGGGTTCTTTTTAATTTTGAGAAACAAATCTATTTTCTCTCTGCCCACTGTTCAACCCATTAAAATGAATAAAAATTGAACTTGAGTCAGGAAGTCCTGAGTTCAAATTCTACCTCAGACACAAACTGGTCATCTGACTCTGGGCACATCATTTAGCCCTTCTTAGACTCAGTTTCTTCATCTATTTTTTAAATGCTTAAGAGTGGCTTATTTTAAAGATATTAAAAAGAATGTTCTTAAAAAAAGAGACAAAGGCCATCAATAGACATAAAAAAAAAGTTCCAAAAATAATTAGAGAAAGCTAAACTAAGGTCATTCTGAAGGCTTCCACCAGGTTGGTTCCTATGTCAGAAAAGATAAAAGGGTATATATGAGAGAAATTACAAAAGTAAAATTGGCAGGTCTTGACAATGGATTGGTGTATATTCATAATACACATGGCAAAACTTTAAATATAAGCTATTCTTGTCAATCTACCAATATGTTTTATTTAAAGACATACACATACATGACAAATGGAATACAATCTTAGAAATAAGGCAATAACAGTGATGATGACCAGGAAAGTCTCTTTCAGAAGACTAAATCTGACATAAGTATCAAGGGAAATGTGGAATCAATAGATTAAAAAAATTACTAAGTACCTGCTCTGTGCCAAGCACTGTGCTGAGTGCTGGGATACCAGCACTCCCCCCCCCAAAAAAAAAAGCAAAAGTAAGAGAGTCCCTGCTCTCAAAGATCATATAATCTACTGGAGGAGACAACATGCCAACACATTTATAGAAAGAAAGCTCTAAACAGATAAATAGGAAATAATTAACAGAAGGAAGCCATTAGAACTAAAGGAGGTTGGGATAGGTTTCCTGTAGAAGGTGGAAATTTACTTGGAACTTAAAGAAAGTTAGGGAGGTCAGTAGTTGGATGGAAGGAGAGAGTCCATTTCAGCCATAGTGAAAAGCTGACAGAATGCCTGCAGCTAGGAGATTTTGTGTATTGTTTATGGAATACCCAAGAGACCAGCATCACTGGATCAAAGAATATATGTTAAAGAGTAAGATATAAGGAGACTAGAAAGGTAGGAGGGGGGTTAGGTTATGAAAGGCTTTGAATGCACAACTGAGTATTTTTGTATTTTCTCCTGGAGACAATAGAAACCACTGCAATTTACTGAGTAGGGAAGTGACATGATTGGATCTCTGTTTTAGAAAAATCTCTTTAGTGACCGAATGAAGGATGGATTGAAATGGAGAGAAATTGAAGAAGGCAAAACTTCTATTGGGCTATTGCAAGAATCCAGCTATGAGGTGATAAGGACCTGAATTAAGGTGGTGGAAGTGTCAAAGGATAGAAGGGAGCATATTCCAGAGATGTTGCAAAAGTGAAAATGAAAGGTATTTGCAATAGTTTGGATGGGGGATGGGGATTCGGAGTGGTGAGATATAACAAGGAATTAAGGGTGATTCCTAGGTTGTAAGCTCGAGGAACTAGGAGAAAGCTGTTGCCCTCTATAATAATTGGAAAGGTGGGAAGGAGGTGGGGTAGTATTTAGAGGAAAAGTTAACGAATTCTGTTTGGACACATTGAATTTAATATATCTGTTGGACTGCAGTTTGAGATGTTTGAAAAACTAGTTGGATGTGTGAGATTGGAGATCTTGTCAGTCTGTTGTGGAGAGATATGGAAGCCAGAAAAAAGGAAAAGGTGAAGAACAAAAGCAATCGAGGCATGGGGGCAGAGCCAATGTAAAGAAAAGGAATATAAAAAAAAGAAAAGAAAATGAATTGGGAGCTGTAGTGTTATATGGGAGGAATAGCAAGGATAAAGGAATAAAGCAGAAGAAGACTGGAAAGAAAGAATAGTGGTCAATGTGAAGAATTTAAAATCTTTAAATTTCAAACAAATTTGTACTTTATCTTGGGAGTAATAGGGAACCAGTGGAGCTTGTTGAGTTCTGAGTAGGAAAATCACATTGACAGCTTTCCATCTTCTTCTTCATGGTGTCTTTCTGTCTGTGTCATTGTCTGTCTTTGTTTTCTGTGTCTCAGTCTCTCTCTGTCTCTGTCTGTATCTTTGTGTCTGTATCTGTCTCTCTCTTTCTCTCTGTGTCTCTGTCCCTTTCTCTCTGTCTCTCTGTGTCTCTGTCTCTGTTGTTATCTCTCTGTCTCTCTGTCTCTTAGTCTCTCTCTCTGACTCTCTCTCTCTCTCTGTTTCCCTCTCTTTCTGTCTGTCTCTCTCCCTGACAATAGCATGATGAAAATGAAATTTGACTTAGAACCAGTAGAGATGTTGAGCTGAAATTCTGCCTCACTCAGACTTTACTAATTTTGTAATCCTGAGAATATCACTTAACCTATCTTAATCTCATTTTCTTTTTTTTTAAAATTAATTTGTTATTTTTAGTTTTCAACATTCACCTCCACAAGATTTTGAGTTCCAAATTTCTCCCCACCTTGTCCCTCCCCCCACACCAAGATGGTATGCATTCTGAGTACCCTTTCTCCTAATCTGTCTTCCCCACTCTGTCTTCCCCCCTTCTCTTATCCCCTTCCTCTTCAATTTTCCTGTAAGGCAGGATAGATTTCTATACCTCATTTCCTGTATATCTTTTTTACCAGTTGCATATGAAAGCAATTTTTTTAACTACTGTTTTTAAAATTTTGAGTTCCAAGTTTTCTCCCTTTTCCCACCTCACCCACCCTCATTGAGAAGGCAAGCAACTCAATACTAGTTATACATGTGTAGTTATGCAGAACACTTCCATGGTAGTTATGTTGTGAAAAACTAACTATATTTCCTTTCAGCCTATCCTGACCCCATTTATTCTATTCTCCCTTTTGACCCTGTCTCTCCTTAGAAATGTTTGTTTCTGATTACCCCCTTTCACAATCTGCCCTCCTATCTATCATCGTCCTGCTCTCTTGCCCCTTCCCCCCCCCATTTTCCTGTAGGGTAAGATAGATTTCCATACCCAACTGCATGTGTGTGTTATGTCCTCCTTAAGCCAAATCTGATGATAATAAGATTCACTCATTCCCTCTCACCTTCCCATGTTTCTCCTCCACTGTAAAAGCCTTTTCTTGTCTGCTTTATGTGAGATAATTTACCCCATTCTACCTCCCCCTTTCTCCTTCTCTTCTTATAATCCTCTCTCACCCCTTAATTTTATTCTTCAGGTATCACCCCTTCATCTTCAACTCACCCTGTGCCCTCTCTCTCTCTCTCTCTCTCTCTCTCTCTCTCTCTCTCTCTCTCTCTCTCTCTATCCAAACATATAATTTTTTCTCTCCAACTACTCTATTACTGATAAAGACTCATGAGTTACAAATATCTTTCCATGCAGAATGTAAACAGTTCAACCTTAATAAGTCTTTTATGATTTCTCTGTCCTGTTTACCTCTACATGTTTCTCTTGAGTCTTGTATCTGAAAGTCAAATTTTCTCTTCAGTTTTGGTCTTTTCATCAAGAATGCTTGAAAGTTCTCTATTTCACTGAATTTCCATTTTTTCCCCTGAAGGATTATGCTCAGTTTTTCTGGGTAGATTATTCTTGACTTTAATCTTATCTCTTTTGCCCTCCAGAAGATTATATTCCAAGCCCTGCTATCCCTTAATGTAGAAATTGCTAAATCTTGTGTTATCCTGATTTTGTTTCCACAATACTTGAATTGTTTCTTTCTGGCTGCTTTCAATATTTTCTCCTTGACCTTGGAATTCTGGAATTTGGCTACAATATTCCTAGGAGTTTTCCTTTGGGGATCTCTTTCAGGGTGGATTCTTTCAATTTCAATTTAGCCCTCTGGTTCTATAATATCAGGGCAGTTTTTCTTAATAATTTCTTGAAAGATGATGTCTAGGATCTTTTTTTGATCATGGATTTCAGATAGTCCAACAATTTTTAAATTCTCTCTCCTGGATCTATTTTCCAGGTCAGTTGTTTTTCACATTGTCTTCTATTTTTTAATTCTTTTGGTTTTCTTTTACAGTGTCTTGATTTTTCATAAAGGTACTACCTTCCAATTGCTCCTTCTTAAATTTTAAGGAAGTTTTCTTATGGACTTCCTTTTCCATTTGGACACTTTTGCTTTTTACGGCATTGTTCTCCTCATTGGCTTTTTGGACCTCTTTTGCCATTTGGGTTAGGCTATTTTAGAAGGTGTTATTTTCTTCAGTATCTTTCGGGGTCTCCTTTAGCAAGCTGTTGACTTGCATCACTCTCAGTTTTTCCTCTACTTCTCTTCCTTGCTTCTCAAAAATCCTTTTTGAGCTCTTCCATGTCCTGGGACCAATTCATATTTTTCTTGGAAGCTTTGGATGTAGGGGCTTTGACTGTGTTTTCTTCTTCTGGTGGTATGTTTTGATCTTCTTTGTCACCAAAGTAAGATTCTATGGTCTGACTCTTTTTGTGCTGCTTGCTCATGATCCCAATCAATTATTTGAGTTATAAACTCTTTATTAAGGTAGGGGCCTATTTCAAGTGTGGAGAATGTACTATCTCAAGTTTCAGGGGTTTTGTGCACCTGTATTTAGAGATACTTCTAGTGACCTGTAAATTTTCAGTTCTTCCAAGGTGGTATGATTAGGGGCGATATGTTTACTCCTTTCCTGGCCTGTGCTCTGGTGTATGAGTGAGCACAAGCACTCTTTTCTGTCTTGGAACTGGGAGAAGGATTCTCTCTTCACAACCACTACAAGCTCCAAAGCGCCAGCACTCCTCCCTGCCCCAGGACCACCTGTCAGAACTGTGACCCAGATCCAAGCACAGGCAAAGCAAGAGAATCCTGCACCAGCAGAGAGATCCCAGCAATCCCCCTCTGATCAGCCACTTGATTCCTGATTCCCCCTCAGTCTGTGGGCTGGAAGCTCCCAAGGTAGCCGCCACTCCAGGGCCATGCTCAGGGACTAGGGCTGGGACCCTGTCCTTCTCTCTCACCACAGACACAGACTTTTCCTACTGACCATCTAAGTTGTCTTTGGTGTTCATGGGTTGAGAAGTCCAGAAACTGCCACAGCTGGTAAATCTCATTTTCCTCATTTGTGAAATGGGCACCAAGCATGAATCATTCAACAAATTTTTATTAAGCATTTGTTATGTGCCATGAGAGATAGAAATGCGAAAAATAAGATAGTGCCTACACTGAAGGAAATAACATTATCTCCTAGGTAGAAAGGACACACATAGAAATGGTGACCAGAAAAAGGTGATTTGGTCTTAATGATTTTCTATTTGGATCCTATAGTGGTAAATTATTATGCTCTTCTAATACTGATGTTATCATTATGCTCATTTTTATTCCATGAATTTGATTCAAAAAGTGGGGTATGTAGGAAGGCAAGTGATGAGTTCCACCGTAATGTCATGAGAGAAAGAAAAGCTAATGAAGTTGGCTAGGCTATCATGTCTTATCACTGGTTGGATTAGGATGAAATACTGTTTGGGATCTTGGGCTCAGAACAAATAGATATCTAAAGTGAGGATTGACTCATTCAACCTCTGTTCTGACAAATTGAAGATCTAGATGAGTCCCCAAACTAATGACTTAACTCCTTTGATAGTTTCTGGGAGTCAAAGTTAAAAGGATCTCTCGTCATATGATAACATGCCTGTGATTGGTAGGTTATGGTATCCTGGCAGATGTATGCTAGTATAATAATACTAATAAAAATTTCCTGAAAAAGTTGTTTTGAGCAAAATACTTAGCAAATATTAAAACACAATGGTATATGTGAGATTGTATTCTTAAAACACACCGTACTTTTAATCAGTCCTGCTTGTTGCTTATCAAAAATGTTGACCTTTGACACTGCCATATCCTTCTGCTTATAGCTCCAATCAGTGGCCAAGTGCTGTCAATTCTGCTGCCACCATAACTATCATATTCATATCATTTTCACAAATCTCACTGCAACCTCCTTTTTTTCATGCCTTCATTTCTTTTTCACCTAAATTTCGCTAATAGCTTCCTATCTTTAGAGGTAGCTGGTTACTGAGTAAATAATGCATTGGGAATGAGGTCAGGAAGACCTCAACTCAAATCCAGCCACAGATACTTACTAGATGTGTGACCTGTGCAAGTCACTTAAATTCTGTTTTCATCAATTTCCTGAGCATAAAAAATAGAGCCTACTTCAGAGTTATGATGTTCAAATGAGATGTTATTTATATTTATTTTTAAAAAGCATTTAGCACACAGTAGGCATCTGAGTGGTACAATGGATAGAGTGCTGGGCCTGTAGTACAGAAAACTCAGCCTCCTGAGTTTAAATCTGCCCTTAGACATTTCCTAGCTATGTGGTCCTAGACAAGTCACTTAACCCTATTTGCCACAGTTTCCCCATTTATAAAGTTACCTGGAAAAAGAAATAATAAACCATTGAAATATCTTTTCTAAGAACCCCAAATGGGTTCATGAAGAGTCATATGTAACTGAAACAGCTGGTAGAATGCTGGCATATAGTAGGTGCTGTATAAATGCTTTACCCCCCAACCCCACCTCCACTGATGATTTCATTTCCAGTCAGTTATTTTTGGGCATACCTTTCCTCCCCATTAAATTATAGCATGCTTTAAGACAAAATTGGTGTCATATATGTCTTTGTATTTTCCATGATGAACACAGGACATTACATGTAATTCATTCATTTATTTGTTCATTTGCTTGTTTGTTTATTTATTTGTAGAGTTAATTAATGAATAATTTTATTTATAAGGACCTGAGAGTTTCGAGATAATTATTGAAAGTGATTTCCATTATTTTGTACCACTGGGGAAATTTACTCTATCTTTTTTTAGTAGTAGAATGAGACAACTAAAGTGTGACTACTTTATGTTTACTGCTCAGGTGCTATTATTACAGATATACACATGTGCTCCTAGGTCTACCATCAAGGTCCAAGCAGAACAAATCTTTGGACAGTGGGGAAAATTATCAATTGGTTAGATGTGACAGGATGAAAAAACAGTTCTATAATTCATTACCTCAGTGACCAGAGTTCCATATAGTAATGGAATCATATGTCTAGTCCCTATCCATTTATAATCATAACCACATATAGAACTTTTAATATAACTAAACACATAGATCTTTTTTTTCAGAAAAAATTACTGTCCATCACATTTCTTGGTTTCACTTGTAAAACTTTTTAAGTTAAATTATAAAGATCTTATTCTTATTAAATATCATCTTAGTTTATTTGGCCCAATGTTCTATTCTGACAAGAACTATTTTGATACATATTCCAACATCCCATAAGTTTGCAATTTCTCCCAGCATTTTGTTATTCTCAAATTTGATAGGCATGTCACTGAATCATGCATTCAATGCATTTCATACTTCTGTTATTTTATTTAAAAAATATTGTTTTTAAAATAATATTTTCCCAGTTACATGTAAAGATAATGTAAACATACATTTTAAAAAATAAGTTCCAGGGGTAGCTAGGTGGCACAATGAGTAGAGCTCTGGCCTTGGAGTCAGGAGGACCTGAGTTCAAATCCAGCCTCAGACAATTAACCCTTACTACCTGTGTGACCTTGGGCAAGTCACTTAACCCCAATCGTCTCACCAAAAAGCAAAAACCAAAAAAATGAGTTTCTTCTTCCATCACCTCCCCCTTCCCTGAGACAATAAGCAGTTTGATATAGGTTATACATGTTCAGTCATGCAAAACATTTTATCATATTAGTCAGGTTATGAAAGAAAGAAAAGTCCTGAAGGAAAAAAAAAACATAAAAAAATACCGAAAGTGAAAAATAGTGTGCTTCAATCTAATTCGGATTCCATCAGTTATTTCTCGGGTGGTGGATAGTATTTTTCATTATGAGTCCTTTGGAATTTTCTTGAATCATTGTATTGCTGAGAATAGCTAAACCATTAAGTTCATCATTATACTTTATTGCTGTTACTGTGTATAATGTTCTTTTAGTTCTACTCATTACACTTTGCATCAGATAATGTAAGTCTTTCCAGATGTTTTTTTTTTTCTGAAATCCACCTGCTCATCATTTCTTATGGCATATTCCACTAAAATCATATACCAAATCTTATTCAACCATTCTTTAATTGATGAGCATTCCCCCAATTTCCAATTCTTTGTCACAACAAAAAAGCTATTCTAAATATCTGTGTGTAAAGAGGGCATTTCTCCTTTTAAAAATCTCTTTGGAAATATAGACCCAGTAAGAGTATTGCTGTATCAAAGGGTATGCACAGTTTGATTGCCTTTTGGACACAATTCCAAATTGCTCTCCAGAATGGTTAGATAAGTTCACAATTCCATTAACAATGCATTAGTGTCTCAGTTTTCCTTTCCAAATCCTTTCCACCATTTATCATTTTCCTTCTCTGTTATATTACCCAATCTAATAGGTGTGAGGTGATACCTCAGAATTGTTTGATTTTCATTTCTCTAGTCGATAGTGATTCAGAGCATTTTTTTCTTATGACTATAGACTGCTTTGATATCTTTGTCTGAAAGCTGACTGTTTATATCCTTTGACCATTTATCAGTTGGGGAATTACTTGTACTCTTATGAATTTCAATCAATTATCTATATATTTGAGAAATGAAGCCTTTAAAAGAGACTCTTGTTGTAAAAATTGTTTCCCAGCTTTCTGCTTTCTTTCTAATCTTGGTTGCATTAGTTTTTTTTTTTTGTATGAAACCTTTTTAATTTAATATAATCAATATACTCAATTTTAAACTTTATATCTCCTAATACTCTCTCACTTGTTAGGTCATAAATCAATCCCTTCTCCATAGATCTGACAGGCAAACTATTCATCACTATCTTAATTTGCTTATGGTATCATTCTTTAGGTATAAACCATTTACCCATTTCGATCTTGGTACGTGGTATAATAAGTTGGTCTATACCTAGTTTCTGTCTTACTGTTTTCTAGTTTTCCAAGTAGTTTTTTTTTCAAATAGTGTCCAAAAATCCAGAGTCTTTAGTTTCATCAAATACTAGATTACTATGGTCATTTACTACTGAGTTTTGTGTGCCCAATCTATTCCACTAATATGCCATTTTATTTTAGTCAGTACCAGATAGTTTTGATGATTATCACTTTATTATACATTTAGAGATCTGCTATGGCTAGCCACCTTACTTCACAGTCCATCAATGTTCTTGAGTTTTTGTGATTGATAAATTTTGTGATTATTTTTTCTATCTCTATAAAATAATTTTGGTAGTTTGATTGAAGTGGTGTTAAATAAGTAAATTAATTTAGGTAGAATTGTCATCTTTTTTATATTGGCTCATGAACAATTAATATTTTTCTAGTGGTTTAGATCTGAATACATTTGTGTGAAAAGTGCTCTGTAATTGTAATCATATAGTTCCTGGGTTTATATTGGCAGGTAGACTCACAACTATTTTACACTGTCTACAATTATTTTAAAAGAAATTTCTTTTTCTGTCTCTTGCTGCTGAACTTTGTTGATAATATATAAAAATACTGAAATATTCCATCTTTCAGCTAAATCCAATGAGAGTAAAGTTTAAGTAATGCTCATTCTCTTCCTTTCACTTTCTCATATGAGATAATTTACCCCACTCTACCTCTCTCTTCCCTCTTCTCCCAGTAATTTTCTTTCTTACCCCTTATTTTTCCATGTATCCCATCAAAGTGATTTTGCAAAGTGATTTGATAAGTTCCATGTAAACTGTCACATTTTCCTCATCCATCAATTAATAAACCCTGTCAAAGAAATGAAATAATTTGAGGCAGACACATTCTTCTCTGGATAAGGCCACATATGTTCTTTTGTAATCATTCTTTCATTACTTAGATGTTCATTAACCCCAACAGTGTTCCATACTCTGCTTGTACTAGCTTGAAAAAGCCAATTGTTAAATCTTTGTTGTGAGCTTTTCAATCTCAGAAGTCAGCAAATTGACTTGGTTTATTGGTTTCTTTATTGCCTAAAATTAAGAAAATAATGAACAAATTATCAATAATTAAGATTAGGGGCAACTGGATGGCACAGTAGATAGAGCTCCAGCCTTGCAGTCAGGAGGACCTGAGTTCAAATCTGGCCTCAGACACATGACACTTACTAGCTGTGTGACCCTGGGCAAGTCACTTAACCCCTACTGCCTCACCAAAAAGCAAAATGATAATAATGATAATAATAAAGATTAAACTTAAAAAATGTGTCTTTCATTTTTGAAGAGCCAGTTGGTAAACATTTACTAGTATATATCTGATTAAATTATCCTTAATTATATCACTTTTGGCTGTCAAATATCTAAGTAGTGTTTAAGTTCCTAATTGTTAGGTGATAGAAATGACTACATGAGTAAAGCTTACAAATATAAAGCTATTAGTATTCACTGAAGGATATCCAGGGTCAGATGTAAATCAGCAGTAAAGTGATCTATTATTGCTAGGCATAAAGTGTTACCCCCATTCATCATACCCTTCCTGGATTCTGGTATATGCTAGAGATCCCAATGAAAGCAAATATGAATATCAGCATGTAAGACACTGTCCCAAGTTATGCTATGTAGCTTTGTTGCCTCTTTATTGCCCATATCTAGCTTCTAGGAGGGCAACATCAACCAGTCCCTCTTTCCCTCCCTCCCTTCCTTCCTTTCTTTCTTCCTTCTTTCTCTTCCTTCCTTCCTTCCTTCCTTCCTTCATTCCTTTCTTTCTTTCTCTCTCTCTCTCTCTTTCTTTCTTTCTTTCTCTCTTCCTTTCTTTCTCTTTCTTTAATTCTTTCTAAAGTAATGATTTTTTTTTTCAAGAAGCACCTATCCAAAATTGTATGGCCTTATTTTGACTCTGTAATAGGCATAGATCTGATCCTATCAAAATGCAGTTCCTTCCTGTTTTGCATATGCAATAAGCACAGCTAGAAAAATAAGAAGAGATGGGTTCTTTGTCATTTTGGGTAGATCAAAAAAATCTACAAGTTTGGTTATTATTAGTATAAATTATACGATGTAAATACATATACCCACGTATATCTCTATCAATCTATAAACATTTCTTAAACAACTATTCTATGACATGCATTGTGCTAAGTGCTGTGAAAACAGAGGCAAAAGAAAGTTCTTGCCCTCAAGGAGTTTACAATCTAATGAGGGAGACAACATAAAAACAATTACATACAAAACAAGCTATATGTAACATGAATAGGGAATAATAGAGGGAAGGCATTGGAATTAGGAGATATTGGGGGTAACTTCTTGTAGAAGGTGGATTTTTAGTTGGGAATTGCAGGGAGCTTTGTAGTTGGATGGGAGGAGGGAGAACATTCCAGTCATGTGGGACAGCCAGAAAAAATGCCTCGAGCCAGCAGACGGAGTTTCTTCTTCATAGAATTGTCAAGAGGCAAGCATCATTGGATGTAAGAGAATGTATTAAAGAATATAGTATAAGAAGACTGGAAAGGTAAGATGGGGCTAGGTAATGAAGAGTTTTCAATGCTAAGCAAAACATTTTGTATTTAATCCTGGAGGGAATAGGGAACAACTTACAATTTATTGAGCAGGATCTGGGTGACATGATTGGACCTGCACTTTATCAAAATCACTTTAGGAGCTGACTGGAGGGTGGAGAGAAATGGGAGGTCTTTGAGGTAGGCACCCATGAGCAGATTATTGCAATAGTCAAGGTGTGAGATGCTGAGGCAAGGGCCTACACTAGAATGGTGGCAGTATATGAGAAGAGAAGGACATATTCAAGAAATGTTGCAAAGTTAAATTGATAAGCCATAGTAACAGCTTGGATGGGAGTATTAATGAGAGAATGGAGATGATTCCTAGCTTGTGAGTCTGAGGGACTGGGAGGATAGTGCTGTCTTCTACAGCATTAAGAAAGGTAGGAGGGGGCAGGGTTTAGAGGGAAAATAATGTGTTCTATTTTGGATATAGTGAGTTTTAGATGTCTATTGGATATCCAGTTCAAGATAGCTATATCTGTATCTATAGATATCCATGGATAGATTATAGATGTAGATCTAGATATACACATATATTTATATTGATATATAAGCATGTAATATGAACACACAGATACATTTCTATATATTTGTATGCATATGTATACTGTATATGTATGTATCTATGTGTGTATGTCTATAGAAGCAATGTACATAACACCATTCATCATAATAAAAAGTTATTTGTACACTGACCACTTCATTTTTGAACATGAGTGCCAGTAAATTTGCATTTAGCTTAAACATATGATTTATTTCTCCTATGATGAATTTTAAATATATTGCTCAGAAGAAGTTACAAAATAGGAACTGGAAGAATGCGGCACATGCATGCTTTATCACAGAAGGAGTTGTGGCTAAGAACTAAGGGGGACCATGCCCGAGGAAACACAACCGCAAGCATAGTATCAAAGATCTCAAAGAGCAGTTATGTATCTATCACACAGACAGTAAATACAGCAAGAATTTGTACCTGTTCACTGACCCATAATACAATTGCAGTTCTGTAAACATACATTCCAGAATCTTTTTGATTCATGCAATTCAAACTCAGAGGCCTGTTATTTGTCCAATCCATCATGTTTCTTTTTTAATTTGAGAAAGTATGTGTGTATATATATATATATTTTTTTTTGTTGAGAAAATATATGCCCCTCTCCAGTGCTGAGTTGCCTTTTTCAGTCTCCATAATCTTTCAATGATACTAAAAGGAATACCTTGACTTATTACTATAACTTATCAACAACAGCTAGATAACTCCTCTCCTGTATCCTTAATTCATTTTCAGCATCAACTTTCTTCTATACGAAACAAATTACATTAGCTTTAATTTTGAAAATAATAACTAAATAAGAGTTAAGTAGCTCTTAACTAAGTAGTACTTAAATGTCTTCACTCCATTGTCTATTACCATCATCATATCTCTCCTCAGAAGGGACTCTATTCCTTCTTTCATGTTATTTTTTCCCAAATATGGCTTAAACACTATTTTGCTGTGGTTGTTGTTGCTGGTGTCCTTTTCTCACCTACCTAGCTCATTCTGTAACTTTTGCATTTATACTTCCTTGTCTTAAATGCATCAGACTATTACTGTCTCAGGCTAAGAGCTTTAATTACTATTTTCTTTCCTTTTTTTGGGGGGGGTGCTCTGTAGCTCTACAAGTATTATACTTTCATCTTCATAGCTAGGATTTATATTATTTAGTTTAGTGTTTTATTTAATAAAGGCTCATATACAAGCAGGTATACAGATATTTGAACTTGTTCAAGTAGCATTTGACCCATCCTTATTGTTCTCCATTGATATCATCATTATCAAAAACAGATTTTAATGTTTGATAATACAAGAAAAATTTTCTCCAACATACTTCCATTCAGCAAATATTTATTGAATTCTAAAGATGTTGAAAATTATGTGAGTTAGTTCATATGCAATTTTTCTTCCAAAGAGGTAAACATAATTGAGGAGAAATATGATCTACTTGGAAATCAGGTAACCTATGTTTTCTGATATTATAATAAAAACTATTTTGATAACAGTATCTATTTGCCTTGTAATATTACATAGCAGCTTAAGGCATATCTCAATTGCATTGCTTCTTCTTGATTGGTACTCAACATTATGATCTTGCATGCTGAAACATTCTTTCTAGATGGTCATGATGCTGTCAAGCTTTCTCTAATACTATTATAAAAATAAGGTCAAAATATACACATATAAGCTATATCTGTATGCCGAATATTTCTCTATGAGATGAATGTAGATTTCCTTGGTAAGTTTGTTGATGGGGTTTCATGAATAAAATTATGGGAAAATTGAGGTTCTTAGAGCATGTGGAGTGGATGATTTGCGATTAATTTGTGGGAGTATGTGGAAATGAGTCATGGAGGATGGAAAAGCATTTACTGGTTGGGATCTAAATTACTGAAGAAAATAATCACAGTGACAAAATCATAAATCTCTTGATGTAATGATACAAAATTTATTCATTAAATAAGAGATAAGAAAAGACAGAAGCTATTACTTTGACATCAAAGTTATTCTGAAAATAAATTATTCATTTTGACTATTTAGTCATTGTTCTTTATTTAATATTGTATACAACCTGAAATACATTGGTTTAGATCTTTCAATGGAAAGCATCCTCAGTGATGACACATGATGAAGAATTTGTTTCTAGTATCTGACAGACTAAAATATACCTATTTTTAAGTCAAAGAACTAAGGAAAAGATGGTGAAAATTAATTAATATCCACAAACATTTGAACTGTTGATTAAGCCATATTTCAACCTTACATTTTCATGCTGATTTGGTAGTGCTTTGTTATATTTATATTGCAAAAATGATTAAACAATATCATCAATACACAATGAGCAGAATAAGAAAGATTCTATTAATCAAACATTACTGATAAATGTAAATCTTGCAGTACAAGTTAATGTAAAATATGACATTTCAATATTTTATTTTCCTTTAAACAACTACTTCTTGTTTATTATTGTACTACTGTCTAATGATACCTACTTTTCTTAGCAGTTCCATTGAAGATCAATAATAAATAAATACAGAGCTTGCACTGATGAAATGTCATAGGTATATAGATATATAGCAGGACAACTCTAAATTTATTTCTACTCATAAACATTTACCTGCAATAATGCCATATTTTATATAAGTATGTAAGACATAATTTCTTCCATAGAATTCTGCATTATTCACTAAAGATTTGTAAATAATTTTACTATTTTTTTCTCTCTCTCCATATTTTGAATAGTATTGGAATCTAGTTTTGTTTAGAAGCTTTATTGACCTACATGTGATTTCATAGTTTGGCAACTATACTTTTTTTTTTCTTCCTGGGTTCTTTTCTACAACTTGGTTCATTTCTCATGGAGGTCTGCTTGATTTTTTTTTTTCTTTTTTATATGATGTCTGTTACATCTAAGAGTCTATCATCTATAGGGCATAAAAGGCTAAGCACATACACACACACACAGAGAAATAAGTAGGTATGTGTTGACAAAATCTGAGAGAAGGGAAATTGAAATATAAAGTGATCTTTCAAAAGTAGAGTATATAGATATGGCAGAAAGTTGCTGACCTGATTAGGAGGGTTACAATTTAAAGTTTAAGGTAGAGGGAGAGGATATAAAGATAACATTTTAAACAAATAAAAATAAATATAACTGGTTTGGTATATGTCCCAATTATCAATGGTGGAGACATGTAGGAAATGCAATGGACCTACTTCTTGAAGAGAAAGACTGGTGTTTGCAAACCACAAGTGGTTGGAAGAAGCCTCTTTCCATTATATCCAGAACCACCTGCAGCCTGTATCTGACTGGGATAGTCTGTTTTTCTCTATCACTGTGATTGATTGTCTCTATCTGTTAGTTTCCCTCTCTCTCCCTCCATCCTTCCCATACACACATCCCCCAGGCCATTTGTCCTGAAGGAAAGGATTTGAGGTTTTAATCTCTTTCATTTTTCCTTTTTGTATTCTATTTGTGGGGAGTACAGTCTTCCACCTGGGAACTTAAGCCAAGGGGCATGTTAGTGCCCAGGAATCTAGGCAGTATGTTGCTGCCAGCCTATCAGGGAAGACAAGCTATCAGGGATGGAGTGACTACCTATTTGAATTAATGCTATGTAAGAAGCAAGTTATACTTTGCACCTAATCCCTCTCTCCTGCCCAGAGACCTACCTGCTATAGGAGGAATTATATCACCATGTTAGGTGGAAATATTTTTATATTTGTTCTTAAAATATTATTGAAGCAAATATTCATTTTATCCAAACCAATGTATTTCAAGTTGTACACAATATTAAATAAAGAACAATGGCTAAATAGTCAAAATGAATAATTTATTTTCAGAATAACTGGTAATGTCAAGGTAGAAGCTTCTGTCCTTTCTTATCTCTTATTTAATGAATTAATTTCTAAAAGCCAATCTCTTAAGTAATTAAATGGAAGTAGAGTTCTTAGACCCTAAAACTAAGGAAACTCCATTGGTGGATCTAGTCAATGGTAGTGTTGAGAGACACTTCAACCCCCAAGTATAATGTCAAAGCCTGGGTGAGAAGTACATCTGGCCTAGAAGTAGAGGCAAGAACAAACTCATGTGACATAGATATGGGAGAAAAAAATAACCTAGAGGAGTTTGATGTTTTCCAGTTGAAAATAACAGGTCATGATAATAATGGCCTTAAATGTTGAAATAACAATGCATTGTGCAATCTTGAGTCACTGTAATATTGAAAGGAAACAGATTCAATAGAAGGGTAAAGTCAGTAGAGCTTTATGTTAATAAGCCATAGCCTAACAGAAGGAACATTGGGCTTCCAGTAAGAAATCCTGGATTCTGATCATGTGCAAGGGTCAATGACCTTTGGTAAATTGTTCAAACTGTGCAGGCCCAAGTTTCCTCTTCTACAATGGAAGAGGATTAGAAATGGCGATCTCTAATGAATCTTTTAAATTCTAATATTCTATAATTATATGAGTTGGTAAAAGTAATATTATACCAACCATAGAATAATAATCAATATAGTCTACATTTCTGTAGCACTTTAAGGTATTCAAAGCCCTTCATAAAAAATCATTTCACTTGATTCTCACAACCACCCTTTGAGGCAAGTACTCCTAATATCTCCAGCTTACAAATTAATAAACAGAGACTAAAAGAAGTGGAATGACTTTCCTAAGGCCATGTAGCTACTATTTAAGTTTAGATTCAAATTCAGGTCTTCCTGAACCCAAATGGAACAATTTATCAATATTCCACATTACTTTCTTTGTGCCTCTGTTTCCTAACCTCTAAAATGAAGGTCTTGAATTGAATAGTCTTTGAGTTCTCATACAACTCTATTATTCCTGCAGCAAAAGTTGGCATTTCTACTCATTCTCACTTACCTTAGACATTCCCTCTGTCATGGGCCTAAAACTCTTATCACTCCTATCCCACCCCCATTCTTAATAACCTAAAACCCCTAACTAGCAACAACTCATTGCTTGTTTGACACTATTTATGATAGCATAAAAGGAGAGAGAAATGGCAGGTTTTTTGGAGGTATGTTACGACACATTGCTTGGTTGTGTTAATAACATGAATAATATTTTTCTAATTAAGTAGGTTACTAAGCAAGTATAAAATCATCACAGTGCAATTGGGAGTACTACTGAGACCTTGTCTGTGGGAGAAAGAAAAGAAGGAAAATGACCCCTAATTAATACAAGGAAGAAATGAAGACAGGTAAGAAGAGAAAGGAGAAGAAAGAGAGAGGAGAGGAGATGAGGGAGGGAGAAGAAGAAGACAAGAGAAGAAAGGATGGAAAGGGATAAGAGAGACCTTTCAGACAGGTTAAAACCATTTATATGGCTTTTAGTAATATCTAAAATATATGCATACATGTACACACACCACACACACACACACACACACACACACACATATATATACATACATACATATACATATACACATATGTGTGTATAGACACTTGTATTTTATATGTGTATTGTACCGGCTATAGAAATGAAGCATGGGATAAGAAATGAAATGTTTATTCCTAATTGGTAAATACATATTTTAAAATTGGTGGACATTAAAAAAAAAAACCTCTAACCAAAAGTCATGTCTCACATTATTATAATGCCTGGTGTAGTAAATACATATAAAATTTGACCTGGAATATAACGACTTTACAAAAAAATATTGTGGAAGGAAATAAGTATTTATATAGCACTTTACTATTGGTCAGGTACTGTCTTAAGCACTTTATAAACATTATCTAATTTAATCCTCAAAACAACCTTGTGAGGTAAGTAATGTGATTCCATTTGAGAAAATTGAGGCAAAAAAAAAGTTTAAGTGACTTGCCCAGGCTTAATAACTAGTAAGTATCTGAATCCAAATTTGAACTCAGTTCTTTACTTCCAGTCCAATACCCTATCCACTATACTATCAAGCTGTCTCCCTTTCAACAATCTTTTAATGCAACATATTAAAATTTATTCACTTGGAAAATCCTGCAGCTGATTTTTTTTTAACTGGAATGTTAAATTTCCATTTTCTAAAACCTTGACGTGAAATCTTGTTTATTTGAAAATTAAGAGAAAATTCAATTAAAATATTTAAATACTTTTCATTATGTATATATATATATATAGATACATATATATATACATATATACATATATATGTATCTATATATATACACATATATAGGTTATAACTACAATCTTTTGCTTATGTGCTAGCTTAGTAATCTGCATTAGGAAAGCATTATTCATAATACCATGCAATGTTATTTTTGTAATTAAAGAATGATTAACATTTAGTTATATACATACATACAAACACATATACATACACACACACACATATAAGCATAGTAAAATAAAATTATACTCCAATCTCTCAAGTCAAAATTTTATTTGTAAAAATCTGCATTTTAAAAAACACTTGATTCATAAAATATGCAGTTGTATATGATGAAAATAGATTGAAACACTCACAAAAAGCAGAAAGGAACTTTCTTACAGTGTTGAAAAAACTTCTAAATTCTCAGTTCATGGCAAATTAGATTTTAGAATTTTGTGAATTAAATTTTCTCTATTTATATCTCAATGTGTCTCTACAGTTATATCTCTGTTTCTGTCTATATGACTATGCATATGTTGTATGAATATAAATATTATTTTAAACAAATGTATTTTTTGGTGTTTAACATTTGCTTTATTAGAGTATATATTGGGTGCTGACAGAATTTTTCATATGATTACTTTATTTGAAATTGGAGGCAGCTATGTGGCATAAGTGATAGAATTTTTAACTTAGAGTCAGGAAGACTTAAGATAAAATTGTCCCTCAGATACTTACTATCTGAATGAGCCCATGGGGTGGGAGAACAATTCATCTTCAACCTCAGTTTTATAAAATGGCAATAAAAATATCACCTACCTCTCAGGAATCTGTGAGGATTTAATGAAAAGACATATGTGAAAGTCTATGTAACCTTAAAACAGCATGTAAATTATTTTTAGTAAATAGATTCCTTAATTTTATAATGGGTAATAAAATAATGGACAAATAATGACACTTACTGAGAGAGAAAAAAAATGCAAAGAAAACCAAAAATCCATGTGCATCCTAGTTGAGCTTCAGAAGCTCTTTTTTTTTTTTTTTAAACTACTGGACCCTTGTAATTCCTCTTGGCTTCCACTGCTTCTTTTTACCCTGTTGATAAGGAATTACTATCTAGCCATCTACTGGATATCTTATTTTGCAAAAAAAGTATTACATTGGATATATTATTCATGTGACTTACTGACAATTTAATATTTCAGATGTTACAGAAAATAATAAAAAACTATCATTTTGTATTTAACTTTGATAAACAATGAATTTCTAGTTTTTGCTAATGCAGACATTATGAGAAACCACCATATCTTGGAATTTCAGTCTTTACAGAACCTAGGAACAGATTATTAAACAATTAGTTTATGATAATTTAGAAAAGAAAGCTGAGTTCGGGATGTGAATGAGAAACTAGGTCATAAAAAAAATTGTTAGGCTACACCTTGAAAAAGAGAATGGGAAGAATAATGCATTGTAGTTATCTTCCAATGAAGAAAGACTATTATGTAAAAGGGGGATTAGATTTAGCTTGTTTTGATATTCCCAACATACACAACTGGCCATATTATTCTCCCATTCAAGAAGTTTCGTAGTCTTCTATCATCTCTAGCCTTAAATACAAACTCTTAAGTTAAACTTCTAAAGCTCTGAGTGATCTGACTCTAACCCATCACTCTATGCTAGGAGTGCCTGCATCCCCGGCAGTGTTCTGGTGCCAGCAGAATGTGAAGAGAGAAAGAATCACGGGCCAGGTGAGAGCAGTGAAGAACAAACTCCGTTTATTGATCTGAGGGCTCAGGCTTATATAGTACTGGATCAAGCAATAGTAACATTATTTTCTATAAAAAGCACAAACCTAATTAAATGATTTCCTTACTTCCTCATACCTAGTCTGTTGCTTTCTTTCCTGCATCCTGTCCTGTACCCTGTTTCCTCTCTTCCTGCATCCTGTTCTCAAGATGTAACGGGGGGTGGTGAGCCGACATCCTGAGCTTCACAGCTGTCAGGCTGTATCTACAAAAGTTATAAAATTAAGTATGCTATCTTAGCTCTAACTTCAATAAAACTTTATATATATATGGCAAATGTCCAATTTTCTTTGATTATTAAAAAGGATCTAAAATGAAATACCCTTAACCACTGATTTTGGTTAGTCTGCTCATCTGCCATATCGCATTTACCTTTTTTTTTTTAAACTACTGTTTGGAAATGTGATGGCTGACAAAAAATGTTAATACACAATTTTCTTTGAGACTCTTGAAAACCACAAAAATTTCTAATCTCATAATGACTAAAAATTCTAACATTTAATGTAAAGTCATCATAACTCTGCATGCCACAATGACACACACCTAAGGCCAACTTTTTCAGAATGTACTATAACTTGAATAAAATCAAATAGGGAGACATATGTAAAATGGGAAATACAATGTAGCTTCACATCACAGCTCCTGCTTGTCCATAAGGCATTATGTAGGGAGTAATAACTTCACTTACACACTGACTTTGTAAATGAGATCAGCTGCCAATGTCCTGAATATTTATGAATCTCACTTCAGTTTTTATATATGTTACATAAAATTGTACCCAGGAAACCAAAAAAGGCTTTCCAGAACTACTGGTAGATTCTATTTAACAACTAAAAATTACCAGAATTATGCTGTGTTTTAATGTTATGTGAAGAATAATTAATATTCACCTGACAAAAGGACTCTTGTACATGAGGAAACTCTTCTTGTACACATGGGACTTTTTAACAAGAACAGGACAGCAGCATGGTAACCACTTTTATAAGTATATTTTCTATACAAAATAATTCCAAGATATAATCATTAAGTTCTCATACAATAATCAACAAAATAGCAAATACGTGAAAATTGCAACACCGCAAAGACTGAGCACTGCCATTTCCTAGTGTAATCAACATTGCTACTAGTACAGTCTTGGAATAGGTGAGCAAAATCGTCAGCAGATTGAATCTTGGTGATACACTGGACTGATTTCAGCTATGACTTGCAATGCAATGGTTGGATAATACAGGTATCTTATGCAGAGATTTCAGTAGCAGATGGCACTTGGTTGTTCTCAATAGAAATGACAAAGATGCAGTTGACAATTTAAAGAAAGACAATGTTCTTATTTGCATGCTGGAATTCTAGTTGTGTCCCCTGTATTTGAACACTTTCAAATAATATTGTCTGTCTCTCTGTTCTGCCCACAAGCTCTGCCCCATATTAGCTAACTATCTTATAGGATACTACTTAGCTGATGCAGTTTACTTTCCCTTTAAGTAAGAGAAGCTGAAAAGCGGCCGGTCTCATTCTGAAGTTCACTTTCACTTTAAGAGACCCCAATAAGCGGCAGTCTCGTTTCTTTTTAATCCCCGCTTAACTGGTGAAAAATAAAAAAACTGTATAGGAAAATTATCTCTCTACCTTGTTAGCCGTCATTTCTTGATGACCGGAGATCCTTTTCTAGGGCTGTTGGCCAAACAGCCCAACTTGTCCAGGGCTACTCTGCCAGAGGAAGCCTTCCTTTCAGGTCCCTGTTGAGGTGCCAAATGCCGGGAGCTCCTGCACCACCACCCGGGCAGTGGTCTGACGCCGGCAGAGTGTGAAGAGAGAAAGAATCATGGCCCACGTAAGAGCAGTGAAGAATAAACTGTGTTTATTGATCAGGCTTATATGGTACTGGATCAAGCAATACTAACATTATTTTCTATAAAAAGCAGAAACCTAATTAAGTGATTTCCTTACTTCCTCATACCTAGTCTGTTGCTTTCTTTCCTGCATCCTGTCCTGTACCCTGTTTCCTCTCTTCCTGCATCCTGTTCTCAAGATGGAACAGGGGGGTGGTGAGCCAACATCCTGAGTTTCACAGCTGTCAGGCTTAGTACAAACTATAGGTAAGACCCGGGCTGGCCTAAGGTCTCCAACTCCCCAAAACTGGCCCTCTACAACTCTAGACTAGAGTGACTTCACATTACTTCCTTCACACATTTTGCTTTTCAGCCAAACGGATCCATGTGCTGATTCCCATAGCAAGAAAGCCATCTCTTACCTCTGGCCTTCTGCGCAGGTTCTCTTTGTTCTCTGGCTTGAGTATTCTCCTCCCTCACCTTTGCTCTTTAGATTCCCACATTTCTCTTAGGTATCAGCTCTTGTTCTAACTCCTGTAACAGGGCTGCCTTGTTGTCTAAAGTGGTTAGCTCCTCCACTCCCCACCCAACCTCCATCACCACCAAAAATTCTTTGCATGTATTTTGGATTTTCTTATCTGTATCCATATTATTTCCCCTAGTAGGATGCCAGCTCCTTGTGGTCAGGAATTGTTCCAATTTGTCCTTGAATCCTCAGTTTCTAATATTACCATGTACTCAGTAAGCACTTAATAAATGCATGTCCAATTGGATTGAGATAAATTGCATTGATCTAAAAGATAGAACTGATATTAAATTATAATAATTACAACATTATAACACTTTTGATTTTCAACTTGATTTCTGCCTGTATCTATCTTCTATGAAGGTTTGAAAACCAGAACAATTATTCTAGTCAGTTGAAAAGTAATGAAAGAACTCTTTAGATTAAATATAATCTACAGGAGGCCAGACATCTGCTTTCATTTTGGGTTATTAGTCAGAGTTGGATCCCTAATTAATATTGTGAGAGAAAGTTTTTTTTTTAATTTTTGTCCAGTGAGGTATTAGCTGCATTGCCTTTCAAAGATATTGTTTTTAAACTCACTCTGAGACTGCAGAAACTCATTTTCCATGAAATAGAAGCATGAAAATAAGCATGACCTTTGCAACTGATTAATGGAAATCATAGTCTTTTTATAAAAGCCTTTTTTTTTCTTCATTAGAATAGGCCAACTTTGCCTGCCCTTAGCATGTGATGGGCATGATTTCTCCAGAGTTTTTCTTGAAGGTCTGCTTTATCCAGTTGTGGAGAATACAATTCAATTTAATTTATTCTCTATACACCTATGTTTATATTTAACTTCTTGACTGTATACCATCTTCACATGTTGCTGAGCGTTTATCAGGTAAACAGAGCTTATTACTTGTCTAATATTTTTCTGGGAACATAGTGGCCAAAATCATTCTTTAAATAATACACTTGAGTGATCATAAATTGTAAAGACTTGAAAACTGATGGACTGATTTTTGCTTTAAAAATTCAATTGTTAGATATAAAACATAGCAATAAGAAATATTCCAAATTTAGAGTTTGGTTTTCAATTTTGTGACTTGCATGGAAAAAGGAAGGCATTAAGCAGATGCGAATCATTACTGTGTTCAATATAACTATTTTGATGAAAATAACTCCCATTGATACAGTACTTTTAAGTTTTGAAAAACATGCTTTTTACAATATCCCTCTGAGCTAAGTATGGCAAGTATTATCTCCAATTCACAAATGAAGAAATTGAGATGCAGATAGCTTAAATGACTTGTCCGAAGTTAGATGATTCATGGGTTGCAGAGTAAGTAGTTGAACCTTCATATCCCTTGAAATCAGTTCAGATGTCCTCTTGCCAACACATCCCCCCTGTCTCTTAAACAACCACTATCCCTAAGCTTACATAATCATCTACATATGGAATATGATGGGTCAATATGACTTCATGAAGGTTGGTAAAATATCTGGAACAGAAACAAACAAACAAATACTTCCACTTATGGCCAATGTTTTTGCCCCTAGAAATTCATTCCTAGAAACAGCTGCTTCTCTCAGACACAGCCTTCACTACTTGTACCCTTTGCCATTGACTCATCATCAGCACAATTCATCCTGCCTGAATGTGGTCTCCTTGAATCTGAATCTTTCCAGGGTGGCCTGTTCAGCCTCAGAGCTGATCTCTGGCTCCTCTTCAGTTATACAAACACTGTTCCCAGACAAGATTCACTTCTTTTTGTAAGCTCCAACTTCCTGTCTAGAATCACTCCCCCCACATTTTCCTCCCACACACCATAATGTTCTTCAGAAACTTTCACATTCTCCTTGCTGTTGTATAGTGGGTTTCTGGGCTTCACAAGCTTTAGCATCACCTGTTGCCAAAAAGGTTGGATGTTGAGAGAAGGCTTTATACAATTTCATCATCTTATTCCCTCAGACTCCTCTCCAAAATCTGAGTGAACTCAATCATCAATGTTTAACATGCAACTACCCCCTCATAATTCCAGTTACTATAAAGAACATTTTAAGGTTTGCAAAGAGTTTTACATAGATTATCCTTAAAACAGTACTGGGCGATAGGTAGTCCTCAGTTTAAATATAAGGAAATTGAATCAGGCAGAGATTAAGTGACTGGCCCAGTGTCACACAGCTAGTAAGTGTCTGAGGCTACATTTGAACTAACTAAAGTCCTTTCAAATACTACCCCTCCTCCAAAAACTTGGGATGTTAAGTGTTCAGATTATTATCTCAAGTTTTTTTTAAAACATTAGTAACAAATTAGGCTTAGGATAAAATTAAGCACCAGATCATCTCATATCACAATAAAATAATAAAATTGGAAGGATTACAAGGAACCTAAGAAGTCACCTAGTCAAACCCATATGCGTGCAGATATATCCACTGAAATAGAATTAGAAAGTAGTCATTCATTTGTAACTAAAGGATTTTAAGTTACAATGAAATCAATCATCTCTTGAAGTAGCCCAGTCCACTTTAAAAATAATTATAAGGAAGTTTGTCTTTATATTGAGTTGAAATCTGTCTCTTTGCAATAATCAATTATTATTACTACTTCTGACTTCTGCATCCAAGTAAAGTAAGCCTGATTACTTTCCATATGACTGATTTTCAGATATAATTGAAGATAAATAAGCTTGTTCCCTCTAAGACTTCTTCTCTTCTCTCTCAGCTATATACATTTCCATTTCATTCCATCATTTTATGGCATGATTTTGAGAACCCTCATCACCCTGGTTTCCTTCCTTTGGGCATATCCTAACTTTCCAATGCCCTTCTTAAAATATGATGTCCAAAGCTGAGCAAAATAATCTTAATTTTCACCATTAGTAAATATAGTTTAATTATTCCTTCCATCTACTGTCCTTCTGAATTCTAGATTTCTATGAGGATAGTCAGGGGTGTGCAGGAGCAAACTGTAATTTGCCTGCAAGAGCATATTGTTAAATTTTCAGTGTGAGCTTTTTCAACTCAGTAATTGGTAGTGCTAAAAATCAGTACTTGATTTTTTATTCTGATTGTCTAAGCTTAAGAAAGTGTTAATAATACACATTAAACTTAAATGAATGCGGATA
Source organism: Phascolarctos cinereus (assembly GCF_003287225.1). NCBI lineage: Eukaryota > Metazoa > Chordata > Mammalia > Diprotodontia > Phascolarctidae > Phascolarctos > Phascolarctos cinereus. Next base: position 445,845,979 of record NW_027555847.1, on the reverse strand, counting down.
CAACTACCTCCTATCTAGCTCATAAATATTTACATGCACACCATGTATTGCTCTATAAACCTTTCATCAGGAGTAAAATAGAAGGATTCAGACAACTTGGGGAATTAAATTATCACCTGAATTGGAGGCCTGGTGACAGGAGTTTCATAATATTAATGATGATGATGAGGAGGAGGAGGAGGAGGAGGAAGAGGATAACTAGCATTTATGCAAAATTTTAAAGTTTGCAAATTTCTTTGAATCCACTCTCATTTGAGCCTCCTATCACTCCTGGCTGTAACTGAGGATCATATTCTTTTGTAGAAACCTTGCCACACAGTTAATTCATATTCAAATTGAAATCCGGTAAAATGATAGATTCTTTTCACATAAATGTTTATATCTCTACATCTCTCCAATCCTGTAATTACACAGTTGATTTTCTGGTCCAAACTGACCTTCTTGCTTTTCTTCTCATATAATTTATCTTCTGTCTTCGTGCCATTTGTATAGGCACTGCCTTTCTCAGGAGCACTTCTCTTCTTTCCTTCTTCTTTTAAGACATTTAGCTTCTTTCAAAGGTCAGCTCAAACTCTGCTGACTCCTCCAAGTTACTAGTGCATTGCCACCTGAAACTACCATTGTATTCATTTAAACTATATTCTGTATGTGTATATTTTTAAATAACATTTTCCTTGATAGAATATAAGCTCTTTGAGGACAGTGACTATTTTATTCTTGTCTTTGTATTCCTAAGATTAAGCATAGTACCTAGTACACAGTAGACATTTAATAAATGCTTGCTCTGTTGATTGAATGCAAATTTAGGTCTTTAGAATTATCTTTATGAAATTTCATTTTATCAGGTTTGGCCTAGTACAGTCTGTTAATTTTTTTTTTTGAAAACCCAATTTTGTGGTAATGCATGTTAGCTATGAGTCCATTTTTCATTTTTCAGATGCTGACACTGTTTTGTCATCCAAGTAATTAGAATAAGTATTGCTCAAAACAAGCAAAAATAAAAAAGATCTCTAGCACTCTATCATAGACCTCCTTCTAGAATAATATCAATCAACTAATCATCAATAGGTTACTAGTTGTACCATCATTCCAAAAGTTCTAAATCCCCCTCACTGTATCATATCTAGTCAATATATCTGTCTTATCCATAAGGATACCATTCATTACTTCATTTAATGTTTTGCTTAAATAACATCCCATGTTTATGAGATTATTTGAGTCTACCAGTCCATTTGTCTTATTCAAAAAGGAATTGTAGCCCTTCTGTCAAAGATTCATTTGTGAAAAAAAATGACAAACGCATATTTGGAAGGATATTCTCAGTCTTACAATTTTCATTCTCATCTACAAAATTTGTGAAAGCATATGTATGGTGCCCCTAGTATATACTGAGACTGACTTCTCATTGGCAACACAGAGTTCACAGTAATTCAGTGAACAATGTTTCATTATGACGGAGAATGTTCCAATAATATAGTGGCTCTGCAATCTCATAGATATGAGAAGTCTTTCCTGTGGTGCAAATTAAAATCCATCTTTTCTTTTTTTGTCTTGTGTAACTCTTCTTATCTCCTCGAATACCGTGAAACCTCTACAATGGTCAACACAATGTTGAAACTTTCCTCTACACTGCTCAGTTGCCAATCCCAATATAGCTGTCCATTTCATTTTCTTTATTCTTGGCACTAGACTGTTCTATCTCTTCCCCACCCCCACCCCAAGATACAACTTACCAATGACTTAGATTATTTACAATAACTTTACTTAAAAATAATTTTATTAATGTGTGGTAATCTATTTAGACTTCCAATTAGCTTTCATTTGATCACTGAGAGCCATCCAATTTCAATTCCTCAAAGAATACATAATTCCAAAATTCACAGTCATAAGGTATGCCTGGAAGAAAAACAGAGACTGGGTAGGGAGGAATGCACCTTTGTGGTCATTGATATGGGGAGCTAACAGATGATGATATGCCCTTGACTAGTGTAGATTGATATTATCTTCAAATTATAGTCTTGGAGATTGGCCTAGGAGTACTGAGATGTTAAATGACTTGTTAAAAGATCACACATTCATTACATGTCAGAGGCTGGGAGACTATTAGTAATATTAAAAGGCAGATTTTTGTTTCAAGGAGAAGCATGTGATCACCAAAAATGCTGATCAATATCCCCGAAGGCCACTATATATTAGTTTGCTGCCCTTAATTTCAATCAAATTTAGATTTATAGCTAACTAGCTAGTTAGCTAGATGATAGATAGACAGATATATAATTTATTAAGTGCTACTATATACCAGGCACTGCACCAAATGCTAGGGATATAGACACAAACCAACAAGATATATATTTTTTTAATATATTCAAGATGCTCACATGTAATTAGGGGAAGGTAGCATATAAACAGGACTAGAAAGCAGAAGTGGGTATGAAATTAAAAGTCAAAGCTGTTGTCATTGGAGAGTCCATCTAGGATTGAATTGCACATGATTGAGTCCTCTCTAGAAATAGTAGCCTAAGTTAGAGATTCAGTAATTAATCCATGATTGAATAGGCCCTCAGAGAGAAACATTCTCCAGGATGGGAAGCCTGATGGTGAAGAAATGTAGAAAAAAATTTCAGAAAATATGGCAAGGTAAGAGTATAGTGAGCATAACTTTAAGTAGCATAATGTTAGGGGAATAAAAAGTTGCTATAATTAGTTACCCAATATTAGAATGGGAATTGTCTCAGATCATGATGAGTTAACTCCCTCTAGATGTCTTTAAAATAGAGCATAGATAATAATGTGTCTGAAAAGTTGAGATGGGATACTTTTGGGGGTACCAGATGAACTGAACAGCCATTGAAGTGCCTTCCATTCAAACTTATGTATTACTATTATTTTTTCGTAATGAATTCTGGCTCCAGTCTATTCTCTATCTACAGTATGTGTTCAAAATAAATGTATATACCGTCCCTATACCTATGTATCATCTAGACAAGGCAAACTGGCCCCAGGGCAGGGGTGGGGAACCTGTGGCCTTGAGGGCACATGTGACCCTCTAGGTCCTCAAGTGGAGCCATTTAAATGAAAGCAAACTTCACAGAACAAAACCCCTTAATAAAATGATTTGTTCCGTAAAATTTGTGCTTAGTCAAAAGGCAGCACCTAGGTAGCCAGCACATGACCTAAGCAATTGGCATTCTTTATCCATTTTGTTTTCCTTGATAGATAAATGTGCTAAAATATTTTGCTTATGGATCTAATTTAGGGGCTCTTAAATACTCCTGGTTTTGATGTAGTCAGAATAATGTCATCAACCTACAGTGACATCTAGAGGATTTCCACATTTAAAGGAACCTCTCTTCCACTTAGATTTTGTAATGGACATTCTCAGGTGAGGAGTAAATAGATTTAGAGAACATGCATTTCCATTTTTGTACAAATAATATGAGATATTTATAAATGCTTTGCAAAATTTAAATCACTATACAAATGCTATTATTAGTTATTATTCTGAAATAATAATAATAATGAAAATCAGAGGGTTATCAAACAAAGTTATCCCTGCTGTCAGGCATTTTAAGTAATCTTTTCTGTGAATTTTATATGAGTATTAAAGAGATTCCCTGGAAAAGCAAATGAAAAAATAAGGAATTACCTAACAACAAAAAGTAAGAAAGAAAACCACTAATGTTCTCAATTATTTAGGAACTATTAACATAGAAACTGTGTTTTAGTAAAATGGATAAATCCCTTAGTTAATCTGCATAGTTTCATGTTGATCCGAATGGGTTGGTGGTAGTGTTCATCCTTTGTTCTTGAAGAGATCGAATGACAACACAGGGTGATGTCTTGACTTGAGAGTAAATTAGATTTAAGTGAAGCAGATTTGCACAAAATCATCAACCTCATTCTCTCTTCCATAGGCAACAAAGTAGAGTTGCAAGACAAAAGTCAAGACAACTGTTGATGGCCCAGGATGTATTGCATGACCTTGGGGTCTTTGATGTCTGACTAAGCTCTAAGCACTTCACAGTGTTTGCTTCAGTCACCTTCATAGCTGCTGGAACAAATTGTTTTCATCTGCCCATTCCACTGGAGGAAGTGCTCACATGCTTGGGGTAAATATTACCTTAAGTCACTAATGGGGAAATGATTTAAAAAAAAAAGGAAGAAGCAGATAAAAATTGATGACACAAATTCAAGAAATTTGATCAAATTGGGGCCACCAATTTGGCCACCAGTAACAAATGATAATGATTATGACTATTCTAGATCAAAATGTGATATTATCAGGGTTGGTTATTGACTTCAATTGAATCCCAACCTGAGTGAGGATTACATCTTTATTCATTACTCACCACAGGTATTTTATTTTTAATCAGATTGAGTCCTAGCTGTCCAGAAACCCTATTTTGGTCTTCCACTTGGACCCATAATTAAACCATCTGCTTCAGACATTACCATTTCTCATACCAAGACTTAACTATTTATTCCCAAATTTCCTCTCCTTTTTTTTGTTTTGTTTTGTTTTGTTTCTTTTTGTGGTACCAAAAGACAGTGTATATTAGTGTAATTTCTATGGGTTTATGCTGAGACTTTAAGCCTTGGAGTTCATAGCTTAGGAGAGACTTTAAAAGAGGTAGAAACTTTCAGGCTTTTTCTCACTTTTCCCCTTATATGTGGCTGCGAAGAATACTCATTAATATATACGTCATCTTGGGGGCAGAGCCAAGATTGGAAGGAAAGCAGTGACTTGCTTGAGCTCTCCCCCAAACCCCTACAAATACTCATAAAAAATGGCTCTAAACAAATTCTGAAGCAGCAGAACCCACAAAAAGACAGAGTGAAACAAATTTCCAGCCCAAGACAACCTGGATGATTGATCAGAAAGGTGTATGGCGCCGGCTGGGTGCGCAGCGTGGCATGGGTGCGCAGGCCGCAGCAAACCTGGAGCAGGCCTCAGACGACTGACTCACTGCCAGCTGTGGAGATTTCCAGACTCCTCAATCCACAAATGTCAAAGACAATTTAGAAGGTCAGTGGGAAACGTCTGTTTCTGTAGGTGGTCAGAGAGGAAGGTGGGGTCTCAGCTCCATTCCCCAAGAGCCTGGCCCTGGGAGGGGCAGCTGCTTCCCAAGCTTCCAGCCCACAGACTGAGTGGGAATCCAGTGGCTGATCAGAGAGGGACTGCAGGGATCTCTTTGCCAGTGCTGAGGCAGGAATCTCTTGCTTTGCCCGTGTGTGGATCTGGGTCACAGTTCTGGGCGGCAGTGCTGGTGTGGTGGAGCTTGTAGTGGCTGTGGAGAGGAACCCCTCCTCAAAGTTACAGGACAGAGAGGAATACTTGTGGTCGCAGTCCAGGAAAGGAGTAAACACCTCGCCCCTTATCATACCACCTTGGAAGAACTGAAAATTTACAGGTCCCTACAAGTATCTCTGAAAACAGCTACACAAACCCCTGAAACTTGGGACAGTACACTCTCCACATTGGAAGCAGACTCTTACCCTAACAAGGAGTTTAAAACTCAAGTAATTGGCTGGGATCATGAGCAAGCACGTGCAAAAAGAGTCAGACTATATTATCTTACTTTGGTGAAAAAGAAGATCAAAATATACAACCAGAAGAAGACAACAAAATCAAAGCTCCTACATCCAAAGCCTCCAAGAAAAATATGAATCAGTCCCAGGCCTTGGAAGAGCTCAAAAGGGATTTTGAGAAGCAAGTAAGGGAAGTAGAGGAAAAACTGGGAAGAGAAATGAGAGTGATGCAAGAAAATCATGAAAAACAAGTCAACAGCTTTCTAAAGGAGACCCAAAAAATACTGAAGAAAATAACACCTTAAAAAAAGCCTAACCCAAATGGCAAAAGAGGTCCAAAAAGCCAATGAGGAGAAAAATGCCCTAAAAACCAAAATTGGCCAAATGGAAAAGGAAGTCCAAAAGATTACTGAAGAAAATACTTCCTTAAAAATTAGAATAGAGCAATTGGAAGACAGTGACTTTATGAGAAATCAAGACACAGTAAAACAAATCCAAAAGAATGAAAAATTAGAAAACAATGTGAAATATCTCATTGGAAAAACAACTGACCTGGAAAATAGATCCAGGAGAGAGAATTTAAAAATTATTGGACTATCTGAAAGCCATGATCAAAAAAGAGCCTAGACATCATCTTTCAAGAAATTATCAAGGAAAACTGCCCTGATATTTTAGAACCAGAGGGCAAAATAGAAATTGAAAGAATCCACAGATCTCCTCCTGAAAGAGATCCCCAAAGGAAAACTCCTAGGAATATTGTAGCCAAATTCCAGAGTTCCCAGGTCAAGGAGAAAATATTACAAGCTGCCAGAAGGAAACAATTCAAGTACTGTGGAAACACAATCAGGATAACACAAGATTTAGCAGCTTCTACATTAAAGGACTGCAGGGCATGGAATATAATATTCTGGAGGGCAAAGGAGATAGGATTACAACCAAGAATCACCTACCCAGCAAAACTGAGTATAATCCTTCAGGGGAAAAAATGGTCATTCAGTGAAATAGAGGACTTTCAAGCATTCCTGATGAAAAGACCAGAGCTAAACAGAAAATTTGACTTTCAAATACAGGACTCCAGTGGAACATGAAGAGGTAAACAGGAAAGAGAAATCATAAGAGACTTATTAAAATTGAACTGTTTACATTCCTGCATGGAAAGATGATATTTGTAACTCATGAGAACTTTGTCAGTATTAGGGTAGTTGAAGGAAAAAAATTGTATGTATGTATATATAGATAGATAGAGGGCACAGGGTGAGTTGAAGATTAAGGGTCATATCTGGAGAATAAAATTAAGGGTGAGAGAGGATGATACTCAGAGAAGAAAGGGAGAGGTAGAATGGGGTAAATTATCTCACAAAAAAACAGAAAAGAAAAGTCTCTCACAGTGGAGGGGAAACAGGGGAAGGTGAGAGGGAATGAGGGAATCTTATTCTCATAGGATTTGGCTTAAGGAGAGAATAACATACACATTCAATTGGGTATGGAAATCTGTCTTACCCTACAGGAAAATAGGGGGAGAAGGGGACAAGAGAGCAGGAGGATGATAGAGAGGAGGGCAGATTGGGAAAGAGGGTAATCAGAAGCAAATACTTCTGAGGAGGGACAGGGTCAAAAGAAAGAATAGAATAAATGGGAGGGCAGGATAGGATTAAGGGAAATAGAGTTAGTTTTTCACAACATGTCTACTAAGGAAGTGTTTTGCATAACTGCACATGTACAACCTATATTGAGTTGCTTGCCTTTTCAATGAGGGTGGGTGGGGAGGGAGGAAGGGAGAAAATTTGGAACTCAAAGTTTTAAAAACACATGTTTAAAAAAAATGTTTTCACATGCAACTGGGAAATAAGAAATACAGGAAATGGGGTACAGAAGTCTATCCTGCTCTACAGGAAAATAGAAGGGGAAGGGGATAAAAGAAGGGAGGGGGGAGAGATAGAAGAGAAGGCAAACCAGGGGAAGGGGTATTCAGAATGCATGCCATCTTGGGGTGGGGGGAGGGGTGAGAAATTTGGAACTCAAAAACTTGTGGAAGTGAATATTGAAAACTAAAAATAAATAAATTTATATTAAAAAAAAAAACAACCAACAAGTATTTATTAAGCAACTACTGTGTACCTGAGAGGGGAAGATATGATGAGATTATAATCAATACCAGTAGAGGGAACATACATACCAAAGAGATCTCAGATTAGAAGGCAGTGTGGCATCTGGCTAAACTCCTGAATTTGGAGTAAGGAAAACCTAGATTCAAATATTAACTCAGGCACTTAATAACTGTATGACCCTGACAAGTCACTTAACCTCTCTGAACCTCAGTTTCCTCATCTGTAAATGGTAATGATAATTGTACCTACCTCACAAAAATGTTGTGAGAATAAAAGAATATACTTATATGTAAGGTGCTTTTTGAAACTTAAAGGTGCTTTTTCTGTATGAGCTATTGTTACCTAAGTATTATTGTACAATCTAAGTATTATAGGTAAGCTACCATGTTAGGCACTGGGAATACAAAGTGAAAAGAAAAAAAAAAGACATAATCCCATAGGAGTATAAAAAAACAATCCCTGCCTCTAATCCTATCCTCTAATAGGAGGATAAAATATTTATATAAGTAGCTTGTGCAAGTTAGAATATGGTAAGTGAACAGGACAGGACAGAGATGGATGAGATGTTGAGGAAGGAGTCATACCACCTATTAATAAGGATAGCACACTTGCTACTTCTGTTGAACATGGGGAACCAGGAAAGCTTCCCCAGGGAAAATGTTCAGCTGAATAGCATTTCTGCCCTGACAAGACTGCAATTTCAGCTGGGTGTTGTGACTCATGCCTCTTTATCTTTGTTCTTGAAGAGCCATAGGCTGGTGGATCACTTGAGCTTGGCACTTTGGAGTTGCAAGTGAGCTAAAAACCAACTGGGTGTCCACATTATGTCTAACATCAGTATGAGCTCCTCAGAGTGTGTGTGGAGCAGAATGAGCAAAGGATGATGGCAGGAGTTGATTGTAGGCTGTCTAAGGGAGGGTGAACTGGCCCAAGTGAGAAACAGTAAATCAAAGCTCCCATACCCATCAGCACTTGGATCTGGCTCATGAGTGGCCACTGCACTTTGGCCAGCCCAAGATAAAGAGACTCAGACTCAAAAGAAAGACTACGGTTCCAAGAAGTTCACTGGGTTGCCACGTGCAAGAGAAAGGTTGCAACTTAGATACGGCACTAGAAGTGACTCAAAGGCAAGAGAATTGAAAAGAACCGATCAACTAGTTCATTTTTCTTTTTTCAAAATGTTTTACTTTTTTCTAATTACATGTGAAAGCAATTTTTAACATTCTTTTTTTTTTTTAATTTTGAGTTCCATATTCTATTCCTCCCTGCTTTCTTCCCTTATTGAGAAGGCAAGCAATTTGCTGTAGGTTGTATGTGTGCAATCATGCAAAACATATTTCATATTAGTCATGTTGTAAAAGAAAACACAGACCAAAATAAAACCACAAGAAAAATAAAGTTTAAAAAAGTAAAAAAAAAAGTATATATCATCTTCAAGAAACTTTTCCCATCCCCTCTTAATTATAAAGCTTTCCCTTTGTTCATTATCTCCAATTTATCCTGTATATAGCTTGTTTGTGTAAATTTGTTTGTTGTTCTCCTTATTAAATTGTGGATTCTTTTTGGTCAGAGACTGTCTTTTGTCTCTCTTGCATACCCAATATTTAGCACATTGCCTGGCACGTAGTAGGTATTTAATAAATGTTGATTGATTGATTGATTGATTGACATATTACCTGTGGTGGCAAACATCCCAGTCAAACTTGGTAGTTTGTGTGTAGCATTTATTGCTTTTCACCTAACATAAATACTATGAATTTGTTAAGGAACTTAAATTCCTTTTGTGAAGAAATGTTTCTGACTGAATCAAGGGAAGTGCAGATCCTCACAGACACCATGTGCATCTGAAATCAATAAGATGGGAAGTGGGGAGAAGGGAGAGTATTTTTTTCTCCCATTTTGCACAGAATAGTATGGTAAGTATTGTAGTGGGAAGATTATCATGAGATTTTCACCCCCAGCACTTCAGATGCCATATACAGAAAAAAGAAAATCATCCACAGTGGGCTCTCGTGGGCTACTAATGCCCAGGCAAATATCAGCTGTACTTCATTCAGGGGATGCAGGAGATAGGAGTGATGGGATTTCTAATGACTGCCATTCTGACTTAAGCTTCTTTTCTCCAAATAGGCCTATGACTCTAGCCAGGTAAGCAAAGCCTACTATGCCTCTGAGCTGCCTGGAAGCAGAGCTGCCAGATGGATAAGTTGGCACAGTTGTGTTGTGGTTACAAGTGCTCCCTGGGCTGCCTCTGCTATCCTCTGGCTTTTTCACAAGCTTCCTTTATGGGTGTCTCAGACCAGGTATGCTTTATGCATGGTACTTTGGCAATAAGGCATGCAGCTCAAAGATGTGGGGGAGGGGGATGTGGGGAATGGCACAATTACCTTCGTTGGCATGAGAACACATAAGGATGTCTTTCATGCCCTTAAAATGGCTCACCTACTTGCTTTGTTCAGGGAAGAATACGGCTGATCATGGATTAAGTTGTTTGAGCTCATCAGAAGAAATGGGCCATACAAATTGAAGGTATTGTTATGATCATTATATGCACAATATAGATGCAAAGAACTTAAACAGTGAAGTGCCTGGAAAATTTCAGCATTTGGCCAGAAATGAGCAACAATCAATAGCTATATGCAAATGTGTCTCTTATTCAATATAACCAAAGTACATAGAAATCACATTGCAAATTACTAGTGAAAGAACAGGGCAGACGTTGAACCCCTAAGGGTACCCAGTAGCCAGAATATTTCTTGCATGCCTGATGTCTCCTGAAAATATATTTCACCTGGCTGACTAGGTATTGCGATTTTGTATGAACTGCCAAAAGGAGAAAAAAAAATCCATCCAATTTCACTGCACTTAATTCCACTTAATTTTAATCACACCATACTGCATGGACAGGTTTCTTTTAAACACTGATTTATTTTCTAAACGGAGAGGCATGGTTGTTATTTAAGATCTAATGTGCCCCGCTGGTCACATTTGGGAGGTTTTCCTACAGCGGGGCACGATTGTTATTTAAGATCTAACTTGCCTCACTGGTCACATTTGGGAGCTGATTCTGGCTGTACTGAGGCTGTTGCCTGCCTGGCAAATAATGTCCTGGCACCACTGAAATTGCTGCAACTCAGAGAGAATCTCTGTGGACTCCTCAAGAATTAAGCTAAGCCCCTGCTTTCTTCCTGCTGTAATTAAAATGCTGAACTGTGGAAATGACATTTTTATGTTGAGTATATATGTGTCTCACCATCACCCCCCTTTTCTTTTGTTTCAGCTACCTTCTCTGCCACTTTATTTCGGGTGTACTTGAAAAATGAATAGAATCCTTAATACCCAAAGAAGACAAGGCAGTAAGGTAAAGATTAACTGAGCAAAGTGATACTTGAACTCTCCTGCTCGCCTGCAGCAGGAGAAGGGTGAAGATCACAGTACCCAGAGCAATGGAGAAACAACCCAAGCCTCCTGAAGAGTGGACAGGTCCAGGCAAGAGCAAATCAAAAATCTCTGTCATTGCACTTTATCTGCTCTAATGACAAAAAAGTTTACATTGACCTTATTAACTGTAAACAAAAATAGTCATTGTGGAGCATCTGGAGTCAACTGTAGTTAATGAAATGGTGAGAATCATTATTTTCATCCCTGCTATCAATGGGCTACAACTCAGCCATTAAAAAGGACTTAAGGCTCCTGCCTGACATTAAAATCAAAACTTGGAAGAAAGCATTCAGTGGGCTGCTTAGTTTTTAATGTGAAGATCCTTTTTTTTTTTCCCTTCAATTTCATAGAGCATTTTATATGCGCTTGAAAATAACCTCTGACTGCTCATATGCCTATGAAAGGCACCACTGAAACTCAGGTACAGCCTATAAATTTAGATCATATGGGGTTTATTGTGAATTGCAAATTTTCTGAGTCAATCTTCTCTTGCGGCAACCAAAAAACTAACCTTAGACTGCATTATTGAATTTATTTATTGAACACTTAATATGTGCGGGACAATGTGCTAGGTATAGGAAGCAGGAAGACAAAACAAATTTGCCTTCAAAATACTTATATTCTATTGAGTTGAAACATCAAGTATACAGATAAATAAATGCAAAATATAGGTGTAACACCTTACTTATGATCACTCACTCATTCCCCATTCACACTAGTAGGTTCATTCCCTTGTAGTTTGGCTGCTATTATTTTTAATGTTCTTTGGGTAACTCTGTGGTTGGTCATCCTAACAATAATTCATGAGTCCCCAAAAAGGTACATCCCCTTAACCTTAAGCCAGTAGATTCAGTTATTTAGCTAACACATTTACTTAAATGTCATAGCAAGTATAGTTATCTCTTCCACATGGTGACTTTCCCCATTGTGATTTCAGTGTATGGTGAGTTGGCATAAAAAATTAAATGGGAATTTTTTTGAGTTTTGCAAAAACCACGGACAACACAAAGGCCAACAGATGACAGAAAAAGTTTGGAAATGCATAAAATATGTGTGTAGTATTACAGAATATAAATTTATTTTATCTTTTAATACCATAACAATTCAGACTTCTTCTCTGATGTGAAGGGAGGGCCAAAATTTTTTATGCAGATTTTCCAGATCCCCAGGTATCACACTCTTAATCCCTTCCATGTGGAAGAGATAACTGTACAGTATTTATAAGCATCCCCTGACCCAGAAAACAGGACATACTTCTACAACTTTTTACAGAATCTACAGGGACAAGAGTGAGAATGACCTTAAAATTCAATTGTAGGGAGTCACATATGTAAGAAACATGTGTGTACAAGTCAACTAACAATTCTAGAATTGTTAAGCCCCAATGCCATTCCTTTCTCAAGAGGATCCTTCCCCTCCTCTTTTTTTTTTTTGATTGAGGGTCTGGGGAGTGCATTGGTGATGGTAGAGTGGCTCTTATTCTCGCTGGGTTGGCTCTTTGCAGGGTGCAATGTGGCAATTGATTGGGCAGTTCAGTTGTGTTTGCTCTTTATAGTACTCTATGTTTCCAATCAATCTTCTGGACTCCCTGGGCTCACTCTTTGAAGGACATTTTTTTTTCTCTATTTGTTTGTTTTACTACCTTCAGCCATTAGATGGCCAGGGGTGGGGAGGTGGGGACTTGGGGGGTGGAGGGTGTGAGTGGGGGTTGGGATACCATACTTCTTCAGCTGTGATATCACCATGGACAAGTATCATACTTTTCAGCTACAGTACTATGGAGCTCTTTTTGCTGGGGCAATGACTCTTTGCTTAGATTTCAAAGAAGACACTTCCCTTAATTCCTTCATAGCCTCTAGAAAGGAAATGGGAGAAGTTTAGCTTTTACAATCTGACATTTTTTCCCCAACTCAAAAGGCCCTTCCCACAGTGAACCACTCTACCTTGCCTGAGGTTGATCATTTTAGTTCAGTCTGTTCAACTTCCCTTATAAGCTTCTCTGGGGATCTTATCTCTATGAGTGTCTGAGGGCAAAGGTATGAATAGAGTCTTTCCCCAGGAGGCCAGTTCACTATCTCATTTACTTATTCCTATATGATTGAGCTATTCACACATATAACTCAGACTTTCTGAGGTGTAGAATTGCTATTTTCTATCCAAAGGCTTTCCCCTTTAGATTTCATTGTCTTTTTCTTTTAAACTTAATAGGCCTTTGAATTATTAATTGATTTATGGAATTATTATTATCTAAATAATGGGAAAATATCTCCTAGAAGGTGACACAAGCCTTACCTACCCACCTTTGCATTCTATCAATGAATTCATTGTGCCATGTTTGTTGCCTGTAGAGGTGGCTGTGGGACAGAATGAAATCTCAATTCTGGTACTCTCAATTTATGAAATGAGGGAAGAAACCACAAAGGATTTTCTTTAAGTCGCAGCAAGTATTCCCAGTTCTTTGGATACTGGCCATGAAAAAATAAGATAGCAGCAAGGGGGATAATGCTTTGATCATGTAGGTATAGAGTACAGAGGAAACAACACAGAGATTACAGAGACAAATGTCTTAGAGAGTAAAGAAATAGTGTGGAATGGGGGAGAGAATAGTGGAAGGGTGTATCTAGAATGGGGATAATAATAGGGGTGGACAGATTGGAGTCGGGAACACTCAGGCAGCAGGAACCTATAGGTGGAGCAGTCCTCTGGGGGCAGAAGTTTTAGGTCCTATTTTTATAGGGTTTGGTGGTAGGAGGTGGTCTAACTCTTATCCATGCCACCTTTAGCTTAGTTCATTAACATAATCTAGAAGTTATCCACACCATTTAGGGTCCTCTGATTTCCATAACATTTTACTGGTCTTCCTGTGCACATTAAGAGCTTACCTGCAATTACAGACTGAGGGCAGTTAGAGGGACCTTTTTATGGGACTATCTGGCTTCCATAACTTAACACATAGTCTCAGGATATGGCCTCAATTAATTTATTTGGCAGTTGCCAGTGACTCCTATGCCCCCCTAATTTATGAGACAATTTACAAATAACTATTGTACTCCATCAATTTATGGGACAGTTTATAAGTGACTTTTAAATTCTGCCTTTTGCAATCTTACTCCCTACTATTGTTGCCTTATAAACTACTTATAAACTCACTATTACAACTGGGTTGGAGGGGGGCTCAGTGGGACAAGAAAAAGGTACACTTTAAACATGCCATCAACTTTTTCTGATCTTACTGGGTACCCCCTTAGATCAGGAAAATAAATACACACAGCTATCCAACATGATTAGAGAGGTAATAGACTCAAGTTCCAAAATGAACTATATATTCCTTGCACATTCCAATGTGGGAATTAGATGTGCTTGATCTTTCTATGTATCTATAAATAGCTTTAGATAGGATAATAATTTATCATCAGTCTAAGTCTGTGTATCTAGACACATGGATATAGTTGTATATATGTATGTGTGTATGTATTGAAAGAGAGAGAGATGATGATAATGATGGGAACCCAAAAGGAAAGACCACGTTTCTTGAAGCAACCCACTGTCTCAGTGGGCCTCTGTAAGAAATCATTTCCTCATTTCAAGCACATACAGACTTGACCCTGTGATTCCAAGGATCCCGTCTCTGGCACCTTGTCTCCAAGGACCAAGCCTCTGCAACCCTTTGTGTAAACAGAACTATTTTGTCCCTTCTCCCCAGTTATCTGATGTCAACAGAGATAGCTATGTTGACTCCTCACACTCCAGAAGTCCAGACCACTGGTGCCTGCGACCAATGCACCTGGGACTTCTTGTGTATTCCTTTGAAGACTGACCACTCTCTATTCCTGCCCCAGACCATCTAATTAGCATACTTGACATTCTTTTCTCTATCCTTTTTTTTAATATAAGCTTTAGTGTCACCCCTGTCAGTCTGCAAGTTCCCTAAAGAACTTAGCTCACGTTAGAGCATCTCAATAAAACTTTGCCACTTGACTAGACGATGGTTTGAACATGTGATTTCATTCCAGGTGACACCGACCTGTATCCTGATGTTTTGGGGGTCCCATCACCCTTAAACCATGTAAGAGAGAGAGAGGGGGATTTATTTTTGTTTTAAACATAGGGCTTAGTATAGGTAGAGAAAAAAATGTATTTTTTAATTAAAATAAATTGTTTAAATGAAAATAAACACATTATACTATGAGGGGATGTAAACAGCTCTAATAGTTTAGGGAATCCATGGAGCAGGAGACACTAGATCTGAATACTACCTGAGATTACAGAGATGATGCTCTGTTCTGCTCTGCTCTGATGAGAAAAATCTGTCATACTGTATGCAATTCTTGGCAAAATATTTAAATGAAAAAAAATCTGTGAAGTATAACCTGGATTTTGAAGTGTTTTGAGATCATGTCACATGAGGATTACTTGAATTAAAGACTCCTGTTTAGCCTAAAAAAAAGTTTGCAAGTGCATGTGGGGCACACTGTAGCTAAATAGGACAGCTATTTTAGCTGTCCTAAAATGTTTGAAGGGCCATCCCATAGAAGAAGGAAAGGATTTTTCTGAGTAGCCCCAGAGATCAAAACTAGAACTAGAAGCAATGAAAATAAGTTAAAAAGACACAAATTTAGAGTTGATAATAGAAAAGACTTCCTAACAATTTGGACTCTCTAAAAGTACAATTAAATACTTTGGGAGGTCCCTCTCACTATGAGGACTTGGGAAAAAAAGTTAGATAGTTACTTCTTAGGTATATTGAAAAGTGGAGTCCTAGTTCTGTGAGTAGTAGAGTACAAAAGATGGAATGCAAAATATCTTCCAATTCTGTGATTCCATCATGATGATATGTTTAGCAGCAGCACCAAACAAGTGCTGGATCCATTATGGGCCTAACCCTGAGGTGGGCACTTGAAGAGAAACAACCAAACAGAAAACTTAATGTCTCTTCAGCATAACATGGTAAAAAAAGAGGAATTGATATCAAAAGATGGGTTTATAGCTCAGCTCTCCTACTCTTAGCAGAATAAGCTTGACCAAGTCACCCATCTTTTCAATACCTCAGCTTCCTCATTTGTGAAATAGGAATAATAATTTTGCTACCTCCCTTGCAAGGCTGTTTGGAGAACAATATTGAATAGTTTGCGTGAAAGCACCTTTTAAACTGGACATGGCTTCCCAAAATTTTCTTATTCATTCATGTGTTCATTTATAAGCAGCTTTACTCAACAAAATCCATTTTACTGGAAATTAACATCTCATGGTAGGCCTCCTCAGCACTCTCAGAACAGCTAAAAAATCAGTTCATCCTATGCAGATTTTTGCATGCTGGTTAGACATTAGTGTCATAGGATCCAGTGAGAAAATCATATGGTCTCATACATAAATATATAAATGACTTGCATGGTGTTTTCTCAGTCTTCATTCTCCTTGACCTCTCTGCAGCCTTTGACACCATTGATCACTCTATCATCCTTAATATTCTCTTCCCTATTACATATTTTATACAGGAATATATTAATTACATACATTAATATTATATACATATATATATACTTTTTTTTATAGCTTTTCAGGACACCATTCTCTCCTGGTTTTCCACCTACCTATTTCACCGCTCCATTTTTTTTTATTCTTTGCTGGATATTCCTCTAGATCATGTCCTGTAGCTGGAAACCTCAGGTTTCCATACTGGGTCCTCTTCTCTTCTACCTCTATACTACTTCAGAGGGTAATCTCATCTTCTCCCATGCATTTAATTACTATTTTTATGCTGATGATTCTTAAATCTACCTCTCCTGTACTAATTTCTTCCCTGAGTTCCAATTTCACATCTCCAATTATCTTTAAGACATCTTGAAATGGATGTCCAGTAGATATCTTAGACTCAGTATGTCCAAAACACAATTCATTATCTTTCCCTTAAGTTCTTCTATCCCCTCTGCCCCACCCCCACCCCTGCACTACCTTCTCTAGTACTGTAGAGGGCAATACTAATTTATTAGTACCTCAGGCTCACAACCAAGGAGTCATCATTATCCCTTCCTCCACCCTCCATATCCAAGCTATTCCATTTTTACCTTTGCCTTTCTCTTGAATATGCTCCCTTATCTCTTCTGATACTGCTACTACTCTAGCATAAGCACGCATCTCCTAACACCTCAATTATTACAACAGCCTGTTCCTCTATCTGCCTCAAGTCTCTCACCATTCCAATCTATCCTTCATTTAGCTACTAAAGTGGTTTTCCTAAAAACACAAGTCTGATCATGTCAAACCCCTTCCCCGCCATCAATAAACTTCAGTGGCTTCCTACTGCTTCCAGGAACAAATACAAAATACTTGGTTTGGCATTCAAAATCCTTCATAACCTAGCCCCCTGCTGCCTTTCCTCTTTTCTTTCACCTTACTCCCCAACACATACTCTTTGATTCAGTGAAATTGGCCTCCTGGCTATTTCACAAACAAGACACTCCATCTCTTAGCTCTGGCATTTTCTCTGGCTGTCCCTAAGCCTGGAAGTTGCTCCCTCCTTCACTCTGACTACTGACCTTACTAGCTTCCTTTAAAATGCCACTTTCTACAGGAAATGAAAATGGGTGAATATATATTGTCAAGAAAATATTTTGTTTTGCTAAACAAAATGCTGCTTACATATATGTATATATAAATATATAATGACATATATATGCTGTTGACAATTGCATGTAAATATATGCATATGTACACAGATGTGCATGTGGCACATGTTTGTTGTATACTTACATGCATATACATGTGTGTGTATACATATCCATTCACTGGTTAATGAACACTGACAATATTTTTTTTAAAATTAAAAAGGCTACAAGCTAAGATTGAAGTGGAGGAAAAGTTGGTGCATGATTTTTTATTCACAGATGATTGTGCACTCAATGTAGCCCTCAGTCTAAGCTGAAACAATGTATGGATCAATTCTCTAGTTTCTTGTTCTAATTTTGGTCTCACATTTAATGCCAAGAAATTACAAGTTCTGCGCCAGACAGTACCACACCATCTATACATGGAACCTTTGATTACAGCAAATGGAGAAATAGTGAAGGCTGTGGTTAAGTTCACTTACCTTTGCAGTGATACTTTACAGGGAGAAATAGTTATTGAAGTTGATGCACACATTGCCAGAGTGTTTGGGAGGCTCTGAAGGAAAGCATGAGAAAGAACAAGTATTAGACTGCCTGCCAAACTAAGGGTCTACAGAGCTGTTGTGCTGATCTCATTTTTGTATGCCTGTGAAATCTGTAAAGTATAGTGGTGCCATGCCAGGAAACTGAATGGCTTCCATTTGAATTGTCTTAAGAAGATTCTGAAGATCATCTGACAAGATAAATTACTGGACACTGAGTTCCTCTATTGAGCTAAACTTCCAAGCATTAAAACTATACTGCAGAGAATGTAACTAGAATGGCTGGCTGTGTTATTCAAATGTGTTTGCCTAAAAGATTATTTTATGGAAAACTCCCATGAAGTAAGTGCTCACATGGAACTCAGGAGAAGCAATGCAAGGGCACTCTCAAGGTCTCTCTGAAGAACTTTGGAATAGATGTGTGACATGAGAAACACTGACAAAGGATAACCTAGTACGGCATGCCTGAATCAAAGAAGGCACAGTTCTCCATCAGCAAAGCAGAATTGCAGTAGCTCAAAAGAAACATGAGATGTTCAAACTTAGAGACATTTCCACTCCAAATGTTCATGTGGACTATTTGTGCCTGACCTATGGTACAGCCTCCTCAAGCTCATATTGGTCTGATCAGCCACAGTCAGACATATACCTTGAATAGTGATGCCATTTTGGTCCCATTCTAGAACAAAGCACAACAACCAATGAGTGCCCTCCTCAGTTTCAAATATTTTGCCACTGCAAAAAAAAAAACCTGCTAGAAATATATACTTTTTGTAGACATGCAACCTTTCTTCTGCTAGATAAGTGTATGAATAGTTTAGAAGATTTCAGATTATAGCTTTAAATCACTTTCTAGAATGACTGGACCAGTTTATAGATCTACCAACAGTGTACTGATGTATCTATTTCCCCATAGCTATTCCACCTTTTTTTTTATTTTTTTGGCCAATATGTTTTGAGTGAGGTGATATCTCAAAGTGGTTTAATTTGAATTTCCCTAATTATTAAGATAAGAACTTTGTATATATACATACATACATACATATATATGTGTGTGTATATACGTATATGTACGTCTATTGATAGCTTGGGTTTCTTCCTCTGAAAACTGCCTTTCCTGTCCTTTGACCTTTTATTTTTATAAGTCAGGCAGACACATATCATTTAAAAATCTCACTTTATAGTGAGTTCTTTGTTTAAGCACACCATTCTCTCTGCACAATTTATTTTCTCACTGTATTTTATTTTTCTTTGTACCTTCAAAATGTCCTTCTTTAAAATTGTCAACTCCATGGCACTGACTACCCAGCATCCCTTTGAACCCTTTGAAACCTATTCTTTCCAAACATTAGGTACACCTGTATTTGTTCTTCTCAGTTTTATATTCTACAAGATGTTATTCACTTCTCCCCACTGTTTAGATCATTTAGATCATCCAAACACCAAGTTCCTTCTTCATTATGAGAATGAGATGTAGAATTTAGTTTTCCCTTTTTGTTTGTGCTTTCTTTTGAAGGAAGAAATTCTCCTTCAGCAATTCAATTCATTATCTGCTCTTTTGGCAGAGAGAGAGAGAGCATATTTCTGAATGACTGAAGATCCCATAACTTCTAGGCATATGATCTATTTTTCAAACTCCTTACGTATTTCCCTTCTCACCAGTTTGCTTGTAGTATATTCAAATAATCAAATCTCTTCTCTTTGTTCCTCCATGTATCTATACCCAAATACTATGAACCATTCTTTCCCCTTCTGGTTCCTAAATTTCCTTGCAAGTGTATACCTTCTTCAAGCACAAAGCTAACCCTCCAATGCCCACCATCATCACATATAAAAATCTTCTTTCTTTTGAGTTTGGTATATCCACCTGAAGCCATATTCCATATATGAATTTTATCCCATTCAGCTTTAGTTAATTCTTTAAAATTTACCTCTTTGCACCAGGATTTCTAGTTCTGAAAACTTTTTGCAGAAACTTTGTAAATTTACGTAGAAACGTTTAAGGGGCATGTGTTGTACTACTGATTCCTTTCTATGACTTGTGATTTTTTTTCTAGTCTTCTGCAAATCTCTATTTCAACTGCTATTATTCCTACACTGTAGCCGCTCTCTATAGTAATTACTATATTGGGTACATATGTATGAAGACTTCCCATAACACCCACCCATCCTTTTATGTCTAAAGCTAATTTTGAGAAAATATAATCAGTAGCAGATAAATAAATTCTTACTAGCCTTCATTAAATGTATTTCTTTCTTCACTTGGAACATGGTCAACTGAGAGAATTGTACAAAATAACAAATATAAGGAAATTTTAAAGAAAGAAAGTGGGACTAGAATCGAGAAAAAAATGGCAGTGATTTCTTTTTTTAATAAGGTCGTGGTGCATTCAAATATAACATTAAAAAGATAAAAATGTCTTCATAGAACAAGGGAAACTGTGGATGAAGATGGGCAAATATCAACTAGTAAAAATAATAATGAAGAAGAGGAGGAGGAAGAGGAGGAATAATGTCATTTTAATATTATATGGTAAATTCTACCTCATTTAAACACAAAAAGGGAAAGAATGATGATAATATTGGAATGTGTATCAGATTGGCTAATATGACAAATAAAGGAAAATGATGGATGTTGGAGGGGATGTGGGAAAAGTGGGACACTAATGCACTATTGGTGGAGTTGTGAGCTGATTCAACCATTTTGGAGAGCAATTTGGAACTATGTCCAAAGGTCTATTAAACTGTGCATACCCTTTGATACAACAACATCCCTGATAGGTCTGTATCTGAAAGACATCAAAAAAGTGAAAAGGACCTATTTGCACAAAAAATATTTATAGCAATTATTTTTGTGGTGGCTAAGAATTGGGAATTGAAGGGATGTTTATCACTTACAGAATGACTAACCAAGCCATTATGAATGTAATAGAATATTATTATACTACAAGAAATGATGATTCCAGAAAAACTTGCAAAGACTTACATGACCTGATGCAAAGTGAAGTGAACAGAATGAGTGGGATTTTGAATACAGTAACAATTATATTGTTCCATGAAGAACTGTGAATAACTTAGCTATTATCAGCAATACAATGATTAAAAACAATCCCAAAGGACTAATGATGAAGCATACTACCTGCCTCCAGAGAAAGAACTGATATTGTCTGAATACAGACTGAAGCATGCTATTTTCCACTCTTTCTTTCATTTTTTTTCTTTTATTTGTACAAAAGGGCTAATATGGAAATGTTTTACATGATTGTATATGTATATAACCTATAGCAATCATAATTGCTTACATTTTGATGAGGGGGAAAGAAAGGGGAGAGAGAGAGAGAGAGAGAGAGGAGAGAGAAGAGAGAGAGAGAGAGAGAGAGAGAGAGAGAGAGAGAGAGTTTGGAACTCCAAAAATGTTAGAATTGTTTAATATGTAATTAGGGGAAAATAAAAATATAAATTAAGAAGTAACATTGGAATATGGATAGTAAGAATACATTTTCCATTTTCCTTTCAAATCTAATAAAACATAACCTGGGAAGACTTATATGAACTCATGCAAAGTGAAGTGAGCAGAACCAGGAGAACACAGTATACAGTAACAGCAATAATGTGAGGATGATAAATTGTGAAACACTTAGCTACTGTGATCAAGACTAATCCAAGAAAATTACAAGGGGCCCACCATGAAAACTGTTATCCATTTCCACATAAAAAACTAATGAACTTGGAATTTAGACTGAAGTATACTCTTTTTACATTCACATTTTCTCTTGTTTTATTTTTGTCTGTATTTTATTTTTCAACACTAAGATGAAGATATGTTTTGTATGACTTCACAAATATAATTGACATAAAATTCTCAAGGAAGGGAATTGAGGGAAGGTAGGGAGAGAATTTGCAACTAAAATGTTAAAACGATTCTTATTAAAATATTTACATAATTTTGTAAAATATTTAATGAAATAAATAAGCCTAATCAAAAGGAATTTAGAGAAAAATAATAGTGTGGGAGGAAAGTGCCCTTGAATGTTCCTGTAAGTTTGAGGTCTTAGTATAAAGAGCATTATATGTCTCCATTGACATCCCTGAGCTTGCCAGGACAATCCCATTACTGAAACATAGCTCTGAATGATTATGATATAACCAAAATGAATAAAATTAGTAGAATGGGCAGAGTGAAATGTGATAGGTCAGTATTAAATACTGAGAATGTTGCTCTCCATGGGGAATGAACAGCAGACATTACACTCCTTCTCCTTTGACCAGCAATCAATAAAGCGTCTCCCTCTTTGTGGGAACTATACTTGATCATTTCTTGGAGCACAAAAAGCTTCTTTCACTTTTTTTTTGGTTAGGGAGTGAGGGTAAGTGACTTGCCCAGGGTCACACAGCTAGTAAGTGTTATATGTATGAACCCAGTTTTGAACTCAGGTCA
This sequence comes from Phascolarctos cinereus, assembly GCF_003287225.1. Taxonomy (NCBI): domain Eukaryota; kingdom Metazoa; phylum Chordata; class Mammalia; order Diprotodontia; family Phascolarctidae; genus Phascolarctos; species Phascolarctos cinereus. The sequence continues at coordinate 445,823,316 of NW_027555847.1, read as the reverse complement.
TCCTGACTCCAGGGCCAGTGCTCTATCCACTGTGCCACCGTGCTGACACAGCTTCTTTCACTTTTTTTTCAGTTTGGGACTCTTTTATTTTTTATTAATTTATTTTAGCAACAATCACTTCCATAAGCTTTTGAGTTTTAAGTTTTTCTCACCCTCCCTCCCTCCCTATCTCCCTCCCCAAGACGTCACATAATCTAATATAGGCTATACAGATACATTCTTAGTAAACATATTTTCACATTACTGATGTTGTAAGAATTTGAACTAATAGGAGGAGCCACTAGAAAGAGGAAACAAAACGCAACAGAAGAAAAAAAATAGCAAATAGTATGCTTTGATCTGCATTCAAACTCCACAGTTCTTTCTTTGCATGTGGATAGCATTTTCCACGATGAGGCTTTGGGAGATGTCTTAGATCCTTGTATTGCTGAAAAGGGTTAAGTCTATCAAAGGCAGTCATCACTCAATGTGACTATTACTGTGTACAGCATTCACCTGGTTATGCTCACTTCACTCAGCATCAAACCGTATAAGTCTTTCCAGGTTTATCTGGAGTCTGCCTGTTTATCATTTCTTATAGCACAATAGTATTCCATTACATTCATATATCACATTCACAATTATGATAACTGTGTCTTTCTCTTCATCCTTTCCCCCCTTTTTTATGCTTTTCTTTCTCTTTTCTCCTTTTCCCTCTTCACTAATGTTTTCTTTTGACCATTGCCTCCCTTAGTCCCACCTCCCTTCTGTTAGCCCCCTCCCTTTTCTTTCCCCTTTTCCCTGCTACTGCCTATAGGGCATGTTAGATTTCTATATCTAACTGATTATGTTGTTCCCTTCTTAAGCCAAATCTGATGAGAGTAAGGTTCAAACAGTGCTTATCTCCCTTCTTTCTTTCCCTCTGCTGGAATAGGTTTTTTGTGACTTCTCCTGTGATGTAATTTACCTTTGTCTGACTCCTCCTTTCCTTCTCTCTCAGTACATTTTCTTAGTTACATCAGATTAATTCACTTACTTGGATTCCTTTAACCCACTTGATTAGATTCTTTTCATCATTACGCAGAAGTCAATTTATACCCACCCCTTTTATGTATACCCCTTTAACATGGTGTAATAGCAATACAGTTCTCAAGAGTTACAAGTTTCATCTTCCCTTGTAGGGATGTAAACAGTTTGCCCTTATTAATAATGTGTTGTTACTTTCTGTCCTGTTTACCTTCTTATGTCTCTCTGGAGTCTTGTATTTGAAGATCAAATTTTTTGTTGAGTTCTGCTCTTTTTATCAGGAAGGTATGGAAGACCCCTATTTCATTGAATATCCATCTCCTCCCCTGAAAGATCATGCTCATTTTCACTGGGTAATTGATCCTTGGTTGTAATCCAAGCTCCTTTGCCTTACAGAATATCATATTCCATGGCCTTTAATCTTTTAATGTAGAAGCTGCAAGGTCCTGTGTAATCCTGACTGTAGTTCCATGATATTTAAATTGTTTCTTTCTGGCTGCTTGCAGTATTTTCTCTTTGACCTGGTAATTTTGGAATTTGGCTACTATATTCCTTGATGTTTTTAATTTGGGATCTCTTTCAGGAGGTGATTGGTGGATCCTTTCTGTGGCTATTTTACCCTCTGGTTCTAGGACCTCAGGGCATTTTTCCTTTATGATTTCCTGAAAGATACCAGGCTCTTTTTTTTCATCGTGATTTTCAGGTAGACCAATAATTTTTAAATTGTCTCTCCTGGATCAATTTTCCAGGTCAGTTATTTTATGAATGAGATATTTTACATTTTCATCTATTTTTTTCATTTTTTTGTTTTTGTTTGACTGATTCTTGCTCTCTCATGGAGTCATTAGCTTCCATTTGCTCAATTCTAATTTTTAACAATTTTTTTTTCAATTAGATTTTGCACCTCCGTCCCCATTTGGCCAATTATATTTTTTAGGGATTTGTTTTCTTCAGTGTACTATTTTTCCAGTTGGCCAAATATATTTTTTAAGCACTTGTTTTCTACAGTTAGTTTTTGTCCTTCCTTTTCCAAGCTATTGACTCTCTCTTGCATACCTCTCATTCCTTCTCCTATTTTTCCTACTACCTGTCTCATTTGACTTTCAAAATCCTTCTTGAGCTCTTCTAAGAAGGCTTTTGGGCTTCAGACCAGTTCATATTCCCTTTTGAAGTTCCAGATGTGGGTTTGTTGACAATGTTGTCCCCTTCAGAATTTCAAACTTGATCTTCACGCTTCCCATAATAAGAATCTATCATACATTCTTTTTGTTCATGGTGTTTGCTTATTTCCTGACCTTTAAAGATATTGGGTTCTCCTGCTGGGGAGCAGAGGGCACTGACCCAAGCTTCTTGTGTTGGGAGCCTAGGGCCTGGTTGATGGCTTTGTGTTCTGAGGCCTCCAATGTTGGCAGTTGGCTCTAGGATTCTGGCAGCTTACCTGGTGTTGGGCTGGAAACAGCAATATTAGAACTCTAGGGGTAGGATTGGGTAGTGTAGCCTTTGGAGATTTTCTGCTCATCCAGGCCTTTCCTTCTTTTTCCTTTCTTCAGCTCTTTTCAGATGGATGTTGTAGGGTGTTTATCCACCTGGGGCCCCTTAGAGCACTGCTTCCCTTAGTTTTGCTGAGACACTGGGAGAGCTGGTTGCTGTAGAATGCTGAGGCACCTGGTGGCTTTCTCAGCTGGTTTCCACCAGTTTCCCTGCCCTCAATGAGGCACTCAGGGTCCAGGTGCTGGTGTTTGCCTGCTCCACCACCTATGCTTCAGGATCTCCTCCTGGTATCCTGATGTGGGGCTTTCCACTAGCTTGCCTGGATGCCTCCCATTCTGTATTGCTCCCCTTCCTCCAAAGTAAGAGGGGCCTTTCCAGTTAATTCCTTGAGCTACCTGGGCTACTGGACTGCTGCACCCCATCTTTCTTCTGGTTCAGCTGTTCCGGGGTTTTTCCTGGGGTGATATTTTCTGGGCTTTCAGGGTTTAATAAGGGAGAATAAGAGAGGCTCATCTCTTACTCCACCATTGTGACTCCCAGAAGCCCATTCTTTCACTTTTAAAGGTCCAGTTCTATCCAGTACTGCAAGAGGCTCAATTATCTTAGAGGTTATATATTATCTCATGCTATTCATGTGGCTAAAATGGAAAACTGTGAGCTGGAGAAATGGGAGTACCATTACTATATAATTTTATAATTGACAAAACTGAGGCAGAGAAAGGTCAAGTGACTTGAGCTGGGTCACGCAGTTAACACTTTTTCTGAGGCTGTATTTGAGCTCATTTCTTCCTGAATTGAAATTGGTCTCTGTATCCACTATGACATCTGCAAGTCTGAAAGAACTGACAGACATCTAATCCCTTAAAGTTATTCATCACCTCTACTTCATATTTAAAATGGATGTTGTTTACATTATTCCTATACAGTCTGATGGTTTTCCCTACTTTATTCAATTTAAGTCTGAATTTTGCAGTAAGAAGCTAAAGACCTGAGCCACAGTTAACTCTGGTAGTGTTTTAACTCACTGTATAGAGCTTCTCCACCTTTGGTTGCAAATCATATAATCAATCTGATTTCAACACTGATCATCTGGTGATGTCCATATATAGTGTCATCTTTTAGATCACTGAAAAAGTGTTTGCTATGGTCAGCAAGTTATCTTGACAAAATTCTATTAGTTGCTGCTCTGTTTGATTTTGTACTCCAAGGCTAAACTTGCCTCTTATTTCAATTATTTTTTCTTCTCCTACTTTAGCAATCCAATTCCCTATGATGAATGTGACTTTTTTTTGTTGTTTACTTCTAGAAGATGCTATAAGTCTTCATAGAACTGATTAACTTTGGCCTCTTCAGCACCAGTGATTGGAACATAGATTTGTATTACTGAGATGTTGAATGGTTGGCCTTGGTTTCAAATAGATATCATACTGTCATTGTTGAGATTATACCCTAGTACTGCTTTTCTTACCCTTTTCTTGATTATGAAAGCTACTCCATTTCTTCTAAGGTATTCTTGCCCACAGTAATAAAGATAATGATCACCTGAATTGAATTTACCCATTCCCATCCATTTAAAATCAGTGACACCCAAGATGTTGATGTTTAACCTTTCCATCTCTTTTTTAGTCACATCCACTTGCCTTGGTTTATGGATCTTACATTCCAGGTTTCTAAGCAATATTGATCTTTGCAGCATCAGACTTTTCTTTTGTCACCAGATACATCCACTGCTTAGCTTCCTTTTGGCTTTGGCCTAGCCACTTCATTCTTTGTGAAGTTACTTGTAGTTATTCTCTGTTCTTCCCCAATAATGTGTTGAACAATTTTCAACCTGCGTAACTGTTATGTCATGATAGAGGGGGCTCATGTAGTCCAATGAAAGTATGAGATGTGCCATTCACTGTTACCCAAAAGAGAGAGAGGTCATAGTGGATAGTTCAGAGAAAATGTGATGTACTGGAGAAAGACATGGTAAACCATTCCACTATCTTTGCCAAGAAAATCCCATGGACAGTATTAAGTGATAGAAGATATTATGATATCGGAAGATTAGCTCCTTGGGAAAATGTGTAACACATTCTCGGGGAAGGATGGAGGACAATCAGAAATTAGACCTGTTAAAATGTGGAATAAGTTGCCTCTAGAAATAACAGAGGCTTAAGACTATTTTTGAGCATATACCCATTTAGTCTAGATGGCCAGTGAGGTCCTTTCAAAATCTGAAATTCTTTAATATCCTCATTACATGGTTCTGTAATTGTGTGAGTCTGAGTTGAAATCTTTCCTTTAGATCTAATAAGAGGATACATGGTATTGCTCAGTTACCAAACCTCTTTGAGGTAGCCTCCTATCATTGAGAATTAGGAAGGCAATACAATGATAATATACAAAAACCCCCTTTTTTGTGAACGGATGGTGCATATGTGTCAGTAAAAGTGGTGTAGTCATTAACTCAGTATGGGTGTTCAAGAAGGATTAAAACATCCTGTGTCTAGACTAATCAAACCTTTTTTTCAGGGCTTCTTATTCACTTTTGGTGCCCACCTGGCACTCACCTCTCACTTGTGGTTACAAAGAGCATGTGCAGTGGCAGATTTCTATAGTCATAACTGTGTCAGTTGATCAGTATGAACACAATATTAAATATTTATCTTACAGGCTAATACTGGAGCACTTCTGAGTTATTATAAGATTCAGATATATGATTTGAGCTTATTTAGCCTAGAATTTTAGTCTTTTCTATATTCCAAACAACTATTTAGCCTTCACATTTGTTACTAGTATTCCTATGTAAGTTAAAATCTTTTAATTTTTCACAATGGTATGGGGATAATTAAGCAAATGCTGCAAAGATTTGTGAAACTAGGATATGATTTTGTAATTTAGTGGATATCAAAATTGTCTCAGTTCTGTGTTAAGGAAAGGAATATCAGTATAATTAGTTATCCTAGGGAAAACAAACAAACAAACAACATGGCTTGTGGTCTATCTTCTAAGTGCCTTAGAAAGACATCCACTTTGGTTAGGGGTTATTCATTTGAACGTGGTTAGAAGTTGGAAATGATTTATTATAAATAACTTCTTTTATATGTACTATTTAAAATTGATTATTCAATGTATTTCTGTATCGCATCCCAGAACCCTTTGTTACAACTGAAGTTAATCTGGCAACTTTTAAATAAATTCAGTTTTGTATTAGAGTCCATCTTCTTCTTCTTAAAAAAAAAGTGTTCTGTTATTAATTCCTTAGAAGAATCTAATCTTCCTAATGGGGGAATGAATAATGCCAAGTATAAAAATTGGGTTTTAGTTTTTATGTTTGTATTTGAGTTTCTTAGATGTATCAACATGACAATTGGTCAACCTAAAATTGCAAATTCCCTTTTCTACAAGGTTCCTGATTTGATTTTGTAATAATAGAGATATAATGGTTGAGTTAATTTTTATCATTTGACCTGGTTATTGGAAACATAATTTAAAATTATATTAAGACCAATTTTTAGGAGATTTTTAACAGAGAAAGAGGGTGACTATAAGTGATCTGAGTCTAAGACAATCAGTTGGAAACTTCTCTGAGACCACACCCAAACCAGACAGCTGCATCAGATGGTGTCTGAAGAAACAGACAGCTATATGAGATGAGACTTCTGAGCCTTAAATGGACAGTTTTATTTTATTTTATTTATTTTTTTTAATGTTTACTTTTTTTCTTTGCATTTTTTATCTGTAAGGTCTACTTAGTAAACGTGACTGCCCCCATTGGTTTTTGTCAATGTAGCTTATCAGTTTCTCCCCTTTTCCCCATCACATTATTACCTATCTTAGCTCTCTGGTTAAGAACCCTTGATGAAGTATTTGTGATATCAGTGAGTCATTGAGGAGACTTTGTCTTTCAATTAGAATCAAATGGGGGATTGTAAGAATTGAATATTTCTTTCATATTCAATAACTATTTATTATATTAGAACCAAGGTTTTCCCCTTTTCTACTTCCTCATCCAGAAACCAACCAGTATGGGAAATTTCTCTTAGAGATTTACCCAGCCAAGATCTAATCAGACAGTAAAATAATTCTGACTATGGGCTAATGGATGTACTCTATTCATTGTGTTTGCTTTGACAGGTCCTGAGAAAATGTTGAGTCTCCCTATTATCAAGATAGATGACATAGCAACTGATGTCTCTTGGACCAAGATTTGAGTGCCATGAGTCACATACCCCAAGATAGCCTACCTCTCATTTTATCAACCAATAAGAATAGAATGGGCACTTCTTGGGAACACCTCCTCTTCAAAGGGTATATAAATTGTAACTCCATCATCATTAGGGGTCTTTTGGTCTAAGAGAGACAGCCAAATGGCCATCATGCTGGCCTTATTAATAAAATGATTAAATTACCCAGAAACTATGTCTCCTGAACTTTGTAATCATCACAGTATGTATGAACTATAGTTATAGATGACAATTTTAATTAAGAAAATGTTTAATGACATTGTATATATTCTGCATACAGCAATTAAAGGGTGTCCCAAAAGTATTGGTGCAATTTAAAGCTATTAAAACTTAAAGGGAGGGAGGGACTGAAGGAGGCAGTGGTCAAAAGCAAAACACTAGTGAGAATTTGTACTTACAACTTCACTAATGTGAAAATATGTTTAATAAGACTGTAAATGTATAGCATATATCAGATTGTGCACCATCTTGGGGAGGGTGGTGAGGAGGAAGGGGGAGAAAAATTTTAAACTCAAAAGCATATGGAAAAACAAAACCTTAAAGCTGCTCTCAGATTTTTGTGACATCCTATATATGCTTATGGTAATTGTCATCTATATAATTCCCCCAAGCTGCTGCTCTCTGTTCAGATTATTTCAAAGGTCTTTCTTATTTTTTTTTTGAATATTAAAATTAAGTTGTTTTGTGGCAATACCTTTTTCACTTTGAGGTATTTTTTTTTAATTTTTCATTTTCAACTGTACTTTGCTTAGCATTTCCTTGCTAGTAATCCTCTTTCATTGTGGGCTTGACTGATTATTAAAATGCTAGATTTAATTGGGAAAAATAATGAAATATTAGAATGAAAAGTCTCATGTCTCAAAAAAAGGCATGAGACCTTCTCAGTGTTCTCTATTTTAGATACAGCACTTCTGAAGTATTGCTTTCTATTTTTGATTCCACAGTTTAGGATGAACAATAACAATCTGTAGCATATACAAAGTGGAGTGACAGGATAGTGAAACGATTGGAAATAATTGGATATATTTAGCCAAGGGCATAAGGAAGGGCATGCACACTAACTGCCTTCAAGTATGTAAAGCACTAACACATAGAAGAAATGTTAAACATGTTCTCCTTGTTTCAAAAGACATAACTGGGATCAGTAGCTCATGAATGTAGTCTAGTAGATTTTACTTCAAATTTAGTAAAACTGCCTAATAATCACAGATATCTTATGTTGAAAATGGCTGCCTCAAGTGGCAATGTGTCCAATGACTATAGATCTTTAAGTGGAAGGCAGTGGATGCTTCTCATAAATGTGGGATAAAGACTCATTCAAATAAAATTTAGACTGAGTGACCCTGAAACTGTGATTCTTTAATTCTGTGAAGCAAAAATCAGAGATACTGGGAATGAGAGATTAAGAGGATAATAACTATTTTGGTTCATTGCCTCCAATTTCTCTGGCCTTCACAGATGGAGACACTTGAGTGTCTACCTAGAACTTTAGCCCTTCCTTAGGCCACGGGACCAATTTATTTTATTTTAATTTTTTTTGGGGGAAGGAGAAACCTAAGGATCCATATATTAATTACTATATCTGATCAGCATCATTAGTCTTGCTGCTGGTTTTACTTTGCACTGTACTTCTTTACCTGGATCTTTATAGTTCCCTCTTGTACCTGAGACCTTGTCTTGTTCTTTACTCAGTGCTTCACTTCATCCAGGAATACACTACTGCCTTTTCTCCTCCTCCATATGCCTACCCCCAATTCTTTCAGAGATTAGAGTCTATCCAGGGATAGAAAAAGATGGTTGGATTAGAAGTTATATTTCCAGAGCAACATTTCCACTTCTGATATGTATAAGCTATGTGACCCTGAAGAAATCTTATAAATTCTCTGAACCATACAATGAATTCACCTATAAAATGGGCATATTACTACTCATGCTAACTAACTCACAAGCCTGCAAGAATTGAATTAGATAATGTATTTGTTAGCATTGTATACAAGTTCCTTTTTGTTTGTTTGTTTTAATTGTGGAAGTAAATAAATTGTGAGGCTATACAATTTAGTTGTATCTAAAAAAGCACATCGAATGCTATGTTGAATGAAAATCATTTAGCTGTTGTTCTCTGTCTCTATGAGTCTCTCTCTGTCTTCTCTCTCTCTCTCTCTCTCTCTCTCTCTCTCTCTCTCTCTCTCTCTCTCTCTCCTCCTATTTCTGTCTGTTGGTCTCTGGTTTTCTCTGTCTCTTTCTGTCTCTCTGTCTTTCTCTGTCTCTGTCTGTCTCTCTGTCTTTGCCTCTGTGTCTGTCTATCTCTTTGTCTGTCTGTCTCTCTCTCTTTCAAGACTAGCATTCCAGTGATATCAGCACCTTTGCAAACATGTTTCCTCAATCCTAAAAATCCACACCTTCTGATCACTGATAATTTGCCTAATACTTTCTTCAATGTTCAGCTCAACTCAGTCTCTTACATTGAATCTTGCCTGGTT